>NC_060255.1:21226874-21847419 GCF_921293095.1 Ischnura elegans
CAATATGACAACGTGGAGGTCGCCGCCCCCACTATACGAGTTGGTGACGTCGCCACCGGTGACGAAAAGATTGTCGAAGTAAATTTCATACTCTCCAGGAATTATATAATCATTAATTAAATGAGGTCAAGATGAAAGAAAAAAGAAATTCTAATAATAGTCTCGTCCAACATTTAATTTTTACTTTAGATTTCAATTTGAGTAAGAAAATTATATTCATTAAAATATACTCCGGTTGTGGCAGGTTTCCATGGAGGACTTTTGAGATTACTACGGCTAGAATTTCCGTCTTCAATTCCCAATAAGTCCAATTCAATGTGATTCTGTCTATAAATCCTCTTCTCTTCATTCCTCTCCCTCGTTTACTCAACATTCTACTCTCCAACACTGTTTTCAACACACCCTCCCTGCACAGCACTTGCTCCATCCATACCTCCTGTCTCCTCCGTATCTCATCAAGAAGCTGATTATCCTCACACACGATGTCCAGCACTTCTTCGTTTCTCTTCCTTTCCTTCCACTTCACGTTCTCCATTCATATCCTCACCAATATCTCGAACGCCTCCAGTGTTCTCTCGTCCTCTTTTATAAGTGTCCATGTATCAGCGCAGCAAATTCCAGGTCAGACTTTTCAATACCCTTTTCTCGATTTCCTCACATCACCACCCTCTCATCAGCTGTTTCCTGTTCATGAAGGCTCCCTTTGCCATTTTAATTACCTTCCTGTTATCCTTACTGCTTTATCCATCTTCCTCTAGTACGTAGAAAAATCAAAATAATTTTCGTAGTAATCGTAGCTAAAATCTTTCTTTTTTTTAACATCCATCACAAATATTTTTTGTATTTAGCTTATTATAGTTTTTACTATAGCAAAAATACTATGTCAGCGAAAATATTTCATCCCTGTTTGAAGCGTAATTTGTCAAATGATGTAGGTGGTAATGATCTCATTTCCATCCCACCTTTGACCTGACCTCTACCTTCATGGATCGATTGCCATCAATTTGCTTGTGCTTCCATGTTCACTTCAATTTCCAATTATCGCCTACTATTTGCTAATTCAGTCGTGTGAATTACTATCCTCACCGTAGATTACTGGACTGGCTTCATCCGCATGAATTCGAGCCGAACCAAATTATCCCCGTCGACGAATGCTTCCAACGGCCTCCAACAATTACCTGGTGTATTCCGTTTGCCTAGCGTATCTGTGGACATCCAGGATTGTCTATTAACGGTAAATGATAGATAAATGACGCCTACAAGCTACTAACATACAAGATAGTGGAATCATACAAATTACTATAAGTCTACGCGATTTATATTATACGTACAAGGTCCGCCGTAAAAGTTTTCATAGGCTGCGTGACTGTTTGAGTTAAGAAGTCGCATCATTCCCGCTAGACTGGTATTTTATCGTGATTTAACACTTTAAAAAAACTTAAGATCACTCAGCAGTCAGTGATGCAAGCATAAGGTCGGTTTGGATTGGTGAGTACACACCTGACTTTAAACAAAACCGCATGAAATGCACACTATCAGTGTAGGGTTCCTTCCCTTGGGCCACCACGCTCTTCGACGATAGATACTTCGATTGCCTTAAATGGTTACTATCAGTATGTATGAGCTAAAATATCCCTATCAGTCCCCTTCATATTACCATCTGCTTCAGGCCGTTTAACAAGAACAGTTTTAGTTTTATTCACTAGGGTATAGGTCGTATAGCTAACGATAGTACTAGAGAGGCTTGTTGCTACTTACATGAGCAATATATCCTTCCAAGAATGAGTAGTTAGCACGAATGCAATTCTAATCTACGAACGAAAGCTGTGTGCATTTTGTGATAACGGAAATATACACAGCTGTATTAAAAGAAACATCCTACGTAAGAACTCCTTTTCTCATAAATCGAGAATAGATCGGTAAAAGACTAGCTGATTAATTGCACTGCCTGACAAAGTAGTGATTGCTTATCTTTGCCAAAGAAGATACTTTCCTTATTATTAGATATACATCCATCCATTCTTCGTTTGATTAATGGGAAGGCGACAACATTTTAATGTTGACGGATAAAAGCATTTTTTTTTCAAAAAACTAAAATTCCCGTTATTTTCTGCAATGTAGTACCTTTCCCTGGAATTCATTATTATACCACTCTCCCAGCGCCACCGCTGAAGAACGAAGGTGCCCCTTCCACAGCAGCAGGAAGCAACTGGGATGGGATTGCAAGGCCGTTAGCGGAGCAGGAATTTTTTTACGGTTGTGTTTCCGAGGAGAATTCGGCGCCACACTACTGCTTGGGGAGAACGGGAACCCGGCAACCCGCCATACATTTTCACTCCGTCGCTCATATGCGAAAAGGATGAGCTTTCGCGACCTGACAATCGAAATAAAAAGTGACTCGCGGAACGCGAAAAAAGTTTCCGCGGCGGGGATGAATGTCGCTCGCATTGAAGCTGTGGTGTACCCGAGTAGCCCCATTCGAAGGAAACAGAGCAGGTAAAGGTGGAGAGACAGAGGAAAGCTGAGTGCGGCAAGGTAGACGAACGGCCGACTAATTTTGGCTCTAGCGTCATCGCAGGAGAATCGGAGGGTTGGAAGAGAGTACCACTGCGAAGACACCTGGTGTGAAAGTAGAAAGATTGGACTATTTCTTCCATTGCTTAGCTATTCTGTACCATTATAGGATATGAACGAATCAATAATTTCACAATGGAATGTTTTCTGAACAATTTGTGTATTGTCAACTACTCCATGACAACTCAAGGCATTTATTTCCTTAATATTGATATCAATGTAGTTAATTATTTACCTCCACAAACATATTTTCATTCTTATCTCACAGATCGTAAACACTATTGGAAACTTGTCCTCATGGATGCCAGTTGAGCTTGGTATTCCTCAGGGTTCTGTTTTCGGCCCAATTTTGTTTGCAATTTACGTTTTGGACCTCCCAAAATTATTACAAAAAAGATTTGGACCATTTTTTCCATTGCTTGAATTTTCTGTACAATTGTGTCATATGAACGATTCAATTATTTCAAACAGGAATATTTTCTGCCTTTGCAATCACTCGGCGACTTACCTTATTGAGTTTTTAATTCAATGACTCAACTCAAAATAAATATCCCGGTAGAAAGAGGTTTGATTTTCATCGCGGGCAAGTCATGCGTAACCCTAACCCTTATTTTTTCCTTAATGTAATATTGATTTCAATTTAATTAATTATATGCTTCCTTAAACATCCGTTTATTACGCGTCAAATCGAAGATTTCTCATATAAATTTGCTATCATGCGATTATCACTGTGTAGCGCATAGTATTGGTATAAGTCTATGTACAACAAGCATCCCATAACAAACAAAGGCTTCACCCAGCAAAGCGATATTCAACAAATACGGTCGGCACTGTAACCCGGAATATCTATTAAATTCCGCTAATTAATTCACTTTGACGGAATAATGAAATGGATTGCGGCTTTCAGGGTACACATTATCAAAATTACAAATCAATGTCCATGTTTTCAAACGAATTCGTGAAGGATTAAAGTTTAAAGCAGGAGTCGACGCGCTCGTATGCGGTTTCCGAAATAAAATCATTCCACTCGCAAACAAATTAGCAATCAAGATGTGGGTTATAAAGAGTTTATTGATTTATTTTAATAATATCTTTATAGATGGCAGCATGCCACGAAAATACTGGTACTTAATCCGTACCATGGAAGATTAAGTATGCTGGAATATGCTCGGAAATAAAATCTGAAAATCCAAGCGTGATGAAGTGGGAATTTTCCATATTGAAATCAACACTAGCAATTTTGCACGATGACTAAATTTATTCTGATCCAGATTTCGATGTTACCACATCATTCGTGCATTCTTTACCTTGAAAAGTTGTAGTTGCATCAACGCATGGATCGGATTAAATTTTATAATCATGGAAAATTGCAAGTGTTTATTTTGATATGCTCAAAAAGGTTGCCGATCCCTGGTGCAATGGATGATAATGTATATAAAGACTTCCGTGGCCCTCTGGTAGTTGGCAAGATGGCGGGGGAAAGGGAGACGCAACCAGTATTAGAAAGGGTAACGACAGTATTAGAAAGGGTAACGATAAAAAGAGGAATTTGGAATGTGGATGCGACGGCAGCGAAAATTTATTCAGGGAGACACGGGTTTACTGTTCTCCTGTTTACTGTTGTCCTTTTTACCGCTGGGGAAAGAAAGATGAAATGAGGTTTCCGTGGTGACCTGAACGATTTTTTCCATCCTTTATAGCCGAGTCTCACCGGCAACAGATATTTTTCACTTGGAGCTTTGCCTCCACCTGAGTTTTATAATGGAGCTGACACGGAGTCTATTCATTAACCTCACCATACATCAAACCATCAAAACACGTGTACGCAAATAACCGCTGACGCATATGCGTGAAAAAATATTACACCAGAGCTAAAATTGGAACGCCTGTTTAATTTCTTCTTTTCCATTGTCCGCTACCGCCACTTGCCTTTTCGTAACTTCTCCCTCAATAAGATTAGATCCTCTCGAGGCATTGCAACCTTAGCTGATCGTCGTATCCTCAAGTGACCTATGTCATTGTTTCACCCCCAGTCTTTCTGTCTCTAAACGTTCTTTTCAATTCAGACTTCCTTCTTCCATTAACTCCTATGCCATATGTGTTCCAAATTTTGATCCTTTTTTTCATCCCTCATCCATCTTGCACCATCACTATCGTAATTTTCCCCCTATTCCTCGCACCACCCGATGAAATATACTATTCTTTGTTATTTCTTTGTAAATACTGTTGAACATTTTTTTTATCAGTAATGGTTACGTTGTTTAACATTATTAAATTGCTTCTCCTATTATTGTGAGTCCTCTGTAATTGACCTCGTGCTGTTTTTGGACTTGATTAAATAAATGAATAAAAAAATTTTTAAAATGGTAGCAATTCATCTCCTACGCTCGTTCCGTTATTACACCTAAATTATCCAAACTCAACCCGATTTTAAAAGGCAAACTCTCCTTCAAATTGACTCATAACTATACATGATAGAATATAGAAAGGAAGTTGTACTAATTCACAATTACGAGCGCTTAGTACAACAAATAGTTCTGACGAATTCTGATGAAAGGAAAATGCTACTTCCCACGTCCAACGCCTCAGCCATAGGTTAAATAATATCAGAAGTCAAGAGTGTTTTATTCCTATTTTTTAGCAGCCGAATGTAATTTCGAATAGTGGAATAAAGTTATAATTTGATTAAAGTATTTGGTGGATAATTTTTTTCGGGTTCATTGAATCATTTTGGTGGACGACACTTTCGGGCACATTCCAGCTGCCGTCTTCGGGTCCAAAGACGGTATTTACCCGAAAAACAATTATCAATGGGTTAGTTTCCTTCATCAAAGAAAACGAAAGGCATGGATTGGGATTCGTTACCCACCATTAGTGTATTCATAATACACAAATTATTTGGTTTTAGAAATCCCAGTTTAGACGAATGGCAATGGTCAATTTTAACCTCATTTGAAAAAGGCCAGATTGATGCCCATGCGATGCCACTCCTCGTGACGTCACAGGGACCTAGATTCTATACGAGCAGTCAGGAGTTTTATATCGTTTGAGATTACCAATGCATGCATGTGGCACAGAGCTCATGGAAAACATTTCTTAATAATCACCTATAAAGACTGCCTATGGTCGGAAATTTTCCTTCGTTTGATAGGGTATTAATAATCCTCTCTGCTACTCTCTGGTACTCTGCTACCTGCTAGCAGCCTACATCGTATCAGCGCTCAAAGCCTTCCCTCAAGATCACCTCACACGGCGACAGCGGGAACCAGACTGACGTCACATGGGCTTTTCCCAGCCGTCGCGTTTTCGCGCGCTTGAAAATTTTCACTTTTCATTTAATCGCAATAATAGATATCGTCATTCAAAAATCTAAAAGCGTGAATGCGTACTCCAAGAGTAATAATCTTTCCATTTAGGCAATAAAAAAATAATAGGAAACCACCCTATTCGATCAGCGCGGAAGCCTGCGTATCAAAAGTATTTGGCCTCAATAATGGTTGTCCTTTTATTCCACCAAGGCTTCGATGTCACGGCGAATTTTCATTGATGAGTGGCGAATGCAATTCTCCTCCCACGCGCTGCCTGCATTCACTCCACGAATTCCCCAGGTTGAGAGGGCACTCCAGAGCGAGAGAGGTCAGAAAAGGGAGGATCCGATGTGAGTAGTCGCCACTACTGTTGGACTCCAGGAGAGGGAGAGTGAAAAAGGGTGCTGTGGAGTGTGGTGCTGTGGGTGGCGACACCCTGGTGTGGCGGGCGATGCCCAACTATCGGCGCAGCAGCCGGAAGTGGGCTGTTAGGGCGTGACCTCCTCCCCACGCACGCCTTCCCCCCACTCCCCTCAACAAAAGAGGAGCGAGTCCCATCAACGTCGCCCCGACAACGACGTCTCTCTTCAAATACCCCACCCACGCACTCCCCTCCTGACCTTTCATTCATTCTCTCCCTCCGAGAAGAAAGAGGCCTTTCTCGATACATCCACATCTACATACTACGTCTAAAAAGGCGTGCGGCAGGGGGTGTTAGGACACCAGCCGTCAACAGAGAAAAAGGAAGTGCTCTAAGTTTCGCCTGGTAATTATTAAAGTCCTTCATCTTTCGGAGGAAATCGAATTCCCATATCTATCCGTATTGCAAAATATCTCTCTCAATATAGTGGAGCTCTAAGATGATGTTCTCCGTGTCGATACAAACAGGGGCGCAGCTAGTAATTAAGGCTGGGGGGTTAAGGTACAACTAATACCGAGGTGTGTAGGGGTATGGAATACCCACCAGGATAAGCGGTAGGTGCGAGATTAGTAAATTGCGGAATTTTAAGATAAATGGTTCAAAATGGTGAGCTTTACGGCTTTCTGAGGGATATTTCATTAATCCTTACTCTATTCTATTAGTAATATAAATCCAATTAAGTAAAATGGATTAAACTTAAAAATTTCTCTGAGCTCTGGGGTTTATACCCCAAAACCCCCCTCGCTGCGCCACTGGCAGGGGATGTTAAGAGACCAGCCGTCAACAGATAAAAAGGAAGTGCTATGAGTTTCGCATGACAGTTTAATTAAAGTCCATTATCGTACGGAGGAAAATCAAATTCCCATATCTATCCATCATGCAAAATATCTCCCTTAATTCATCGCTTTTGTCGGGCCTGGAAATATAGTGGAGCTCTAATATGATGTTCTCCGTGTCGCTACAAAAGATATCTTTTATCAATTGTTTAAGCAATCTAAGCCCTGTGCGCAGCCTCCGATTCTCTAGCGGCTCCCAGCCTAATTCACTCATAGCTAACTCTGTCTGTACGCCCGTGGTAGTTTTTGACGAACATACTGTGATGCGATATACCGTAATTTCTATTAAGTACATCCGGGAAATATCTTCATGCTCCTTCGGGATTTCCAACGTAACTAACCGCCGAGTCTTATCTGGTTTGATGTTTCTGAATAGAATCTTCAGCGGTTCTCTCCGGAGACAAAATTCTCCCTCTTTTTTCGTTTTCATGTTCCTCCTCGCCCCTTACGAAATAACTCTCTGCTTCACATTCCGCGATTCCGTCTTTCCATCTCTCAACGCTCTCTCTATACCGAATCTCCTCTTTGTTTAACTCCATGGCTTCAAAATATCCTTCCCTGGACCTCTTTTCCTCTGCCACTATTTACGAATCCTATCTAAAATGTCCTTTAAACAATTCACCACACTGTAACCCATTATCTCCCTGCTTATGTTTAAACATTTTGTTTTCTGTTTTTTTCATTTATTGTGTTATATTTAAGCTGTTATTTATTTTTTTAATTGGTAATAGACAATGTAAAAGCCATTGTGCCATTATTAATAACAACTTTATTTGCAATATACAGCAAAAAGAAAATATGATACAATGTCTTGTATGAAAATCATTACATGATCCTATATGATTGGTGGTGAAATAAATAAATTAATTAAATTCGGGTACACCACACCACTCAAGCTGGCTTTAGGGTAAATTAAATTAGAGTATTATTCTTCTTCGGCCTCTTGGCTCTCCATATTCGACCTTTAAACCTTTATATGTTTTTGTCGCCCTCCATCAAATACAGCCAGCCTCAAAATACCCTCAGCCTCTTCCATATCTCACATAGAAGCTTCCTCTCATCACCCACCATGTCCAGCACTTCGCCGTCCCTCATCCTCTCCGCCTACTTCACCTTCTCCATTCTTCTCCACGCCCACATTTCGTACACCTCCAGTCCTTCCTTTTCTCTTCCTCCTTCTTAAATGTCTATGTTTCCGCACCGCTAAGTGCTTCACTCCAGATCTGACTCTTCACTCGCCTTTTCTTCAAGCTCTTACATAACAATCCTCTCACAAGCTCCATGCTCACGAAAGCCTCCTTTTCTAAGTCAATTCTCTTCCTTATGTCCTTACCGCTGTATCAGATTTCCTCTAATGCTCTGCCGTAATAGTTGAATTCACTTGGTCAAGGGTTCGTTCGGCCTTTTAATGTAAATATAACATCCAAAATACAGACAGTCCAGTTAATGGTGTCAATTTATTAAATATAATTTTAGAGGCTTCAATTTAGCGGAAAAAATAGGAGGAAGATGTTCCAAGCAACAAGAAAGCTTATTTGCATGAATTAAAATATGAAACGACTTTAAAATAGCCAAAATTACACCACAAACAACTTGAATATGAATTGACAGTCTCTCCTCCTCCTTCCTAAGTGTCCACGTTTCTGCACCGTAAAGCGCTACACTCCATATCAGACTCTCCACTTACCTTTTCTGTAAATTCTTACATAGCGAACCTCTCATAAGCTCCTTTCTGTTCATGAACGCCTCCTTTGCTAATGCAATTCTCTTCCTAATGTCCTCACCGCTGTATCAGATTTCCTCTAATATTCTTCCCTAATAGTTGAATTGTTTCACTTGGTCAAGAGTCGGCTTCTTAATGTTAATATAACATCCTAAATACAGATAGTCCAGTTAATCGTGTCAATTTATTGTGCATAATTTTAGAGGCTTCAATATGGCGGAAAAAATCAGGAGGAAGATGCTCCAAGCAACGCTAAGGCTTATTTGCATGAATGAAAATCTAAAATGACTTTCAAAACAGCCACAATTACACCACAAACAACACGAATACGATTTTTCATTGGGAGCGAAATAAAACCAACGTACAACTCAGAGTTCCGTGATGCCGTGTTCTCGGACGGCAGAAAGGGTCCTACTTATGGCGAGAGAAAATAAGGAAGACATGGTCTGCTGCCAAACATAAGAGTCACTATTGTGCTCCTGTCGGATGGGATTCAAATGAATCTGTGCTGACTGGAATATCTCAATGAGCCGTATAACTCTATCAAAAGGATACGGTCCGCCAATTTTTTAGAACCGTCCCAGTTCTGAGAACTTTATTTCTTCACGGTTAATCTCCGATAAAGATAGCGTAGAAGTTATGGTGCCCTATCGTAAAAAAAATGAAGATTGCCACACTTCAAAAAAAATTAACACAACGTGACGCCAATAAAATTGATCCTACAATAAATGCATCAATATTGCAAAAGGTGGTGGTGACTATGTTTCGGAATTATAAAATTACTTTTTGAAATATTTTACTTTAATAGGTTTAAAAATTATAAACTCGCTTTTTACTGAGTAATGGTAAAGCATAAGTATTTAAGTAAGGCCATCATTTGAAGTAGCGGTCAAAACAATCGGCATCGGATAACTCCTAAGCAGAGTTTGACGTTTCAACATTTTTGATGTTGCTTAGAAGCAAAATTGGGTTATAAAGGGTCTTAGACTTGAAGAGACCTTATATAAGAATTATTTTACAAAATTATGTAAGATTTTTAAAGGTTATCAACGGTAAAAATTCGGTCAGAAGTATTCTGTTGGCTAGTTGCTCTTCTTTCGAGTCACATGCGTCTTACAAACAGCAGAGATAATGTCAATCCGCTTCCTTGATATTTATCATGATGTTTCTCAATCAGCATCGTTTGGACAAGCTAAATTTTGGAGACAACTTCTGGAAATAAATTTTTCCTGTATTATACTATATTTCGAAACATCAGAGCTCTGTCTCTACAAAAAAATAGTTCTGCCATCAAGTTAAAATCACAAAAATCACTTAAACTTGAATTCCAGAAGCATCACGACATAAAGACAACAACCTATCGAAAGGTCTTTATTGCCATAAAGAAAAAGGCCAGATCAGAGAGTAAAAAGCTTGATGAACTTACGAATTCTAGTGAGGCAGAAGTGATCAAAGGAGTTTCCTGGGGATATTTGTGATCTACAGTGAAGAATATGCCGACGGAAAATGTAATTAGTTAAATTAGCTACCCTTTTTTCTAATTGATTTGTAACGCACTAACCACTCACCGAAATTATCCTAAAAGTATTCCCCCAGGCATGCGATGATGGATGGGGTGATTTTAATACCTTGGACAATTTTAAATCCGTGTATTGATCAGCACATGAGATGCGAGTCGAAGGTCAAGCGTGCGTGCGTGCCAACATTATAACGTCATAATTTACCGATTTGCGACATTTAAAGTGTTTAGTGACACCTTTCAGGTTAGTAACATGGCTTTACTGAGAATATCCTTATAATGTCTACTTATCGTTAAACGGAACATAATACTGTCGTAACCTTAATTTAAAATATTAAGATGGTAATGGTAAAGTAATGGAATGTAGTATCAAGGCGATAGAAACTAACTTATCCCCTTGTCTTTATTGAAATTTAAAAACTCCTTTATTACCTTGGTTCAGGATAGCGGTTAGTTAAACAGGTGACCTTAAGAGGAAGACATAGAAAATTCTGTATTTATGCTCCGAAAAAACTTACCCAGACATTATGAAAACACCCCATAAGAGAACTAATGCGAGGTTGAAAATCAAAGGAAACCCTCTTTGCTGAAATTTCTATAAACCATCTCGTAAGTTCCATTTTGGTCGAATAGACACCTTCTGCGATTGAAGATCCAAAACTTTCAAAATTTTAGATGAATGCTGTTTGGGTTTTCTATCGGTTCAATTCGTTCATTGATACCTACGTTTCAATATGCGACTCGGTCATTGAAACATCGATTTGAAAGATTAACAAGAGGGACCCAAATAGCCTTCGAATACTTCAATTTTCATTCTCGCGAAGCTATTTTTAATTCCGCGCACGGCTTCCTTTAGCATACCTCTGAGCATTTCGCCTTCCTGTGTTGGGTCCCAAGAGTCTGCGGCACATACGGGATATGCATCGCATACGAAGACGGTAGGCAGGGAGATAATTAGGTGAAGAAGAAAAGCAAGCAATGCAAGAGTTCTACGGGCTGGGAGCCGCTAGAGACTCGGGGGCTTAGATTGCTTGAGCGATGGAAAATAAAGCGACTTGGAGAATATCATATTAGAAACTTACTATACTTCCATCCCCGATAGAAACGATATATTAAGAGAGTTATTTGGCCGAACGGATATCAATGGGAATTCTTTATTACTCCGAACAATAGAAGACATTTTAAAAAGCTATGCGTAACTCAAATAGAGGATTTAC
Source organism: Ischnura elegans (assembly GCF_921293095.1). Lineage (NCBI taxonomy): Eukaryota > Metazoa > Arthropoda > Insecta > Odonata > Coenagrionidae > Ischnura > Ischnura elegans. The sequence goes on from NC_060255.1 coordinate 21,238,473, forward strand.
TCTTTACATTTTTAAAGACTGGTGTTATAACACCCCCTGCCATACGCCTATTGAGGCGGCTTGAGGAGTAGTGCGTACATCTAGATGAAATGTTCACACTGCAAAATAACGCAACGTCCATTCATGATTAGGTTTTTTTCAATACCTTGCCCTTTCGATTGAATAATTAATTTGCGTTTCTGTTAGTCGCCTGCTGGAACAGTGGGTATAATTCTTCCTGCAACTTAAAAGGTAATTTCATATATTTATATTTATGGATGGCATTGAAGGTTCTGAAACTTCTTATAGCGTCAGCGTGATGAAAGGATTTGTCACACCGTAAGATTTTCATGGTGAATAACTAGGCAGCTGTATTTTTTCTAATTTGTTTCGATGCTACTCAAACATTATTATCAGTGCTGATCGTATACTTGTTATCTGGAAAGTAGTCGCCAACTCATCAATTATGTATAGAAGCCATAAAAGGATTTTTAATTATTATTCCCTTTACCCCTTTTCACCCAAAACCATGTCATGGCATTCAACCCCCAAAAAAAAGTCGTTGAGCGCGACTTAATCCAAGTGGAAGCGAGAAAAAGTAATTGAAAAATTTTAACTGACATGAATTAAACAAATGAACCTCTTCTAACTCCAATTTGTCCTTTTCTGCCGATTGCAAATTAGTGACACTCTTTTAAAACCACTTTCGCAGCAAATCATCTATGAGTGAAATAAAAATCGTCATCACTGATCAACAATCCGAAGATTGGATTGACGCAGCAAATCCACTCAATTCTCCTATTGGCGTGTCTTATCACACCTACGTACCTACGTATTTCTTCTCTTTCACCTCCTTTTTTACCTGTTCTATGTCTATCATTCGACGTCTTCCTTTTCCGTTCTTGCCATCCACTTGTCCCTCGACGATTGTCTTCATCAGACCATCATGTCTCAAGATGTGGCCAATAAGACTGTTCTGTCTTCTCGTCAAAAATTTCACCAAGCTTCCTAATTCTTGGTCAAACTCGATCGGTCCATTTGATTCTCGTTATTCTTCTGTATCACCACATTTTGATGGCATGTAACCATAATTTCTCTGCGGCTGTGATTGTCCATGCCTCACTTCCGTGGAGAAACACATTCCAAATAGTTATAAAATATTTCCTTACTTCTATGAGTATAATAAAAAAAACAATTTTAAATTCCGCGTATACATTCATTTAAAAAGGATGAGTGGAGGACCAGGCAGTAAGCAGAAGAAAAATTCGGGGGGGGGGGGGGGTTATGGGACGAATATATTTTGTGAGGGGAGCTGCACCTCAAGAACCCCGCTCACTACGGCCTTGGCGGAGGGCAGCAAAATGTTATAATACAGCAAATAATGGCAAACTATGAACCGTTTTATGAATTAAAAACGAAGTGTTGACGGAAGAATAGTGCACTGGAGACGGGATCAAAGTCGGAGACGAGAGATGGAAAATAAGCCACAATGTTCGTCTGGATCGCAGGGCCTTGTAATGAATCGGAAATTCCATATCAGTCGAAAGAGGATGAATGCAGGTTTATGGCTTCGGGAAACGAGGCGACACGGAAGCTCCGAGTGTGTAGCCAGGATGAAGAGGAGAATAAAGACGTGGTGAGGGATATTCGAAGGTACCGATCGATGATCACGGATGTATTGGGAGTCGCTAACGACACGTCGAGGAAAGTGATTGGAGGATGGGGGCCTTGTCAGCGGGAAGGAAGGGAAAATGCAATTTGGAAGACAAAGACTAAACAGAAAGAGGAAGACGCTATAGATTCATTAAATAAACCACCCTGTCATATATTTTCTATAATGGAGTATTTCGGAAGAAATGGTAGAATAGCTCCATTCTGCGATTGGAAAATGAAATTGATTTTTCCAAATTTGAAATTGAAAATTACCAAAAAGAATTTGATTCTTTTCCCAGTGAGTAGCGGCTGTGAAGATCTCCAGCGCTTCCCACCGGGTTAGGCACTCCACTTCTGCGTACGTTTCGATGAACTGATTTTTAAAAATTATGAAAAAGTATTGCATCGAAACTTGGGTAGAAATGGAGTTCATAACCCGGTGTGAAGCCCGAGAGATATTCACTGGTTTACCGACCGATTCCTTAAAGAGTTAATACGGTAGGAGGTCATTACCCATGCACTTCAACAAGTTTTATACAGGGTGTCCCATTTATCTTGACCACCTGAAATAACTTTTTGTCCAGCTGTAAATTCAAAAATGTGTCAAGCAAATGTCCATTAGCCGTCAGGGAGACATTAATCAGCATGATTGCCTTCCTTGTAGCTTTGTTATTTACAAAGATATGAACAGCGGTATGTCTTTTTTAAATGGCACCCTATATTTTTTATTCGGCAATTCATTTCCTCTCGTAAAGACTTATCAAAAAAATGTAGCACAGTGGACCATTAACATAAACCACAGTGTTATGAAAAATGACTGACTCTCTAGCGCTTACAATTAGTGCAGGTACGCGGGTATTGGAACTACTCCGCTTGCTGACGTTGACAGTGAACAAATGAAAACATAGTAAAATGCACAGCAGTCATTCAGTCAACCATCGTCCGTTGAATTGCTGAATAAAAAATATAGGGTGCCATTTAAAAAAATAAATACCGCTATTCATATCTTTGTAAATAACAAAACTACAAGGAAGGTAGTCATGCTGATTAATGTCCCCCTGATGGCTAATGAACATTTGCTTGACAAATTTTCGAATTGGCATCTGGACAAAAAGTTATTTCGAGTGGTCAAGATAAATGGGACACCCTGTATACGAATATTACACACTCCTCCCTCGTCCTCAGTTCTGATTTCACAATTATTGTACCCAGAACGGGTAGTTTTATTTCTGACTGACCAATCCTCTATGCCAGCATTCGCATTTCGCATTCGCATCAAATATCTTAGTGAATGATTTGTGATATAAAATTCCTCTCCAGGAGTAGCACTTGAATTAAAAATTTTGTTTTTCTCGGCATCGTCTCAAGGGCAATTGAAAGCCATTATGCGTAAAGATAAATAATGCTTGAGAAAGAGAAAAGAGATAACATGAAGATATCAGGGAACACAGAATTTGGGGACGTTAAAAGCGGTAATATAAGTAAGATCCTGAAAAAGCTGTTTTTGATTTATTTATTTATTTATTTCGATGTATTAAATCATCAGTAGCCGATCTTCAGGTAGCTATAATTTATTTTAAATATTTCAATGGAATTTAAAAAAACCCGTTGGTAGTTCTTCAATCTTCAAGTAGCTAGAAATGATGAAATTTCATGCAAGAAAATTCATGAAAACGATATGAAAATAATTATACAAAACCCTTTAGTAATGTATAAGCATAGTGTCATCGCTGTCAAATTACGTTTCTTGTGAAGTATTGGGTTATTATTTTTTTTTTATTCGTCAAAACGCAATGGAAACAGCAAGTCCTCCTGAGTCCCAGGGCATATTTAACATCCGAATTTCATTTTTCTGGTTAATTAAATGTTAACAAACAACTATAGCGATTTCTGTGAATCATACTTATGTATGATGTTTTCGTCTGTCAGGAAGCACAGAACAGGTTGCAATGAAGATATTTCACTTACAATTAGCCAAGCGATAAAAAATTCAAACGCCGATGAATTGTTTACAATACCCCAGGACTGAGAAGGATTTTACGGGTTTAAATATAGAGTCCCTTCAGGCATAAAGCAAAATAATGTAAAAAGAGAAATGCACCGAGAATTCCATCCCGCCATAATGATAATAATTCGGATTTATAGGGAAGAGGTTGACACAAAACTTCCCCACACGGACATTCCACCCCAGCGGTTAGAATCAAGGCCCAATTTCATGAATTATCTGGACGGGAGTGAGGCCCTTAGTTACACTGTAGAGGGAAGAGTTGCTGCAAGTCGATACCTTAACCTTTGCTTTAAATTCGGAGGTTCCCCACGAAACCTTCGCGGAGAGGTGTGCCGTCATCGTGGATCAGAACTCTCCTGAGCTTTAAATCGCGCTTCATTGATTTTCCCCGATTAATCACAGCCCAAGTCGAGAATATATTCAGCACACCTTCATCACCTTGTAATTAATGATATTATATCACCGAAAATTCATTAGGAAACTAATTAAAAAATAAATGTCAATTACTTTTTATTTCAAAATCTCTTTTAATATAACCAGGAGAATTATTATAAAACTTGCGGTAAAATATAATCTTGAGTTTTTGTGCAGGTAAATTAACGATCTACTTCCGTGTATGAGTTGAAAGAAAATATGTGCCCAAAGCTCGAATTCTCTGCAGTTTCACAAGGTGTGTTTTCGCCGCAATGAAAATACATTTTATGATTACAGATTTTATTTCCTATTCTGGCAATATACAGGGGTATTTAAATTTTATTTTCAGCGTTATTAAAGCAAATAAATTCTGGTACATGAATAAATTCCTCTAGTGAGCTTGCCAAAATTTGCGAGGATTAAGTTATTTGCGTGACTGTAGCAGCGATAGATCATTATTCTGGAGGTCTTTTCTTCCGGGATGGCTTCATGGCCTGGCATTCGCCCGAGACGTGAGGGAAACCGGCAAAACCTCACGTAGACCGCCGTGTATGCAGTATGTATATGCTGTGATAGTATAAACTTATTATTCCGGAACTCTTTTCCTCCGGGATGGCTCCATGGCCTGGCATTCGCCCGAGGCGTGAGGAAAACCGGCAAAACCCCACGCAGACCGCCGTGTGTACAGCTATATGTATGAATAGCAAGATGATGTTGTTTCCATCGAGATGTCTTCCGTTGTCAACCTTCTCTGCTCACTCCTAGGTATTACACAAACTTTGAAGATGTCCGGGGACATTTGAACGGAGCGAATTGATTCACATGCGCTTCTGTGGCCTGCTTCATTGTAACTGAGTCGATCGTGCGCTTTCATCACCAAGGTAGCTTGGGCATTGTTGGCCTAGCCCAGACGGTGATCAGCCCGGCGATTATTGTTGTCGCGTATGACAAGGTGCCATTAGCTTTGTTACCATGACAGCAAGGCGCATTGGCAAGAGTGCTAATTTTCAGGCATAATAATTTATATAATGTATATTCTGATATTTGTGATTTAAAATTATTTTCACCTGGCTTCCCATGTGCAAGAGCTTAGAAAAAATGTTTTAAAAGGCTAAAAATTAAACGTAAAACGTCTTGAAAATTTTTATGTGTTAGTGATAAAGGCAATTATATTAATTACGTATCGCAATACATACCATATCGTAAAAATACATTTTCTTTTCTTCGTCGAATGCATCCGTTACCTAACTACGCAATATCCTGTGATTTTGGAGACTTTATCTTTTGTGACATACAGCCATCAACATTTGCTTCATTTTAAGGTTGAGCGTCGCTCTTTTCTGGCCAAAATTCACAATTTGGGCGGTGCATCAGGCACCTGTGTTTCGACGCTGAATATACTTTATTACACTCTTGGCATAATTTCTTCGGAGCATTTCCTTTTTTATTTGCAAACGACTGCTGTCGCAATGCCCCCCCCCCCCCCCCCCCCGCCACACACCTATTAAGGCGGTTTGCGGAGTAGTATTTAGATTGTAGATGAAAAAATTACCGTTTAAATAAAAACGATCCACCTGATTTTTATGGGTACTTAGACAGCAAAAAGGAAGAATATAATGTTAATGCGAAAAAGGCTGTTTAAGGACTGTAATAAATACAGGTCCGGGCAGTATTTTAAAATACGTATTTTAAAATATTTGTGATTTAAATTTGGTATTTCAAGTACAAGACCTGAATGTAGCTTGTATTTTGATTTCAAATAAAGATTTTTGATATTTTTCCCATTACAAAATAAAGAATGCATTTTAAAATCACTTTTTAAGTAGCTCTGATAACACTTGTGTAAAATTATTATTAAGAGATTACTTCATTTTCGTCAGAATCGTATTTCTTCAAGTCTTTCACCGTTCTTGTTTGTACCATTTTTTAAATCTCTTAGTTTCCTTAACATGGATTTTGTATTTTAAAATATATTAAAAATATTATTTTGTATTTTGAATTTCAAATACATTTGGAGCGATATTTTGTATTGCAAACACATTTGGAGGCAGTGGCGCAGCGAAGGGGGGGGGGGGGCTTTGGGGGATAAACCCTCCCTCCCCCCCAGAACTTAGAGAAATTTAAAAATATCATCCATTTTACTTAATTGGATAAATATTACCTATAGAATGGTGTAAGGATGAATGAAATATCCACCCGAAAGCCGTTAAACTCACCATTTTGAAACATTTATCATAAATATTTTCTGGGGAGGGTACCCGCACCTCCCGTATTCCATACCTCCAGTGTTAATTGCTCCAAACAGTGGCGCAGCGAGGGGATTTTTGGGGGATAGACTCCACCCCCCACCAGAGCTCAGAGAAAGTTAAATCCATTTTACTGAATTGCATTCACATTACTTGTAGAATAGTGTAAGGATTTATAAAATATCCCTCAGAAAGCCGTAAAAGTCACCACTTTGAACCATTTATCCTAATTTTCTTTTCCTGGGGAGGGCCCCGCACCTCCTCCTTATCCTGGCCCATATTATTCCATACCTCCAGACACCCCAGTATCAGTTGCGCCTAAAAACCCTCCTAGCCTTAATTCCTAGCTGCGCCCCTGATGCCTCGTACCTTCATTTTACACAAAGAGTAAACATTAAATTATATGGAAATTTACTACTGTCTTTGATCTCCATCCCATGGAGGGATACTTCCAAATAGTTTCAACTGCGCGCGCGCTGCGCGCCTGTTTGGAGCGGTATTTTGAACTTCAAATACTCCTCGGCCTATATTTTGCCCAGCCCTTAATAAAATATTAGGCCCCTCAAATCCGCACGCACCACTCAGAGAGCAAGGGACACTGTCCGTCGTTTTGCATGCCCGAAAAGATTAGGCGTCATGAAATGGAGTGACGTAGGTATGAGAATGTTTCGTGCGCGTGCGCAGGCCGTTGGCGAGTGCGCGGCCGGCCGGGAGAGAGTTCAATGAAAGCTTCCTACTGAGCGTTTGACCTCGTGACCGCGTCCCCGACGCTTTTAATGGCGGGGCCTCCACGCTGTCTGGCGAGACCGCCCTGGCGAACGCAACACTGAAGGCAGATAACACGTCACGCGGCCGATTGAGGATTGTGTAAGCGGGGGAGACTCTTACTGCGTGTCTCTAGATACGCGTCCTGAAAAAAAAACCTTTTTCCCAGAACATAAGTGACCAAATTACACTAACCATGTTCAGTAGTTTTAGCTAAATTATTACTATAGTATTCTACCGATTAACCCATTAGTGAATAGCGTCCGATATATCGGACGCGCGTGGTTAATTTATTTTCTGGGCTCCAGTTGACTTGTGCTACATTTTGATACTATATTAAGTTCAAATGGATGTCTGTGTTCACCGCCCCTCTAATATTTTAGCTGAAACCTTGAATTTATCGACTTGAGAAGCATTTATGCGAGACAAAGAATTTTCAGTCACCCGCACGGGGTAAGCAAATTATTTTTAATTGCAGTATTTTGTCCAATATGTTGATAACTTTTACCTCGTTTTCCTTCTAAAGTATGATGTTTTTATTTTCTTTATTATCAAGTTTTTCTGTACTGATTTGAATCTGTAATCAACACTGAAAACTGACCGTCCAATATACCATACGGGATGTATTATTAAAAATATTGATTGTAAAATGTAAAAATTTAAAAATTGCATAAATAAGTTAAAATGAACATTAATAGCCAGAATAATTACTTTCTAAATGAAATTCAGCAAAAAATAACTTTATGCACTAATGGGTTAACGTAAGTTTCCATGGAGTACGCAAGAAGTGATCTGGGAGCCTCCTTTTCCTTCCAGCACTGCCTTCTTTAATTCACTGTAAGGCCTAATTCCTTTCACTCTATCTAAAAATCCTATTCTTTTCCTTCCTCTCCTTCGTTTCCCTAACATTCTACCCTCTAACACCATTTTCAACATCCCCTCCCTGCGAAGTACTCGCTCCATCCATACCTTCTTTATCCTCCGTATTTCATCTAGAAGCTGCCTCTCTTCACCCACCATGTCCAGCACTTCGTCGTTCCTTTTCTTCTCCGTCCATTTCACCCTCTCCATTTTTCTCCACACCCACATCTCGAATGTCTCCAATCTTCTCTCGTCTTCTTACCTCAGTGTCCACGTATCCGCACCGTAGAGAGCTACACTCCAAATCAAACTCTTCACTAACCTTTTCTTCAGACTCTTACATAACGATCCTCTCAGAATTGAGCTAAATAAGGCATTTCAATATATTCGCAGAAAGTGAACATTAACTAATATTAATAGCTCCTTCCACATCGTATCATGCAATATGATCAGCAATACTTATAAATTCAACACTGGCTAAATCTTACATGCGTATAAAATCGTTTCCGGCTTAATTTTGTGGAATAATGATATATCCATGATTAAAGCACAACTGCTAATATCCACACTATTTTATTTATCACCTAACCGACCATGGTTTCGACACTTGGTGTCATTTTCAAGATGAACCCTTGAGTTTCAACGGAGTTAGGTAAAGTTAATTGTTATGATAAATACACAAAAACTTTGTTGCCAATGGATACGAGTAAATCTCTGTTCTGTGCTGACATCGGGCGCAAAATCAAAAGCACTACTAAGCATCTAATTGATCTCGTTTGTTTTCTATAGCTTATTTCTCTACCTGACTCTGAGGATAAACAAGGAATCACTTGTTATTGTTGTTATCACTTGTTATTGTTGGCTTCTCACCCACTCATATGTGTACTTATCAGTGATTCACTTGTACCCCTTTGTCACAACAATGTTGTGTACCCCACCAACCCATTATCTGCACTCATCTCCAGAATTATAAAATTGCACTAGCAACTCTTTGAATTCTAGGTCTAGACCTTAATCAAAAAGTCATTGTTAGCATGAAATTGAATGGTATATGATTCCGTTAAACTGCGGATTGTGTGAGTATACTCCGTCTTTAAACTCGAGAGGGATATAGAGAATTTAGTCACTGCAGAGAAGCACAGCAGTGTGAGCTGTAGCGGAAGAGTGGACGATTTCGCCGCCTGTGTTTCTCTTTTTTTTTAATTTAAACGAGCGAGAGAGGAAGGGATGGGAGGATACCCCGGGAAATGCTTTTCCCTCCAACGCCGCCGTCAGCCTCTCTTTCGGAAGGGCTATCCATCACTGTGCCTGTCCTCTGGACCGACGACCAATGGGAATTGAAAAAGGGAGGAAAGGGGTGAGAAAAGGGGAGTGGGGGAGGGAACTAGACAATGTTTAAAGGTTCACCCCGTTGGCACGCCTTCTCCATGGCGTGACGGCCTATATGTATAGTAGTAGTAGGCCGAAGGAAACACGAGGGCGGACAGAATCTCTCGTCCGTTTCCCTGTCTCTATGTGAAGGCTGCTCGCCGCCTATTGAAGGCACGATTTTAGTGATGCGGAGACGGTTTGCTCGTAATGCCGGCTCCATTTCTTGACACCAGTAGCGGATACAGAAAAACTCAAGGGTGGGGGGTGGGGCGCAAAAGATATCTTGAGCCACCTTCACTTTTATCGTAATAGAAAATAATCAAGCCACGTGCGAAGTTGAAGAAAGATTTATTTAAAATCATTTCATGGGTATGTAAGACAATATCTTACGATACAAAAAAGTTAGAATTGTGGTTCTACAATGTTCGGCAATGCGGGCGACCCCGAAAGGGGGGGAGGCGCGCGCCCCCTACGCCCCACATCTGTATCCGCCACTGCTTGACACGTTAAACGTTGCCTAACGAAAGGCTTCGATATGACAAGATGGCAGCAGGCCTAACTTTGGGAAACTTGGCGCTTAACATGGCAGTTAAAATGAATCAGTTTGTAAAAGTTTCACCCGCTTTTATTGATACTGACCAAAATTATATCCGATCGAGGCATCATAGACCAAAGCGATTGAATCCGACTTAGAGAATGAGTGTCTCCAAAGAGTCTTACATTTGGCGCATTAAAAAACACCCCCTTCATTAGAACGCCTGGAAGCGATTCTTATTAAATCCATTCCTGTATATACACATATATTTTCCAAAACTGCAGATAGTTTCTCAAGCCAACAAAATTAATCATAAATTTAGGGTAGGAATTGTAGGCCCCAAGTATGTTAGACTCCACGAAGGAATTCCTTGTGACTAACCATTGAATTCATCACGTGTGTTTTTATCATTAATTTAATTTTTTTTATGCATGAAAATAAGCATAGTTTTTCTTTTCGCTATCTTTCCTTGTAGAAAGCACTTCATGATAGTGGACAACGTGTGTTCATGTAGAAAGGCGACTCATGAACAGCAATACTTACTTTAGAGATGTGCATGAGTAAGTCAACACAATACGCGTTCCCAGAATTCCCTAATCAGTAGCTCTTACAGTATTATTATTCAGGGCGACGATGGTTCCATTCACGAAACTAAAATCGCCAACGCACACGTACGATCAAAGGGCTGTATTTGATTAACATATTCACACGTCTAGAGGCAGCCTCTAGATGAGATACGGAGGAGACAGAGGGTTTGGATGGAGCGAGTTCTTAGCGGGAAGGGGATGTTGAAAACAGTGATGGAGGGTAGAATGTTAGATAAACGAGGGAGAGGAAGGAAAAGAATGGGATTTATGGATAGAATGAAAGAGATAATGGCTTATTGAGAACTGAAGAGGGAAGTCAATGAAGGAAGTAGAGACTGCCAGAATACATATTTAATACTCCATGGAAAGCTACCTTAATCGGTAGAATAAATTAATTATTAATAAGTAAGTCTCGATGTGATATTGTTAAATTCAATCCTGCATATATGCATATGTCGGTTTATCATAACCACAATTCATTATTCATACCTAAAACACTCTAAACACATGTTTATAAGGTGAGGTGAGGAGAGGTAGCTTTTAGATGACATACGGAGGAGATAGAAGGTGTGAATAGAGCAAGTATTTAGCGGGAAGAGGTTGTTGAAAACAGTATTAGAGGGTAGAATGTTAGGTAAACGAGGGAAAGGAAGGAAAAGAATTGAATTTTAAGATAGAATGAAAGTGAGTAGGTCTTATTGTGAATTGAAGAGGGAAGTGGTTGATGGGGAGGGAGGATCCCAGAATGCTTCTTAAGCACTCCATGGAAAACTACCTTAATCGGTCGAATACTATGATGATAACTCCATTCTAATTGCTAAAACCTAATTACCCTCAGCGTTTCCGTAAAAAGGAATAGATCCAGACACCTTAGAGACTGCTTTCCTCAGTTATAGAGGCTGCATTTTAAGAGGAGGCCTGATGACTCGCTTGGAGAATTTGAAAAATGAGTTCTTATAGAGACGGTCTCACTTTCAGAGGGGCTGGGAGAAAACCAACGAAGCGGATAATGAAACGCCAGAGGCTTTCAGAGATAGAGTCATGAAAGGCTGCTGGATGGCTGGAGGCGAGAATTTTATCACCCGAAGAAGAAAATCCCCGCTCAAAACCTCTTTCCGGGGAGCGTTTAATAAGCAATAGACGCACATCTGCGTCGACTTTTCGGCTTTTTTTTAGGACAGGCCATTTTCGTAATTTTCGTAACAATGACAGATCCTGACATAGAATTTACGAACTTGGAGCAAATCTCATTTTCTCCAGAGTCAAACGGAATGACTTCTGTTTCATTATTCTCTGATGAGGGGAAGGATAGGATAAAAAATAAAAAAAGGTGGTGATTGAGGTGTTATGTCTGATCTACACATTCAAACTCCCACCGGAAAGATGAAAAGAGTATTTTGATGTATCGCTATTTTTTATGGAGACTGTAAAATAAATTATTCTAAATAGACTTAAGATATAATGCCTATAAATCGAGAAAAAATATTTTTATTCCAGTTCCCAAGATGATAACCATGCATTCCACTAAAGCGGACGCGTAACATTTATAGCAGAGGGCTTACATTTCTGTTCATACTAAAAGGATTGCAATAGATGTATTATAGGTATATTGATGACGATACTTTCTCTGAGTCTGTAGTTAAAAGTTATGAATTTAAGCAGGAAGAAAGATATATGTAAAACACTCTTCAAGTATCGCATCTCGTCTTTAAATGAAATATTTAATTGTCTCCTTCCATCAACAAATTGTTAGGGCAGGTTATGGAAGACTTTGGGCACGTTTCTACAGCGATTCTATCAAAAAATGGATGGAAATAGAGCTGAAATAATGGTGCACGACCAAAATAAAGGGAATGTTCTCAAATGAAGTCTCAACCATAAAGCTGTGTGATTAGTAAAGAAAGGCTTTTCCGTAAATATAATATCACTGGCTTAGTTTACTTATTCCGTCGCGTTAATTCATCCGAACAAAAGAATAAAGAAATACAAACGTGGCAAAGAGTTTTATTATGGTTTATTGAAAGGTTTTTCGACATGATTTCACTCCAAACCTTTTTATAAAACAAATTGGAATTAAAAAATAAATAAGTCTGAGTTGAGAAAAAAACATTTTTAATAACGCTATTCACTGAAAATCTTTATTTCGGCATTTTTTCTATGTGAGACTTTTAGCTCAGAATATCCTCCAACACCACAAAAGGTTCATTTATGCCACCGAAATACATTCCATTCTTCGTATTTACATTTTTCACGAAGTTTGGTGAACAAAAACCTTCGTCGCTCTTACTAATACGAATGCTTGCTCTAGCCGCTGATTAGGGAGTGCTGCGATTACAAATACTATGTTGAATTACTCATATTCGAATATGATATTCATATGATATATAATATACATATGATATTCATATGATATATAATATACATATGATATTCATATGTGTCCATATATGAATATCATATGTACTGTAATAAGTAGAGCTACACAAAGTAAAAACAACTGTCTGAAAAGTAAGAAATATAATACTAGCAGTAGAGAAAAATGTCTCAGATTTTCCACCGGTTGATGTTTTCCATGTCTCCCTGACACCTGACTAAGGATGGAGTGTATATATACTTGATAAATTTCGAAGAACGGTATTCGGAAGATCCCCTGAGGATGAACAGCAAGTCGCTGCTCAAAACGTCAACTGGAGGAAAACCCGATAAAATTGTCTGCATCTGATACGCCGGGAAAACCTAATATCATACAACACTAGCAGTAATAGCAACGATCCTGCGGGTTTGCCTGGGAAACCTCACTTTAGTTTCGAAGTACATTCCTGGAAGATTAAAAAGAAATGGAGAGAGAGAGATTGCTAGACGGAAGTTTATGCGATGATAACGCATGGATTAACTCGATTTACAAATAAACAGTCTTTTAAGTGTCCCAAAATTATCTCTGGATTAACAGACGATTCATAAAGAACAGAGCAGGCGATTTAGGAGGCTTTGCAGTAACCATAACATCTCGCTCGCTCAAGCCCATAAACATATCTGAGGAGTAAAGCCCTCAGATGAGCGTCAACTTTTAATGCCCCGTAACCGGGAGAGAATCATTTGCATCATTCCAAGGCTAGCAGCTATGAACAAGGGAGGAATCTCTCTTCGTGGACGTCATAACTGAAATTGAGCGGCATCTTATCCAATGAGCTCATGTCTAAAAGTTCTTTGACGAAGAGCCTGCGTCAAGAGAAATGTTGATTCAGTTATTTCCACTACTGTAAACTTGCTAGATTTCCACTCCTGCTTGTTAGAGTCCACGTAAGAATTCCTAGTAGTTTAACCATTGAAGTCATCCCGTGTATTTTTCTCTAAGTGAATGAAAATTGGTGCATCTAGTCATAGTTTTTTCTCACGCTAGCCTCTGTTGTTGAAAATAGCTCATAATGGCAAGCATCGTCTGTGAATTTAGAATGGAAACCCGTGAACAACGGTGCTTGCTTTCGAGATCCATATGGTGGGGGTCTAGAATGAAGATCCGTAAGGAAAAAAACTAATCGTCGTCCTTTCAAGTAAGGGGAGTCGAAAAACCGAATATTTTTTTAGTTCGCCTTTGGGAAGAGTGCTTTCAGTGCAGCAGACGCCGAGTCTTTGCAGATAAGAGAATACTAAGTCAGACACCTAAGTAATACACTCACTCAAATTCCGAAGCATGTGTTCCTTACTCGAATGCTAAAGGTCCGTTGTTCAGATGTTTTCTTTCTTTCAATTCAGGCATAAATATTTGTTCAGTCGTCACTATTTCCTCATTTGAATTGGAATTCCAGTGAATTATTAGGATCCAATTGAAAAAATATGCAAATCAGTTTGTTTGCAAACAAGACTACAACGTGGTTACTTGGATGAAGGCGGTGTTTCAGGTTCTCTCACGCGAGAACTCGAAGCGTTATGAAAATGATCACGTTGTCTCCTTCGACCCCTATTGATGAAGCGTTCTTGTTTTCGTCTTCTAACGCAAAAACAATGCCTTAGGATTTCCCCATCTACTTATGCAATAGTTGCAAAGCAGAGGGGTATCGTAGATGAAAGCGCGATACAGACATGAATTGACGAAATGGCAATGTTTACCAGTAACTTCGATGACTGGACAATGCTTCGTAAAATATTGAGCAAGGAGGTATTCGCTTCACCATTCGGCATAGTAGGTGGGCCTACTATCGGCGCAAAAAAAGGTAGAACGGTTAACCCTCTATGCCCCAGGGTGACTTTGAGGTAACATACCGCATTTATGCACTTTTTGTTATTTTTTTCATTTCTTGGCCTTTGTATACGATTGTGACTTCAGAGAAACAGTTAGCCTTCCCAATCCCCTCTCTCATGTATTACTTTTAGTTTGCTTTTTACCCTCCTGAGGGCGTTCTCTGTCAGATCTCTGCACATGCACATGTAAAAAATTGGGGCATAGAGGGTTAAGCATTTGTATGGAATTCTGCAGAAGCTTCATTGGGTCGAGTCAAATATCGTTTTACTAATTCGACTACAACAATGAATCATTAAACATTGTTTAAACGTAAACGCTTAGCTTCGAAAGAGTGAAGAAGAAAGCGCGAAAAACAATGAGAACGGTGAAACGGTCATCCAGCCCAGGGAAAAATATTTACTTGGTACATTTCATTGTATTTTTTACAGAGACAACAATACTGTCATTTTAATATTATTTTGTGGAAGTAACTAAGTGTCTGTTATTGATAATACGGAGCCCTTCCATCACGTACAAGCTTCAAGTTCCGATTTAATTTAAAGAGAATAACATTTTTCCATTATAAAAAAAGCTTTTTAAAATTAAATTTTACCCATTACTTGATTTTTTTAATGACCAAAAGTTACATATCAATTTCAAGGTGTAGAGAAGTACATGAATATCGAAGTTACCGAAGTTATGCGATAAAAATATTTCCAAACTTTTCGTTTAAAGAAATTTTTTAATTGTTCCTCTTACTTAAAATAAGACACAAAAACTAAAATCGCCATTTTAGTAGTGTGCATAGTTTATTAGTATCTAGTAGTGTTTCCTCAAAATCTTGGTTGTTCAATCCATCCGTTTTTCCTCCCTTCTATCGGCTATCTCAAGGACAGCAGCGTTCTCCCCCTAAACCTTATTCAAATTTCTCCGAAAAAAGAATACTTGTTCCGAGCGAATAATTTTCCGGTCCCTTCCTCGAACCATATTTTTATCAACCTCAACTGCCTTGTGGCAACAAAGGCCTACTTTCACCTTTATCCTATCCCATAAAAAAAGATCCAGTTTCTCTGTCTACAGCCACCAGCACTTGTTTGCACAAATTCCTCCGGACGTTCTTCTGAAATCCATTATGTGGTTCCGTAAAAATTGTCGGGAGTAACTGTGTAGATAGCAAAATCAGTCGTACGCGATTTATTTAGTTTTTTGGGATACGTAAAAAAACTATAAAAATAATCTTAATTTCTGTAAGGCATGCGTTTTTAATTTTATTCGATCCCTCATTTCCTCCAGCAAATACCACCATCGTAACTTAAGTTATGTCGAAGAAGTTACAATGCCTTATCATTACTCGCAAAATTAATGTGATCACTGTGCGTATTGATTCGCTCTTAACCCTTTCTAACCCAGAGTTACGTCTGGGGAAATCAAATTTCACGATTTTTCATCATGAAAACTTCAAAATTTGGCACTCAATTATAATTATCTTGGCAGCTAAACATTTCGTCATTAAAATTTACACCACAAAATAATGCGTATTTTAGATATTTCCTAAATAGAGATGAAAATGTATACATTTCTGATTATTTGCTTAGAAGCAAAATTGGGTTATAATGGGTTAAAATGTACACTTATAAAGGGAGCAATTGTCAACAGACAAGTTTATGGCAAGAACGGAAACGGAAGGCCTCGGATTAAATATATTGAACAAGAAATGAAGGTTTTGAAAGAGCCTGAAAGGTATTATAGAAATATTATATAAAAATATTGAAGTCTGAAAAGATTACCTGATGACAGACACTGATGGGGAAAATATTTTTTAAAATGATATCGGGCTGAATTACCACCACACCGTCATATACTTAATCAGATACTATTACAAATTACTCTTTGAAAAATAAATCAGTACATTACATCATTACAACATTAAGGTTACATTTGCAATTACTGCAACTTTAAATGTTTCTCCTCTACATGATGCAATCGCTGTCAATATTTTATCAAACAGGGAGTACTAATTTGTAAACCAGTATTTTCATTATCTTTAATGTCATTGTATAAGATAATGATTAAAAATTTTCATTTAGGCTCAAAAGGCGTAAATTGATATGTTTTGCCAAAATTTGAAACCTGTAAGATAAGGTTAATGCAGCTGGAATTGTGTTTCGTTCAGCGCGCGTGGAATTCAAAATTTCATTTCTGACTACTAAAATGAAACGATTACTCCCACGGCCTTTGGCGTAGGTTACGAGTAAAAATTATTCTTTTCAAAATTTATGGATTAAAAAATAAAAGTTTTCAAATTGAATACACCTTTAACAGAATTTTGATTAATTTTACTCTACTACACCTAACCCACTGATTACAGACCTGGGTGGAGAACTGCGTCGAACTTATCATAGGACTGTAGATCGGCCATGATGACTTATAAATGTTGATGAAATCTTCTCGGGAAATCAGCCGGGTGATGATGGCATTGGGAAAGAACCAAATCCTTCTTCATGACTTATAAAATTGGACATTAGATCAGCTCTATCGACCAAATTGAAAAAAATCTGATATGTAAATTTTTTTTAAATATAAAAGACCCTTCATCGCACATAGGATCTTTTATTTCATTTTTAAGAATATTTCAATATTTTAAGAATTTCCATCTCCTCTTCCCACTACTTCTGTGTCACTATTTTTTGGAATAGAGTAGCTATTAAATCCTCAAGGACTTCTTATGAATTATTTCGTAGCGAGCTCTCTGGTATAAAATATGCAAATGAAGATCATTTCCCCAGTACATGTGTGGGCGAGAAATTTTGGCGGAAAGTCCGTGATATCCACAAAATTAAACAAAAGCCATCATCACGCACAACATCCGATGAAGGGTTCGGAGTCACGCGATGCCGTGACAGGAAAAAGGTGGGCAAGAGGAAGTTCTGAATTGTTTTCTGCTAAACTATTAAAAATGTCAGGTTATTTTGCGTGCATCATAACAAAAGTTGAGCAAATTTGACTTTAAACTGACGCCAATGCCAACATGATGCATATAACTCAAATGTGGCCTACTGCAAAAATTTCGTGATGAAGAATATAGGAAGAGATAGTCGAGGAAAGTTTGAGGTAAAAGTGATATTTTGAAGTCGGATGGTAAAAGTTATATTTTTCAACTTTCAAGTTGGAGAGCTTACTTGACCGAAATTCAATGCAAGCATATCACCTCACTTACCATGTACCGTCGTAGCGACGTACTAGTCAACTGTTATAGCGTACCTACGTTCGATCGCTGCGCTCCTACATCGACGCGGCCATCTACGAAATAAAAAAAAACATATCGCTTTAACCTGCGTGTTACTGAAGCATATACATTGAATATATGGATAAAAATTGTGATTTACATACAAGTGATCGTCTTAGGAGGTTTAATTGCTGCTTGAAAAATCTTTGCGTCTCGAGGAAGGTTGGAGGAAATGATTCGCAGCCGGGATGAAGGACGAAATTTAACGCTGCAGAGCTTCAATTTTTATGTTGTATGCTACATTGAATGCACCACTTATTCACTGAAAAAAACAAAAATACCCAACGAAATTATCCCCATTTCCTTTTTGAAACACGATTATAACATGATAAGTTCGGCGCGAACAAAAAAATACGTGAAACATCAAATCTGTTATTTAAAAAATTAGTAAGCTCACGCACTCACCAGGTAATCATACGAATCATAAATTCGTTCATAATTTTCTGTTTTAGGCCTTTAAACATGAGTACATTATGTTAGAATAAAAATTTTATCCTGAATGTGTAGCTTCATTTGATTTAACCCTTTCTAACCCAGAGCTGTTTCTGGGAGAAATCAAATTTCAGCATTTTTCATGCTGAAAACTAGAAAATTTTACAATCAATGATAATTATCCTGGCAGCAAAATATTTCGTCATTAAATTTTACACTACAAAATAATATTTAGTTTAGATATCTCCTAAATAGAGCTGAAAGTTTAAACATTTTTGATGTTGCTTAGAAGCAACATTAGGTTATAAAGGGATAAAAACTTATTAAGGTCACATCGAATGGTTATAACTTTAAAGCAATTATTGGCTGTGCTGCAGCGAGGGGGAGGTTTTGGAGGATAAACCCCCCTCCCCCAGAACTCAGAGAAATTTTAAAATTTGATCCATTTTACTTAATTGGATAAACATTACTAATAGAATAGTGTAAGGATTAATAAAATATCCCCCAGAAAGCAGTAAAACTCACCATTTTGAACCCGTTATCTTAAAAATTTTCTGGGGAAAGGCACCGGTATCTCCCGTATTCTATACCCCTAGTATTAGTTGCGCCTAAAACCCCCACTAGCCTTAATTCCTAGCTGCGCGCCTGATCATAGACAAGTTATATAACCATAGGTATAATTTAAAGTAATCGTACATCATATTTGAGTACGTCTAATACATTCCAAAATGAGATTTGGAAATATGCCTTTATTTTAAATGAACGAAGTTTATAGTCTTACAGGTACCTGCAGAGAATTTCCAGCGGCGACTGGTATTCTCTTTCATACCACGATGAAGTCCTCAGCAGTTCTTGATCCCACTTGTGATCCCACATTAGCTGGCTTCATTCTTTAATCACAACCGCTTATTCAAGATGCAACGATGAGGTGATACATCCTTCACTTCCGGAAACTGGTTGAATTAAAGTGCGCCAAATATTATATATCCCAAATTGGGAATTGAAATGCTGTCTTTATTGAACATTTATTTATTTATTTTACCTTTGGAAATGACATAGTGTAATGTCGAAATCTGGGTCGGTTAAGTAAACTTCTGTGGAACATGTGTATTATACTTATTGTAGTCCACATACAGTCCTGGCCTAGTGATCCCACGTAAGCTGGCTTTACTCTTTAGTCACAGTCGGTTAATGAAGATGCAGCGTAAGGATAATATATTCTCCTTGATTACTCGCCGGCATACTCGGAATGACATTGGGCGTGGGCGAGTCGTCAACTTCGCCCAAGCAGCCCGCCCACTTCTCCCCCCTCCGAGTAGCCGGATGTCGTCAGCGCCGCCGTAACAATTAGTTCCACGATGCCACGACAAGGCTAAAGCGCCTGGAATTTGTCCTGACGAAGGAGAAACATCGCCTATCGTTAACGAGCCGAGAGTGAAAGGGAAGGAATCCGTGCAGCCAATACGACAAGATGTATTCGCTTGAGCTTGAAACTTCCTTACATATTTTTAAAAGTTTCACTCTTGATATTCCCCAAATTAATTACGGAATTAGATAATTGTTTTCCATAAATTATTCCCAAGCGATTAGAATTTAGCATCATGCCTCTTTAACAGGACAAGATTGAAACGAAAGAAATCCGTTTAGCTGATAATAATTCCGCTTTATTATGCGAGATTGGGATTAGAAAGTCCCATCTTCTATCTAACCCTCGCCAAGCATAGAATGTTTGTAAAGGAATACATTATTGATCTACTCTTAAAATTAAAGGCAATAAAAATTATAACAATAGAGACATATAAGTATGATTTAAAAATAAAAACAAACAAAAATGCAAATTGGACAAAGTTATATTTACCAAAATAAAAGGATGTGAATAAACGTGGGAAAAACCTAAGGACCTATTGACTAATAATTTCTATGTAATCGATAATAACCTATCGGCTTTCGTCCTTATTGAAAAAACACCACAACAGGAAAACGCCCACACAAGAAGGGGGACGTGAAAAACCTGCGAAAACCTACTGAGAAAGAGCTAATGTAAACGTGGATGAATACAAATACAAGAAAGTTGTAATGATGCGACAACATGTAATTGTCTTGCCTAAAAATTAATAGCTTTTTAACACGCTTTTTCTTAACTTGCAACGACTGTTTTTCACCGATGGAATCTTACAATATATTTTTAACTCACTGACCATTGTCGGATCCGCCTGAAATTTTATACACTTGCTTGCTTCTGATGACAAAACAATACTCAATAATCGGACTTTTGAAATTTTGTTCCATTGTGCTCTGATTAATTAACTAAAAAATTCGACTGGAAACGCTAAATATAATCATTATCATTAGTCAAAAATCCTCACAAGTGGCGTAACTAGGAATATGCTTTGGGGTGGGGGATGGCATGTCCTTCTGTGGCGAACCCGTATCCCACACCCTCCCCCCACAGGCGACAGGGGTACGGGAAAAAAATTAGAAAAATTACATGCCTGGATATGCACTTTTCATCATTTTGTCACCACAAGTTTAACTTAAAGCAGATGCAATTATTACATTTCAAAACTTGACAATAGTTTATAATATGTTTTTTTATTTCTCTGAGGCTTTAAGGGAGGAATCTATCCCCTCATCCCCCATAGTTACACCATACAGGTTCTAAGATTGCTTTGACGCAGCTCCCCATTCCGCTCTCATTTCCGCTAGACTATTCATAGTGACGTATTTCTTCTCTTTTACATCCTTTATAACCTATCCTATGTAACTTACTCGAGGCTGTCCCTTGCCCTTCTTCCCTTACCACTGTCCATCTGCGATTGTTATCATCAGACCATAATGTCTCATAATATGGCCAGCTAGGTTGTCCCGCTTTCTCCTTAAGGTTTTAAGAGAAGAAATGGAAGAATAGATAATGAAACTATTTCAAACTTCGTTTAATACCGATCCGATTGAAAATGGAAATGGCGATAGGTGAAATAAACTAACCATTGTTCTCAGAGGGCGGGCCGACCAACTTCTGAAAACAAATAAATAGAAAAAATTTCATTCTTTTAATGGGCATACTACATTTAACCTTCTCTGGTGATATATGCAGTTCAAAGAAAACATTTTTTTATGGACAATGAATTAATCCTGTGTTCCTGTCAACCGCCGTTCACGCGGCTGACTTCGAAATATTACACATGGTACAAGGTTAAATTAAACTTGAGAACTAAGGAGATACAAGTACGACTAGGCTCCCACAAGCTTCGCGACAACATTAATTTCGCTTGATTTCAGGCAAAAATACAAATGGATGATAAGGAAAACGTAGTACGCTCTTAATAGATGCCAAACCCAATCCCAAATTATTTTCCTGAATATCGGATGAGTAGAAAAGAGTGGGGGCCGGACTGGTGCAGCGGAGGGTAAGACCGAACGAATCTGAAGCTAAAGAGGAGAAGCTAGAGTGGGAAGTTTAAAAAAAAATGAGAGGAAAAAATTAGAACGCGAGTGAGACACAAAGTGGCCGTGAAGCGCATTCACTCCCACACCCCAGCTTTGAGATAAGAAGGGAAGAGTCGGCTATGGAATTCTCTTTGAAGTTTAAGAAGGCGTCCCCCTTTGGGCTAAGAGTATGAAGGAACGATGGAACATATCGATGGCTAAATTCTAACAACACGTATCTCAAATTCGGCCGGTTTGAGACTGGTATCTTAAACAAAGTGCAATGACATTAAAGAAATACAATACAAGCAAAGAACAGCTCTTCATTTGCAAATGAATGCTTCTTTTTCAGTTTTATGAACTTATGGTTTTTAATTTCAGTGTGCAAGTAAAAGAAATTAATCGTTCTTAAGCTCTCCTGAAAAGTTGCTATTTTTGAGATACGTGTTGTTAGAACTTAGCCATCGAGATATCAGTCACACAGGATTGTCTCGGCGAAGCCATTGCATTAGTATCGGTTATTTGATTTCGCTTGAACTTCTTGAATAAATGAGAACTAATGGTTAAATTAAGAAACTCAACTTTACTTTTGTTACTTTCTACTCACACGTAGGATGCATAGATACGTTGCTAGCAATGCATACTGAGTTACTAAAGTAAATATTTTAGGATAGTAATACATTGTGGAATCTTAATTGACTCTCCAATACTTAGAGCCGATCTGACTTCGCCCAAGACGTGATAAGACCTCCACTCTTCTCCCACTTTTTACTCCACAATCCTAATTATTTCTTACCGATTTCCCATCACTGACGCCACACCCACATTATTCCACAATGAACAACTCAAAAGGCAAAACGACGGCGATACACATCTAAGTATACTATCTAGTGAAGGCAAAAGGCGGAGTAAGGCAGCATTTTTACGCAAATCCAAATGGCGATACAGATCGCGGCATAAGAAAAATATTGACCTAACTATGTTTAGAAAAAATATCATCCCTCCATTAAAATCAATCTCATCCCCCAATGAATGGTAATTTTACCTTTTTCCCGTAAAATGTTTTCTCAGATGTTCGAAACACTGGGAAAAATTTTGCTAGAATCTCTAATTGGCCCGAGCGTTTCAAGAGAATTGCTAAACTTTTACGCGAGTACCTAATACATGGCCAGAAATTTCGGAAAAGAGTGCGGTATGAGTCCCTTTTAAGAGTAGGTGTGCCTCAGGGAAATGTAAGTGTCTGTTCCTTTCCCGGATTCGCCCTGACGTCATACAATCCCACGTCTATATGACTTCGTCCCCCATGGCGACGCGAGCCTGGCCCAAAAAATGGCCAACAGCCTTCTTTTTTTTCCAATCCCTCGTCAGATGCGCAAATCTGCACCTTCTCGAGTGCGCGATCCCGAAGCAGAAGAGAAGGGAACAAAAGGCTTGATGCTCGGATCTCACACTGTCCACAAGTTCAAGGGCGCCGTGCTTCTCACTCGAATCTTCCACGGAGATTATTTTTACGTTCCTCTCCTTTCGCTCTTCAAATTTTTTTTTTTATTTGCTCGCCTCACTGGGAAAGAGAGAGAGAGAGAGTAAGAATTCGATGAGGTTACGCCACCCCCTACCCTGGCGACGGAACTTTTTTTCTTTCGTGGGTCGAAGGGAAGGAGATTGTGGCGAGGAATCTTGGAGCAGCAGAGAGGGGGGGGAGAAAAGATCTGGCCGGAGAGCGCTCGGCCTTGGGGAGATTCACTCTCGCATCATCGCTCCAACATCCGGAGCAACCCTCAGCACACTGAAATGTGGACTACGAACGGTGCACCCAAAGAGCACACTCGCATAGTCCAGGGAGGAATGGACACACTAAGTAGTTCCTTCGAAACTTGGACGAAAATGTGACTTGAAAAATATGACTAAATACTAATAATGGTAATAATAAATTAATTGTCCTAAGATAATATCCTTTGAAGCATATGAAGTATATTTTGACACCATTGGACTCCGTAATATGACAATATAGGGATATGTAAATAATAAAATGAGAAAAAATGCCTTATTGAATTGTATATTGCACGTATCAGCGGTATCATGGTGCCGGAACGCGCCGGGACCCCGTTCCGGTACTGGCTGACAAAAAACATAATAGTCAAATATCACTTTTACCAAATTTGTTGCCTCAAAATTTCTTGTATATAGATTCGTAGCCAAAACAAAAAAATGTAAATAATGACTTGTAATTAAAAAAAACCCACAGACAGAGTTATATTTCACTTCAAAAAAAGTTAAGGGAAGTGCGTTCCGGAACTGATAATTTTACCGTGACTTCACTGGTATTTTAAACCGAATTAAAAAAAATACTTTACTTCTTATCGAAGAGCTCAAATAGGTTTGCTTGTAGGTCGCTCCCGCCCCATATAGTCCGGTTAAAGAAGGAGAACTGCTTTACTTTTGCCTTTGAGAGCGGCACTTAATCTTGAATTCGTGATCATTTTCTTCCGCAAAGTTTGGTTTAAAATGTCCTTCCCAAATCCATCCCATTATGATCCAGCTATCACTTTTTAAAATACTTATCTGATGAAATTTATGCCCTGCCATAGCTGGGTGACATCAAGGTTCCTCCTAAATTCTTATTGAACTGATGAGATCTTTATGCAACGCTTCTCGGGTGGTCTCGTACTATTTATTTATCTGTACGCATGGTCCTGTATCCCACTGCCAAAGAAATACTTTCCGAGATCTTTCGATTGGTACATCGCTCGGAAACCTTTTCCACCCCTCCTTTCCGGTGGAAGTGGAAGAAATTCATGGATAACTTTGAGTATCCCCGATCAGTCTATTTTTTTACAGAAGATCGATCTAAGTCAACTTATAATACGCCTACCAATAGAAGATTTTACGGCCTTGCACTTTCAAGTAAGCGATTCTTTCCTCAATGCCGTAATACTTTCGTAAAAGGGAACAGAAAAATGAATGCTCGGATATCTTCGTAACCGAATAATCAAAGAACATATATTACCGAGAAGGCATTTAGGAAATTCGGCTCGTCGATAATGATGGGGTTTGACTCGATTGAGAATAGAGACGTCACGGATACAGGCAAAGAAAGATATATCGCATCGATAAAAAATGAGAAACTGCATTATTGAAGCTATTTAATGTCTCCTACAGCGCACTCATTCTTCGAATAGTTACTTCTTTACTACAGACCGCCGAAAACCAACGTTCCCAACGAGTGAATTTAGCCAACCAGCGTCACATTTAGATGGGCATATGCATGAAATTTGAATTGCAAAGAGTCTAACGTCAGCGGCACTATGCAAATAGTTATCTAGAGTAGAGCACAAGGAATTTCGCGTGAGAAAATACCGCAGTTTGTTAGGCCATAAAAAGATAAATATCTATCTACCAAACGGATTAAAATCCATTTAAACGCTCCATCCAAATATAGCGTAAATATATTATAATGAATTAAATGTCTGAGTCATTATGAACCATTTTGGTATTAAAAAATACCAAAATGGTTCATTTCCACGATCAATTTCAATTATACCGTCAATAAATTAGGCTAAGGGGGCCATGTGACAAATTTTATTCACAAAATGGATGCATAATAGTATAAATAAGGTGCTGTAGGCTAGAATTATCCCAGAGAGGCATGATTAAGACATAAATTCAAAAATAAAAATTTCACATAATGCGAAGACGAATCGGCTCTTCAAAGATCAGAGGATAAAGAACATTTATGTCTCAGGCAATCACCAATTTTTATTATGGGTTTTCAAAATTTGAAAACAACCAAGTCTCCGTTTCTTTCATAGAAGAACCATTCCGACGATGATAAATTCGGCACGTAATTTACATAATTCTTAGATGTAATACAACTTTGCCCTTCCAGTCCATCCTACGATGCTAGTTCTCAGCATAAATACAACTAAAAACAGGGAACCTTCCACAATTCTATGAATTTCTGCAGAACTTCAAAGAAGTAGCTCTGTTGAATGACAAACAGTTGACACGATATGCCTGAAACTCCAATAGCGAAAACAAGAACCTTCATATATTATACACTCTGATGACTATATTGCGTATGCAAATCAGGTTTCCCCGCTGGCGAGTTTGGTAACCCTAGAAACTTACTTGTTTGAAATACGTTGTTTATTTCCCACTTGACAAATTTGAAGTTTTTGACTTGGCTATCGAATCTCCACCACTCCACGCGGCTACCTTCGAATATGTCACCTTTGTAATGAAGAGTCTTTTCAAGCAACGCACGGACGTCAATCAAACATTCTCCAGGCCTCTGTTGCTTTATGGGGAGTGTTCCGTGTGATGTTGAGAACAGCTGTATTTATTTGCCTCTTCGCTAGCTTTTTTCCTTTTCTTGCACGTCTTTGTGCGTGGGACCTACAGGAGCGTCGCTTTGTCCTTGGCCCGACGAGGGAAGAAAAAAAGTTCCACCAATCCTACCAACAATTTGTCGCTTCTAACCGTGATTTTTTTCACGTCGGTAAACTTAAGGTTCGAAAAAAAGAGCACCTGGGTGAAAAGGTGGAATCAACACACAAATATTTTGGCAAACGCATACATGGACCTGTGCCCACCGCAAAAAAAATGCAGGTTCACTTCTCCAGCCTTGAGTGCGTACACCACCACCAGACTGAAGGCAAACAATTGAAACCTTGAGTCCGTGGTGAATATACATCATGAATTATTTCATCCAATCGCGAATCCAATGACCGATGGTGGCAGCACCATCGCCCTTGTCTACATCTGCATAATACCTCCAAAGCCGCCTCAATAGCAGTGGCGTAGCCAGGAATTTCGTTCAGGGGGGGTCCAAAACCAGGGGGGGAATTTTTTAAAAACAGGGTAATAAGTAACGGGTTTTTAACTAATTTTAACATTTTTATAATCGAAAAAAGTTCATTTGTTAAAGAAATATTTTTAAATTCATGATTTTTCAATATTTTGTTTTCTTATAGGAAGGAAAATGTTTGTGTTTTTATATTTCGGGGGGCGGGGGTCCGGACCCCCCGGGTCCCCGCTACGCCACTGCTCAATAGGCGTGTATTAGGAATCCAACCACTAACAAATATAAAGGAATAGATCTAACGAAGCTCCTCCTAGCACTAATTAAAGTCCTTTATAGTTCGGGGGAAAAATGAATTCCCATACATATCCATTGAGCAAAATATCATTCTCAATTCATCGTTTCTGTCGTATCGGGACATAAAGTGGGGTTCTACGATGGTGATCTTTACGTCACTCTGAAAGTTTCCATTGCCTCAATCAATCAACGACTAGCGCGCAGCCTCGTATTCTCCAGCGGCTCCCTGCCTAATTCGTTTAACTTCTGTGTAAATCTTTCGAATTTTCGTAGTAGTTTTTGACGAGTCGTGCAGCTTTACTTTTCATTTTATTAACTTTACGGATTAAGCCTTTCCGAATCCCATTTGCTCGCTGTAAATTCAGGGTGTGCCTGGATGAGTGCGAAATAGCGCCTCTATTTTGGACTTGGTGCCTGTCTTATTGAAGTGGAGTGACACACAACGTTTCCCGACATTGAGCTAACGGAATTGCAAGCAAGAAAATATCGCAGCTCGAGAGCCAATGAAATAAAATACAGATATCAATTCTCAAAAAATCAAGGTGGCCTAGAGAAAGTAAATTCCCCATTTCCAAAAAACTAAGCGTGCGAAATTCACTCGCATAAACCTTATTCCGGAGTGAGTTAAACCAGATAGGAATATGGAGCAGATCCTCGGAAACCCAAACACACCTAAATTCGGGTAAAATCACAGAATGTAAATGAGTTAAAGGAGACATCAGTGAAAACGTCAGAAATCGCCAACAATAGGATACCAGGGTAACTTAAAGCAATTGACACAATTTCTGGGGATACTGTCTCTATTACAGGGCGATGCGAATTAACTTTCTTCGGGGAAATTTTTCTCTTATGAATTCCTATCATATCCACCTACAGCTACACAACGTAAACCATTAGATTCAACTGTGCTTCATCATTAAACTCCAATTAGGCAACATATTTTATTAAGATGCTCTTAAAGAAGGAAGCATTATTTTTGAGGAAGATACTCTGAGCTTTTTCCCTCAAATCTCTATCAAGGACCCTAATTATTGGGCCAAAATAAATTTGTATTCGCAATAGTGAAAGGAACATGGCAGAACGCTATGGACCGCGTCACACCAGTAAATATATTACATAAATAATTTTACATAAGACGGTAATAATTAGACATTGAAAAGGCCAGATATTTTAACGATAATTCCACATGTACCAAATGATAATGCTTAATTAGAACCCTTTCCTCTTACGATTAAAGCCATGCGATTTTAATAAGCCGAAAATTACAGGAATAAACAGGAGGATAATTGGGGATAATTAGCAAAGTACGGAATTTCTTACTTCAATGTTACTAATCATCGGAAAATATATCGCTGAGTCCACGTGTTGGACCCTGGCGATGCTAAATCTCCTCCAAGGGACGCAGTCGATTAATATCCCTTGACTTACACCTGGCCGAGCGCCACCTACTCCCACAGCTAGCTCATCTCCACATTCCCCATCGAAGTTCCTCGTTATTCTAAGACAATGCGTCATTCACAATCCGAAGCCATCAGCAGCTAATGCCTTGATATGATAATTTGGCTGCAAATTAACGCTTTCAACACAATTAATTCTTGGGCAGATTCCGAAAGTTGATGACAGACCAATGAATGTTAATTGAAGTGATTAATTAAACATTATGTGCCATCTTTTGACCGTTGATCTTTTAACCTCAATGTTCGTTTTATATTAGAAAGTTTCCAAAGTCGTAAAATAGCTAAATTACCTCGTCAATTTCAACATTTGTCAATGATAAACAAAGATAATCGTATTTTCCACAATTTAAATAGCGGAAAATACGATTATCTTTGTTTATCATTATCATTATTTGCGATATATAATTGATACAATAATGATTAAAGACTTCACACATGCTTTAATACCTCTATAAACATTGTATCAACGACTAGAGAAATCATAGCGCACTAAACCTGCAGCTTAATATGAATCCAGTGTTTAAGAAAAAGTGAATCGAAGGAAAATCAAGAACACACAGGCTTAGAGGCTATCAATCTGGCAAAGTTTGATTGAACAGTAAAAAGAGATGAGGTACTAAGAGACCCCTCATTCACAAGAAAAAGTGGATTGGAAAATCCATCTGGAAATAGATCTATCACCAAATGGACCAGATCTATTGCTAAATGTTTTTGAGAGATGGCTGAAGAGTGCTAGATATAAGTCATTAAATTTCTGTCAACAATTGAGTGTGACGACTGAGGGTCAATTGGAACAAAAAAAAACAAATAGCTCAATTGAGCGTGATTAACGGCGGTTATGGACGTCAAAAAATATTTTTTTTTCTCGCTTGATGGCTTTTTTCATTCGGTGACGCAAGATAAAAAGTGCTTTCTTGCCTTAAAAATCAAAACATATTCTCTCGTTAATTCGACCCTCGCTAGCTGTTTTTTTGCTATTTTTTCAAATGAGAGGAGGGTTAAAATAAGGAGACTCTGTGCCATTCCATTTCCATTTTTATTGGATTAAATCATGGCGTCGTTTTTTTAGGCTCTCAACCGACCGCTGCAAAATAACAACAGCGGCAAATATTTCATCATCTTTCCGTGGAGGGTGTTATTTCAAAGTTTTAATTTTTTTTAAATATAGTAACGGCAATAAAAATAACTTTACCCCGACTGAGAAGATTCAAGTAACATCACCTTAAATCCATTATAAAATGTCGTGTAAGTTACAATTAGTTAAATGAATAAATTAAAAAATTAAAAATAACATAGTTTTTCTGTCCTAAAACAGGTAATTGGTGAAAGAAAGAGTTTTTATCATACTAAATCCCTCAACCGCAATGTTTGATCCACAGATACGACAGGAGGACTGAATCAAAAACTCGCGGCAAAAGATAAGGTCTCTCATCATTTACTATCTCTCCTTCTGGCATCAAAGAGGAACATTCTTATTCGTCAACAAGTGACGTTTTGAAGAGACAAAAATCACGCTATAGAGGCCACATTTATTAAAATATTTTCGCTCAAAACAAAACTAAACTAGCGTTGCGTTGCGAATAGAATGAATATAGAATAGTTGGAAATAGAATGGCGTCCGATAACATTAACTCGCACGCTCCGCGCGCTCGTTAAGGGGCTCCGCCCCTTAAAAACCCCGGTTCCGGCTTCGCCGTCTACATTTGTGGTCGCTCGAAGACTTTTAAAGTTCGAATAATCTCACCTCAGCTAGGGGCCGGCTTCGCCGGCCAGGGGGTAGGGAGGCGCCCCACTAATTCCTCGAAACGGCTTCGCCGTTCCTCGCTGGAGGGCGGCTTCGCCGCCCAGGGGTTGAGTGTGAGTTGAGTTGGGTGGAGTCCACAGTGGCTGCGCCGCTGGAACAGTGGGGCGGCTTCGCCGCCCGAGGGTTACTGCAGCTCCCCCTCGCCTACGCCAGTCACTCCTCGGAACGACTTCGGCGTTCCTCGTTGTGGGGCGACTTCGCCGCCTTGGGGTCGAGGAGCCCCCCGCGGCTGCTCCGCTTAGTCCTCATTAATGCTCTTCTCCACCGAGAGGGGTGCCCAGGGGGATTCGGGGGTTTTAATGTGTTATGCATGCGGTCACTAATCGTCCACAGTGATCACGTAGCGTTCATTGTAAAGGGTAGTGCAATGCGGAGTAATAGTGGCGACAAGTACCCATAAAAGAAGACTTAATGGCAAGTTTTCCATTTTTTTGCGGGGGGTTCCAACGGAATACCGGGGGTTTTATACTTGTGTTAAACCAGTGGACACAAATCGTTCTCATAAATTGCGTGCCGATAAGTCCTAGGGGAACGGAAGTGTGGTCTCACGATTCTTTTACCTGGAGAGGCGATTTATTAGAAATATTTTGGGATGTTTCACGGGGTTATCGGGGGTTTTAATAATTGGTAGGGGCACCGGTTAAATTGTGACGAAAACTACTCGGAAAGGCGACTTTAAAATTCATTAATTTTTTTCAGCGATGTTCCAGGAGGTGATCGGGGGTTTCTGGTATTTTTTCCCGTATGGTTTACGGTTTCTCGCCCTCACCAAATATTCCGGATCTAGAGCTCAGAGGGGACGGGTAGTGTGGCGTAATGTTTGCGAGAAGTACCCAAATAGGAGACTAAAGACACATTTTACATTTGGGAGG
This sequence comes from Ischnura elegans, assembly GCF_921293095.1. Classification (NCBI taxonomy): domain Eukaryota; kingdom Metazoa; phylum Arthropoda; class Insecta; order Odonata; family Coenagrionidae; genus Ischnura; species Ischnura elegans. The sequence continues at coordinate 21,269,486 of NC_060255.1, forward strand.
GATTTCAGGGGGATACCGGGGGTTTAAATGTGTGTACTCCTGGCGGTCACCATCCATTTACATAAATTCCGTGGGGATGAGTCGTTGCGGGCGGTGGAATAGTCACGAAAAGTACCTAAAAAGTAGACTTATATGCATCATTTTATTTTCTGGGGGGTGTATGAGGGTTTACCGGGGGTTTATAGGTTTTTACTGCCAGCGGTCATCAATCGTCCACATCAATTCCGTAGCGATGAGTGGTAAGGATTGGAAAAGCGGCGGAATTGTGACGAAAAGTACCCGAAAAGGCTACTTATGTGCAAATTTTAATTTTTTAGGGGGTTTCGGGGGGTTTAAAGATGACGATACTATATGGTCACATTCATTTACTGTCATATCTAACAGAAGTGTGCCCTATGACATCCATATTTCGAGAGTAATACAATAAAAAGCAAACCAGTCCCCGAAAAAAATGAGTAGTGCCCGCCATTTTTATTTTTTTAAGGTTAAACACATTGAATCATTTATTAAACGTTCATGTTTTCTGAAAGACAATAAATAAGTGTATGTAACTACAAAGTTTGAAAGAAATCGGTCCGGTATAAATTGACATAATCTTGTGTTAATCTTTTGGAAATCGTAATTTTCGGTGATTTTCGGAATATTTTAATTTTTTTCTGAGTAACCAAGGACGACGAAAGAAAATTGTTACCTACATTTCGTAGATGATGTTATAAGCATATATAATAATCATTTTCGTTATCCTATACCTTAAATTAAGTCGAAGGGAGCGGAAGTTATGAAATTTTAATAGAAAAACGAATATTTGGACGCCATTTTGGCTGCAATTTTCTTAAAAAGAAATTAATATTATTACGTAATTACGTGCCCACGTTCATCAGCTTTCAGGAAATACATTAACGATCTTTGTGGCACACACCATTCGAGCGCAGTAAAATAAAAACCGAAAGACTGTCCCCGAAAAAAGCCCGATTTCGGCCATTTTGTCGTCCTAGCGACGACACGTGGCAGAAACTTCCGGTTTTCGGATTTTTCCTCCGAATCATTTCGGGTTCCCCGCACGCGTGCCAAATTTCAGCTCTCCAGCACGTCTGGAAGTGGTCGGGAATTTGTATCCATCAGTCAGTCAGTTACCCGAAGCGCTGTATATATCCGATAACATTAATAAAACGACCTCTTTAGCTATATGACGCAATTTTGATAGGCATTGGAATAGCCAAAAATCAATTCGTATAAAAGGAAAAAGGTCTCCAATCGAGAAATTATTTTGGAATAGATACTGCGCCATTTTCTTAGCTAACCCTTAGGGTTCGATTTCCAACTATTCCCAATGAATTTCGGCATTGCACCTCACGGAGAATCGTGGGTATAAAATTACGAGTTATTCGCCTAAGGGATTGAACAATTAGGCCTGTTGAAAAACACTTGAGTTCCTAAGCCCAATGCTCCGTTTTCTCCAATCCTGCATTGTGTGGTGATTCTTCCGATGAATTCGCATCATAATTTTTTACCGATTTATCTATGCTTATTGTGCCAGGCACTTCAAATATTGAGATTTGATGATTGCGTTACGCAATCAGTCTTGTTATTTTTTATTTTATACATGAAATAAATACATTGTAGATATTTTAGTCAATTTTATTTACATTCATTCGCATACATTTTTAATTCGCCCAACTTGCAGATATTCCACAAAAATTGCTATCTCTTTGCATGAAATAGTCGATTTTTAATAAACTTCAATCTATTTTTTTTTTTTAATATTAAAAGCAATTAAATTAACGTCAGTGAAAGTTGAGGAATTTTGGATTCGGGGAGAAGAAAGTTATGAGCTTTAGATGAGTGGAGCTAATGAAGAATAGTAACAGAAGATATTGTGGACGAACATAATGTCTTATAAACGACTACTTTGGCAGTCGACGTATAACGAAATACGTGACCTTGACAAGGCTTAGAGACACACCGTCTGGTTGTAACTTAGCGGCACAAGGAAATACTCACACTCATTTCGGAAGGTTTGATAGAAATTAAGAAACATAAGGATAGAAGTGAACGTCAAAAAGAAAGTGCAAAAGGAGATAGGGGATTTACTTTCATAAGTATGTGGGCTAATAACGTAAGAGATAAAAATCATTGTTTTTTAACTTGATCATCAGAGAGAAAAAAAGAGGTCATAGCCGAGGAAGTCGCACTAAGTTTGCGTTGAGTTTAACCATGACCTTTACTCTTCACACCGCCTTTCTCCGCTAACGATTCAACGATTTGCGGGGCCATCGCAATCGTGGGAGGTGCACGGCCTTACGCCAAGGTAGCGACGCAACTTCCGGAAAGAGGGCTAAATTTAGAGGAGGTATAGACAAAGCAGACACTAATTTTCTTCCCTCTCCCCACTCTCTTAGCGTTATTATATCTAGGAGGTGAGCTCAAAAATAACGGACACTTTAGTTTTTTTTTAATTTCGTATACATTGATTTTGCCGTCTTCAAAATAGTTTCGATTGGATATTAATTAGTTTAGATGTTCATAACCACTTCTTTCACTTTTTCCACATTTTCATCGGTTGTTGATGTGCTGGGGCTTCTTCAGCGTCTTCACGACCATCGTGGAAACGTTATTACCACTCGAAAATTCTCTTGTTTTACTCATAGCATGCTCACCTTTGCTAACATTTGCTAACATAGACTTTTGCTAACATTCACTTCGCAACTTAATTCTCTGATAATAATTTGATTTTCAATGACTCTGTGATCCATTCCTTTTAACAAATGAAAATCGCCGAGCTCATAAAAACCATTCTAACCTTACAGACAGTAAACAATAACAACAATTCATAGACTAAACAATAAATTTAGCTGAAAATTTTATCATACTTCAGGGGCGTTGTATACCAATATATTATTATTTTTAAATTGGCTATCGGACTCTACTGACCCGATTATGACCAGACTACTTGTGAACAGCGCTGATTTCAAAGTACCATGGAAAAAATTCATAACTTGATGTATTTTAACGATACACTAGATTATTAATCGTGTTTATCGTGATATTTTATGACCATTATCTCGGTGACGTTAGAATCAAGGCCAAATTATAATTACCCTCCTGTAAAACCAAGTATATCACAAAGAAAATATGGTCTCACAGAGATTCTTTATCTAGTTAATCACTGCGGTTATTCCTCAGCGCATGATAATGACGCCATTAAAACAGACGGGAATGAGTTATTTTCGCGAGATAAATGGTAATCCTAAAGCCCTTCGCCGTGTTTGAAGGACAACAGTGTCTTTGAGACAATGGAACAGATAATGTAAAATCACCTCACACGTATGCAAAATTTATATCCCCTGAACTTAATGGGATGTCACCTTTCTTACTTTTCACTGAACAAATTTCGAGAATGTGCAAGCTCCAGAAGAACCAAGTGTGCTCAAAAAAGTGACAATACTTTTATACTTTTTTAATCAAACAGCTAAAAATACTTCGAGACGAACAGTTAACTAAATTAAATTATATTTGCACGCTTTTTTCGTAAATTGATTCGGTAATATATTTTAAATTAGTTGAATTAATTTAATTAAATTATCTTTCTCACTAAAACCTTTGTCAAATAATTCGCATGCATTCAGCGTGGCTTCATAGAAGCTGCTTCTTAGATGACGATGCGTCTGAGTTTGAGAGGAAATTTTCAAATTCCAGGGAAAGGATGCCGAAGGAAATGTTTTGAGTTACAAGCAAGAAATATTCACGGAAATATTTGACTATATGTGCAAATGAAATTGTATCGATACGCAGGCACTGTGCAGAATTTTATCTTAATATTATCTTTTTACTTAATTGAAAAACAAACTGGCCATTGACTTCCAATCTCAATGAACGACACTTTCAGGAAACTAAGGAGTTTCTCATCTTTTTTCTCATTTCAATGTCAATTTTTCCTTTTGATTTTTTTCCGCTTTATAGTTTAAAAAGTTCACCACAAAAACTAAAAAAAACTGGGTTAAAAGTTGGGGAAAAAGAACTAAGATAACAAGGATGCATTTGGCATGTGAATACTAGGTCTTACACTACGGCAATACGCTTTCCAGCTCGGCCAGCCAAGTCAATTTGCCTGTTTCGTGACGAAAATAATAGGGCTATCTTCTCTTGGTCTCTTCTATCCAAACCTACCTAGACTGTATGATGCAACTTTCCCCGCGTAGCTTTATTTTTCTAACAATGCTAAATTAGAACCGCTGAGGACGACATTACGACACCACTAATGGCAATTACAGACATACAGTTTTAGGTACCACAGTAAATTATGAGAAATCACTTAATGAGGGATCCTTATTCGAAAATGGCATGAAACTGTAGCGTGAGGATAATTTGGGTGTTAGGAAGACCAATGACTTGAGTTTCGTCATTCAAATGTTTGAAAAGCATACGTTTTAAATTATCCTAGAGCAGTCACCGTTGTCACAAGCTACACACCTCAGCGCTCGATTGGCCAATAATATTACTAACGAAGGAGATACGTTTACTTTTCAATTTCACTTGGTATTAGCGGATAAGTTGATATTTCAATCTGATCTGAAGTCTGAATGCTCACATGAAAGCCGACTGAATTCTCAAATCCAAAAGGCACAAATCCGTACAAGTAATATGAATTCGTTATACATTACCAGAACTTAAAACAAAAAAATAACGACTTGTACTTCTTACCCATCGGAATTTTGAATCCAACTGTAAATTATTGGTGAGAAAACGTATTATTATTACAAGATTCCAGCGATAGAAACAATGACTCCATCGATGGATCAAGTAAAGAAAAAAATCGTGTAAAAATATTATACGAAACTGGAGGAAACGAAACACTAAGAACTCTTTGAGTGAGATTAGAATTAGTTTTTAGATAAAAACAACTGTAGATTTATCACAGAATCAAAAGATATTATTCGTGATTGAATAAAAGGGATTCATGCGTGGGTAGATCACTTGTTCCAACGACCGAACACGAGAGACGCATAATGGAACACGGAAAAACAGCAACGAAGCGTCAAGCGTTTCCAAATAAAAACAATAGAATAAGGCCATGCGAACCACTTACTTCGCGTATTTCGCCGGAGGAGCGTAGTCTTGAGTCTGGCGCTGAATCATGGCCTTCTCGCACGCTGAAAATCCTTCGCCTCACGCTAATCACAATTTAACTGTCCCCCTCGGGTGGATCACGAGGTATTCTCACTCGGCATGAGAGGAGCGCTCTCCAGCGATCGCCCGTAGAAATTTTGTAGAACTCCGAGGAAAGGGTTGGGCTATTGGGATGAGAGGGTGGAAATTGTGACGGACGCGGAGAGAAAGAAAGGATATTGGAGCAGCACTCGGTCGGTCTAAGTGATCCCACTGGGCGGAGTGTTTGAGGAAGCATAAAAATCTTGTGTCTTTCTTTCCCTCTGGCGTTAACTCTCCGTCGTCCGCATTTAGACGCGGGGAAGGCACGGAAAGAGAGAAGAAGAAGAAGAGGAGGAAAGAGAGAGAGAAAGAGGATGACACGAGGAATGAGAAGCGAAGTGGACGACGAGGTGATGGTGGGAGGATGAGTGTGAAAGCGACGAAAAATCAAAATAGTCGAGAGGGCGATGGAAGAGGGTGTCAATTCCGAACCGAAAAACCGATGGCAAGGTTTCAACTGGGATATTTTTCCCCGTTTCATGGCCCCCTTCCAATTCTGCACCATTTATCTCCTTCAGGGAATAGCAAAAAAAATATGTACGCGCGAAAGCGAAAGGCTATCCTCAAGAGTTTCCGATAGGCTATTATTTTTTGCCGCGGGAGTGATTTTTGAATTTTTTTTTTTAAGAGAGGAATTTTAAGAAAAGGATTCATTCATCCGCGAAAGAACACTACACGAGGTGAGAGAGAGAATAGCTTTATTTTTTTACCAACAAAGCTAATTTAGAACTGCTGAGGACGCTATTACGACACCACTGATGACAATTACTCAGAAAGAGTTTAAGGTACCTATCAAAGTAAATTTAAAAAAAAACTTAAAGATGGGACTTCATAGCTGAGAATGGCGTGAAACTTTTGTGAGAGGGCAATTTGGATGTTAGGAAAACCAAAAAGCTGAGTTAGGTGATTCAAATTTGATTAAAATGAAATGAAATTAAAATTCATAAACTCAACTAATTAGAAAAGAGATTACATTTAGTAAATAATTAGGAAAAATAATGTTTCTTTCACACCTATATATTCTCAAAATTCGTCACTATCACGACAATGATCTTTTTAAGCTTGACAATGGGTGAGTGGATTTATTTTGTTCGGCTCGGTGATGGAGGTGATTGAGTCAGTATTAACACAATCAAAAAGAACAGCTGGAGGTGATATGAGGATATAGAGAATAGCATTCAATGCCACTGAAGATTTTTAAATATTAGGGTAGTGCTCAAAATCATTTTATTAGATTTTAAAATTAAGATACAATCATTCATATTGGTCTGCCATTCAATCAATGTCGAGGATGCCTCGAAGTGAGCTGAAATTGGAGCTTCGCCAAACGATGGGCAAACACGACAGAAAAGCATTATAAGTATTAATGAGATAAGAAAGGTAAAGAGAACCGAAAGTAATTTTGACAGAGAATAGCTATCGACACCTTAGACCACCCAGGCAAAATTAGGATGGATAACGTCCAATGATGAAAGAGCTGGAAAAAATGAAGTCAAGGAGAAGAAGTTTAGAAGGAGAAGAGAGAAAATCCATTGAAATACTCGGGAGAGGACCATATATTGAATTTTATTTTTTATTAACAGTATTAGAAGAATTAACTCAGACCGGCCAAATTTTGAGATACGTGTTGTTAGAATTTAGCCACCGATATGCTTCGCCAATACTGCACCTACAGTAATAGGTAAGTGAGGTATCATTTAAACGTTGGATCACCGGATTCTGACAAAAAATACAATCTCAATCTCAAATTTCACTATTTACTCATTATTCTGACTTAACAGTTTCACTTTTTCCATGTCAATTACTCGCTCGAGTTGCATCGACTCCACACATTATTTTTCATTCTAAACTTCAAAAAAAGGTTTAAAACCCGCTATATCCATAACTAAACCAAAGAAATTGTCCAAATATGAAAACGTTAAGGAGAATACGGGACTTAATTGGCCACATTATGAGGAATGATGGCCAGATGAAAACGATCATAGAAGGATAGGCGGAATGGAAGAAGGGCAAGGGAAGGCCCCGAATGAGTTGCATAGGACAGGTTATATAGAATGTAAAAGAGAAGAAATACGACAGTATTAAAAGCTTAGCAGATAAGAAATCAGAATGGAGAGTTACGTCAAACCAATAATAGGATTGTTGAACTAGACGAAAAAAAATACTGTTTATAAGATTAAAGAAATACAATATTTTATGAGCCTCTCGAAGGGCCGCGATAAAGAAGTGTTGGAAAAGGGAAGGAAAGGGTTGGTTGGAAACCCAGAGAAGATGCCAAGAAAATACAAAGCAAGCGGCACTTGGTCGCCTGGGGGATGCGTAACGCACATGACAGGTTGGCGTGCTGTGAAGCGATTGGAGAGGCACTCGGGAAGAGAGGAGAGAACTTGATAGATAGCCCTGTCTTCACTAGCGCACTCAAACCGAGAAATAGATGGAACAAGCCAGTATATCATTTTCCCCTCTGAATAATACGAAAATATCATTAACAAGTTGGAAAATAGATACATGAATTCCGTGAAAAACTCAACGACGAAGCCAATTTTGCATAGAATAGTCAGCTAATAATGCTAATTACTAAAGTGTATAAATTCAAAAGAATTTAGGGGCGAATTATAGACGGTGTAAAAGTGACAGATATCACAGAAAATGTGGCGAAAACATTTCTAAGCAGTCTCTAAGTGTATGTAATATTTTTCGTTAGTAAAAATAAAGCTACATCAATATTTTCTGTACACGTTATAGATTTTTAATTTCGATTTTCACGACTATCGGTAAATGTATGGATGCACGAGTGATTTTTATTTATAAAAAAGTGTCCGAACTCCAACTTATTTAGAGTTTATTCCTCAGTTTCTTTTCTCCAAAGAGAGAGAACTTACTTTTGCTTCGGGGAGTTGGGCGCATGACATAGTTCCACGAGCCGGAAGGCTAGCATCTGTTACGAGCAGTATGAACTTCCCATGGTGTTACGTACGACCACTCTCGCAATTGGCGTGAGCTCAATAGAGTGCAAATGTGTCTCTCCCCCCAACCATGTTTGTATGTGTAGCCTACTTTTTTTATCCTCGTATTCTTCATTTTTTTTGGCCACTCGCCTCTTCCCCCCGAGGACGGCTTTCGAACATTCGGGGTTGCTGTTGGAGACTCAGCATAGAGATAAGGGGGACCAGCGAGCGCAAACCCCATCGCTATCTTGGAGGGGAGTTCAAAAATAATTGCCCCAAAAATTGCATTAATTGGTGGGTTGGGAGCGGTAGGAAAATGCTGAGTAAGGGAAAAAATGTCGCATACGGTCTTGTTTATGCACTTCGCAGATTAACTTCCCGCATACATACATCCATTGTTTCGATTTATAACAATAATGATTTATTTACTCCTGCATTTTGATTTTACAGCTGAATAACAAAGATAATAGAAAGAGGTATCTTTAAGTGGTCTCCAAGGTCATAGGACCAGAATTGAGCCACCATCTAATAACATAAATGCATGCCAATAAAAGAAAATAATAATGCAGTAAATACTACATGATGAGAGTTTGAAAGAAATAACATCAAAGAAAATGTTCAATTATTTCTCGTGAGAAAAGCCAGTCCTTGGCAAGTCTAAATATTTTATTTGATGAATTAATTGTTTCAATTTCATCGGGCAGTTAATGAAATAACTTTGGCCCCATGTAAAGAAAACAACGTTTATATAATGTTAACCTTGGTCTTTTTGTTACTACAAATAACTCACTTCACAGAGTTTCCTGTTAGCAAGTTGCGTACCAGGGTATTTAACTATAGAGGAGCATAAAAAGCCAATTTTCAAAATATAACTTTACCTAATCAAACACTACGATACGTCCATTCATAATAATTAACGAATAAGTACTGAAAACATGCTACCAATTATTACCAATAGTATGCTTTGAAATTGTTTTAAAAGTTGACAGGCCTAAATGACGAGAATCTTCGCTAACTCCCCAGAACGTTTGGGAAAAAATGATGACGATTCTCGCCACCCGTACACAAAATTTTAATAGTAGCATTAATATATAAAAGCATTGCCATCTACAAGGATATGCAAATGAATAGCACCCGATAAAAAATATAGTAAGCACTCTAATGCACTCGGAAAAGGGCTTCGGAAGCGTTTCTGAAAAAAATCTTGTACCCTAATCACAGTTTCTACTTCTAAAAGAGATGATAGATTTAAAAAAATCTATTATTTAAATAAGACAAGCAATATTTCCGCTATAATTATTTTAGTAATTAAAACAATTTTCTCATGTGCGATTGAAAATATTCATTCTTAGCATTGATGAAGGTTTGTATTTATACCGAAACGGTGGCAAAAATTTGCATTAAAATTTATTCAAGACCTAAATCAACATTAAATTTAGAGGTCAAGAGACATAAAAAACTTAAATTATTATTATTATATTAAAAATTTAAAAAATAAAATATTAAAAACTGTGACATCAGTGATCCGCGTTGAAGTTGGAACCAAAAGCCTTAACAATCAAGTGTGCACACGGGCATATATATGTTTACGCATAAAATCGATGTTTCAGCGCTTTCCCTGGGAAGCGCGCGATTCGGGTCGGTTCTAAATGGCAGGCTGAGCGAAACGGTCTCGCGAACGACTTGCAGCCATGGAGATCCTCTAAACAACAAGGCAGTGCATTCGCGAAAAATAGTGCCATCTGGTTGCCAGAGTCAGCGCTGCATCACGTGTTGGCTCTTGGAAGGAAGGAAGTATGAAAAAATAAAAGACTTCGCGCCTCATTTCGTATCCATGCCCTGAGAAGTAAACAAGAGTGTTTAAAAAGACAAAAGGGACGCGCTCTGCATCGGTTATTTATCAATGGATGAGAAAGAAAAACGGCTTCATCTTTCATCGCATGCGGCCATTTTCATTCAAGATCCCTTCCACTAGAACGGCTTCGCAACAAAGAATGTGAGTTTCTCTTTCAAAAGAAGTATCGTTCATATCGGCCTCAATGAAGATCAACATAAAATGAAGACGTCTTTCGTGAAAGAGACGATTTTCTGAGGGAAGCTGAAAGATGAATGAGGTTATTTTTTTAAGATGAAGTGATAGTAGAAGACAATTTTTTACCAGAAAACGCTCAGTGTACGCTACTGTTTCCGAGGTTACAAGAAGTAAATACGTCATTTGACAAAGCTTCTCCGAAATATCAACACTGCAATTTCCTTATGCAACCATATTTGAACAACCACGTCCCCCTAATCAAGCGTACGTGATTCGGGAAACGAGGAAAGATTATTTTTCTCCTGAAGTGTAAGTACTGCTGTGCACAGGAACGACCAGAGAGCATTTTTTGCATGAGACCGGCAAAGTTTTTGACGAATGGTTTTCATTCGAGGCTCGAATTTCGAGCAAGCAGCAGGCCCGCATGAACACTGAATCGGTATCAGCTGTAACTTAAAAGAGTATTTTTTTTGTTTTTAACGACAAAAATTTCTCAAGGATGGTAGTTTGATTTATATTCAGTGTTAATTGCTTTGTTTTTTTAATTTATAAAGAGATCTGGCTCGCTTTTATTTTTACCGAAAATTCTCAATCTCAAATAAAGACTGAAATGAAATTAGAAGGCAAATTCGGCTCCGCGCGGATATGGTAAATTTAAAAAAATTACATGAATACTTACCTTTATTTTGTCATAGGTTTTGGAGTTATTTATAAACAACTGATGAGGATATTTGCATGATGCCTTATTTTAAACTAAACGAGTCGATTGGGTGCTTGAATTCTTCAAGCGGGTGTGTAAAGGGTAGAAGATATGGAGGTGTCAATTGTAGCCTAGTCCTGGGTTCTTAAGTTGGTAAAAAGTTCGACAATTTCACCACGTAATGTTAAAGCAATTCGACATATTGTATGAAAACGCATATGCGATATAAATCTAAAGGTAGTCCATTCTCTTCATTAATTTCTACTGGGAAGTAAGAGGAATACTAATGTACACACACACTTCAAATTTCATTGGTCTAACTGAAATAGTTATGAAGATATGTCATTTTGAATATTTTCTACAGTAATCGAATCGAACTTTAAAAAAGTGACATCTGTTTTGAAAAATACGAAAATCTATTCATAATTTTATTATGTTACCCATTTCTATTCATTATATTCATCCACTATCTATTACCTTCTCAACCATGCCCGTGGATGCTAAATTCTACGTCATATAGCAATTCGATACATTTTAAGGAAACGCAGATTCGATATATATCGAATGTGAGACTACATAAAAAACGTATTTCCGCTGCGCATTATGACGAATACCAATATGTACCCATAATCCAAATTACATTCATCAACCTCAAATACTTATTAAGTAATATTAATATTCGTATTTCTAATAATAATCAAATCGAAGTTTCGATTAAACTGACATCTTTACAGTAAAATACTCACAGCTATAGATAAGCATTTAATTATATGGTCATCCACTATCTATTACCTTCACAACGTTGCCCGTGGATGCTAAATTCTATGTGGTATGGCAATTCGATATATTTTAGGTAAAAGCAGATTCGATATATATCGAATGTGAGACAGCATACAGAATATATTTCCCCTTTGCATTATGAGGAATACTAATATGTACTCATTTACCAAATATCATTCATCTACCTCAAATACTTATCATGTTATGTCAATATTCGTATTTAATGTAATAATCGAATCGAACTTTCGATTATACTGACACCTGTACAGTAAAATTCGCAATGCTACTGATTTAAATTTCCTTCTGTGGTCTTAGACTATAATATTCCCCCTCAACTTTGCCCGTGGATGTTAAATCCAATGTATTATAGCGATTCGATATATTTTAAGAAAACGCAGATTCGATATATATCGAATATGAGACTACATAGTAAACATATTTACAAAACACATTATGTGTAATACCATGATGTATCAATTCACCAAATTACATTGCTCTAAGAGTAATACTTATTACGTTATGGCAATTTACGTATTTGGTAAAATAATCGAATCGAACTTTCGATTATACTGACATCTGCACAGTAAAATGCTCATAACTATTGATTAGAATTTCATTCTATGGTCGTACACTATCTACTACCTTCTCAACTATGACCGTGGATGCTAAATTCTATGTGTTATAGCAATTCGATATATTTTAAGGAAAGGCAGATTCGATATATATCGAATGTGAGACTACATAGGAAACATATTTTCCCTGTACATTATGAGGAATACCAATATGTACTCATTTACCAAATTTCATTCAACTACCTCTAATACTTATCAAGTTATGTCAATATTCGTATTTGTTATAATAATCGAATGGAACATTCGATTATTCTGACACCTGTAAAGTAAAATGCGCATAGCTATTGATTAGAATTTCATTCTATGGTCGTACACTATCTATTACCTTGTCAACTATGCCTGTGGATGTTAAATCCTAAGTATTATTGCAATTCGATATATTTTTGGAAAACGCAGATTCGATATATATCGAATGTGAGACTACATACAGTATGTATTCCCAGTGTACTTCATGAGAAATACCAAGATGTACTCATTTACTAAATTTCGTTGGTGTAACGAAAATACTTATCAAGTTATGCCAATTTACTTATTTGGTATAATAATCGAATCGAACTTTCGATTACACTGACACCTGTATGGTGAAATGCGCAATTCTAATGATTCAGAATTCTTTTTACGCTCATCAACTATTTAATACCACCTCAACTTACCCCTTCGATACTACATACTATGTGGTATAGCAATTCGATACATTTTAAGTAAACGCAGAATCGATATATATCGAATATGAGACTACATACAAATTATGTTTTTACAGTGAATTATGAGGAATACTATGATGAACCAAATAACCAAATTTTATCGGTCTATGAAAAATATTTAAGAAGTTATGCTACTTTACGTATTTGGTATAATAATCGTATCGAACTTTCGATTATGCTGACCCCGGAACTCTGAAATACGCAATTTCATTGGTTGATATTCCATTTCTTGGTCTTTATCAATGTTAGGCCGGCACATCTGCCCCCATTTATGAATATTCCAAGTACTTATTATTATTCGATAAAATACAATAAAACGTAGATTCGATATATATCGAAGGTTAGCCCACCAGCAGTAGTATGTTTAACATTGCTCCGTGAAGAATACCAAGATGTACCATTCCTGCAAATTTCATTGGTCTACCTGTAATACCAACCAAGTAGTGCAAATTCGCGTTTTTCAATGGCAGCATAGGTTAGGCGAACAGGCAATGGCGGCCCTTATATCAAACTCATATACCCATCAATGGTGCATGAGGCCTAAGATAATAATTTGAAAACAAAAGAGCAATGCATTTCGAAGAATGGACCGCGATGGTTGATTGGGTATCGTCCCATACTTATCGTATTTCTCCCGTCTACTGCCATGCTCCCTCCTATAAGGCGATGCGCGTTTTTCTTACCGAGTCCGACCTCAAGCCGTTTGGCGGGGAGGAATGGCGGCGATCGCCGGGAAGCCAAAAAAATAATTTGGGAAAATTTCAAAATGAAATAATTCATTAACTATTACGATACCTAATTAAAAAAGAAAACCCAAAGTCTAACGAATAGTTAGGCTTGTGCCAACATCTTCGCGAGCTACATAGCTTAAGTTTCGTTCGCCAGCTCTCAAATCGAAATCACATAAGAACGCGTGTAAATCGATATCTCGAAATCGGCTCGACTTGGAAGCTTCTAACCCATGCCAAAAAAATCGGCCAAAAAACTAATGTTTCCCATTTGGATCTCGTCCGCGTGCGGCGATTTAAAGTGGGTCATATCGCGAATTTATTTTTTTTCCATAAGAGCCCATGTTAAAGTAGATCGATATATCTCGAAAAGTATCGCACTTTTTGGCATTTTCAGATTTTTTCTCCCGATGAATATTTTTTTAGTTTTACCACAAAAAATCTCAGCTCGATCGGCCCGGTAGTTTGGGCTGCTAATTATGGTCAATCACGCAATTTTAATGAATTTCCAGCTTTAAATATATAACGAGTATTTTATCGCTTGAATTCTTCAAGCGTGTCGTGGTGGGTATAGTGTGTATCGTTGTGTCCTAAGTAGTTTGGTCTTGGGTCCATAAGTTGTTGAAAAGTTCGAAAAATTCACCATGTCAAAGGTAAAGCCGTTCGATTAATTTTATGAAAACTCTTATTTGATATTAATTGTAACTTATCCCATTGTCTTCATTATTTTCTATTTGACAGCAAGTGGAATACTAATATGTACTCACACACGAAATTTCATACCTCTAACTGAAAAAGTTATGAAGATATGTCAATTTGCATATTTGCTACAATAATCGAATCGAACTTATGCTTAATGCGACATCTGTGTTGAAAAATACGCAAATCTATTCAAACTTTCATCATTATATCCATACGGATTCATCACATTCATCCGTTATCTATAATCCTTCTCAAATATGCCCTTGGATACTAAATATTATGATATAAAGCAATTTGATACATTTTAAGTAATCGCAGATTCGATATATATCGAATGAGAGACTAAATACAAAACATCATTCCTAATTGCATTATGAGGAATACCAATATTTACTCATTTACCAAATTTCATTCATCTACTTCAAATACTTTTCAAGTTATGTCAATATTCGTATTTGTTATAGTAATCGAATCGATATTTCGAAAACACTTACATATATAATGTAAAATGCTCATAGATATTGATTAATATTCATTCTATGGTCATCCACTATCTCTCACCTTCTCAACTATGCCCGTGGATGCAAAAACCTACGTGGTATAGCAAATCGATACATTTTAAGGAAACGCAGATTCGATATATATCGAATGTTAGACTACATACAAAACATATTTCACTATTGGATTAAGAAGAATACCAATATGTACCCATGTACCAAATTTCTTTGATCTACCTGAAATACTTATCAAGTTATATCAATTAACGTATTTGCCGTAATAATCGAATCGAACTTACGATTATACTGACATCGGTACAGTGAAATACTCATTGCTATTGATTGAAGTTGCGTTCTATGGTCATCAAATATCTATTACCATTACAACTATGCCCGTGGATGCTAAATACTATGTGATATAGCAATTCGATATATTTTAATGAAAAGCGTATTCGATATATATGGAATGTGAGACGACATACAAAACGTATTTCCCCTGTGCGTTATGAGGAATACCAATATGTACCCATTCACCAAATTTCATTCATGTATCTCAAATAATTCTCAAGTTATGTCAATATTCGTATTTCATATAATATTCGAATCGAACTTCGATTATAATGACATCTGTATGGTAAAATTCTCATATTTATTTCTTCGAATTTCATTCTATGGTGATCCACTATCTATTTCAATCACAACTATGCCCGTGGATGCTTAATTTTTACGTAGTATAGCAATTCGATACATTTGAAGAAAACGTAGGTTCGATATATATGGAATGTGAGACGACATACAAAACGTATTTCCCCTGTGCGTTATGAGGAATACCAATATGTACCCATTCACCAAATTTCATTCATGTATCTCAAATAATTCTCAAGTTATGTCAATATTCGTATTTCATATAATATTCGAATCGAACTTCGATTATAATGACATCTGTATGGTAAAATTCTCATATTTATTTCTTCGAATTTCATTCTATGGTGATCCACTATCTATTTCAATCACAACTATGCCCGTGGATGCTTAATTTTTACGTAGTATAGCAATTCGATACATTTGAAGAAAACGTAGGTTCGATATATATCGAATGTGAGACGACATACAAAACGTTTATCCCCTGTTCATTATGACAAATACCAATATGTATCCATTTACCAAATTTCATTCATCTACCTCAAACACTTCTCATGTTATGTCAATATTCCTATTTCTTATTATAATCGAATCGAACGTTCGATTACACTGACATATGTGCGGCAAAATACTCAAAGCTATTGATTCGAAATTCAATCTATGGTCATGCATTATCTATTACCATCGCGCATATGCCCGTGGATGTCAAATCGTATGTATTATAGCAATTCGATATATTTTAAGAAAACGCAGATTCGATATATATCGAATGTAAAACAAAATACAAAACGTATATCCCCTGTGCATGATGCCAAATACCAATATCTACCCATTTACCAAATTTCATTCATCTACCTCAAATACTTCCCAAGTTATGTCAATATTCCTATTTCTTATTATAATCGAATCGAACGTTCGATAACACTGAAATCTGTACGGCAAAATGCTCATAGCTATTGATTCGAAAATCGTTCTATGGTCATCCACTATCTATTACCATCGCACATATGCCCGTGGATGCCAAATCGTATGTGTTATAGCAATTCGATATATTTTAAGAAAACGCAGATTCGATATATATCGAATATGGGACTACATACAAAACAAATTTCCCCATTGAATTATGAGCAATACCAAATAGTACCAATTTACCAAATTTCATTCATCTACCGCAAATACTTATAAAGTTATCTCAATATTCATTTTAGTTATAATAATCGAATCGAAAATTCGATTATACTGACACCGGCTCTCTGAAATATCCATGTCATCTGTTTTTTTTTCAATTGATTGGTCGTTTTTACATGTAAACCGGCACAACTTTCTCCCGGAGATGAGTATTCCAATAAGTTATTAACATTCGATAGAATTTAAGAAAACGTAGGTTCGATATATATCGAAAATTATGGCCATTATTGGACTAAATTTTATATAGTCATAATAAAAATACAATGATGTACCTACCTGCCAAATTTCATAGGCCTAGGTGAAATACTTTGGAAGTTATGCTCTTTTCCATTACACCATTGCAGTAAATTCACCTTCTAAGCCTATGGCCAATGTCAATGGGAAATCCGTATATATAACAAATGACTGTTGCATATGCGATACCGAATACGTAATGAAAAAATCAATACTTTAAAAAGTTTTTCCGTGAGGCTTTACTGGGTATAGACCTATGTTAGCCCTCCGCAAATTTCACCCGTCTAAATACATTAATGGGATAGGGAAATGCGTGTATTACTTACGGGCACCGACCACCGCCCGTTTGGCGGCTAGGAATGGCGGCGATTGCCGGGGGTTCAAGAAAATAATTTGGGAAAATTTCGGAACGAAATAATTCATTAAATATTACGAAACCTAATTAAAAATGAAAACCTGGACGTACCGAAGGTACGTTTGTAGGCATGCTTTTTTGAGCTGAATAGCCTAATTTTGAAGCGCCAGCTCTCAAATCGATATTTATTTATCGTCCTATCTCGACAATGTTATTTCGATAATGCTAATAACTCGGAATCTATTCGACATACGAAAATTCCGAGATAGCCTAAAAATCAGGTAAAAAATTAGATAAATTGTATTAGGCGGCGACGGTCCTACTACTTTTGCAAGTGGGTCAAAAAAAATTCCAAAATTGGTCCATAAGAAAAGCATTGTCGATTTTCAAAAATTATTTCGACAGTGATCGAAAGAGTTCGACGAAAAGCAAAGGTACCAAAAAATAGACAAAAAAATCTAGTTTACGTCAATGGGAGACGATTACCCTGAGACGCCAAGTTTAGTCGTAATTAAGGAAAGAGTTTTAGTCCCATAAGGCTGCCATGTTAATTCAACTCGATATATATCGAAAAGTATCGAACTTTTCGGGATTTTGAGATTTTTCCTCCCGATGAATTTTTTTTTACTTTTACCACCGAAAATTTCAACTCGATCGACTCGGCAGTTTGGGCTGGGAATTATGATGAATCAGTCAGTGATCAATCCGATTGCAGCTTTAATATATCTAACGAGTATTTTATCGCTTGAATTCTTCAAGCGTGTCGTGGTGGGTAAGGAGATATGGTGGTGTCATAAGAGTTTTGGTCTTGGGTCCATAAGTTGTTGAAAAGTTCGAAAAATTCACCATGTCAAAGGTAAAGCCGTTCGATTAATTTTATGAACAGTCTTATTTGATATTATTCGGAACTTAGCCCATTGTCTTTATTAATTTCTATTTGACAGCAAGTGGAATACTAATATGTACTCACACACGAAATTTCATACCTCTAACTGAAAAAGTTATGAAGATATGTCAATTTGCATATTTGCTACAATAATCGAATCGAACTTATGATTAATGTGACATCTGTATTGAAAAATACGCAAATCTATTCATACTTTCATCACTATATCCATACGGATTCATTACATTCATCTATTATCTATAAACCTTCTCAAATATGCCCTTGGATACTAAATATTATGATGTAAAGCAATTTGATACATTTTAAGTAATCGCAGATTCGATAAATATCGAATGAGAGACTAAATACAAAACATATTTCCTAATTGCATTATGACGAATTCCAATATATACTCATTTACCAAATTTCATTCATCTACTTCAAATACTTTTCAAGTTATGTCAATATTCGTATATGTTATAGTAATCGAATCGATATTTCGAATAAACTTACATATATAATGTAAAATACTCATAGATATTGATTAATATTCATTCTATGGTCATTCACTATCTCTCACCTTCTCAACTATGCCCGTGGATGCTAAAACCTACGTGGTATAGCAAATCGATACATTTTAAGGAAACAAAGATTCGATATATATCGAATGTTAGACTACATACAAAACATTTTTCACTATTGGATTAAGAAGAATACCAATATGTACCCATTTAACAAATTTCTTTGATCTACCAGAAATAGTTATCAAGTTATATCAATTAACGTATTTGCCGTAATAATCGAATCGAACTTACGATTATACTGACATCGGTACAGTGAAATTCTCATTGCTATTGATTAAAGTTGCGTTCTATGGTCATCAAATATCTATTACCATCACAACTATGCCCGTGGATGCTAAATACTATGTGATATAGCAATTCGATATATTTTAATGAAAAGCGGATTCGATATATATCGAATGTGAGACGACATACAAAACGTATTTCCCCTGTGCGTTATGAGGAATACCAATATGTACCCATTCACCAAATTTCATTCATGTATCTCAAATAATTCTCAAGTTATGTCAATATTCGTATTTCATTTAATAATCGAATCGAACTTCGATTATAATGACATCTGTATGGTGAAATTCTCATATTTATTTCTTCGAATTTCATTCTATGGTGATCCACTATCTATTTCAATCACAACTATGCCCGTGGATGCTTAATTTTTACGTAGTATAGCAATTCGATACATTTGCAGAAAACGCAGGTTCGATATATATCGAATGTGAGACGACATACAAAACGTATATCCCCTGTGCATTATGCCAAATACCAATATGTACCCATTTACCAAATTTCATTCATCTACCTCAAACACTTCTCAAGTTATGTCAATATTACTATTTCTTGTTATAATCGAATCGAACGTTCGATTAAACTGACATATGTGTGGCAAAATGCTCAAAGCTATTGTTTCGAAATTCATTCTATGGTCATCCATTATCTATTACTATCGCGCATATGCCCGTGGATGCCAAATCGTATGTGTTATAGCAATTCGATATATTTTAAGAAAACGCAGATTCGATATATATCGAATGTGAGACAAAATACAAAACGTATATCCCCTTTGCATGATGCCAAATACCAATATCTACCCATTTACCAAATTTCATTCATCTACCTCAAATACATCCCAACTTATGTCAATATTCCTATTTCTTGTTATAATCGAATCGAACGTTCGATTACACTGACATATGTTCGGCAAAATGCTCAAAGCTATTGATTCGAAAATCATTTTATGGTCATCCACTATCTATTACCATCGCAAATATGCCCGTGGATGCCGAATCGTATGTGTTATAGCAATTCGATATATTTTAAGAAAACGCAGATTCGATATATATCGAATAAGGGACTACATACAAAACAAATTTCCCCATTGCATTATGAGGAACACCAATATGTACCAATTTACCATATTTCATTGACCTACCTCAAATACTTATCAGGTTATCTCAATATTCATTTTAGTTATAATAATCGAATCGAAAATTCGATTGTACTGACATAGGTTCTCGGAAATACGCATGTCATTTGTTTTTTTTCCATTGGTTGGTCGTTTCACATGTTATGCCGGCATAAGTAACTCTCAAGATATGTATTTCAAATAGTTATTAACATTCGATAGAATTAAAGAAAACGTAGGTTCGATATATATCGAAAGTGATGGCGATTATTGGACTAAATTTTATATGGTCATAATAACAATACAATGATGTACCTATCTACCAAATTTCATAGGCCTAGGTGAAATACTTTGGAAGTTATGCTCTTTTCCATTACTCCATTGCAGTAAATTCACCTTCTAAGCCTATGGCCAATGTCAATGGGAAATCCGTATATATAACAAATGACTGTTGTACATGCGATACCGAATACGTAATGAAAAAATCAATACTTTAAAAAGTTATGCCGTGAGGCTTTACTGGGTTACCTATGTTAGCCCTCCGCAAATTTCACCCGCCTAAATACATTAATGGGATAGGGAAATGCGTGTATTTCTTCCGGAGACCGACCACCGCCCGTTTGGCGGCGAGGAATGGCGGCGATTGCCGCGGGCTCAAGAAAATAATTTGGGAAAATTTCGGAACGAAATAATTCATTAAATATTACGAAACCTAATTAAAAATGAAAACCTGGACGTACCGGAGGTACGTTTGTAGGCATGCTTTTTTGAGCTGAATAGCCTATTTTTGAAGCGCCAGCTCTCAAATCGATATTTATCGATCGTCCTATCTCGACAATGTTAGTTCGATAATGCTAATAACTCGGAATCTATTCGACATACGAAAATTCCGAGATAGCCAAAAAATCAGGTAAAAAATCAGATAAATTGTATTAGGCGGCGACGGTCCTGCTACTTTTGCAAGTGGGTCAAAAAAAATTCCAAAGTTGGTCCATAAGAAAAGCATTGTCGATTTTCAAAAATTATTTCGACAGTGATCGAAATAGTTCGACGAAAACCGAAGGTACCAAAAAATCGACCAAAAAATCTAGTTTACGTCAGGGGGAGGCTATTGCCCTGAGACGCCAAGTTTAGTCGTAATTAAGGAAATAGTTTTAGTCCCATAAGGCTGCCATGTTAATTCAACTCGATATATATCGAAATGTATCGCACTTTTTGGAATTTTCAGATTTATTCTCCCGATGAAATTTTTTTTAGTTTTCCCACCGAAAATTTCAACTCGATCGATCCGGTAGTTTGGGCTGTGAATTTGTGTCAATCAATAAGTCATCAATCGTTTTGCAGCTTTATTATATCCAACGAGTCGATATGCGCTTGAATATATCAAGCGTGTTAGTGAAGGATATTGAGATCGAGTAGTGTCAGAAGTTGCCTAGTCCTGGGTCCATAAGTTGGTAAAATGTTTGAAAATTCGACCAAGTCAGGTAATAGCAATTGGACATATTTTATGAAAATTTATATTCGATATAAATCGATAGTTAGCCTGTTATTTTCATTACATTCGATTGTGAAGTAAGCCGAATACTAATATGTACACACACTCCAAATTTCATTGGTGTAACTGAAATAGTTATGAAGATATGTCAATTTGAATATTTTCTACAAATATCGAAACGAACTTGTGATGAGAGTGACATCTATATTGAAAAATACGCAAATGAATTTATGCTTTTATTATTTTCTCCATTTCTATTCATTCCTTTCATCCACTATCTATTACTTTCTCAACTTTGCCCGTGGATGCTAAATTCTACCTGGTATAGCAATTCGATATATTTTAAGCAATCGTAGATTCGATATATATCGAATGTAACTCAACTTACAAAATATATTCCCCCTGAGCATTATGAGGAATACCAACATGTACCCATTCACCAAATTTCATTCATTACCTCAAATATTTCTCAAGTTATGTCAATATTCGTATTTCATATAATAATCGAATTGAACTTCGATTACACTGACATCTGTACGGCAAAATGCTCATAGCTATTGATTCGATTTTGTTATATGGTCATCCACATTCTATTACCATCAAAACTATGCCCTTGGCTGCTTAATTTTAACGTAGTATAGCAATTCGATACATTTGAAGAAAACGCAGATTCGATATATATCGAATGTGAGACGACATACAAAACGTATATCCCCTGTGCCTTATGCCAAATACCAATATGTACCAATTTACCAAACTTCATTCATCTACGTGAAATACTTCTCAAGTTATGTCCATATTCCTATTTCTTATTATAATCGAATCGAACGTTCGATAACACTGACATCTTTACGGCAAAATGCTCATAGCTATTGATTCGAAATTCATTCTTTGGTCATCCACTATCTCTTACCATCGCACATATGCCCGTGGATGCCGAATCGTATGTGTTATAGCAATTCGATATATTTTCAGAAAACGCAGATTCGATATATATCGAATATGGGACTACATGCAAAACATATTTCCCCATTGCATTATGAGGAATACCAATATGTACCAATTTATCAAATTTCATTCATCTACCACAAAAACCTGTCAAGTTATCTCAATATTCATTTTAGTTATAATAATCGAATCGAAAATTCGATTATACTGACATAGGTTCTCGGAAATACGCATGTCATTTGTTTTTTTTCCATTGGTTGGTCGTTTCAAATGTTATGCCGGCATAAGTAACTCTCAGGATATGTATTTCAAATATTTATTAACATTCGATAGAATTAAAGAAAACGTAAGTTCGATATATATCGAAAGTGATGGACATTATTGGATTAAATTTTATATGGTCATAATAATAATACAATGATGTACCTATTCGCCAAATTTCATTGGCCTAGGTGAAATACTTTGGAAGTTATGCTCTTTTCCGTTACACCATTGCAGTAAATTCACCTTCTAAGCCTATGGCCAATGTCAATGGGAAATCCCTATACATATATAACAAATGACTGTTGCATATGAGATACCGAATACGTAATGAAAAAATCAATACTCAAAAAAGTTAGGCGGTGAGGCTTTACTGGGATCATAACCATGTTAGCCCTCTCCAAATTTCATCCGTATACATGCACGTATGAGATAGGGAAATGCGTGTATTACTTACGGGCACCGACCACCGCCCGTTTGGCGGAGAGGAATGGCGGCGATTGCCGCGGGCTCAAGTAAATAATTTGGGAAAAATTCGGAATGAAATAACTCGTTAAATATTACGAAATCTAAATAAAAATGAAAACCTGGACGTACCGAAGGTACGTTTGTAGGCATGCTTTTTTGAGCTGAATAGCCTAATTTTGAAGCGCCAGCTCTCAAATCGATATTTATCGATCGTCCTATCTCGACAATGTTATTTCGATAATGCTAATAACTCGGAATCTATTCGACATATGAAAATTCCGAGATAACCAAAAAATCAGGTAAAAAATTAGATAAATTGTATTAGGCGGACACGGTCCTACTACTTTTGCAAGTGGGTCAAAGAAAATTCCAAAGTTGGTCCATAAGAAAAGCATTGTCGATTTTCAAAAATTATTTCGACAGTGATCGAAAGAGTTCGACGAATAACAAAGGTACCAAAAAATAGACAAAAAAATCTAGTTTACGTCAATGGGAGACGATTACCCTGAGACGCCAAGTTTAGTCGTAATTAAGGAAAGAGTTTTAGTCCCATAAGGCTGCCATGTTAATTCAACTCGATATATATCGAAAAGTATCGAACTTTTCGGGATTTTGAGATTTTTCCTCCCGATGAATTTTTTTTTACTTTTACCACCGAAAATTTCAACTCGATCGACTCGGCAGTTTGGGCTGGGAATTATGATGAATCAGTCAGTGATCAATCCGATTGCAGCTTTAATATATCTAACGAGTATATTGGCGCTTGAATTCTTCAAGCGGGTGTGTAAAGGGTGTTGAGTAATTATGGTGTCACATGTAGCCTAGTCTTGAGTCCATAAGTTGGTAAAAAATGGAAAATTCCACCACGCCAAGTTAAATCATTTTTACATATTTTATGAATATGAATATTACATAAAATTCCGTAGTTATCAAATTATCTTCATTAATTTCATTTGGGAAGTAAGAAGAATGCTAATACGTACGCACATTCCAAATATCATTGGTCTACCTGAAATAGTTTTTAAGATATGTCAATTTCAATATTTGGTTCCATAAAGAAATCGAACGTATGAGTGAGTGACATCTATGTATAAAAATAAGAAAATGCTTTCATATTTCAATTATGTTATCTATTTTAACTCTTTCAATCCGTCTACTATCTATTACCGTCTCCAATATGCTCGTGGATGCTAAATTCTACGTGGTCAAGCAATTCGATACATTTTAAGGAAACGCAGATTCGATATATATCGAATGTGAGACTACATACAAAACATTTTTCCCCTTTAGATTAAGATGAGTACCAATATGTACCCATTTACCAAATTTCTTTGCTCTATCTGTAATTCTTATCAAGTTATATCTATTAACGTATTTGCCGTAATAATCGAATCGAACTTACGATTATACTGACATCGGTTCAGTAAAATACTCATCGCTATTGATTAAGGTTTCGTTCTATGGTCATCAAATATCTATAACCATCACAACTTTGCCCGTGGATGCTAAATTCTATATGATATAGCAATTCGATATATTTTAATGAAAAGCGGATTCGATATATATCGAATGTGAGACGACATACAAAACGTATTTCCCCTGTGCGTTATGAGGAATACCAATATGTACCCATTCACCAAATTTCATTCATGTATCTCAAATAATTCTCAAGTTGTGTCAATATTCGTATTTCATATAATAATCGAATCGAACTTCGATTATATTGACATCTGTATGGTAAAATTCTCATATTTATTTCTTCGAATTTCATTCTAAGGTGATCCACTATCTATTCCAATCACAACTATGCCCGTGGATGCTTAATTTTTACGTAGTATAGCAATTCGATACATTTGAAGAAAACGCAGGTTCGATATATATCGATTGTGAGACGACATACAAAACGTGTATCCCCTGTTCATTATGCCAAATACCAATATGTACCCATTTACAAAATTTCATTCATCTACCTCAAACACTTCTCAAGTTATGTCAATATTCCTATTTCTTATTATTATCGAATCGAACGTTCGATTACACTGACATATGTGCGGCAAAATGCTCAAAGCTATTGATTCGAAATTCAATCTATGGTCATCCATTATCTATTACCATCGCGCATATGCCCGTGGATGCCAAATCGTATGTGTTATAGCAATTCGATATATTTTAAGAAAACGCAGATTCGATATATATCGAATGCGAGACAAAATGCAAAACGTATATCCCCTGTGCATGATGCCAAATTCCAATATCTACCCATTTACCAAATTTCATTCATCTACCTCAAATACTTCCCAAGTTATGTCAATATTCCTATTTCTTATTATAATCGAATCGAACGTTCGATAACACTGAAATCTGTACGGCAAAATGCTCATAGCTATTGATTCGAAAATCATTCTATGGTCATCCACTATCTATTACCATCGCACATATGCCCGTGGATGCCGAATCGTATGTGTTATAGGAATTCGATATATTTTAAGAAAACGCAGATTCGATATATATCGAATATGGGACTACATACAAAACAAATTTCCCCATTGAATTATGAGCAATACCAATATGTACCAATTTACCAAATTTCATTCCTCTATCGCAAATACTTAAAAAGTTATCTCAATATTCATTTTAGTTATAATAATCGAATCGAAAATTCGATATTACTGACACCGGTACTCTGAAATATCCATGTCATCTGTTTTTTTTCAATTGGTTGGTCGTTTTTACATGTAATGCCGGCACTAACTTCCTTCGTAGATGAGTATTCCAATAAGTTATTAACATTCGATAGAATTAAAGAAAACGTAGGTTCGATATATATCGAAAGTGTTGGCCATTATTGGACTAAATTTTATATGGTCATAATAATAATACAATGATGTACCTATTCGCAAAATTTCATTGGCCTAGGTAAAATACTTTGGATGTTATGCTCTTTTCCATTACACCATTGCAGTAAATTCACCTTCTAAGCCTATGGCCAATGTCAAAGGGAAATCCGTATATATAACAAATGACTGCTGCATATGCGATACCGATTACGTAATGAAAAAATCAATACTCAAAAAAGTTAGGCGGTGAGGCTTTACTGGGATCATAACCATGTTAGCCCTCTCCAAATTTCATCCGTATACATGCACGTATGAGATAGGGAAATGCGTGTATATCTTACGGGCACCGACCAACGCCCGTTTGGCGGCGAGGAATGGCGGCGATTGCCGCGGGCTCAAGAAAATAATTTGGGAAAAATTCGAAATGAAATAACTCGTTAAATATTACGAAATCTAAATAAAAATGAAAACCTGGACGTACCGAAGGTACGTTTGTAGGCATGCTTTTTTGAGCTGAATAGCCTAATTTTGAAGCGCCAGCTCTCAAATCGATATTTATCGATCGTCCTATCTCGACAATGTTATTTCGATAATGCTAATAACTCGGAATCTATTCGACAAACGAAAATTCCGAGATAGCCAAAAAATCATGTAAAAAATTAGATAAATTGTATTAGGCGGCGACGGTCCTACTACTTTTGCAAGTGGGTCAACAAAAATTCCAAAGTTGGTCCATAAGAAAAGCATTGTCGATTTTTAAAAATTATTTCGACAGTGATCGAAAGAGATCGACGAAAAACCAAGGTACCAAAAAATCGACCAAAAAATCTAGTTTACGTCAATGGGAGACGATTACCCTGAGACGCCTAGTTATGGCGTAATTAAGGAAATAGTTTTAGTCCCATAAGGCTGCCATGTTAATTCAACTCGATATATATCGAAAAGTATCGCACTTTTTGGAGATTTGAGATTTTTCCTCCCGATGAATTTTTTTTTAGTTTTACCACCGAAAATTTCATCTCGATCGATTCGTCAGTTTGGGCTGTGAATTTGTATCAATGAGTCAGTCAGTCAATAAAATTGCAGCTTTTATATATGTAACGAGTATATTGGCGCTTGAATTCTTCAAGCGTGTCGTGGTGGGTAAGGAGATATGGTGGTGTGAATGGTGGCCTGGTCCTGGGTCCATAAGTTGTTGAAAAGTATGAGAAATTCACCATGTCAAAGGTAAAGCCAGTCGATAAATTTTATGAAAACTCATATTTGATATTAATTGGAACTTGGCCCATAGTCTTCATTAATTTCTATTGGACAGCATGTGGAATACTAATATGTACTCACACACGAAATTTCATACCTCTAACTGAAATAGTTATTAAGATATGTCAATTTGCATATTTGCTACAATAATCGAATCGAACTTATGAATAAAGTGACATCTGTATTGAAAAATACACAAATCTATTCATACCTTCATCAAAATATCCATACGGATTCATTCTATTCATCCATTATCTATAAACCTTCTCGAATATGCCCGTGGATACAAAATATTATGTTGTAAAGCAATGTGATACACCTTAAGTAATCGCATTTTCGATATATATCGAATGAGAGACTAAATACAAAACATATGTCCTATGTGCATTTTGAAGAATACCAATATTTACTCATTTACCAAATTTCATTCATCTACCTCAAATACTTTTCAAGTTATGTCAATATTCGTATTTGTTATAATAATCGAATCGATATTTCCAATATACTTACATACATAAAGTAAAATGCTCAGAGATATTGATTAATATTCATGCTATGATCATCCACTATCTCTCACATTCTCAACTATGCCCGTGGTTGCCAAAACCTACGTGGTATAGCAAATCGATACATTTTAAGGAAACGAAGATTCGATATATATCGAATGTGAGGCTACATACAAAACGTATTTCCCCTTGGCATAATGATAAATACCAATATGTACCCATTTACCAAATTTCTTTGATCTACCGGAAATACTTATCAAGTTATATCAATATTCGTATTTGCGATATTAATCGAATCGAACTTACGATTATACTGACATCGGTACAGTGAAATACTCATTGCTATTGATTAAAGTTGCGTTCTATGGTCATCAAATATCTATTACCATCACAACTATGCCCGTGGATGCTAAATACTATGTGATATAGCAATTCGATATATTTTAATGAAAAGCGGATTCGATATATATCGAATGTGAGACGACATACAAAACGTATTTCCCCTGTGCGTTATGAGGAATACCAATATGTACCCATTCCCCAAATTTCATCCATGTATCTCAAATAATTATCAAGTTATGTCAATATTCGTATTTCATATAATAATCGAATCGAACTTCGATTATAATGACATCTGTATGGTAAAATTCTCATATTTATTTCTTCGAATTTCATTCTATGGTGATCCACTATCTATTTCAATCACAACTATGCCCGTGGATGCATAATTTTTACGTAGTATAGCAATTCGATACATTTGCAGAAAACGCAGGTTCGATATATATCGAATGTGAGACGACATACAAAACGTATATCCCCTGTTCATTATGCCAAATACCAATATGTACCCATTTACCAAATTTCATTCATCTACCTCAAACACTTCTCAAGTTATGTCAATATTACTATTTCTTGTTATAATCGAATCGAACGTTCGATTTTACTGACATATGTGTGGCAAAATGCTCAAAGCTATTGATTCGAAATTCATTCTATGGTCATCCATTATCTATTACCATCGCGCATATGCCCGTGGATGCCAAATCGTATGTGTTATAGCAATTCGATATATTTTAAGAAAACGCAGATTCGATATATATCGAATGTGAGACAAAATACAAAACGTATATCTCCTTTGCATGATGCCAAATACCAATATCTACCCATTTACCAAATTTCATTCATCTACCTCAAATACATCCCAACTTATGTCAATATTCCTATTTCTTGTTATAATCGAATCGAACGTTCGATTACACTGACATATGTGCGGCAAAATGCTCATAGCTATTGATTCGAAAATCATTCTATGGTCATCCACTATCTATTAACATCGCACATATGCCCCTTGATGCCGAATCGTATGTGTTATGGCAATTCGATATATTTTAAGAAACCGCAGATTCGATATATATCGAATAAGGGACTACATACAAATTAAATTTCCCCATTAAATTATGAGCAATACCAATATGTACCAATTTACCAAATTTCATTCATCTACCGCAAATACTTATAAAGTTATCTCAATATTCATTTTAGTTATAATAATCGAATCGAAAATCGATTATACTGACACCGGTTCTCTGTAATATCCATGTCATCTGTTTTTTTTTCAATTGGTTGGTCGTTTTTACATGTAATGCCGGCACAACTTTCCCCCGGAGATGAGTATTCCAATAAGTTATTAACATTCGATAGAATTAAAGAAAACGTAGGTTCGATATATATCGAAAGTGATGGCGATTATTGGACTAAATTTTATGTGTTCATAATAACAATACAATGATGTACCTATCTGCCAAATTTCATAGGCCTAGGTGAAATACTTTGGAAGTTATGCTCTTTTCCATTACACCATTGCAGTAAATTCACCTTCTAAGCCTATGGCCAATGTCAATGGGAAATCCGTATATATAACAAATGACTGTTGTACATGCGATACCGAATACGTAATGAAAAAATCAATACTTTAAAAAGTTATGCCGTGAGGCTTTACTGGGTATAGACCTATGTTAGCCCTCCGCAAATTTCACCCGCCTAAATACATTAATGGGATAGGGAAATGCGTGTAATTCTTCCGGAGACCGACCACCGCCCGTTTGGCGGCGAGGAATGGCGGCGATTGCCGCGGGCTCAATAAAATAATTTGGGAAAATTTCGGAACGAAATAATTCATTAAATATTACGAAACCTAATTAAAAATGAAAACCTGGACGTACCGGAGGTACGTTTGTAGTCATGCTTTTTTGAGCTGAATAGCCTAATTTTGAAGCGCCAGCTCTCAAATCGATATTTATCGATCGTCCTATCTCGACAATGTTATTTCGATAATGCTAATTACTCGGAATTTATTCGACATACGAAAATTCCGAGATAGCCAAAAAATCAGGTAAAAAATTAGATAAATTGTATTAGGCGGCGACGGTCCTACTACTTTTGCAAATGGGTCAAAAAAAATTCCAAAGTTGGTCCATAAGAAAAGCATAGTCGATTTTCAAAAATTATTTCGACCGTGATCGAGAGAGATCGATTGAAAACTAAGGTATCAAAAAATCGAACAAAAAATCTAGTTTACGTCAAAAGGAGAAGATGTCTCTGGGCTTTTTATTCGCGACGATATTAAGGAAAGAGTTTTAATCCCATAAGGCTGCCATGTTAATTCAACTCGATATATATCGAAAAGTATCGCACTTTTTGGAATTTTCAGATTTTTCCTCCCGATGAATTTTTTTTTAGTTTTACCACCGAAAATTTCATCTCGATTGGCCCGGCAGTTTGGGCTGCGAATTTGTATCAATGAATAAGTGATCAATGACATTGCAGCTTTTATATATGTAACAACTAAACTGATTTTTAAGTTACTATGGTAACACCTCACAATCTGGCGCCCAAACAAAACTATTGTTTGTATCTTTTGGACCTGTTCTCAGCCAAAAACTCGAGAGCAAGGTCCAAAATTAAATGGGCTGCGCTTAACTTTGGCTTTTGAACTAGGTGCTTCAAGGTGTTTGACGTGGAAAATACCTTAGTCGAACTTTAAGGGGCTATTCTGAAGACGGTGCGATGGCCCGGGAACAGGCCCCCACGTAAGTGACCAAACAACGCGAAAGCCAAGAAAAATTCTAAGCAGCCATTGGCGAGGAAAAAATATACGCCGTGAACGACAGTAGCATTTCTCGTTTGCAGAGCGCCTACTTAGACAACTCACTTCTTTCCAAAGTGCTTGCATCTCACAATCAGACAAAATAAACCTATAGTTAACAACGCATATAGGAAATATTTCTGGTGGAGCCCTGAAGAAGTGTCGGGCATATTGATATAGGATTCGTCAAGCGTGTTGTGTCAAGATTTTTGGACGAAAAATTAAAAGAGAGGTGTTGTTTTGCCCTCGTCCGACCGTAACTTGAATAAGCAGCTAGCATATGGGACACGACGCAGAAAGACATAATCTATAATTCTAATAAAATACAAAGGAAAGCTGCAAACATGGCAGCGAAACTCGTCAAAAACTGTCACGGGCGTACAAGAATCGTTACGCAAATGTTTAACGAATTGGGCTGGGAGCCGTTACACACTCGAAGGCTGCGCGCTAGGCATAGATTGTCTGAGCAATTGAGAACGGATATCATTCAGAGCGATACGGAGAATAACATATTAGAACCCCACTACATTTCCAAGTCCGACAGACGCGATAAATAAAGAGGGATATTTTGTCGAACGGATAGGTATAATAATTTGTTTTACCCCCGAACAATTATTATTATCAAAGTATTCCACCGATTAAGGTAGGCTTCCATGGAGGAATTAAGAAGAATTCCGGGAGCCTCCCCTTCCATCATACGCAATAAGACTTCCTTCAATTCACAATAAGACCTACTCCCTTTCATTCTATGTGGAAATCCTATTATTTTCCTTTCTCTCCCTCTTTTACCGAACATTCTACCCTCTAACACTGTTTTCAATATCCCCTCCCCGCTAAGTAGGTACTCGCCCCATCCATACTTTTGTCTCCTCCGTATCTCATCCAAAAGCTGTCTCTCTTCACCCACCATGTCCAGCACTTCACCGTTCCTCCTCCTCTCCGTCCACTTCACCTTCTCCATTCTTCACCACACCCACATCTCGAATGCCTCCAGTCTTCTCTCGCCCTCCTTCCTAAGTGTCCACGTTTATGCACCCTAAAGCGCTACACTCCAGATCAGACTCCTCACTAATCTTTTCTTTAAACTCTTACATAACGATCCTCTCAGAAGCTACTTCCTGCTCATGAACGCCTCCTTGCCTAACGCATTTCTCTTCCAACAATAATGGACTTAAATAAATTATAGGTGGATCTACGTTAGAGCATTTCCCTTACTTTTGTAAATGTGAAGTTGGTGTCCTTATATCCCCGTCACACGCACATTCAGGAGGCATGCGGAATGTATGTAGATACAGAATATCAACGAGTCAAAGTACATGTATTATTTACATTAAGCTGCGCTATTCATCAAGTACTGCTACGTACATACAGAAAGCGTTACTCAGATGTTAAACGAATCAGGCTGGGAGCCGCTAGACACTCGGAGGTTACGCGCTAGGTTTTTAGAACCACACTATTTTCCAGGTCCGAGAGAAACGATAAATTAAGAAGAACGAGCGTGATGCGCCCGCTCCAAGCGGGCTTCCCCCGCTCTTTTCAATGTAGGTCCACAGAGGGATAGGCGCGTTTCTAATTTTAAAATGTAGAAAAAAGGCAGGGCCTTATGTACAAAAGTTAATTGGAATGTTCATGTACAAATTGAGACTATCCTCTGTTAAACGCACATGATGACTCATACTTACGTATCAACAGGAGACTTGAATGTGGAATCAGCCGCATTTTGATAAAAGTTATTTAAAGAATGCGAGATATTGTTGCAAATGAACAAATGTATCAGTTTGTGCGCCGTTAACGTCAGGAATATTTACCGTTTTTTTGTTTTTTTTTGCTTTTTTTAAATTATTTAAAAACCAATTTTAGGAAACAATAACAATTTTTAGGAAGTAAGATATGCCGTCGCATGTTCTCTGATAAATTCTGTGTATTTTGGTACCTCATTTGTAGAGTTTGGTTGCGTATAAGTTGAGAAAAAGGTATCTATACAGTAGAAATAATATATAAGATATTTTGCCGAACGGATAGGTATGGGAATTCCCACTTCCCCCGGCGGAATTTCGCTGGGCCATTTCCTTTTTATCCTTAACGGCTGGTGACATAACACCCTCCGCAAGGCGCCTTTTGAGGTGGCTTGCTGGGTAGCATGTAGATGAATAAATTACGGATAAAATTAAAGTGATACACTAAAGGTTAAGGGGTACCAAGATTGCGAAAAGGAAAAATATGATGTTAATTTGATTAGAGGGTAAAGAGGCTGTTGTTCGGAATTTAAAAGGGAAGGCTTGATGACTGTCACTTCAGAAAATTTCTTCATGCTGAAATTAATATCAAACGGATGTGAAATTTAGAGCATGATCGCGGCAACGAATAGTGTGGAGTACAAATCGTTTAATCGTAAAATAAATTATGTGATCATCGGAAGCAGTACGAAAGCATCACAAAATGAAAGTGCCTTCATCGGATTGCAGAAACATTTACCCCGACAAGCCTGAAGATTTACTTTGCATAAGGCTGTAATTATACACCAGCCTCGTTCTATTTTATCATTTATTACATTTGATACTCTCCCTTCGAGAAAAACTCTCTTGTCCATAACGTGCATGGTTTATAGCCTAACGTAAGCAGCTACGAATTGAACATAACATAATCGGATTCAAAGCCAAAAAAATGTCTAACACCGCACGGGAACCATTTCGGTCAAAAAGTCTACGAGTTCGTGAAGCCACAATTTGTGCGGTGTCTTTTTTTTCTGGAGCAATTATGGGAATGATAAATGGATCCACGTCTGGTGCATGTGCTACCATTATTCTTTCTTATTGATACAATATGTTGCTGAATTTCGAATAAAAAAAACTAATTGAAGATGATTGCTGTTGCCAATGATTGCTGAATTACGAAAAAACTCCAATGTACATAATTACTCAACGAGATTGAGGAAAAACTTATATATGTCATTTTTCAGGGCAAGTAATACTTCCCTTTGTCCCACAGCTATGAGGATTAGCCTCTTTAATAAACTCCGAATAAAGTGCAAAGAACTTTTAAAAAATAATATTTTTAAGCAAAAAATTTAAGTTATGCTACAGGAAAAACTGTATTACCTACCAAATCAATACCCCCTAGATGAGGAATTAGGAATGTATACTTTACAGCTTAAATGTTTATGTGTTTAACTGACGTGTCTTATATCGTGTAAAATGATCCTTGAACAGAAACAAATGTGAATATGAATATGACACTAGTTCACGCTGAAAATCAATCTTTTTTAAATTTATGTTTCTATTTACAGTAAGCCTGATGTCCTGCATAGTAATCTGTAGATTGTTTTTACCACTCCGAAAATATTTATTCCATTATTTCTAATGGTTAAAATGCTATTTATAAATAGTTATAATTGAATAGCCAAGTTTCAAGAAGAAAGATGTCAGCAAAAAAAACAAAGTCATTATTGAGAAAAATATTAGATTGCGATTTCTTTCACGAAACGGATTCGAGAAAAAATTACATTTCGGAAGGTAAAAATATGTGGGTAGTGAACGTGGCTAAAAACAAGTGTTGAACAAAAGTATACTTTCAGATAAACGGACTGTAAAATTAAACAAACTTTACCGGCAGAAAATTATAGCCTTCATCGAAGTTTATAAATCTATTTCAATAGATCTTATATTTAGGTCTTATTTCAATAGAAGTGATCTTTATTTTTATATGATTCATTTTCAGGAACCTAGCCAAACTAAGACTTAAACTATAGAGGGCCGTCTAAATATAAATATACGAAGTTTACAAAGAACTCTATGGATGTTTACATTTTTCCTGCATAGTAATAGCGAACAGCTTCGGAAGCTTTTATTCTCAAAATATATTTTTACGGGATAATTTTACCGAAATTAGAGGCAATGTGAGCAAAAATCCAGCATCTTGTTCTCAGTTTACATTAAGCTTTCTTGCCTTCATACGAATGGTATAGATACAGAAAAGATATTGGTAGAGAAAAGCAGTATGCGTGAATAAAATTAATTCTTAAACGATATTGCTCAATATGTGAATTTCAAATATGAAACTGTCCTAGAAGGTTGTAACGTAATGAATGAGAATAGAATCAAATTAAGGACACAGTACCAAAGCACATTTGTATTTGCAGCATAAGTTTTCAATTATTTATTTTTTTGCTATTATTACTAATCATTTCTACATCAAATGCTCGAAAGAATTTCCATAAACAATAACAATAACAAACACAGATTAAATCCCTCAACATTCTTACTTCCATGAGAATAGAGAAATATTTTATCGTTTTCGCCATAATAAACATTAAATTAACACTTTTACTTCAATTGATATTACTTTGCAAGCATAAAAAATATTTTTATCGATTCTCAAAGTTAAAAAAAGGACTTAGGGAAGCTTACCACAGCGAAAACGTTTTCCTTAAAAACGAAAAAAAAATTTCCCACAAATTACGAGATTCCATTAGTGGAAAACTCTCGGAGTGGAATTCACGCAACGAAGATGAGACAAAGGAAAACTCAATAAGGCGTATTCCGAAGACTTTAAGGGGAAGGAGGGAATAAATGGAGTTCAATATCTTAAATTACATAACTCTGGACAGAATTTTTTGCCCCAACGGAAGAAGTTCTGCCGTTCCGAAGAGAATATCGTAAAATTTATGCTCATTACACTTCGCTACGCTCCTTAGGCTCTGTTGAGCCTCCAGATACTGGTTTCATGAAAAAACCTGCAGCGTTACAACGGTGTAATGTGGACTTCCTATCCATTTTCATGACGATGGATTATGTACATATAATTACTTGGAGGAACATTGACGGCAACAGAAGTAGGATTTCAAAGCTACTAGTAGCGTTAGCAACTTTTTGATGGCACCATAATTGTTCCTGTTGCAGGGATCAACATATTTATACAGAAGAAAAAGAAGCATGCACCTTCAAAATGATTTCTGATACGCATAGGAAAGAATTTCCGTAAAAAATTAACAAACGCCGCGTAAATCTCATTTTAAAAAACTAGCAATGCAATACCGCAAGAGAGTTCACGAACACTGAAGTCGTAAAATTGTCCTAGAATATGAAATATGATGTTGCCATATTTTAGTTATTAATAATAAAAACTAATATTCATAACTTCCATCACGTGCGGCACATATCATTTAATAATGTCCTAGAAGTCTTGAAAATATTAAATCAGAGAAGAAACAAATTATGGTGGCAATACCGAAGCACATTTGTAATTGCAGCACAAATTTTCAATAATCCACTCATTTATTGTTCGCGATTAATAATCACTCTATTTTTTAATACAATTTCTTGCGCCGGGAATAAGATACCGCATCTTTGTGAGTCCATCCATCGACAAAATCTCTTTTTTTAATTCATAACCTCAGAGCGTAGATAAAATATATTATAAATGGTCACGCAGATATCCATATCAATAGAGTTAGCCCCTCGAATTTTGTAGTTAATCGCACTCTTGTGTTGTTATTCATTATTCGCGAGAAATTTGAAAGCATTTTGGGCAGTGCAGATGAGCATCTTTACCATTATACTTTTATCAAAAGCGACAATTACATATTCCGAATATTAGACAAAAGCGATGGTAAATCGAGAAGAGGAATCTTAAATGGCCAGAGTTAAAAACTCAGAAATTGACCGAAGTCTCGCGATAAAGAAAGAAATTATTCCGCAAAAAATAGACGCGAGGGATAAGATGAAGCGTGTAAATGTATTTATCGCGAGACAACCCATTAAAAGAAGAGTCAATGGGCCAGGGAGGTTCTCTTGGCAATACCGCAGCCTCTTAATTAAGAAGCCGGTTGCGGAAAACGTTCAGAGTTTTTTTTTAAACGACATTGGCGTCGGCTGGATTTCAAACGAAGAACAGAATAAGAGAAAAAAAATGTTCCTTTTACTGAGATAGAAACACTTGTTTTCTTCACCTCGAGCCATGAAGCCAAATGGAAAATGGAAGTACGACCGCAGCAAAGAAATACAGAAATCGTTCGATACATTCGTTTCTCGTCGAGACCACCAAACCACCACATGTATTTCGTTCCTAAAGTCAACGTTCTTACGCATCTATTTCCAAAAATTATGCGGTTTTAGCACCTTTCACACATCGATGGCTAAGTTCTAACAACACGTATCTCAAATTCGGCCGGTTTGGGACTGGTATCTTAAACATAGCGAAATAAAATTAATAAAATAAAATACAAGCAAAAAACAACTCTTAGTTTGAAAATAAATGCTTCTTTTTTAGTTTTATGAATTTTTGGTTTTTAATTTCAGTGTACAAGTAAAAAAATCGTTTTTTTCTCTCTCCTGAAAAGTTGCTATTTTTGAGATACGTGCTGTTAGAACTTAGCCAGCGATAAACGCTTTCTTATCAGCTCAAAAATAATATCGACCAGGCGTATTTTTCATACTTGGTCCTTTCTTTCGTGATGCAATTAACGTATTCCCCAAAATACCATGAGTTATATTTTAATTTCAGCGTTCGCCATTCCGCTCATTTATGTTTCTGGCATTGTTTTCGACGTGTATTCAATTATTGGTCTTATAGAGACTTAATAGGTTCTGAATTTAGTATTTTTGTAAAATATGTAATTTATATTTTTAGACCACTTATCTATTATTAAAGTCATGTTGTATTAAATTAAAATTTCCACCCTATCATTATAAGTTATCACCGACCAGGTACATTGGTTTACCTTGATCCGATTCTAAACCACCATTTAGAGTATCGACCACTTCCCAGCTCTGTTAATCGTTTATTACACCTTAATTATACTGCACCAGAATAAAATTTCCAACAAATACCCCCTTACTTCAGGAAGAATCAATTGGGGGAAATTAAGCTCATGTAGCTGCAACAGATGGCAGCCTAATACTCAAAAAGAGAATTTTTCAAAAAGAGAAAAGTTCAAGAAAGTTGATAATACAACCTTTACATTAAAAACAGTGGACAATCTACCAACACAGCAGTCTATATTCCTTCTCAATAGTATATATTCTTCTCAACAGTCTATATTCCTTTATTTCATCTCCAGCACATTTATCTCAGAGGGAGAAATTATGAAGATATTTCCGGAGAAGATGAATCTACGATTAAAATCATATAATTTGCTTAAAAACATCGATTTTTCTCCTTCAAATTTCCAATTTCTTTCTTCAAATTGATAATACATGACCCATAAATGAACAACGCATCATCAATGTCACGGTATAAACACGAATTAGTATAGAAAATACAGGATTAGAAAAAGAGAAAACCTACCGTAGATTACACTAGTCGATGAACTATCTGTCCCAAGCTATCCCCAAAAACAAATACAAAGTTGCTTTTTATAATAATAAAACCTTGGGTAGACTGTTAAATAATGCTAAAGATGTTATTGAACCAAAATTAAAATCTGGCATTTATAAATTAAAATGCTATGATTGTGATTCATGCTACATCGGCCGAACGGGACGAGACTTCAACACCAGGGTAAAGGAACACAGGGCATGTTGGAAAAACAAGGACGATACGTCAGCTTTCGCCCGGCACATCCTGGAAATGGGGCACGGAAGTAATTTCGACCCCGAAATACTCCATTTTACTAGTAAAGGAAGAAGGATGGACGCCTTGGAAATTCGAGAAATAGTCATAAATGGAAACCTTATTAACGACATAACCTTTCCCAACCCATCCCCCTTATTACTCATCACCCTCCCAAATCCTCCACCCCAACAACCCACCTGACAAACTGTGTCCATCCCCCTATCCTTTTCCACGAATTACCAATCCCAGCTTGAATCCAAACCTTTACCCCCACATCAACAACCACTATATATACCTGCCCCCACCATATATTGTATGTATTTGAAAATGGTGTAATAGCCGAAACCGGTAATAAAATAGAAACTGTGAATTTTGTGGAAGTAACAAAGTGTTTTTCATTATTAATATGTTGAAAATAGAAATAAGAAAATGACTCATGTTCAGCTGATTATTTTTGTTTCCTAATCTCGAGGATAAAGAAATATTCCAAAATTATGAGAAAAAGCAACAAAAGTTTAACTATACGAGTGAAGACATAAGAACGGAGACAAAACAATATCCCAACGGGAGATCTATGGATGCATATATACAGATTCTCACAGAGGAAGCTATAAAATTCGTTGTCCACACCTAGACGTTTGAACAAGTACAAAGGAGAGGAGTGGAAAAGGTAAATTAAACGGGCAGAGTAGAAAGAGGTCAGGTGTTGGGTCAAGTCCAATTCTTTTTCCCCTCTTGATCTGCGAGAATTGCGACCCAGCAGGCAAACCACCAACAAGCCAGAGGGTGATTTCCTTTATTTTTCATTGCCTAAATCGAAATAGTATCACTCCTGGAGTACGAATTTCACGCTTCTAGATTTTTAAATGACGATATCTATTTTTCGCGATTAAACGAAAAGTGAAAAATTTCAAGCGCGCGAAAACGCGACGGCTAAGTACGAATGCTGGGGAAAGCCCGTGTGACGTCATTCTGGTTCCGGCTTCCGCCGTGTCAAGCCACCTTGGTGCGAGGCTATGAGCGCCGCTGCGATGCAGGCTGCTAGCAGGTAGGGCTTGGCTTAAATAAGGATTATTAATACCCTATCTAACGAAGGAAAATTTCCGACCTTAGGAAATTTTAATAAGTGATTATTAAGGGATTTTTCCCTCAGCTCTGTGCCTCGTGCATGCATTGGTAATATCAGACGATGTAAAACTCCTGTCCACTCGTATAGAATCATGGTCCCTGTGACGTCACGTGCAGTGGCATCTCATGGGCGCCAATCTGTATTATTTCAAATGAGGATAAAATTAACCATTAACACTCGTCTAAAGTGGGATTTCTAAAACCAAATTATTTGTATATTATGAATACACTAATGGTGAGTAACGTATCACAATCAATGCCTTTCGTTTTCTTTGATGAAGGAAACTACCCTATTACATGGCGGCAAGGATTAGTAATTAAGAGGGTAATTTCACGTAATTTGACTCATGAAATCATACCTTCTCTGCACGCTTTGAGCGTTCAAGCACAACGCATAAAATTGTTATCATGTATCACGGCTATTATGTTTCAATCAATAACTGAAGTGAAAAACCTGATGCACAAAAATAATTTACATACTTTTTTCTCCGCATATTCTATTTCTTTAGAGCTAATTACATTTTTCTTTGTCATTTCAGGTAAGAAATGTCCGCGGGAATTACAAAGTCACACACAGGAGGAGAATAAACTTTTGAAGTGGATGAAATGTAAGTTCCTTCTTTCCCTCGCACCACAGACGGCGGAGGGCTGGATTTCCCTACAGGCACCCCCCAATTTAAAATGCGAATTAAATGAATAGAGGGAAACGAGTCTTTGCCTAAAGCTGTTTGCCCACATTTTCATTGTACTCTTGATAGAGTCTTGGATGGTAATAGCAGTCAGATGATGGATCTCAGCATTTACTTCACTTCAATGAGGAATACTCAGTGGCGCCGACTCCATGGGGCGTGAGGGGGCCTGAGCCCCTTCAAAAATTGGTTATGCGTCAGACGAAAAAATGTGTCAGGCTTGTCGATTTTCCCCGGAGTGTCCAAATATCGAGATTCGAGTTATCAGGGTTCTAATATTGGCCATGTGACTCTTCTAAAATGCTTAAAAAAACTAAAAACTCACTACTCATAAAATTTCCTGGGGCAAGATCCCCGGTTTGGGCCCCCCAATATTTTTTGTAAGTCGGCACCCCTGGGAATACTTGTTATTATAAATAATACCAACTTATGTTTTTACTCGCCAACATTAAAAATAATGGACTCCCAATGTCATTTCCATTGACATCCTAATGATTTAGCTTGAAGTTTTTTTCTTTTTCTAAAACTATTTCATAGACCGAATAATTCGATACACTAAATCACTTTGACGACGAAATGAGACAGTGCATATCAAAACTGGTTGCCTCAATACATAGTTTAAAAAAATGGGAAATTAAAATTTCATTATTTCGTTCTCCCATATATATAATGGAAAAATTCTGGCTTATCGGTCAAAATACCTTTTCTTGTACTCATTTCCAATGCCTTTTTAATGATTAAGCGATGCAAATTCATAAGAGGACAAGATAATAAATT
Source organism: Ischnura elegans (assembly GCF_921293095.1). Taxonomy (NCBI): domain Eukaryota; kingdom Metazoa; phylum Arthropoda; class Insecta; order Odonata; family Coenagrionidae; genus Ischnura; species Ischnura elegans. Next base: position 21,310,773 of record NC_060255.1, read on the forward strand.
ATTCTCAAGCCCACAAAAGGTAGAGTCCGACAATAGATACAAAATTTTAGCTACCAAAGTGATTGCTATTGGTATCGACATCAGGTTTACTCGTTCTGGCAAAAATATAGAGACAAAATTATGATGTTTTAAATTAAAACTTAGTTTTTTCTGGCAAAGGACGTGCGAAATTTCCTCTCACGTTGCAAAGGCCATTTTGCAAGGGAAGCGATCTTCGACTCTTGTATAGTCTTCAAATGTCTTTCAAAAGTCAGGTGGTCATTTGAATTTTCCGTAAAATTAAAACAAATCGAAACCCTACCGAAGAATGAAAGCAATCGGAATTCGAAAGTTTAACTTTCGATATAATTGTGAAATGAAGAGAATAGAATTCAGCCGGGTGAAGTTGAACTTTGTCCGTTTCCTCACCACCCCAACCCTCTCTATTGAATTAACCGTTTCTATGAGGTCACTGCTCCCTAATTGGTGAGCTGCGTATCACCCCTTCCCAACCATTATTGACTTAGCCAAGTCTCATCTTTCCGTTTCCTCTCCGCTAAGCAGTTCCCATTCCCCCCTTCTCTGGGAGCTATATCTCCACCCAACTTCCCCTCATGTGACGACCGGAACGAGTCTCAAGACATGCAAGTATCGCTTCAAAACTTAAGCGTAACAATGGGAGATTATAAGCGTTCGTAAGTCTGCCAGTGCTGGTCTTACTGAATTTCTCCAAATGCTTTTCTTCTCAGCTTACCACTCCATGACTTCTCGATAGGTTTCATGAGGTTCTACCGAAGGTACTCAATTTAAAACAAATGTACTAACCGTGCCTACTTTTTGCATATGTATGCCAAATAAATACAGCTCTCACAGATGAAATTCTTCGAAGTTAAGAAATAAAGAGAGGATCATAGTTTGAACGAAGTCAACTTTTTCCGAAGAGATATCGTGGAACAGCATATTAAATGATACACAAAGATATCGTACCGTCCACTTAATTTTAATTAATCAAATTTTACTACACGTGTTTCGATTGGCTTGCAACCACCATCATGTATATAATAAAAAATTATAAACAAGTATTTGTCCTGAGTACTTAGTATTGTACTGAGTACTAAGTCAATCTAAACACGTGTATTAGAGTTTTTGAAATTAAAGTTAAGAGGGCAATACGATACCTTTGTATCATTCATAACATGAATCTACATCGCGCGATGATGTACGCAAGACCCGGTTATCCTAATCCGTGTGGTTCGATTCCTGATGGAGGAGAATTTTTTCCTACTGCGATTAATGTGGACTACTGTGAGATCTTTTAAAACAATTGAGGCACACAATTGATTCTAATAAGGCGTTAAAGCAGAAACAAGCGCTACCGAGTTTTTTTCGTCAATGAGGTTCTTGAACGTCTGACCAATTAAACGCGTCCTCCAAATACCACATCATTACATAATGGCTATACAATGCTGTTTGTTAATTCCACGCCAAATTATGAGAAATTCTTCTCAGTTCTGACCAATATGCGTTAACAATAAGGATTAAAACCGTATTCACCCATAATAGTGGACAGTATATGTGAGGGATTACAAACCCCTATGAAAAAATTGTATAAACCTGTATAAAATTTGTATACATTCTTATACATTGCCATGACAATTGTATAAGAATGTATACAAATTTTATACAGGTTTATACAATTTTTTCATTGGGGTACCCTCATATTAAGGACAATACATGTCGCAATCTATCAAAATACCTCATAGAAGTATATTATAAATATTTCTCGGGTAAAAGAAGCTGCAGAGGATGCCTTCGTTGCCTGAGGAATCATCCCCTAGCAGATACCCCAGCGGCGGATTTAGAGATGAAGTGATAAATGAAAAACGTTCTACCAGGTGTCCCCCGGAACTCGGGAAACGTCGCACCGAGCGAATCACAAAAGCACGTCCCACACAATATGGAAAGCAAAAAAACACCACCATTGTCATAAAATACCATAAGGAAAGAACAAAGTGACAGCGTGGCCCACAATAACCTCAAATATGCGCGTGGGTGACACGCTAAAGGCTCCTTCCCACGTCAGATACGGTCGTTGAAAAAATACGAACGTACACTCGATGCACAAACCGTGGGCAAGTCTCCGAAAATAATACCCAACGAACGCGAATTCCTACCTCGGACGAATACAAGGGCATTTTACCTGCTTTAATTGTATATAACTCGCAGGCATCTGCGTCTACACAGAACCCCGTAAGTTTTTTTTTCTATTATAAAATTCTACATTTTTATCAGTTGCTTTTCACTGCATGCAAACTCAGTATAATAAGAATATATAAAAAATAAATGGAATAAAAGTGTCATAAGAAAAAAGAGAAACTAATGATTTTTTGAAGGGGTTATTCGAAAAGGTAATTTTAGAGGTTTTTTTGGATATTAACGCAGTTTCAAGGAACAAATTCACTAAATAATAGATAATAGAATCATAATACATTACTAAATTTTGTAAGCTGTGAAATTCTCACTTTTCAGATTATTTTTTCTTAAGAAATTGCTTTTTGTTACTTTTATCTACTTTTTTTTTTAGGAGCCAAACAGCCTCAAAATCGATTCCCTCGCATGCAATTTCATAAAATTTTCCGGGGGAGAACCCCGAGTACCCTTATTAGGGGTAGCATGCGCCCTAGCCGAGGGCCTCCAATCAGCCCAGACCGCCCCTGCATAGGACAAGTTATAATGGATGTAAAAGGAAAGAAATTAGTCACTATGACAAGGCTAGCGGATAGGAGATTGTAGAACTGCGTCAAACCAATCTTAAGATTTTTGATTTATTATGATGATGATGATGGCGAACAAAATTATCTAGTGGATAATTATAAAAAAAAAGGCCTCGAGGATAGTGCAAGCCATCGGAAACAGATAGATTCACTCGACACACTACGGCTCTTATCGAATCGGTGTATACACTTGTACACCACGGCCTCAGACCGGAAAACACAGCTGTGATTGAAATCTGTAATTCTTCCACTTGTTTGACCGTTGCGGGCAGCAGCTGACCGTTATCTTCCGTGCTAAAACGTCTCCGCCACGGTATTCGCGGAAGTAGCGCATATATTTGCATGTCAGGACTGCAGCAGGTGCATTGAATTGATGCAAATCCCCCCGTGGTTACGATTGATTGGCGGGCAGGACTATTCCTGCTCGGGCGCGGAATAAAGTTTGCCTTGGCTAGCGATTTATACCTCGCCACGCTTCCCTTGATCTCACATATTTCGAGCGCCGGAAGCAGTGGATTAGCGTCAGGAAAAAAATGCAAACGTAACGGGATCAGTTCCTCACACTTTGGTAGGGAAGCTAAAAGGATTATCGCTGAAGAAAATCCCTGGCACGGCTAGAATGTCAGGGGCTGGTGTTGAGACTTAAAAAATTGGCGACTAAGATGAGAACATCTGCTACTGGCCGTTTCCTTGGGACTAACTCGACAAATCAACTAATTTCCTGCTTCTGCTACTCATACGCTATCAGAGACCTATCAGATTACCTTTCTAAGATAGCAAAAAAACTCAATATTCACAAATGGGACGTTTATCACTCAAACTCGTTCCCCCTTCCGTAATTCAAAGACTATCAGATTAATCTTTTTAAAAAACCAAAAGAACTCAATAATCACCTCACACTTACGGAGGAATGCTGAAAAGGATTATCGATGAAGAAAATTCCTGCCACGGCTAGAGTGTCAGGGGCTGGTTTTGAGACTAAAAAAATTGGTGACTAGGATGAGAACATCTGCTACTTGCCATTTCCTTGGGACTAAATAGACAAATCAACAAATTACTAGCTTCTGCGACTTACAGGCCATCAAAGACCTATCAGATTACCTTTCTAAGATAGAAAAAGAACTCAATAATCACAAATGGGACGTTTATGACTCAAATTCGTGCAATTTCAAGGTTTTAGGATTTAGCGGGGAGGTTAAAATCCCAAAAAAGAAACAAAGATACCAGGTTACAGCAGCCATTTGAATCTTTTCAGTTACCAAATGCGTGCCGGAAAGATTTTTATGCTATTTTAACCTCGCAACCTCTCAGCATCTTCAGATCCAGAGCTTCTTTAAGAAACGCGTTGAACCTTTCGTAAAAAATAAATTGTTTTTTGGATTTTACCGAGCTGTTCACTTGATTTAAGTTTATAATGAAGAGAGACGTCCATTAACAAACGCCTTAGAATAGTGATTAAATCACTTTTATAAGCTAATATCAACATAATATATTGAGTAAAATATGCGAAGGGTCTGGTATACATCCACTTTAATGTTGAGTCGTACAACTAATTTCGACGGTTAATCTTTGTTAGTTACTCTTTAGGTACTTCCAATCACACGAGTACCCAACTTTTACAAATGAATGCGTCGAAATTTTTTGTATGAGCCAAATTAAAGTTAACATATGCTGCACCCCATGCACATTTTATTTCCCATCATTATGCTCCTCAACACCTGGTCTCACACCGTTGATTTCCGACGAAATTATCTAAACTGACACTTTGAAACAATTCGTAGCACTCTCTGGGCTCAACGAGCAAAAATGATCGCTTCGCACATGGGCGTACCCAGCGGGGGGCAGGGAGGGGCAACTGCCCCCCCCCTCCTAGAAGCGAAAATAAATTCAGTTCAAAACAGAAGTTATGAACAAATTTTCCTTTTCAAGAAAAATGATGTTAGTGTAAGACATGGAACTAAAATTTAAAAAAATTATTTTTAAAGCAAATAATTATAAAAATTAAAAAATTGCTGTCATAATTTCCTTAAAATTTTGGTTTCATTAACCTTTTCTGTGCAAAAAAGTTACAACTTAAACGACCACAGCTAGTTTTGCCCCCCCCCCCCAACCCCCAGTTTCGATTCTGGGTTCGCCCATGGCTTCGCATACCATTTTCAGCAAGCTCTTACCATGGGTGTGGCACCTCCGCACAAGGTATATTGAGGGGTTACGACGAAATATCACCACATGCTACCGCTACTCCACTATCATTTCAAAAACGATTGCTCCGTTTCTAAGCGTAAAACTCTCAGTCTCCGTCTTCCTTCGACAATGACTCCAGTCTTGTCTATTCGAAAAAAAATACAAAAGAGATAACGTTTAAAAGGGTTGACATTTACGCGAGCGAGAGGTCATGGAGCGCGCGATCTTCAGGCCGGATATGTGGCCGGCAATTAAAGCCGTGGTCGATGGGATATGGGCGCCACAACAGCATACAGGGCGAGGCATAAAGCATCTGGAAACCCTTAATTCGGCTTCCGCGTCCTTCAGATAAATTTAGAACGTTTATATATTTTGCAGCCTATCAACCCGATAAAAAACTAAGTCGATAGTTTTTGTTCCTCATTATTAATTATGGCCAATACATGCTGTTAATTTCTTTCATTCATTCCCGTAAGAAACGAAAACAGGACATATTGGCCTTTTACGCATTGGGGTTTATTCAACAATTACATGCGCATGAAGCAAACATGCCATGTGAGTGGGTTGGAAGCTAAGTGGTGCAAGTGATTTCTGATTTCTAAACAGAGTTAGGTACAGAAATTAGGTATAGAAAACTAACGAGATCAACTGGATATTTAGTAGTGCATTTGATTTTCCACTCGATGTCAGCACAGACCTGAGATTCACTCGTATCCCTTGGTAACCAAGATTTATGTATTTCCTCTAACAATTAACTTTAATCACTTGTACCCTTTGGCAGCTCACCATCTCATGTATAATAAACAACCACTTTTATCCAGGTGAGACTCAAACCCGCGACCTCTTACTTAGCAGTCAAGGACTTCACCCCGCCGCCACCCAGACCGACAAAATATAGCGATGGAGAGAACGGACTCTTGAGAAAAGAGACGGCGTTCGATACGAGGCAGAATATTAGTCATGGCCGTGTTTCACTATTCATATACTTTAAGGTTGCAGTGCAGTTCAAACTATACTGACGATTTCTTCACGGGACTAATAACCGTGTGATGCTTTCCAGTGTCGTCGTTTCGGTGGCTGACTTAAAATCTATGTCGGTGGCGGAAACCCTTACCCAATGAATATACCAAGAATCCATCACCAGTATCAGACGCCGGAAAACACCACATAATTATGCATTCATCTTATTTTGATTAATTTAGTAAAATTAACTGCACGTTGCATAGTACAAACGTTCAGAACTTTCTTTATTTTAATAGCTATCCCTCGAAATAAAAAAAACAACCGTAGAGATTTGAAAAAGTAAAAGGAAAATATCAAAAGAAAGAAAAAAAGACACTCTGGGTATTGATAGGAAGATTTCACAAATTACAGCGGACCACACGATAGAGTCCCCAACATGTGCAATAGAAGCTACATTCTTCGTGGGAATTATAATTCACCAGGCCCCAAAATATAATAGGTACTAACACCAGCTTGTAATCCATTTTAAAGATAAATAAGAAACAGCATACTAGATATTAGGCGTAAATATTTACCTGATTGTGCTTATTTATTTTTCCCTTACCATCCGGGGTCGAATAAGAATAGCTAACAATGGGCTTTAATATACGCCAAACTTAGTATTATGGCTCAATGAATAAATGAGCTTTGTGCATATGATAAGCATTTCATAAGAAGAGGGAAAATAAATTAGATATAGCTCATATTTTACTTATCCCTAACATGGACGCCACATTAAAAGAGTTTAATGGTAAAGGCTAGTAATATTCTGCCAGTATATCCCGTCTTCTTAGTAACGGTGTAAGCAAAACTAATAAGGCCGGAAGGAAGTGCGAAAAAAATTAGGCGCAGACTCGGGAGCATACTAAAACAAGGCGCCAAGTCATAGTCTCGCATCCCGCACGATATAAGGGGAACGATAACACCATACAATATACGCACAGGGAATGAGATTCCACAAATAAAAATCACCGACACCAAAACAATTCGAACCACGAGTTCTCCGAGCCGAAAGCAAGTGTAATACGGGATAAATTGATGGTCATGAGCAAAATAAATAATAAACAAATGCATATTATAATCATACATTCGATTTCATAAGCAAATTACAAAATATAAATGCCTAGTATTAGGTATATCAATGATTAGACGCGTTGCAAAGGTGATCTCAATAGTACGCTTCCACTATCCAAATACGCATGAAATGATATGCTTCATTGTATGTAGTACATATGCAGCCGATTCAGTCATTCTTACAACAGAAAAGAAATTTTAGTGGAATGAAATTTCAATCAGGGGTGGATTGTGGTCGTTTTTTTGGGGTGGGGGGTCGTTCATTACTATCCGCGGCGCTTTCATAGCACAAAATAGCTCAAAGCAATGCTGTTATCCATCAATAGTTTTTTTTTAAATATTGCACCTTAAGCTAGTGAAACGAAAAATTTAGTCAATATCGGCTGAACAGGACATTTTTCCTGAATTAGGGGTATGAGGCGCCACTGATTTCATATCATTAGCAGAAACGGCATATACACCTTTGCATAGCGAAGTCAGTCTAACAAACTAAGTACTGCATGCGGGATAATAACATCGAGAGACATCAGAATTTTTCCGCAGTTTTATGCGAAGGTCACATAGAGAAAACTAACTTACTGTTCCAATGAATACCCTACCCTACATTTAACGGCGCATCAAAATACGTGGCACCGTTTACTTTATATCAGTCATAATTATTACTAACTGTGTTAGTTTCATTTATTCATACAAAATGTATCTTAAATTTAACTGAAAAATTAAATAATATTTTTAACTTTACTTATTATTATTTTGACCAACGAAATATCGGTTAGTGTAATTTCATAGCTAACCAAACCCCTAAGAAAAAAAATATTACTACGAAAGGACTACAACAAATTGAGTTTTAATTGGTATTGCGGCAAATGCATAAATAATGCAGTACATTGAATTTCGATCGGTGACACAATAAAAGGCTTCGTTCGAAAAGATTTTACCGGCATATTGTCATAGAGTTAATTATTATATCCGGTACAATGGATGATAAGAAATGCGAAATAAATTATCGCCACGATAATACTTGAATAAGGAGTAAAATGAATAATAGCATGTAGTAATTGATTAAATGTCGAAAAGTTAAGCTTTACGTATCGGAATAAATTTCAACGCGTTTAACTTCAACGTATAGCTAAAAATATTGCCAACTTAAGCCAATAAAAAGCTTCTTTAGAAAAATAGCCATGAAGGTAACTTCACAGGTGTGCTTTCATGAAGCTAGTTAGTAACGTATCGCATAAAGAAATATAGCTAACTAAAGCCCTACTAAACAAAATCAAACTAAAGCACTCCAATCATGAATGAAACCATGGAATGTATGAAAAGAAGGAATATACCTTCATATAACGAATGCGATAATTTGAATTTGAATTCTTTGTACCTAGTATAGAATAATAGAAAAGTATTTTGCAGGACTCTTTCTCTTTCATGCAGCCCTTTTAGAGGCCACAAAAGGACCCATACGCATATAATAACTCGAGGGGATACTATAAATGCGACAGCGACTCCTAGCGGAAAGCAAACGCTCAATTCGCAGAGCCATAAAATGGCGCCGAAGGCACGCTGCCCCACGATTTTCGAATTCGCATCAATTCTTCTGTTGCGGTCGAAGTTCACGGGAACGGGGGGAAGAGAGAAAAGTGAACAGGAAGAGTGGGAGACGAGGAATGGTAGGCGATCGAGAGAGAGAGAGAGAGAAAACACGAGAGAGAAAGAGAGATGGAAGTCTTCCGGTGTCGCAAGTGAATGGATGAATAATTTCAGTGTCGATTAAAGTGCCAACTGGGCGAATGAATGAGACGACCTTCTTTTTTTTATTTCGCGTCTCACCCCATTCCAATGCCCTCCCGCCACGACCTCTTCGACTCCCTCCACCCTTCCCATCCCCTCTGTCGCGCGCGTTTCCATCATTTTTTCATCCCGACCCATTCACACTCCGTCCTATGAAAGCTTCCACAGCTCGTCCTCCCACTGCCAGAGAGCGAGCTGATGATGTATGGACGGGCATGTGAGAGATCGATTGTCGTTGAAGACTCGCCATGTGGATTTCCCTCCTCCGCTTTATCCAAAGGTGGCCCCGGAGGTGACAACTAATTAACTAACTCCATGAAAATACACCTATGAAGTTAAGCCCTTCCAATTCGATTTATTTTCCGAATATCGTGCTCTTATTCTCTATTTATTTTTTTCTGCGATTCTCTTTTAAATGGTAGGTAACGAAATGATATTTTGTAATTTGTAATAAACGTAGAGCCATGAAATAAAATGTGATTATTAAACATGGAGAACACAGCTATCGCTACTCGAATAAAATCATTTTAATCCTTCCAATGCATCATGCTACTTGAAATATGAATTATTTATGTATAATATGTATGCTTTAACATTTATAAGCTTTCGAAATAATTATATTGTTTCTCTAAATAGTTCTAAGATTATGAAAATCCGATGACGAGATACACTCGTCAATTGCGCGGTTTGGCACCGAAAGTTCATGACGAGATAAACTCGTCATTACAGCGCAAAGGGTTAACTTGATGATCGAGCGTTTTAATCGAGCGTTTTAATCGAGCGTTTTAATGGCTTGAGTTGGCCATATTTTGATTTACAGTGAAACCTCGGTTAGCGAACGCCTCTGATAACGAACAATTCGGATAACGACAAAAAATTTCGCTAAAAATTAGCCTCGGATATCGAACAAAATTTCGGTTAGCGAACTGATGTGTAGCGGCCATGTTTGTGTTTGGTGCTGTGCGATCCCAAATGGATACAAAGTAATACAATGTCTACAATAGTAAGTCTACAAGTTGTACAATGTGATACAGTACCTATATACCCTGTAAATTGCATATACTAGCGAGTCAATAGGAGCTAGGAACCAATTATTCCTAATACCTTTATTTCTTATGTGGAAAATTGTTTTGGATAGCGACATTTTGGACCAGCTTTCTGGAACGGATTGTGGTCGCTATCCGAGGCTCTACTGTATACGTTTAACTCATTGGCACTCAATCCATTACTTGTTAATACTGTTGTTATTATTCATATTTTATTTTATTGATGCATTCTTGCGGCAAATTTCCCTCGCTTTTTCCCCCATCCAAAACGAAGGAGATAACAACGAACTAACTCCATGAAAATACACCAGTGAAGTTACCTGGAAGATTATTTTTCGAATGAAGCGCTTTTTTGGCTTGATTTTACCTCTATTTTGTATTCAAGTTAAACTCATTTGCATTTAATCAGTAGCTGGGGGGGCGAGGGCTAGGGGGGGGGGGGGAGCAGCAAAAGATATCTTGAGTTACCTTTACCATAATAAAAAATAATCAAGTCACATGCAGAGTTAAAGAAAATTTTCTGTAAATGTGTTACACACATATATACAAGAAAATATATACAAGAACTCCATGAAAATACACCAGTTGCTGCGCCCCCCATCTGTATCCGCCACTGCATTTAATCCATTACTTATTAATACTGCTATTGTTTTATTTATATTTTGCTTTTTTTATACATTCGTGCGTCATATTTCCTTCGCTTTTTCCCTGCTATCCAAAGCTTCGGACATTACAGCTATCTCACTTTATCACATTGTACGCATGAAGTTACTTAGCTGACTAGTAGTTTGAGTGAAGCGTTTTATTAGATTGAGATGGCAATATTTTTTGCTATGCGTTCAAATTAAACTCATCGGCATTCAGTCCACTACTTATTAATACTTCTACCGTTATTATTCATTTTTACTTTATTTATACATTCGCGTAATGAATTTCCTTCCCTTTTCTTGAATTTTTCCCTGCCATCCAAAGCTCCGGATATGACAACAAAATCACTCCATCGTTATGTGCCTATGAAGTTACCTTGAATTTTTGAATTATTATATCGCCCATCCGAATTCATTTTTTAATTCCCAAATGCAATTCACCTTATTGCCAATCCAAACTCAATTTATCCTACACGTTTCCAGGTATGTTCATTAAATACACCAACGGATGAAGTTCGCCAGGAAAAAGTATTTGACTTAGCCGGGATTCGAACCCGGATCTCCCGATTGCCGGGACACACACCTGAAACACATCTGGCCGGCAATCGGGTGATCCGGGTTCGAATCCCGGCTAAGTTAAATACTTTTTCATGGCGAACTTCATCCGTTGGTGTATTTAACTTTGCACCCGTGCGCGTGACTGCGTACAAAGTCACTTGCTCCTGCAGTTCTTTGTATGTTTACTAGTTTTTCATGCATTTTATGGTGATATACATTCATTATCAATTCTTAATAAGTGCTATTTCACGGTGCAACCAGTGATTTCCACCAATTTCCATGGATGGTTTAATCTCAGCATCCGCTATCAATTTTAGCACCATCTAACGACCAAGTCTTTTTAATAATCAACTATTGCGTCGCATATTAATCTGAATTGCTGGAGCTGCTGATCGGAGGGTTCCGGGTTCGATTTCAAGCTGAAACCTTCGGATAACTCCAAACAAATTCCTCTAAGTGCGAGGTGGCCCAGGAAAAGGAACTGGTTCCTTTGTGGAACCCTGAGTTTGTGATATTCACCCGCCTGTGGCTTAGTCAGGGGGGAGCTCTACCCTCACCTAACCATTCCAACCTCCGAATTGTATATTTTTATTTATTCCTGTACCACCGAAAACAGCACCATTGGCTTTTACATCGGTGTTTTTAACTTAACCATTAAATGTACTCGAACACCCATGCCCTGGTTAGGGGAAACTTACGCAAGCAGGACTCGAACCCGCGACTTCTTACATGTCAGGAAAGGACTTTAACCCGCCGACACCGAGGCCAGCAAATCATTAAGTGAGTGAAATTTGATTTAAGCCTAGGGGCATTTTTCCACTTTCTAAAGCAGTAACCAATGTAATTTTGTTTTGCCATCCCCAGGTAATACGGTGCATTTTAAATAATAATAGCGACAACATTCCGAGAGAAAAACACATTGAATCGCCATATAAATCTTTCTCAAAAAATATCTTATGCTTTTCCGGCGTATTCCGGTGGTGAAGGCAGCCCGGGTGCTCAACCGGGTGAAATTCAGCCCTGAGGAAGGAGTACGACTCGTATCGCGAATCGTCGGCATCCATTGAGGAGATTATCCGGTGGAACACTCGAGCAGACTTCACTATAATACTTTCACAGTCCATAGGCCCACGCGAATGATTTAGATCTCCATGGTCACGATGATGTCCAAAAACAGAGGGGGACATAGACCTGGACAGGATACGGGACGGCGCGCGAAGGGAAACTTCATTAATAATTCTCACTTATCGCTCTCGGAAACGGACGCTTATTCATGGCGTCCCAACGACGCGACGCCCGAAATTCATCGCCCTGACCTCATCCTGAACGTGACCAGGCACAAAGCATGTCGGCATCACGCTTCCATGGCTCTCGACTGTTGAGCAGATTACCACATGAACGACGGACTATATATTTCACGACCACAGTCACGATTAACAAGTGAATGATGAGAAGCGTTGGCAAAAGTACTGAGCAAAAAGTAACTGGGTTCAATTACAATAACTTCGTGAAAAATTAATCGATTGCGATAACAAATTACTGATTTCAATAAGTAATCAGTAAAATTGCATTTACATTTGCAAGTTCTTCTTGCAAGATTGTCCACTCCGGAGACCGCCTGGTAATTGTCGATTAGTGCAGTAAAAATGTGGAATAATTGAATCACAGAAGTTGCTAAAGTTGCAATTGTACTTGCGATAATTAACAATTACAATTATAACTGCTATAACAACACAAGGGGTGTCATATTTTTTACCCCATCAAAAGTAGGCAACGTAAGGGTGGCTGAACCGGGATCCGAAGTTACCTGCAGGGCTAAGTAAATCAGTGTAATCAGTAAAGTAATCGTCGATTACGAGCAGGTCAAGATAACAACGACGGTAACGATTCCTCCATCACCGTAAGGAGTAAATTACGAGTAAAAATTACATTTCGTAAATAGTAATCGTTACAAGTACAATTACAGAAAATGTAATCATTACAACCAATCTGATTACATCTACTCGATTACTTACCAACACTGCTGATGAGGAATGTATTAAGCCGAGAGATTATTTCACAAAGCAAAAATCTATAATGACACGTGGACAACGTGGAGAAATTATTGCAATTTCCCTAATCGATGAACGGTTGAGTTTCCTCTCGTAATTTCTAATAACAAAAATATTATGAGAAATCATATAATCGCAACTGATACAATAAAGTAATACGCGAGAATACACAAAGAACACATTAAAATATCAGCGAGAGATTCATATTTTGACTATTTTTTTTAATTCACAGAAAGAAATTTTTTTATTTTGAAGTTTACCGTAGTTGATTAATAATACTCAAGGTTTTTCCATAAATAAAAAGTGTTCAAAATGCCTTTTACATGGCTATAATATTGAAATGCACTCATACATTATTTGTTAATCCCATCATTTGTGTATAAATGATTCCCTCGAGAGATTATAAACTACGCGAACATTTAAATAGCAGAATTTAACTTATTAAGCTATCCAGCAAAGAGCTTGTAACTCTATACATCATGTGCAACAATATTTTCTCCTTTATCTTCGTGGTTTTCCCTTTCATTCTGGGAGTTCTTTTAAATCCTTCCAGGGCTACATTTTCTATCAGGCGCAATTTGCAATACCTAAGGCATTTACTAGCAAGTGAATCATTGGGCTCTTGACCTCAAAACGAACCAAATTTTAATGCAAGTTGAAGAATCATAATTTCTTAAACTTTGCAGTTAGTGAATAACAGAATTTCCTTTAAACTTGCAGTTTTACTGAAGGTAAAATGGCTGTCTTCGCATGTAATATATGACCAGTAATTTCATTTTTTTTAATTACAGCACCGCCGAAAACAGTACTATTTTGGCATTTTACATCGAATTATTTTACATATTCCCAAAAAAACTAATCCCAACAATTTAATCTTAAAAGTGCACCATTTACTATGTATAGTAATGCCTATACCTACACGATAAAATGCTCACAGGTCGCTCAGATGTCACTCACAGACAGAAGAAATGAAAATTACAGCTCTACATTAAAATATTTTCATTTTTTCAACGTGATTCTTTACTGAGCGAATGCTAAACGTAGAAATGGGTTACACAGCAGAGTGCTTCCTAATTCATGGCTCTCTCTGAAAACGTCCGCGGCATCGCTTCGTAAGTCCCACTCAAATGCTTGTTACGTCAATGCGCATAAGCGGAGGTACAAAAAAAATACTTGCGCCACGTACACGCCAGGATACTCATCTGCTCTGTCATTATTTCTCGGTTTGGCGCATTTATTTAACCGCAAGCAATTCCATTAAAGCAAGCACCTCATTAGGGAGGATCTGCCGCATTCGGGGAAGCGGTTATAAAATTCGTTCCCCTCGAGTTAATTTAAAACGATGCCCCGCAGGAGAGCGCGCGGAAACCACGGGTCAATACGAGAGTAACATACAAGAGCCACACGTGCGAGCTGTGGCTAATTATATTAGAGGAAAACATTCCGGTTGAGATCACAAGGCCAAAAACAAGATTTATGTAACCGACGAGTACACTTTGAAGTCAGAAATACTAACTTATCCATTAAAAATCTTTGAATAAAGTATTCATTAATTTTAAAAATTTCTTAGTGAACTGGCAAATGGCTAAACAATTTAGATGAGGTCCAAAATAGCGATTAAGATAATTTAAACGACCACAAGTGAAAAATTAAACGACACAAAGAGTAGAGCATGAGCAGTAGATCTCACCTCATGTCTTGAAGGCTGGAGAGACTCATTAAACGTGGCAATGATTTAGTGAAGAGTTCTCGGGATCGCCACCGGGTCAGGAACTGCACAACTGCCGACGTTTCGATGCCCGTGTAGACAGCCGTGAGGACGAAGCCTGAGTCGGACATCGAAACGTCGCGACGCGTCGGTAGTTATGCAGTTCCTGGCCCAGGGGCGATCCCGAGAACTCTTCACAAAGTCTATTCGTAGGGAAAGCACGAAATCTTTCTTCGTGGCAATGATGTTTTCAAAATATTAATTCTAGGTATACAGGGACTAGCCACGGTGATAACTGTTACGGGAGTCACCCGCAATGCACAAATTGTGCGAAAACTCCACACAGAAAAAATCATTCGCCCAGGATTTTTTCGGTGATACTTGGAAAGTTAACACTCCATATTTCACATAAGGTACAACGTCTTCTTTTAGAGTTGTCTCTGAAATCGGTCGCTTGGGCATGAGATAATTCTCAATACTTGTAGATATCTGTGCAGTAAAAATACAAATTGTCATTCGTTATTTCAAATATTTAAAACACTACGGCCTAAAATGGACCAAATCTATATTCTATATATATATAAAAGAAAGTCGAAAATCGTGTTAGTTAGAACACTTATAACTAGAGAACGGCTGCACCGATCTTAGTGACATTAGGCTCTTTGGATTCGTCTCAGCCCCGGATAACATATAGGCTATTAAAAAATAGGAAAAGTTCCCAAAAAAAATTCATCTTTATCTTAGAGATATGTTTTTAGGAGTTGATTGTTAAGACGGTCAAAAAATTAAGATTATTTTTCGTTTTTACCAATGTATTGACTGATCTTTTTAACAATATTTAAAAAAAAATTTAAATGTTCAAACATGTGAAAAATATTAAAGTAATATTAAAATAGTATTAAAATAATTGAATTAGAGGTAAGCTCAGCTCGAATTGAGTTGTCAACAAACACATAACTACCGTGTGTGTAAACAAATCTCCAAGCAATTGTTGATTATCAGTAATGTCCGTGTACTCTGCAGGAATTCATATCTTTTAACTTTGTAATAAACGAAGACGAAGTCACCAACTATCTATCTGAATATTTAAAGTCCTTGGACGCACCTGGCTTACCACGGCACGATTTACAACTAAAGGTAGGCTCTGTGTTCATGATCTTTCGAAACTTAAACCAACCAAAACTATCCAACGGAACGTGTTTGGTTATTAAAAAACTGATAATGAAAGTGATTCAGCCACTATACTCAAAAGAAAATTCAAAGATGAGGAAGTTCTCAATCCGAAGATTCCATGATCCCAACTTATATGCCCTTTTGAGCTTAAACGTATTCAATTTCCAATTCGTGTTGCATTCGTGATAACGATTAACAAATCGCATGGTCAGTCTTTCAATTTTTGTGATGTTTGTTCTCATGTGTCAGTGAAAACCCATGATTTTCTCATGGTAAATGATATGTGGTATGTTTACGAGTCGGTAAACCATCCGCTGTATTTTTTCCTTCGCTTCAAGGGCGCAGCTAGGAATTAAGGATAGGAAAACTCGCCAAGGTAAGCGAGAGATTTGTGGGCCCTCCCAAGACATTTTGTAGGATAAAAGGTTCCAAATCGTAGGTTTTGCGGCTGTGTGAACAGTTAAATATTTTGTGACTCATCCGTTCCCCTAATATTAATAACCAAATGTTTTATAAAAAGATTCTCTGAGCTTTTGGGGGGGGGGGGGTTTAACCCCCATCCCCTGCTTCGTTTCCCTGCTTCGCTTCGCTATTTTTATTTAGCTTCATTCGCTTTATCTTGCGTCTGATAACAAAACAAAAACTGTTGTTTATCAGAAGGCGCTTGACGCAAGACATTAAACCCGAATGTGTAGGGCACACCGTGGTGCGTTTACGCATGCAGCACGTTTACGCAGTGCATTTTTTCCAAACAGAGATATTATAACTGGCGCGCCTAAAGTCATTTGATACGAATGCTGCTTCATAGGGGCTTTTCTTACACTATTTTGAGCATCAGTCAAGCGTCGGTCTAGCGTTGCGTTAACCTGCCCCGTGAACGAGCCAAGTTTACGTTACGGACTTAGACCTAAAAACATTCTTTTACGATTAATAACACAAATAGCCAACAACTGAAATTTTTATTTCGTCAATATTTTCTCATTTAATTTATAATAAATTAAATATGATTAAAACGAAACAGCCGCTCTTTATTTATAAATGGTGCAAGTAAACCATAAGTTCATTGAATGTTAGGCGGTACGAAGTTTGCCGGGTCAGCTAGTAAAGTTATAAATAGCACTAATGAAATATTTATAAACCGATTTCATAAATGCATGAAAGCTTGAATAAAATATTAATCAACTTGATAAAATACGTAATTTATTCCGTTTTTAACGGGAATAATGAAGCATTAAACGCGTGCTCCAATGACGCGGGTACTGGCTCGGGGAGACCAGAGATCTTTAACGAGACACAATGCCAGCTTTGAAGGGAGATAATTCTATACCCACTCCAATTAGGTATTCATAACGATTCCTCGGAAAAACAAAATCGAATATATTTAATAATTCCTTCGAAACAAGCATAAAAAGCCCGGGAGCCTTAATCAATAAAAGCAGTCGATATAATTTCCCACGCCATGTGTATTTAGGTAGTATTATTACCATGCATATCTTCGAGCAACTGAATCAATACCGTTTCTAAACCTCATGAATACATTAGTGTTGGATGTAATTTTTTCTTCGCATTGTGAGATGATTTTAAGGTTAGTTTAGCCTTTGGTTGTAACGTGGAAAAAATCCGGGTACAAGCTAGAGCATAAGATGTAAACATCCATAGAAATGCGGAACATTCAATGAGATTCCTCAGGATTCATGATCTGACACTGTAGTACTACTCAATTGATTACATGTACACATTATACACCCTTCGTTTCAATTTTGCAAATGCAACCACTAGCAGCCACTAACATGTGGTATTGAAAGAAACAATGTTTTCCTTCGTTCCCAAATTAATGCTGACAAGAAAAAGTAGCCCTTTGAGAATTAAGGTGTTAAAAATGAGGGATTAATCTTTACAATAAAATGCTAAATAGGTCTTTTAATCTTTTATTCTTCATCTCCTTACCTGAACATAATTCTGGCTTCGGAACATAATTTCGGTGGAACATAATTTATCTTCGTCTCCTTCCCTGAGGCTAATAATTTCGGTGAAATTGAACAACACGCTTTCCTAACTCTCGAAAATAAAGCGCGATACTTGAGATATCATGAACTCGGCGTCACGGTATCTTTTACCATCAAGACAAAATAGGCGCCGTTCAAACGATGAATGGAAATGCCAATTTCATGATCATTCGAATGATTTTGCGCAAGAAAATCCATCGTGCAAAACGTCCGCAAGGCGCCGATTACATTGCAAGAAAATAAAAAAGCTTTCCTACCCACACAAAAAAACGGGTTTCGCCAGCATTAAATGGACTTCAGCCTCTGGGCATATTCTTGAATGATGACAGCCATCATGGGACGCCAAGCATAATGAAAGGCAATAATAGGTTCTCAGTGACTTCCAGTTGACACTGCGTTCTAGCAACTAGCAACACCAAATGTGGTAAAAATGACAGATACTTATATAAACATATCCTGGTTAATCAATGCACGTCTACGATAGATTAGATTAGATAGATTTTTCTATTATTCCCTTTTCTTTTTCAAAATATATATTTATAATTTATGAATATATTTTTATTTATTTATAAATAATAGCAATAAAAGTAATTAAATTTGTATTTGATAAACAACTAGATATATCATGAAACCTGGCTACGTTAATACGTGGAACATTTTTTTTGAGATCCCTATGATTTCACTTTATATACATTCTAGATCTTATATTACAACTGAAACAAAAATCGTGAACTAAGATGACAAAAAATTATCTTTGATGATTGTGACTGATAACTTTGTTCTTCCATCCCCAAGAAAGCCATCAGGATGACTACATTTTGATCCTTCCATGTTGTTGCAAGGTCGTCCGATATTAATTGCCCATTTACAATAATGATCACTAAGTAACAAAATCGATGGCATCTTTGAAGGTCTGAGGAACCGCGTTCACCTTGCCAATTTATGGCCTTACCATTATAACCACATATTTAGATGATTAGATGACCATAGGTGGAGGTTGCGAAAAGGTCATGTTTCAGTGAAATAAAGACTATTGATGATGAAATTGATTTTTAAAAAACGATTGAGTGTAGGATTGCAAAGATCGTGGCAGAGAGTTTCGCCAACCTTTTGAAAGGTGGGAAAAGGAGAACAATAAATTGTTAACACGTCTCCTCCTGTTGAGTCAAATTCCATAAAATTTCTCTTCTCAGTGTGACAGACTTCATTTCCTTCCATATTTTCTCACGACTAAATTCTCATCATCTTTCATTTCCTCTTAAAGTATTCTTTTTACGTTGATAAATGGAATTGAGTGACATATTCGAGCCACGACCAGTAAGCACCCGAAACTTGAGCCCTTTTTAGAAGTGAATTCACATCGCCTCATTAGTCACAGAAATTACTCTCTAATTCTTCTCTGGTACCTACTAATATTTGCGACAAAGCTCAGAAGTTACTGGAAATGAATATTTTTGCGTACCTAATCCAATCACCCTCAGCCATATTTACGGTAGGTACTTAGGATCTGCAGTGTTATATTATGCGTGAACATCAAAATCCTGATTACATTATACGTTAACATACATATGCGGATTTAGAGGGGCACATGCCCCCCACCCCCACCCAGACGCTGAAAGAATAGACAAGATTTTTATACGGTTATCATTTCATTCGTTTTATTTTGTGTAACACAGAGCCACAATCATTTAATTTAATATTAATAACTTTCTTATAAAAATAAAGATAATATTTCCTATAGTAATAGTTGTATTTTGTTTTTAATCCAAAATCTGAGGAGGAGAATTGCACTAGAAAAAGGAGGCGTTCATGAACAGGAAGGAGCTTCTGAGAGGATCGTTATGTAAGAGTTTAAAGAAAAGGTTAGTGAAGAGTTTGATTTGGAGTGTAGCTCTCTATGGTGCGGAAACGTGGACACTGAGGAAAAAAGAGGAGAGAAGATTGGAGGCATTCGAGATGTGGGTATGGAGAAGAATGGAGAGGGTGAAATGGACGGAGAGGATAAAGAACGACGAAGTGCTGGATATGGTTGGCGAGGAGAGGCAGCTTTTAGATGAGGTACGGAGGAGACAGAATGTATGGATGGGAGGAGTACTTAGCGGGGAGGGGATGTTGAAAATAGTGTTAGAGGGTAGAATGTTAGGCAAACGAGGGAGGGAATGGTAAAGAATAGGATTTTTAGATAGATTGAAAGGGACTATGCCTTACAGTGAATTGAAGAAGGCAGCGCTGGAAGGAAAGGGAAGCTCCCAGAAATCTTCCTTAGTACTCCATGGAAACCTACCTTAATCGGTAGAATATTATAATAATAACGAGAAGACCTGTCAGCTTGTGCCCCCCTCACCTCCCACAGAAAAAATTCTGGATCCGCCCCTGTTAACACATACGGGTTCATATGTGAATGAATGAAAACTTTTGACGGCCCAGAACGAGCATGTACGAATGCACGTTCGTTCGCATGGGCCGTCTGGGCACTGGGAACTGGATGGAAAAAAATATGCGGAGAGGAAAGAATGAGCCGAACAGAATTTTAAGCTAGTGCATACTAAATAGCTGCCATAAAAACTCAATTTTTAGACAAGTAAAAAAAATAGAAGGCTGAAAGACGATGAACCTTAAGTAACTCAAGTAAAAGTACTAATACGAATGCCATACTACTTACGAATGAAAATTGAACCGAATAAGTAACCATATTTTCCAACTCCCCCTAATCAACCACAGTGTAATCGTCCAAGAATCGAAGAACACTTACTTACTCTCAAAAATTTTAATATTAGCGGAGAAGATCATAAAAAAATCTTCAGGTACGTCATTCCACTCCTTTATTCCTCGGAAGAATTCCTTCAAAATGTGCGTTCTCTGCTTCTTGAACTTTAATTTTTGATCGTTCCTTCCTATGTAGCGGGGTGAGTCCATCTTTTGACTTATTACTTTTCAAGCCCAATTTTTTACAAACGCTTTGTAGACCCAACCTAACCTTAGTTAAACGAGACATTGCAATTTTTCCACAGGATTTATTCGAATACGACGCGTTTCGTTGTAACAACAACATTATCAAGGGCCAATCGATAATGTTGTTTTAACAACGAAACTCGTCGTGTTCAAATTAATCCTGTGGAAAAATTGCAATGTCTCGTTTAACTAATATTAAGAATTTCCACCACCTTATTGGAAATATTCAATTCCGTTCAATTGAAAAGTGACAAATTCCAATTGGATACATGGAAATTTAATTGAACGGAATTGAATATTTCATGCACATCGTGCCACATAACATGCAAGACCAACATGACCTATTCATAGTTCTCCGTAATTTCAATGGTTTCCATCCCAAACGGTCTAGCTTAGCTGTGGCACTGTCCCCTTTTAGACCTCCCTAGTTTACCACCACGCCAGTATGATTTACGTCAGAGCATTTTTTTTTTCTTTTTTCAACACGAACACCGCGAGGGAAGTGGTTTTTCCTCGCGGGCTGCTTAAAACGAGACGAAGACGAAATTACGGGGAGACTTTCGCTTTCGTGCACCCTCCTTGCCATTCCAGTTCTCAGTACAAAAAGCTCTGAGAGATAAGGGTTCAGACGAACCAGCAAGGGCTCGACCGGAGGCTCTATCCGGAGGTCTTCTCAGAAAAGATCACAAGGAAACGGCCGGAACGGAAACCACAAACATTCTTTGTTTACCATTCGCAGAAATAAAAATGAAACCATCTGGTGCAGAGTATTTGAATTTTAAACGTCGAGCTGAAAGGGATGCCAACATCACTGGACCTTCTGCGGAAGAGAGAGAGAGAGATTGAGAGATGATAACATTTTTGAGCATATATGAGCTCTACGCTAACAAAATATCGAAGGTTTTAGTCCATCGTCTCAAAGATCAAAGCAGGTGGTTCAGAGGGGGCGAAAAATATTGCAGATTGGAGTCAAATTTTAACAACTTGAAGATAATATCGACTCTTCATGAAAAAAGGAGCGCTCTTCATGAAATTCAGTGGCGATTTCTTTCCTTCAAGCAATAAATGGAAAACTCCAATTCGGTTATGTCTCATCATTTATAGGTGGTTGAGACTGAGAAAAGCACACTTTTAAACATCTCGCCGCGTTTTCTCAAATTCAATGAGCAAAATCTTACCCCCAACCTATTCTACAGTACCCACAATGACTGCTGTTTATCCTTTGAGCTGACATAACTGTATTTGTACACTCATTATGCACCACATAAACATACAACCCCTGCCCATCAGCATATAAACACAGAAGGGGCTACCGCCGAAAAGGGATAACACAATAAATATTCCCTATGTATATATATAAAATAAATGTTCCCTATTTATTTATAAATATTCATCAATAAAATTCATAGGTTATTTCCGTAAAACGAAACTTCAAATAACTACATTAAAATGAGGAATTTACCAAGGTAATGTTACCGAGGCGTCACAAGCATTTAATTCAAGGCATTATCAGGGGTCATGAGCATTTTACCTTTGCATCATGAAAACATTTTTAGGAAAACTTCAAAATTAATTAACCAATAATTATACGAGTAATGGGTAATAACGATCAATTCTTTTGGTACATTAAGAGTTAAGATCATTTGGTTCAAGCGTTTGTTTAGCAGGTTCATCGTTTAGTGAGGAGTGTTAGCCTAAATAATTAGCAAGCTGAAAGAGCCCTTGAGTCAACGGAGGTTATATCACGCGCACGTACGGTAAATGTTCAGTTATGACAAGCCAATCAAATTTTCGTGAAGTTCTACAAGGTATTACCATTAATGAAGCAGCGAGAGAATTAATATTTTATGGTTATTCATTCCTTCAGCAACGAAAGCAGCAAAGTCTTATGAAAAATATATTTTAACATATATTGTAAGAATATTTTGAAATCAATTTTAAAATTATTTTGAAAACATATTAGCTCTCTCTTTTTAGGCTTTATTTTTTTTATTTCAAAATGATTTTAACTTAAGTTTCAAATATTTTTTTTAAGGCCCCCTCCTAAACGACGGCATTAATCCGTCTCTGGGGGCGGAAAAGGAGTAAAAATTGTTGGTTTTGGGGGTGAATGTCCTGTCACCATTAGAAGAATGGGTGCTCCCCGCATCTGAGTGTTTCCGTAAATTTATTTTCCTCCAGTACTCGAAAAACGAGTTTTTAAAGCTGTAATTACTATATGTTATCCATTGCAAGCTCATTCGCTTTTCGCTGTTTTTTTCGTATTGAGCCAATTTTATCCCGCATTAATTTACGAGTTTTTGAAAAATTATAATAAACGTTGAAAAATATTGCCAAAAATGTGAGAAAACAATATCATTGTGTAAAATATTGTAAGAAAAAAGACCAATTCTGGAGAACAAAAATCTACCAAGAAAATATTTGCCGAGGTTCAATTAAATCCGCAAAACAAATATATATGCATTGAACGTTATCTCATGCATTGAACGCTAGATAGAGCTCTTTGTCAGCCTGCTACCGCAATTTTATCGTTTTAAAATGTTGGTAGAGACTGTTTCAGTTTCGATGAATTCTCACTCAATCAGTAACTTAACTGGTGGGTAGTTTGGATAGGCGAAGGTAGAGCTCTCGCCAAACTAAGTCGCAATGTATTTAACCAGGGCGGTCTTGCCAGGTCAGCAATAGCCGAGGGTCCAAAGCCTAGGGAGCCCCCACAACGCTCGCGTCTATCGTGAAACGTACATGAAAGGTGTATTAAAAAGAGACCCATATTACTAGTACTAAAGTTTTTCTGTGATCATATAATTCTACGTTTTCATTAGTTACTTTATTAATAACAGTGTAAAAATATAATATATCGATAAATAAAATGAAGATATCAGAAGATAAAATAGAACAAGATGCTTTTTTTGAAAGGGTAATTAGGAAATGATATTTTAGAGTTTTTTTTTAGATTTAAGGAGATGTTTCAAGGAGCAAGTTCACTAAATTTATAACAGAATATCAATTTTTATAAGCTGCGAAATTATCACTTTTCATAGTATTTTTTCTTACGAAATTGCTATTTTTTATTAACTTTTATCTAGTATTTAAGAGCCAGAATAGCATCAAAATCAATTTCCGGGCATGGAATTTCCTAAAATTTTACGGGGGAGGACCCCCGAATCCCCTCGTTAGAAAGGGGGAATTAGGGGGGGCACGTGCCCTCCTCTGACGCTCAAAAAATGGACAAGATTTTTAATATGGTTATCATTACGTACGTTTTTTTGTGTACCTATTACGGAGCCTCAATCATTTAATTTCACATTAATAACTCTAATATTAAAATTAAGGGAATATTTCTCACAGTAATTATTGTATGTTGCTTTTAATCCCAAATATGAGAAGACCGTTTGCCTGTCAGACCGTTGTGCCCCCCCTCCCAGAAAAAATCCTGGATCCGCCCCTGGATGGGCCCCTAATCACCCCAGACCTCCCCTATCTTTGACCTTTTAACATAAATAAACGGACCGATAGCAGACTTCCATTCTAAAATTGCAAAAGCCATAGCAAGCTTTTGACTTCACGAGCCGATTCCACAATGCATATCTTTAAACTCTGCAGTACATTCAAGGGAGAGTCTCATAAACCCCGTTTAAAGTAGAGGAAAAAAACCGTTTATAGCAGGGTTCAACGCATACTTTCAAAGCGCACGTATTAGTGGACTCTCTAATAATCACTCTTTGAGTGTGGCTGACAGTCTCATTGCCGAATGGTAATGGAGAAAATTTTAATGCAAAAGATAGTTCAAATTTGATTTTACAGATAAACTTTTATGAGGCATAAATGACCTTCCAATGACGGGGCAGTCATTTGCAAAATAAATTGACTCTGATGAAATTCCTAAGAGTGAAGTCAGAAATTGATTTGCTTCTTTAATCCATGGATGTTACTCATACAGCACCAGGGATACCGACTTACAAAAAATATTGAGGGGGCCCAAACCGGGGATCTTGCCCCAGGAAATTTTATAAGTAATGAGTTTTAAGTTTTTCAAGAATTTTAGAAGAGTCATATGATCAACATTAGAACACTGACAACTCGAATCTCGATATCTGGACACTCCGGGGAAAATCGACAAGCCTGACACATTCTTTCCTCACACCCATAACGAATTTTAGAGGGGGCTCGGGCCCCATGGAGTCGGCGCCACTGTACAGCACTCCAGAACATGTGTAATGGAGCATAATCTTTCAGCCCAGGAAGTATTCTGAATATCATGGCATCTGAAAATTTTACACTGATACCACCAAGTTTAAAGCATAAAATGTACTTCATATTTATTTAGTTAGAAAAAAAATATTATATTGCAGAAAAGTTTCTCGGGTTTTCCATCGGTTGATGTCGTTCATGTCTCCCGACGTTTCGATCCGCGACTTCCTGATCATCCTCAGGGGATCTTCCGAATGCCGTTCTTGGAAAATTTTCCAGTAAATATACACTCCAACCGAGGTCAGGTGTAACCTGATTGTTTCCATTTTTGTAGCATATAATGGACTTCAATATTGGTCTCCAAACATTGCTGATTTGGATGCCCGTGTCCCTGTTGAAGTTGTTGAAATATTTTAATGCTCAAATTTGGGGGAGCGTGGTAGCCTAGCAGATAGAGCTGGTGATGGAGGGGTCCCTGATTCCAATTCTGGTTGAAGCCTTCGGACACCCCCCCAAAAAAACCCTCAGAGTGCAAGGTGGCTAAGGGAAAGGAACTAGCCTTACCCCCAACCTATATTCGTGAAAGCATGAAATTCACTTGCATACAGCTTAGTCTGGCCTATGAAATGTGGTGTTACAGAAGAATGATGAGGATGAATGGATAGGCAGAGTTAGTAATGAGCAGGGGCCCAGCTAGGAATAAAGGCTGGGGGTGGGGGGGTTTTAAGGGCAACTAGTACTGGGGTGTCTGAAGGGTTATGGAATACCCACCAGGGTAAGTGGGAGATGCAAAGGCCCTCCCCAGAAAAATGTTAAGATAAATGGTTCAAAAAGGTGAGTTTTACGGCCTTCTGAGGGATATTTTATTAATCCTTACACTATTCTATAAGTGTTGTTAATACAACTAAGTAAAATGGAATAAACTTGAAAATTTCTCTGAGCTCTGGGGGGGGGATTTTATCCCCCAAACCTCCCCCTCACTGTGCCACCGGTAATGAGAAAGTCCAAAGAAGAGTAGGAGGGAAGAGAGGCCTCATGCAAACCTTGATCAGTAGACAGAACAGTCTTATAGGCTTGTCTTGAGACATTATGGGCTGATGAAGACAATCGTCGAGGGACAAATAGATGGCAGGAACGGAAAAGGAAGACCTCGAACAAAATATGTGGAATAGGTAAAGAAGAATTTTTAAGAGAAGAAATAAGAAGGGGTGAAAAGATTAGCTGGTGGTAGAATTGAACGGAGAGCTGCGACAACCTATTCTTCAGATTGTTGACCTGTGATGATGATAGCTTAGTCTGGAGTGAGCTCTTCCCTCACCTATTCAAACCAACGTAAAAGTTGAATCACTGAGTGAGTTAGTGCTCCAGGATATCCAGTGAATACATCAATTTCGAATCAAAGTATTTTTTCAAAATATAAAGCAGCAACTGTTGTAAGATATTCAAGATTAAGTTTTAAATCCTTGAATACAGGTTTGATAATTCACAAAAACCGGTCACCTCACATAAAACTTTAAATAGCTGTTTATTCCCTCCTGCAAACACTTAGCTTAAATGTGGTATCTACGTCAAAAATATAGTTATAGTTGTCTATCTATAGAAAGACACTCAAATTCCACCAAATCTCCCGACTGTTGTGTCCTGTGACTACTTCCTTAGTAATTGTAAAGTATGCTAATTAGTGGTTTTTCCTCTCCTACAATGTTCTCCTCCAAGTAAATCAAGTAAGGCATCTCTTTGACAGGAGCAAGGGCAAAATAGTTCAAATTTGGGGACATTGTAAAATAAAGAAGCATTTATCATAAGAATTATTGGCCAGCTCCCCACAAAATTAGAGTGAAATAGGCAATAATGTACAATAATAGAGTGTTTAATGAAGATTTTAATGTAATTTCTTATGCATTGACCTAGTTATTATTCAACTCACAATAAGTATATCAATTGAAATTGTTCATTTCAGATGCAGACTATCCTCTACCACAACTCTAGTGGTCACGAGGCATTCTCAGGGAATTTGAAGCAGAAAGAGGTTCACAGAGCGATTACCCTTCACCCAGTCAAGAATCACAAGAACCTCTACAGGATACACAACTATATGCGGGTAATTACTTAGTCCTTTATCTGATGACACTTGATTAAATGATACTTTTCCATCACATCAAATTATCGGGTACGTAAAGTAACCAAAATAAAAGCTTTACAATCAACAAATTTAAATGGATATGCTTACTAATGTCCATATCGATGGCTAAGTTAACTAACATCACGTATCTCAACTTCGGTGGTGCAAATGACCTTAGTTGTCGAGGCACCCTAAACACAAATACTACTACTACTCAACTTCGGCCGGTTTGAGACAGATAGCTTAAACAAAGTGTAATAGCATTAAAAAGAAATAAAATACAAGCAAAAAACAACTCTTTGTTTACAAATAAATGCTTATTTTTTAGTATTATGAACTTTTTGTTTTTAATTTCAGTGTACAAGTAAAATAAATTAATCATTTTTTTGCTGTCCTGAAAAGTTGCTATTTTTTATATATGTGTTGTTAAAACTTAGTCATTGATATGAGCTGTTTACCTATGAAATTATCCCTGACAAGTACATATAATCCAACTATGTGCATTGTAACACCACATATTTATTTTTTTAATTGATCATGCAAGTAGAAAATAATTTTTCAACTTCAATAAGTTTATCAATTGTGATATTTAACATGTAATAAGTATTAGTGGTTTACACATTTCATTACATATTAAATCTAATCCTCCATGTCCTGTTTCTATTTGTGCAGCATGTTACAGGATGAGGTATGTGCAAGATAACTTTTTGATACTCTATTTATACTTATGAATGTTTGTACATAATTATTCCTATGAGAGTCATAACTTTTTTCCATGCTACAAGTCTCACAGAATTATATTACGGCTTAGTTTATTCTTACACTAAGAGATAGTTTTTACAATACATTAAGTCCTCCATCAAAGTTCCTGTTTGCAGCCTGACACTACTATTAGCAGATTTTTAATAAGGGCATTTAATCCTATCTCAACCTTTTGCATATGTATTCACTTTTGGTCAAGGGCATTTTTTCGAGGGAATATTCCTTGTATTAGTGGCTAATATGCTGAATATTTTAACTGTGATTTAAATTAAGATTTATGCACCATGCAAAAACCACAATATATATTGGTAATACAGCCCCTTCTTAGCTCTTCCTTCAGTCGAGCAATGGAGTCTCCTTAAATGTGAATGGGGCTGTTTTACCATTGTATTATGATGTATTTATTTAATGAGTTGCATGAATATGGGTGTTTTACAAGTAATTTCCATCAATCATTTCTCAAAACTGAAGGCCATTTGGATGCTTAAGAAAAAAACCTTGTTCATATCTCAAAAAAAATTCATTTTCAATCACACTGCTAAGTTTGAACATGATCCGAAGGTGAAACTTGGATATCTTCCCTTGTTGGAAAGAAAAATTGATTACTAGAGTTACACTTCCATTTGAGGTAGAGTTACAAATAACATGATGTATCTACTATGCCAGTGATTATTCCCATATATCCCCATTCCTAAACTCTAATTATTTCTTCATTTGACTCTTGATTTTATCAATGAATCCTGCCCTATTCCTTGCACTTCCAAGCTCACCCCATATTCCTACCCTTTATCTTGATCTTAAAATATTCTCCTGCTCACATTAGTAAATGCTCCATTGATACACTTTACATCTTCAGCATATCTCTTTAATTTTTTTCTTTTTTCACCCAACATGCCCCAAACTTGTTCATTCCTTCTCACCTTCTATATTCTCCTTCTCAAAGACATCTTTACATCCACAAGTCTATAATTAGTGGCATAGCCAGGAATTTTGTTCATAGGAGGTCCAAAATCAGGGCAAAATATTTTTTCAAATAGGATACAAAGTTGATGGTTCTAAATTAATTTTAACACTTTTCATGATCGAAAAAACTTCATTTGTTAAAGAAATATTCTGTAAATTCATGATTTTTCAATATTTTGTTTTCTTTTATGAAGGATAATAATAATAATAATAGTATTTTTATATTCTGGACCCCCCAGACCCCACCATGGCTATGCCACTGTCTATTGTTAGGGAAACACTGTAGCTTAGTGGTGGAGTAGTATTCTTGGCTGCTGATCTTAGGACTCAGGGTTCAAAACATTGGTGAGGCACTTGGACACCTCCTAATAAAATCCAAAAAGAGCATGGCGGCCCAAGGAAAGGAACTGCCCCCTTCCCCTGTGTATGTGATATTCACACACCCGTAGCTGAGCCTGGGGCGATCTCTACCCCCACCAATACAAACCAACCACTGAGTCAAGTCTATTATCTTCCTCCTATGCTACTGCTCTGCAACATGCTACACTCCTTGTCAGTGGCGCAGCGAGGGGGGTTTTGGGGGATAAACCCATTGAGGATGAACAAATACTAGAGGTATGTTTAGTGCCATCGATCAAAAGATTTACTGTCTGAGATCAATTGTGAAGGTACGATGCAATCCAGTTGAGAGATGCCCATACTATCTAGTTTGCACATGAGCAGCTTATGACTCACTAGGTCAAATGCCTTGGAGAAGTCAAAGAAAAGCCCCAAAGTTTCACGTTTGTTATCAATGGAGAGTAATACATTGTCGATTGCTCGATAAATTGCAGATGTGGTGGACTTCCCTTGAAGAAAACCATGTTGGTCTTTAGAAAAGAGGTTAAATTTGTCCATGTAGGATATTAATTGAGTGTACATGACTCTCTCAAAAATTTTGGAAAATGTATTCTGTAGTGAAATCGGCCTATAGTTATTGAGGTCATCAATGCTGCCCTTATATTTGTAGAGAGGAATTATTCTTGACCTTTTTAGTGGTGTTGGGAAAATGCCCAGTTTCAGTGATTCATTCACTAAGTATTAGAGGTAACTTTATGATATCAAAACAGGATAATATCACTTTCCCAGTTATTTCATCTGGCCCAGTACTTTCTATGCGGCTTAGTCTGGTAATGATTGACTTGAGATCAGATTCTCTGCAGGGACTGGTAAAGAATGACATAGTAGTGGTGAATGATGGTCTGTAAGGGTTATTGGATGAGGTTAAGCTAGGAGTTTTGGAAAAATGTTGATTGAAAAGATCAGCAAGGGCAGTGTAATTTATTTGAGAGCCTGTTGTAGTGTCCTTCATTTTCGGCAGAGAGTGATTTTTGAGATTTCCTTTGGCAGCATTTATAATTTTCCAGGCAGTTTTTGTTTTTTGCTTGCATTAAATAATGCATTGTCATTAAACGTCCTTTTTGCAGTTACAATTAATTTCCTATACCATATTTTCATTTCCCTGTAATGTGCCTTACAATCCTCATTACCAGATGCTTTTGATTCAATAGGGTGGTTTCCTATTATTTTTTTGTTGCCTAAATCGAAAGATTATTACTCCTGGAGTACGTATTTCACGCTTTTAGATTTGTAAATGACGATATCTATTTTTCGCGATTAAATGAAAAGTGAAAATTTTCAAGCGCGCGAAAACGCGACGCTTAAGTATGAATGTCGGGAAGTCTCTCCGCGTGACGTATTTCTGGTTCCCCCTCCCGCCCTGCGAGGTGACCTTGAGGCGAGGCTTAGCGCTGATACGACGCAGGCTGCTAGCGGCTAGCCTAGTACCCTGCTGACTGGTAGCGCTTGGCTTAAATAAGGATTATTAATAACTTATCAAACGAGGAAAACTTTCCGACCTTAGCCAGTTTTAATAGGTGATTATTAAGACATGTTTCCCTGAGCTCTGCGCCTCATGCATGCAATGGTAACCTCAGACGACGTATAACTCCTATCTTCTCGTATAGAAACTAGGTCCCTGTGACGTCACGTGGAGTGGCATCGCATGGGCGCCAATCTGGCCCTTTTCAAATGAGGATAAAAATGGACCATTGCCATTCGTCTAACCCGGTATTTCTAAAACAAAATAATTTGTATATTATGAATACACTAATGGTGGGTAACGAATCGCAATCAATGCCTTTCGTTTTCTTTGATGAAGGAAACCACCCTATTGCAAGGTTTTTTAAGGACTTTGGAGTAAAATTGAATATCATTGGTGACCCAGGATACAGTAATTCTGGATTTTCTTGGTTTCTAGCGGAAAAGCCACATCAAAGTGATGTTGGAAGTTAGTGTAACAAGCATGAAAGCTTTTTTCAAAGGAACTAGCACGATATACATCAGACCAATCCTGAGCTTGAAGAATGTATTGAAAATATGCGACATTGTGATCACTGAAATTTCTTTTATTGATCACTTTGTGTGTAGAATGAGTTTTGATTGATACTGTAGTGAGAATGGGAAAATGATCAGAGATGTCAGTTTCTACCACAACAGTTTTTATGGCATTGAGATCAATTTTTGTAAGGATATTATCTATAAGGGTTTGTGATGATTGAGTTATTCTTGTTGGTTTGAAGTTAGTTATTTGAATACTGAAGCTGGTGATTAAATTGAGTATTAGTTGCACCTAAACCCCCCCAGCCTTAATTCCTAGCTGCGCACCTGCTCCTTGTCATGCTCATCACTAGCCTTTTCTTTGCATTGCCATTCTCTCATCAACTCTTTCCTATATATAATCACCTCCTTTGCCATTTTTATTCTTGTAATAACTTGAATACATATATATTATTCATTCTGTCTTTCTTTGTAAGAATCCCAATTATCCACCCCAACACAAAAATTGTCCATTAAATTCGGCATCCCACCCTCATTGCCAACGTCATGACATGACTCTATCTTGCTGCCGTGCAAGTGACGATAAGGCATTGCATCCCGTATATTTTATGGCGCAAGAACAAATGATGCACTAAACTTATGTATACAAATTACATACACAATAATATACCACAATTGTCTTCCTAATATCCTAAATATTGTGTCCATTTTCCATAGAAGGTCTGATAAGAAGTAAAACTTTTCCACCTACTCAAGTTTTATCCATTCACGTATATGTTATGCCTCAGCAACTTTTCTCTCAAAGGAAATGAATTTAAATTTCCTTTGGTAAACCATCATACCATAATTCTCACACTGTTTAAGAAGGGTATTCACCAGACCCTATAAGCAACTGCCTCTGACTGGGTATTTAAGGCCAGATCTATAGTGAATCTAACTGACTTAAAAATCAATTCCCCAACTCAAAACTCCTATGTGTAACTATGCTTAGGCCACATTTATTATCTCCTTGGCATATACCTTAAACAAAAAAAGCCTTAATCTACAGCAGACAGGTGCCATATAGAAAATGATGAATCGACCTCCACAAATTAAAGACCTATCCACTCACATCCGAATAAACTGAACCTGAATAAATAGAACCTGAACTGATGATTACCCAAGTAATCGGTAGTTGCTACTTCCAGCTGTCTACTTAAAGTCCTCAGAAAATTTTTTGTCACAGGTGAAATTAAGCTTAACAAGTTAGGCTTTCAGCATGGCAATTGCCAGAAAAAAATTCATGAGATTTTATGGAAATGAGGTACATATATCATTGCCTTTTGGAGGCAAAATTAAAATTGTATCTCCTAAACATTTTACAGGGTTCCAATTCCCTGACCCTGCCTACTCCTCATTATATATCCCTACATTGATCACCTATCCCAAAGAAATACATGAACTACATATGTATACATAGGCGGATCCAGGGGGGGGGCACGGGGGCACGTGCCCCCCCCAGACCCTCAAAAATATGCAATATTTTTAATACGGTCCCATTATCATTGTGTTCGTTTTGTATTACGAGGTATCCTTGTGCCCCACCCAGAACAAAATCCTGGATACGGCCTTGCTCGTGCCCCTCCCAGAAAAAAATCCTGGATCCGCCCCTGTATGTATAGGTCTTTGTAATCATTGAAAATAAAACAGTAAATATTACCAGGCATTTATGTTTTTATAAAAATGTATCATTTTGCATTAAAATGTAGATTAATAACTCACTTCAAAAATAAAAACCTTCACCAAAAATAATATTTAATTCCTCCTCACCTTTCGCCTCTCAGACTTTAAAGGTTCAGGAATTGCAGCAAAAATCACTGAATCTCCATCGTGACATAGCGAGTGTCCTGAATTCATTGGGCATCCCGCCAAATGCTTCTGAGAGCTATAGTTTAGCACCTGGTGTCCCACTCTTCCCAATTCAGAGAGGAAAACCTGGCTATTTGGGTGATAATGCAAAATTAGGTAAGTGATTACTACAGTAAATTCATCACTTGAGCTCTCTTTCTCATTTATGAATAGAAAGATTAAATGATTTCCAATTCGTAAGCTTATTTTTGATTTTCCTCCTTCCAATCATCACAGGATTGTCAGCAGGACTGAACCAGTACAAACCTCACACAGAAAATGAAGTCATTCGATGGGATTTCATATCTCGCAGTTTGTTTTCTGACTCGAATTCGAATCCAAGAAGACGGATGGAAGCTGCCTTGAGAGAGGGCTTGGACGATGTACTCAGGGAGGTGAGTTCGCTATATTGCATAAAAGATACATGCTTCATGACATCTTTCTTCCTTTCACTTATTATTCATGAAAGGGGCAGAAAAATGGGTATTTAGTGATCATAATGGTATCCCTTGATACTTACAAAGCATGGAGTAGTTTAGAGTTTCATGTTAGGAGGCCAGCAATCCTGCTGAGGGTTTAGGGGCTATGGTAAACCCACCAGTGAAACAGGGAGTATTCCATAGCCCTTAAGGGTTCCAAAATTTATTAAAATTAGCCTCTGAAAACAGCATTTTAAATATTAATTAAGGCTAAAATTTATTTTAAGTTTTGATTCTTTTACTTTCATTTTACTTGAATGTGCATGTTTCGTACTTTTTTCGGACTAATTACCATTAAAGTTCAACTTAAGACTGGATGGCAATATTTGGTAGAACTTGGTTACAGGAAACATACCTTAGACAGGGAAAGGGTTAAAGGTAAATGACCTCCTCCCTGCATTAAATAAGCTCGCAAATTGTTAATCGTTACCTTTGAAAATGACATATTGTCCACGTCAAAACCTGGGTTGGTCAATTAAACTTTTGCGGAAAACATAACTCAGTGTGTCTTTTATTATGTTACCATTTAAGTTAGCGGGCCAGGCTCCCTCTGGCCTCCACATAACTGCACCCATATTACAAAGTCATCGCAAAAAAAGCATTCCTCCAAAAGTACAATTTGACACCCTAACCGAGAGGAATGAGTAACCATGCTCATAAATGGAGCGCATAATGTTACTTTGATACTTTGGCAAGAAGAAATCACTTAATATGAGGTCCCTTATAGTCAAAGCCACTATTATTTGGTGATATGGTGTAATGTGTTGGCTTCCCAACCATAGGGCTCAGTGGATGTTAGAAGGAGATGACCGATTGCTAAGATTATCGACTGGTTATCTCCTTGATTACTAAAGCTGACTATCCACCTCTCAGGGTTATTCAAAAGACAACTTAGCTATGTAGGACATGTATGATTCCAAACCGTTTCTGTACCCCAAATTATTACTTCAAGCAACAATAAGGAAGTTCATGAATTTCTAGCCAGTCCCTGACAACTGCTTCAGCAACTTCAAAATGAAGTCTCTGAAGAAGGTAGAATAATGAAGTTTCATAGAAATAAGTGTTGATTCCTCTCATTCAAACTAAAAGCACCACCGTTATGCTAAAAATATCTTCATGATAATATTTCTATAAGCTATCATCACTTAAAGTGCATTTGTTCACTCTATGGAACTATAGCTGTCAAAACTATCAAATTTTTGAGTAATCTCATTCAACGTAACTAGTGTTTACAAGGCTTTAAAAACTCACAAAAAATCCATTGATTAAAGAGAACTACAATGCATGAAATTTGAGTAGCGGAACCATCTAAATTGAAATACTAATCTGTACACTTTCCTTCTAAAGGTAATGGATTCCATCAATGCCTTCTCCAAACAACGAGGTCGTGTGATCGACTTCAAAGAAATTCTTTACGCATACTCAAGAACCAACCCACTCTTTGGAGCTGACTTCATTCTTGACTTGCTTCTAGTCTACAAAAAGTACAGGGGACGAAAGATGACTGTTCCTGTTCGTCGCCACGCTTATATTCACCGCCACTTCCTTGGGATTGAAGCACGAGAAGTCTTCGATGGACAAGCAGTTGAGCCACTCTCAACTGCCAAAGATATGAGTGTATTTGGCTTTGAACTGGACCTGAAGGCAGGAGTAGAAACTCTGTTGTCTGGCTTAAGGAGCACAACAGCTACGCCAACCATAGCACAATCCAAAGTCATCAGCTTTGTGCTTCCCCTCGCTGGACGTCTCGATGCATTCTATCGCTTCCTCGGCACCTATGAGACAGTGTGCTTGCAACGTGACGAGGCAACAGAATTGGTCGTAGTCCTTTTCCCAGATCCACCAGAAGAAGGGCAAGCCACCGTAGGGAAAGGTCCTCGCGTAGTGATCGCCAATCAGACCATAGCCCTCCTTCGCAGCTTACAGCGGAGATATCCGAGTGCCAAAATTTCAGTGGTCCCGGAGATGGAAGAGAGTTTTGCGAGAGCGGTTGCCCTGGAAATGGGTGCCGCACATTGCAAGGAGGATGCTTTGTTGTTCCTCGTCGATGTTGACATTGCTTTCACAGCAGAAGCACTGCGGAGGATAAGGCTAAACACGATACAGGGCCGCCAAGTGTATTTCCCCGTAGTTTTCAGTGAATTTGACCCAGAAGTTGTGTACGCAAACACTTCAAATGGGGGACCAGTGAATCACTTCATAATAAACGATGACCATGGTTACTGGAGAAACTATGGGTTTGGAATAGTGAGTGTGTACCACAGTGACCTCAAGGCTGTAGGTGGGATGGACACTTCCATTCGTGGTTGGGGTAAGGAAGATGTTGATCTCTATGAGAAATTCATACGAGCTGGAAAGCTGGATGCAGCCAATCAGTCAAAAGGTGAGTTACAATGGCGTAGCGAGGGGGGAGGGTTGGAGGGTCCGGACCTCCCAAAAAATATAAAGGGCTATTACTTTGCAACGCAAGAGAAAACAAAATATTGAAAAATCATGAATATAAAAAAGATTTTTTTGAAAAATGAGGTTTTTCGATTATGAAATGTGCAAAAATTAGTTTAAAACCTTTACTTAGTACCCTGTTTATCAAACATTTCCCCCCCAGGTTTTGGACCCCCAGCACAAAATTCCTGGCTATGCCACCAGTGAGTTATGCAGCTGTTTCTAACTAAGTGAACTCATAAGCATAATCACAAGCCATCATAAGAAGTACAGCCAACATAAATTTCCCAATTCATTCTCAGATAATGCAAACCTTGGAATTTTTCTACTTTCTCACTGTTGAATCTTGCTACATATGAATCCATAGCAAGATCCCAAATCCAGAAGACCCAAAGCACTACTGGTGCCGCATAATTTTTCTGCACATCACTATTCTTAAAGTGCTGAGTGCACACACGTTCTCTAAAAAAAATAACCAGATTCAGCCAAATGGAGCTTTCTCAGAGATTAAAATGGAATTTTACTCAGAAAAATGTCATCCATTACCTGCTCATTCTAATATATGTACTCCCCATATTTCAAGAGAAAGATAAATTAATGATGAAATTGAACTAGAATATTTAAAAAAAACTGGTTCATTAAATCTCAGAAACAATTAAATGATTGGAAGATATTTATCCAGTGTATTTAACAATAATTTTTTATGACTAAAATGATAAGAATCTTAAGGGGTGATCATTAATAACCCACAAACATTACTAAAATAATTTCAAGAGAAATAACACTCTTATCAGATGACAACTGTATACGTATTACTTTGCGCAAGTAACTAAAGCTGATTTCAGAACAGTAAAAGTTAGACATAGTATGTACTTCTAATTATTTTAAGTAAATACATAAGTGTTGAAAGTGTAAAGAAATCACAAAATTGCTGCAAGAGCGGTTGCCCTGGAAATTGCTGACAACAGATTCTGCTTCAAAAATTCATTGCGTATGGTTCCATTTTCAAAACACATTGGGTATATTCAGTTATACAAAAGCCTTTGCTTCCCTTTGTAGCTATATTTATTTAAGAATGAAGCTGAAGTTTCAAGTAAGTTAAAGCTTTTTTCCTGGTTCAGATTCCAACTTGGTTCCCCATACTGTTCTCCGCTCTTAATCACATGTTTTATCTGTATTGCTTTCTTTACTAATACAGATTTTCGTTGTGCTATTAAGAAAGCTTCCTAAATTAATGCATTAAATTATCTCACAAATGATTAGTTTCATAAAATCACTTTTTAAGTACAGTATATAAATTAAGATCAACAACATTTTTTAAACTGGGTTTTCCACAAATTATTTCAGTACCAATTCTATTTAGCTTCAGTTCCAATACAGGTCCTAAGCTCAAGAACTGGTGGAACCAAAGAACCAAACTAACTTTTTCTTAATAATCTATGCTTGGATGAATATGAAAGTGGAGTAGCAAGAGATGATCCATAGTATCGCCTCTTTTGATTTGAGATGTGATGAAAACTCAGATGCCATCAAACATAAAAATCACCTAGGGCTCATTTAAATGTGTTCGGAATTCAGCACTCTCACTTGTCAAAATCCATCAGTGCCCTGAATCAAATAATTTAAAAATAACTCTACCGGGTTTCTATTTGTCGATAAAGGCGCTTCCCTTCCACCAAAAAAATTCTTCTAGGAGACGAGTTTTTCAATGGGAATTATTGCCACTTGCCCATTTGCCATAGTTTGTTTTTGCCCAGTTAGGAGTAGCTGCAACAAAACACAAAGCAATACTACAGCAGTCCAATGAGATCAATTTTTGCTTTCCTATTGTTCCACTGACTGGCTTGCAAGGATTTACCTTATTGGAAAAATTCGGCGTAGTTTTGAGATGAGTGTAGACAGCCAAGCTCTTAAGCAGGACTGTTCTGTGAAAGTTATGACAGGCTACTTCGTCGTCCTGCTCCACTGTTTTGGATAACTCAAATCATTTTATTTTTGTCTATCAAAGATTTTTTACACATCATATTCCTTTTATTAATTGTTTGCCAGGAGGTAAGAATGTCAAAAAAAATTTTCGAAAGAATTTTCAAGCATAATTACTGCAGTAATGCCTACATTGGTAACACTGTTTTTGTAGGATTTTTCTTTCAGTACCATTCAAATTTTCTAATGCACACTTTAAAAAGCAGAAAATCTACCTCCTTGCTGCCTAACAAAATTTACGTAATTACCCTAAGGAAAAGCCGAATACAGTTTTTAACGATTCGTCAAAATACAAATAAGATTACAAACAGGAAATATTTGGTAGGTACCTCTCAACAACAGTTCAGCAAAATTCCTTTTTTTCCTGCCTGGGCAGAATTGATGAAGCTACAAAGCTACATACTATTGACTAGGAATAATTAGATGATTGTGACCACAAATGCAGAAAATGCAAAACATTGCCAACAATTGAGGATAGAACATTCTGTGAAAATTTTCACTGATTATACTACCATTTCTTTAGAACATTACAACTGTGCCCATAAAGTTTAAAGATTTTCATTTGCCATCAATATCTTTGTCATATAATTACTAACAATCACTCAGTGCTTCAACTAAAAGTTGGGTATGGACAGGTGAGGGTAGAGCTCACCCTGTACAGAGTGATATATTTGCGAATTACTTATAATCAAGGTAGGGATGCCAATTACTGTCCCTGGGCCAGGTCACACCTCAAATTTAGCATTAGCTAGGCTAACATGATTCCTTGAATTCAACCATATTTAGACAAATCCTAGCACATATTTTTGTAGTCTGAACTTCCAATGAAAAGTGGGCTAGAAGACCAGAAGCAAAGTTCACGATTCAAATTCGATAGCATAATCAAAATACATTGGGGATTCTCAATACCACTGCCAATGGAGCTGGTTTTGGCACCACAGGAATAAATAAAAAAAACTCAAAAAATATAGCAATCCTTTTTTGAATGCTATTTTGTGGTGTTGCAGGTTGTTTTTGGTGGTCATCATCATTAGTCAACAATCCTAAGATTGGTTTGACGCAACTCTCCATTTCTCTCTCCTAACCAGTTAAGTTGTGACGAAGGGACAAAATGAAAGTGGACTGAGACGGACAGCAGCGCTAACTGGTGGAAAGGGCGATAATATTATATGCCACTGGTGATAAAAGGGTGGTGAATTTCTTAAGAAAACACGAATTTGGGATACTAACCTTTTCATAGAGACGTATTCCTTTTACATCTCTTTTACATCCTTTATAACCTGTCCTACGTAACTCATTCAGGGCCGGTACAGGAATGAATAAAAAAATCTGAAAAAATATAGAACTATCCTTTTTGAATGCTAGTTTAGGTTGACCGTGATACTTTCACTCTCATTTAATGCTTTTCATTTATTTCAGGCTCAAAGAAGATCAAGATTTTTCGGGCAGCTGACCCAGGTCTGGTGCATATCTTCCATTTGGTTAACTGTGATCCCAAACTGGAGGCCACACAGCTCTCCATGTGCCAAGGGACTCGTGCCAACACATTCGGTGGAACCCACCAGCTGGCGGGCATCATAAGAGCAGATCCCAACATCTCCAAGTTTGCTCGGGACAGGAGAAAAATACTGGGACCTACTTGATCAAGAATGAAAGCAAAACGGACTTACCAGGAGATGAGCTTTTATTAATTTCTGGGAAATCAGTCTTATAACTTTTTGTGCTCAATTTTGATGTTCCTGAGCTTTAATTGGAAGCTCCCACTGGCCAGTAACTAGGAATGAAGATTAGTCATTGGTCACGAAGGAATTTGTGATTGATTTTGAGAGCATCATTTGTTGTGTGGTGCACAGTGTGAAGGAATTGAGTTTTATCAATCATCTGAGGACAATAAAATGTGTGCCACCTTCATCACAGTGAAGGTTTTCATAGACTGCATGAATAAACGCTAATCCTTTGTCGTGACTGAGTACTGTATTCTTAAGGCTGTTGTTACCTGTGTAATTTATTTATTTGTGAATTTTTAAAGTGATATTTTCTGAATGAATATTGAATGACTGAAGTGTTTAGCTGAAAGAATAGTAATTTTTTGTGCAGCTTATTTAGTCAGATGATGTGCTGACTGTTTGTGAAAAAAAATGCCTGCCATTTTTTGAGAGAAATATTTTTTTAATGCTTCCCCTGCTATTTTGATCGTTACAAAAGGTTTAAATGCAAAAACTTCATAAATTCCTCTGGAATTAAAGCAGCATAAGAACATGCCACAGTGTGGTGAAACATATTGTACCATTCAGAAATTTTCTGTTGCACATGCTAAGAACAAGAAGGACCAAAAAGGAGGGAGAGATTAGACTGAGTAAGTTGAAAGTACATATTATCAATTGGCTATTATCCTTGAATAAGAAAGATATTACGCAATAATGTGTTGAATGGGGTTGGGAGAGGAGGAACAAAGCAAGGCTGTCTGGTGCAAGCAAGTTTATTTTGCAGTTGCCCATGGATATGTTTTTAACCATACCTGGCAGCAATCGGGTTGAGGATGGAAAGAAATCAACGTCAACATGTCCCCGTTGTGAATCATTGCCCACTAGATATCCAAGAAAAGGCAACCTCCAGAATTAAACAACCCATCTAATTGAGTACCTTACTGTAGGAGCAGCAATTGGTCTAAAATGCTCCTCAGCCATTGTTATAAATTCCACACTTACCACGTAACCTGTAGATGACAGGCAGCAATACTCTGGAAAATCACACACAAAGCCAAGCCACCACCAGTTACCATAAACTCAGATAAACAGGAATCTCCACCTAGAAAAGCACACCAATATCCTGCAAAACAGAA
This sequence comes from Ischnura elegans, assembly GCF_921293095.1. Lineage (NCBI taxonomy): Eukaryota > Metazoa > Arthropoda > Insecta > Odonata > Coenagrionidae > Ischnura > Ischnura elegans. Next base: position 21,351,765 of record NC_060255.1, read on the forward strand.
AAAATAGATATCTTGAAGAAAAGTTACAATGAGCACATTTAAAATACGTACACAGTTTAAAAAAATACCAAAACAGTGTTGCGTGATAGACGGGAACCAAATGTTTGAAGAAAAAAATAGACTAAAGAATTTATTTGAAAAATGGGTGGTCTGGTTATTTATTTTGGTCCCAGGACCACCAGGACATTCTCTATGATCCCAGAAGTACCGTAAGTGTGGGGGGTCTGGACCCCCCTCCCCAAAATAGAGACACAATTATTTTCCATCATAAAAGAAAACATAATATTGAAAAATCATGAATTTACAAAATATTTCTTAAACAAATGATGTTTTTTGATTATGAAAAGTTTTAAAATTAGTTTAAAACCCATTACTTATTACCCTGTTTTTCCTCCATCTCATGGTCAGTTTCAATACATTTTGTAATGTCTTCAAGAGACATGAAGATAATATAAAATGCACCATAACCATTCACGAGAACAAATCATTTGTCAATAATTGCCAACAATTTTAATTTTATTAATACTAAGCTCTGAATGAGACATATTTTCCACGTATTTAACAAATCACACTTTCATATATAAAGAAACCTGTTTGCAGACACCTCTTACTTGCAGAAAGTAATCAATTTCCTGACTGAAGGAGGAAAAGCAGAGCATATTTAAAGATCTAACCTCTAGGATTCAGACACAGACACTTTTTTGGTCACAGTTTATTCTCATAAGGACACAATATCCATGGGATTTTTCACCCATCCCTCAAAAATATAAAGCTTATACTTCCAAAAAATACCATTAGTGAATTCCAGGCGAAAGGTAACAAAAATACTCAAACCAGTGTAGAATCAACAATGCTGATTTGAGCGAATGAACAAAAAGGTGCCCTGGAGTACATTCTTAGAAATGGTAATACCAAAAAAAAGAGCAACTCATGAAGGCCTTAGCCCTGAAGCTAATGGAACATAGCCATTTACCGTGGCAGCCTATTACCAGCCATTTTCTATGTTGGTTGGATGTTGAACTCAAAAGGGTTTTCAATAGATGACGCACTTTAGTGCCTTTCAAACTTCTCCAACAGTGCCACCTTGGTGGTACTTGTGCATTGTGACAGTTCATTCGTTTCTAGGGCAACTCGATTGTATTACAAGATACAATCTTTTCCTCACGAGAGAAAGTGTAGATGTTAGAACACATGTATAGAGGAAGTGGTGCCCGTAAATAAGCAGTTCACTTTGTTTTGAATGAGATACAAACCTCTGATATTCTGAAGCATAAGAACACTGAGTGGTTGCAAACTCTTGATAAAATAATGGGAAAGATAAAAAGAAGGGATTGATTTATTTATTTATTCTCAAAGCACCGGATACAGCACATATTGGCCATTTGACATCGGGGTATTCAACATCTTTAACAAGTAAACAAACACGAACAACCATGCCCTGGACGGGAGAAACCTACCCCGGCGGGACTCGAACCCGCGACCTCGTGTTTGGCAGGCGAGGACGTTACCCCGCCGCCACTGAGGCCGGCAATTTGCTATTTCTTTAATTTGATGGCCATTGACAAAGAGGTTGACGTGGAAGAAATTATTGAAAGCACTCTTAAGGAGATGACGAAAGCAATGAAAGCGAAGACAGTGAGACTGAGCCAAAAGTGGAAGGGATGCTTGTGGTATTGCATGCCAGTATTTAGCATCAACTGGAACTGTTAAAAGAATTAGCATTTCATCAAATTTATTTCATAATTTCTGAGTAGTAGTGACTTGCAGGGGCACCCACCCAATACTAATGCAATAATTCCCCCCCACCTTCCATCACATAATAGTCATTTTAAAAATTCCCACATATTTTTTTCTCCTTCCGAAATTTTTTCAACTTATGCCGTATGTCTTCCTTGAAGGTGGCCCTAGTGAGAGTTGAATATTTCCTTAATCACTTCTCTTGGTTCTCAACATCGATTTTGCTGTTTTAAAGAGCATTATCTCAGGGATAACTGACTTATAGCAATGGTGTTTCCAATATATTGCATCATTGCTTTTAGACTCTCATTGTGGATGATATCTTATGATCTTTATTTGCTGATAATGGTTAATAACTTGTAAGACCTTAATATGATAAGAAAATAGATACATATTTGGCATTACAGAAGAAAAGGAAAATAAATAGCCACACTGAATGTACTAAAATTGATAGCGTCATATAGAATGTCTTACATCTCTCTCCAACAATTTGATTTTATTGGCATTGTCATAAGCAGTAAAATAATTTTTTACAAACAACTTCTGCGGGGATATTCAAATGTATTTGCCATACCATGGTGAAAAAAGTACCGCTAAAAGGAAAGGAAGCATCCCCATTTACCACAAATACCAAAATAGCACCTTTACTCATAATCCTACAACCCACAAAATCCTCAGAAATAATTAGAATAGGTTAAATGATTTTACTTTATATTTCACAGCTACTAATTCTTAATGACATCTTCTCACTGGTACTTAACCCCCGGGCTGTGGGAGTTTGCAATCTTTGTTACCAGCCTTTGCGGGAAAGAAGCAAGAAATATTTTCCCTTCTAGCCTAGCCCAGTGTATCTCAGGATGCGAACTATTACAATCTGGGGTGACCCTCCTTCTTTCATACGATGGGATGGGCATACATTTGGGCACTTGTCATAAGTGCATTAACAGCGTGGAGCAGATAGGAAACAATATGTCATGGGCAGTACGATATGAAGGCACCCCCTGTCATAAGGGCTGGCCCAGGAGAGTTAAAACCCTTAGTGATCCTTACTTCGAGGGAAAGTGCCCAAGCGAAAGTTATTCCAGTAGCAATAAATTTTTTTGGAGACTTCTGCAAGTATTTCAGCGATGGCAAAACATTAAACAAAAAAAATTTCACCGGCAGCCAGCGAGCAAAACGTGTAAAAAATGTCCCGTGGTCTAAGGGTTAATCATATTAAGCAAATGACACATATATTGCTGCATGGAATGCAATGGGTAAGGCCGCAGCCAGAAAATTTTTTTTGGGAGGGTCCATGTGGGTATTAGGCAAATTTCATTCTTCGTTTGATGGTGGTAATACATATTTGGATTGTATCTCCCTAAAATTTCTGGGATTTTAACCCCTGACCATAGGCGGATCTAGGGGGGGCACGTGCCCCCCTCAGACCCTTAAAAATATGCAAGATTTTTAGTATGGTCCCAATATCATTGAGTTCGTTTTGTATTACGAGGTATCCTTGTGACCCTCCAGAACAAAATCCGGGATACGGCCTTGCTTGTAACCCCCACAAAGAAATCCTGGATCTGCTCCTGCCCCTCCTTCCTCATCATGACCTAGGCAATCAAAAATCTCTGTTGACTTCCTTACATGTACAAGTTACCTAAAGGCCGTTTTACACGGTACACGGAATTGCACAGTCTGACGTACGTGTGAAGGCGCAATTAAAATTGCGTCGTGTAAAGCGGTGAATTGCTAGAACACATGAGAGAATGCGTGGATGCGAGACGGCAAAATAGCCCCTGTTCTAATTTCGTTCATGCATTCGCACAATTCCACGCCATTTTAGAAATTAATGCAGCTCTAACCTGCGCAATTCCGTGTACCGTGTAAAACGGCCTTAAGAGAATTCCATTGTGTATGTACTCATAAACACACCTAGAGATGGTTTACTTTCCAAGGAATTCGACTCCTTCAACAATCACTCAAAAATGTACAATTTTCCAACATCAGTTCACACCTAGATTAACGCTTGCAATCACAACTGGTACTCTCCTGAAACAAGCATAAGAAAAAGGCATTTATTTAAAGATACATGTAATTCAAATGATAGATATTTAACAGAAAGCAAGTTGAATTGGTTTCGAAGAGTGGTAATGTTGATCAGAAATCATTACTTCAACACAATATCAATGGTACCGTGGACACCATATGAAGGGAAGATCATAGGAGACTGTTATTGTTGTCTGGAAGCTCTATAGAACAAGGGTATACTATGATTAGATTAGAAGCGCTAAAGATTGTTATTAGACCAACTTCTGAAACATACAATGGGATGATGACTTTTTTGATTTCATTTCGAAACACAAAGAAGTGTAGATACCAATCATTACCATATTGTATTCAGACACCAAAGCATATACTGCTATAGGTTATGCAGATTACGAAATAATGGCAATAAAGATGATTAGAACCATGGCCAACTCTAATACTTTAAAGTTGGCCATGTTAGAACAGGATAGAAAACGTCGATGAAGGTTACATATACACTTAATGATCAGCCCATTCTAAAGAAAGAACGCAAGTACGCAACAACTAAGAATTTTTGTTTCATTCGGCTGTCCGCTAGTAAACACATACATATTTGCTATATACATATTTGCTACACGGTAAACATAATGGAGTTTTCGCGTTGATTTCACAATTTCCCTTCCTAAAGTGGGAAGTGCTGCATAAATATTTTGAACACATGTATAACAAATGGAAACAACCAGCCGGAAACTAAATTAGAAAGGCATCAACATGATCCATGGCACGATATCCATTCGTCCGAATCACAGAGTTACAGCGGTTATTATTCCACACAACTACTTATATCGTAGATAAATCACACAATTTAATTAAAATACAGACCTAACCTTACACGTTCCAGTGTTGTAGCATTTCAAGTCATTTTCCCTTCTATTCTTTGTCTTCCTTCTACTTACTTCGGTACTAGTGATGGGTCGATCATGAACGATTCGATCAAAAAGATTGAATCACTAGGTGAATCAAATGACTCATGATTCATTTCGTTAAACAAGTCGATCATCAATCATCAATCACTCCGACTTCCGGTTTCATATCAATCATCTCGGTTTCCGGTTTGATTCAAAATTTGGAACGACCGATGCATGAACATACGTATGATCATGGACTGATGCTTAATCTCTTTTCGTCAGGGCAGAAATAGTTGTGATAAAATTAAATACTATGTTATGAAGAACTGAATACTTGTGTAATCTTTTTCTTAAATGTTTTCCAGCAGTTATCAGTATTAATAACACCAATACACGTAAAAGGAAAATATTAAGATGACTCCTGTAGGAGAACGTTAAGAAGTAGAAGTTAAAGCTGGTTACATTTTATTGTGCCGTTCATAAAATTATCCTGCAGATCAGATTCATGCATTGTGTGGTGTATTTTGTGTTATATTTTGATCAACTATAATTAGAAATTATTTTATTAATGTTAAGAAACTGTGGCAGTTTCGCCTTCCCAAATATTTTCATGACACTGCTTCCTTCATTTTTTCAATCTAATTTACTCATCTAGGAATTCACAATTAAAATAGTATATGAAATGATAATATGGATAGCAATCAGCGTTACCAATGCTCTTCGCAGATGAGGCAGTATTTATTCGATTATTCAAAGTGATTTATTACATCCATTGATTGAGTCTTTTCGATCTTGATTCCTTTTGAGTCTTTTCGATCATGATTCCTTTTGAGTCTTTTCAATCATGAGTCCTTTGAGTCTTTTCGATCTTGATTCCTTTGAGTCTTTTCGATCTTGATTCATTTGAGTCTTTTCGATCATAATGATTGAATCAATTGATTGAATCATTTATGTGACTCGAGTCAAAATGATTGAATCACTAAAATGATCGACTTTGCCCATCACTATTCGATACGGTGACGAAAGTAGCGCCAAAACGGAGTCCACATTTAGAGTCCTCTATTGGCAACTTTTTGCACTACACTCGTACTTACATAGTACAAACGCGCGTTTTTCGAACACGCATTCTTCGCAGCCTAAAGAACCCAGAATCAAAGAACTTTTTTATTAATTAACCCTAAAACGAGCTTTGTCAGTAGTATAGCCGGGGGCAGGAGAATAGATGTAAAACCTTCAGACCATGTTTGAGTTTTTAACTGAGGTATTTTTAAAGTCCACCGGGAGAACAATGAATTTCTCATGAAATGCACTGAATTGTTGAGGCCTTTACTTTGTAGAATTCCATATTTAATGTTTGGAAGGAATGAAACATTATGCCAAATACTTTCAAATCAGTTTTTTCAAATGATTTGCTTTAATTACTAATTGTGGCTTTTACAAATATCACTTCTTTAGAGCATTAGAGACAATAAATATGAGTCGTTTTATGGCTTCGATAACGTAAAGTTAATAGATAATTAATGCCGAATTGAAATTAGTTATATTTCCTTCCATAACACAAGGGGGACAGAAATGAGCAGAAGTAGCAGTTGTCTTCTGAGGAGACAGGCTTACAAGGAAATGTGAGAGCTACTTGGAAAAGTTGGATTTTATCATTTTTAAGTTCTTTGGGAGCTTATCCACAGCTCATTTATTTTAGCTTTTAACTGAAAAGGTACACTCTTATTCCTAAGTGTATGTATAAAAGATCATAGGCCGGGAAATTCTTAGTCTTCCTCTAATTCCGTTAATGGTGATTGAAGAGTCTGATCTATATTTATCACTACCTAATGATCCGAAATTCTGTCAAATGAGTATTTCACTCTCACGCAGCAAACTAAAGAAAAAAATTGTGAATAATTTTCAGTGTTAATATCTCTGAAGGATGGTAGGATGGAAACACTAGGAAAACCAAGTCATTTAGATTATTATAATGCCCCGGTGATTCTAAAAGAGTAATTTAAGATCATATACGATCGAATGTCTGCAATGAACGCAGTGCGTGCATGAAATTAGACTTTTGAGAATTTCAAATATTGGAATATCATTCTTCAGTCTGACTTTACGTTGCTACAGCAACTGATTTAAATATTTGTTAAGTTTAGTTCTTTACGTAATTCTTTTCTCAGCTAATCCTCAATTTTCAGCATGAATGACCAAATTTTGATAAGTCGGAAATACCAGGCTCAGCTACTCCTGCCACTCGAATCCTCTTCTATTGTATCTTCCCTTTAGAGTTACCACGTAATTAAGATATTCCGGTGCATCAGGAGATATGTCATGACCTCACTTCTTCCGTTTTGCATGGTTCCGATGAAAGTTTTACTCTTTCCTATCAAGGAAGGGTTTATTCAGTATTATCTTATCCGCTAATTTATTCGTTACCACACATTATGACGAAAACAATGCATAATTTTCATACCACACATGCATTTGGGTTGATTTATTCGACCCGACTGAATGTGAGTTATAGCAGTTTAATTCACGAATTCATATATTCAATAAGGTACATAAAAATAGTTAAATTCACGAATGAGAGAGAGATAAGAGGAGAGACTTTCAGACGAAACAAAATTCGACCGTTCATTCTTGAAATCTTGCCATCAATACATGAATTTAAGACTAAAGTGTATAAGTTAACTTATAAGTGTATAATTTAACTTATACACTAAAGTATAACAATTGTTTCATGATAGTTCATGGCAATTCCCAGTGTAACTAGCCATGCTGACGCGATTGATTACTGATGTGATGAGGGGAGACTATATTTTGCAATCATGATATATGATATCCTTTGTATATATAATGATATCGTTTCCAATGTTTTTAAAATGTCTGGAAATGTTGTGTGGCCAGATACCTGGGTATCTGCATTCGGGACAGGGATGCCGACTTACAAAAAATATTGGGGGGGGGGGCGCAAATCGGGGATCTTGCGCCGGGAAATTTTATAAGTAGTGAGTTTTAAGTTTTTAAGCATTTTAAACGAGTCATATGATCAACATTAGAACCCTGATAACTAGAATCTCGACATCTGGACACTCCGGGGAAAATCGACAAGCCTGACACATTTTTTGCTCACACCCATAACGAATTTTTGTGGGGGCTCGGGCCCCCTCAGGCCCAATGGAGTCGGCGCCCCTAATTCGGGATGTAATTTTATTTATATGCTTGTATAGGTTAATATTTGTTTTTTTCCTTTTTTTGCATTTACTGAGCCTAGATGTCGTGTTGTTTTTTCTTTGTACCTCTGTCAAATACTTTTTCTTGAATTGTCTTGCTCATGTAACATATCTCATGGGCCAAATATTTGTTTTTTTTTCCTTTCTTTTGTATTTACTGAGCCTAGCTATCGTGTTGTTTTTTCATTGTACCTCTGTAAAATACTTTTTCTTGAATTGTTTTGCTCTTGTAACATATCTCATGGGCCAAAAAGGCCCACGATAAAAATTCATTGAATTGAATTGAAATTTAAAAAAATCGCAATGATAGACGCCTGGATCCCTCTTGTACAGATAGTGACATCGTAAGAAGTGGAAGGGTTAGCGAAGAAAAGGAAACACTGTCGATACCCCATGTTATTGCAAGAGAACAGCATATTGCACCATGAACCTTCTCCGTTTCCAATGAAAATGTAAAATACTGAAATACATCAATTCCCATCATTCTTGGGGCAAGTAAGAGATAAAATGTAAAAAGTTTTTTTTTATCATTAAGATTTGATTAGAATCTGATGGGAAAACTAGGTAAACGAGTTCATGTTCTTGCAATTTTCCAAAGATTTGTAGGATTGGGACACGAGAGATAAAATTCCAGGAAGAGAATCATTATCATTTCTTTTCATGGAAGGAACACGAAAATACAAACTTCACAGTTGGTCGATTCCATTGCCAAGCGAAGGCGAAGATAAGTAGTCTGGTTAAGAGAAGATAAACATCGGAATGCACCTGCTTTCATGAGAGGAATTTGGCCATATGCTCCTCCGCACCAAAGAATCACAGATGCCCGATACACCATTGAAGTTTCCTCACTTTCTCATTTCTTGAAAGAATAAGGTGGTTTCCTATAATTTTTTTATTGCCGACATCGAAAGATTATTACTCCTGGAGTAGGCTTTTCACGCTCTTAAGGCCGTTTTACACGGTACACGGAATTGCGCATTCTGACGTACGTAGGAAGGCGCAATCAAAATTGCGTCGTGTAAAGCGGTGAGTTGCTAGAACACATGCGAGAATGCGTGGATGCGAGACGGCAAAATAGCCCCTGTTCTAATTTCGTTCATGCATTCGTGCAATTCCACTCCATTTTAGAAATTAATGCAGCTCTAACCTGCGCAATTCCGTGCCCCGTGTAAAACGGTCTTTAGATTTCCGAATGACGATATCTATTTTTCGCGATTAAACGAAAATTGAAAATTTTCAAGCGCGCGAAAACGCGACGGCTCAGTAGGAATGTTGAGAAAACACCGTGTGACGTATTTCTGGTTCCAGCTGTCGGCATGTGGGGTGACCTTGGGGCGAGGCTTGAGCGCTGATACGACGCAGGCTGCTAGCAGGTAGATGAGTACCCTGCTAGCAGGTAGCGCTTGGCTTAAATAAGGATTATTGATACCGTATCAAACGAAGGAAACTTTCCGAACTTAGGTATTTTTAATGTGTGATTATTAAGGGATGTTTCCCTGAGCTCTGTGCCTTATGCATGCATTAGTAATCTCAGACAATGTAAAACTCCTATCTACTCGTATAGAAACTAGGTCCCTGTGACGTCACGTGGAGTGGAATCGCATTGGCGCCAATCTGGCCTTTTTCAAATGAGGATATAATTGACCGTTGCCATTCGTCTAAACTGGGATTTCTAAAACCAAATAATTTGTATATTATGAATACACTAATGGGGGGTAATGAATAGCAATCAATGCATTTCGTTTTCTTTGATGAAGGAAACTACCCTATTAAAGAGAGATACACCGGAGATGGTGCCTTTTAACCGGCGCTGAATGATCGAAAATTCTCTTGCCTTAAAATTATGGCTCTGATTGTGAGGAAGAACAGAAACTCCAGGTGTGACGGCGGTTCAATTTTGGCAATTTTTATTTCTTGGAATGAAAATGTGGACAAGTAAAACTGAACCAGTGAACTTCGTCGAAAAAGGCCTCGTAGAAACAGGCGTCAGAGTCCATGATTAGGAGCTGACCCCTGTAATTTCTGTAAAAGATGTTAAATTTCAAGTTGGCTTTCAAATGAACGTTTTTATTTCACCTGATTAAAGAAACAATGTTTTAAAATGATTGATGAATTCCTACAAGCCACTAGTCTCGCATATCACACGTATCATCCGTTATAGGTGTAGCATACAACCAAGGAGCAGCGGAAAGTGATGAATCCCTCAAAACGACCTTAATCCGAACTGTGCCTTATAAATAGTTAACAGTGAAACCTGTCTTCAAATGGCTTCAGCGTTGACATGTCTTGACCTTTATACCGATGAAAGAGAATTTTTCCTTAAAGAAATGCGGCTAGAGTGTGCAACAGTGTGAAACATTACGTCCATTCCCATTCAAAACAAAGGAAGAGACATGCTGACTTCTGGAAGTGTTCTGATCCATGACAACGCCCGTCATCTCAGTGCTGATGCAGCCCAACTACTCCTTGAGAAATTTCATTGGGACATTTCGATCACCCGCCGTGCAATGCCGACCTAGTGCCGTATGACTTTCCTCTTCACACTGAAATGAAGATGTGGCTTGAATGGAAGCGTTTTCAAACGGGCAATGAGCTTCAGGACAGAGGCATAATTCATTGGAAGTCATTGGCAGCAAGATTCCATGAAAAAGTTACATTAAAAGCTTGTCCACGGGCACGAATCGCCGAGGCGATTATGTCGAAAGGACACTACAAGTGTGCTCAGCATTTAGCAATGAAATAATTTTTAATCAATCGCTTCATCTTCTAATCATGACCCATCGGAGGTAGAAAAAAAACGGTCCTCGTATGTCCATTGGCCGTTGAAAAGTTTGGAGTTCACGTTACTTTTACGAGAAATACGTTCAATTTCAGGGAAAAGTGGCCGATTTAGCAGGTGATCGCTGAATGGAGGCGAGATGTGGGGTTTTCATGAAAAATCAAAAATGAAATGAGTTATGGCTTAATTTTATACCTAAAACTAGTAGAACTTGATGACCAGGCTGACGTTTTAAAATTTAAATGTCACGTGTAATTGGCATTGTCAGGGGTATGATGGAAGCAATACTGGCGGCAGACCGCGGACGGGAAGATGCATATTTATGAATTCGAGCTCCTCAGAATGCTCTTCCGAACGCAAGAGTTTATGGGTCAGAAGCGATCAATTCCCAAACGATATTACCAAGTTTTTTGAGTAAGTAAATTTTGGTAGATCGCTTAATGATTAGCCGTTGGCCCAAAAAATATGTCTGCTGGTCGTTGAGGAAGGTGGCCGCTGAACAGAGGGGGAATTCACCTTGCTTTTACGGGCAATACATTCACTTCCAAGGAAAAGTGGTAATCTATGGAGGCGGCCGCTAAGTAGAGATGGACTTTGCAATGCTTATAAGAAATGAAAATTACCCATTTTTCTTCCATTTTATCAGTATAAATTATCTAATATAGCTATGTAGTAAACATGTACTCATAAATTAAAGTATACCGGAACTAGCCACGGTGATAACTTTACGCAGTCACCCGCAATGCACAAATTGTGCGAAAAGTCCACAGAGATAAAAAATCATTCGTCTTGACCGGGATTCGAACCCGGATCCCGGTCAAGGAAAATTATTATTTTCTCTTTGGACTTTTCGCACAATATGTACTCAAAAGATATTCGAAATTGATGTTTTATGTGTAAAATGATTTGTATGTCTGCAGCATACATTGCATATAATATGTATACTGAGAACGGAGTTTTAGAAGTTTCATTGCATCGTATTCTGAGTTCCCTCCTCCATTTGTAGCTAAATACGTTCGGTTCTAGAGAAAAGTGGCCACTTTTGGATGTGGCCGCTGGGCAGAGGTTGTCGTTGAAGTAGGTTTCAATGCTTTAACAGGAATTAGCAAAATAATTGAGACACAGCGCAATGGTTAAAGAACTATACACAATCGCATTACTATGAATAAACTGTATTTGTAGCACTTTATAGTGAGAAAATCGGATGGGTAAGAAAGATCGAGAATTTCCATCCCATAATTTCAATGGCCTACGTTTCAACGCTGAAAACCAAAAAATCTAAATAATGTACTCATTAAGGTTAACTGTAGCCATGAGAATTTGTCAAATATTTTATGCTATATAGCACTGAATTTTCCATTGAGATAAAGGAGAAATTTAGTTGTTTTTTTTTCGGTAATTCAGGCAATCAGCTAATAGGTAAAGTATGTACGATTGAAAATGCAACTGCCTCATCATTTAGCAGTTAATATAGTTGTAAAATAGATAGTTCAATCGCCGATGTTGTGCCCACTAGTAGTCATGCCGTGATTAATTGATAGATTTCAAGCTCCGCCTTCAGGTTTTTCCTCGGGACCTCGAAGTTAATGACTACATGACTCCTCACTTTTGCGCCTTCTTTTAGCTCATAGCCGTGGAAGATCCAGGAATAAAAACCAGGTACATTTTGTTTGAAATTTTTATTGAAGTTTTTTTTTACAAAAAGCACTATACAAACGAAGGGACATCTCCCAAAAGCATTTCGAAATGCCGGGATATGTCAAAAGTGTATATAAAAAATATCGTGGGGAGGGAAAAAATAGGAATTGGTCGTAAAAAAATAGGATAGGCAAAAAAATAATTAAGTAAGCGAATCCGATGGCGAACGATCCACCTCGGCTGCTTATTTAAAAAAAAAACTCTTTTGAGAGACCCGTTTGATCCATTGATTGGTTGGTTAGATTGGATGATTTTTTTTAATCGAAAAAAAACTTCATCGCGAATTTTTTAGTACGAGGGTGCGCCGTAGGAAGATGATGGTATTCTGGCGGGAGCTCCGTAGGAGGAGGATGGGACTCCGTAGGAAGATGAAGGGATACTGGCGATAGAGGCGGTGTGCTGCTGGCTGAACTGTCCGACCTGGATGCCGGGGCGGATCTCGCCCAGGATGATGCCGACGGCTCCTCCGTGTCCTCCGCGGTAGTAGGAAGATTCTCCGTGTCCGACGGATGAGACCTCGTTCCTCTCGAGAATCTGCCTGACCTGCTCCAGGACGGCTGGGTCAACGCTAAGGCCCTCGTTGGACTGGAATCCGCCCCCGAAGGAGGAGAATCCACCGCCGCCGCCGGAGTGGCCGAAGCTGGCGCCGCCGCCACCTCCGTGGTGTCCTCCGCTGGGTCGGCTATAGCTGTAGCCGGACGGGGGTTCGGCGTAAGCGCAGCCGACCAGCGCGACAACGAGACACTGAAATGGACGGGGGGAGAAATAAAAAAAATCGTTCCGTTACTCACTTGTTCATTTTTACAGCGATGGTTAACGGAAATTATTGGCTCGGGATAGGATGAAAGGCTGTGATGGATTGATGAGTAGGGAAGCCAGAGAAGTTTTGGTAATATTTTATCGCGTTTTCCACCGGATGAGTTGTTCGCAGGTCGACATTTCTATGGCTGCCTCTGCCTTCGTCCTCGAGGCTTAGCAGACGCAGCCATTGAAACGTCGGCTTACAACTACAGCTTAACGCACCCGGTGAAAACCCTGAGAATAATTTAACAGTAGCATACGCCAGGAAATGACAAAACCGTTGAGAAGTTTGGACTTCTATTTTGGAAATAGAATTGAAAATTAAAACCCCACGATATAAAAATACACCTAAGGGGATGGTTTTCCGGGAATTGTTTTACGGCTTTCCCGAAATAAGTGGTTCTTTCTGGTGATATTATAGCGAATTCGTTTGACCATTTGAGTATATTATGGAGAATATTTATCTGATAACTAAGAAGAACCTTATAGGGATTTATTTTTGAGAGAAAATTATAATTTTTCTTTTGATTTCCCCAACATTTTGAGCGAGCATCAGCGAGGATCTTTTCGTCCTTGTTAGGACCAGAGGATGGTAAGTTATGGGGAGGGACGGAGCGTGTACAGGAAATGTCGATAGAGTTGGAGGAAAGAGCCCTCGTAATGAGATGCGGAAGAACATGAATACTATAGAGCAAATCCAGGGACAGAAAGTGGAAGGAACTGCTGTGACAGCTCTCAATAAGAGAGAAAATCAATCAAGAAATTATCCAAAACCTGTTATCAACGGATGAAACTAATAAATTCTTATCGTCAAAGCATGAAATTTTGGAATCTTTCCAGCAATAATGAAAAGAAAGATACGCAAAAAAGTCGTGTGAGATATAGAGGGGCATACGGAGGATGAATGGCCGCATAGCCTCAGAGGGTGATGGTGGACAGCAGGAATTAGGAATAAGGCGAGGATATATAAATGAGAGATGATGGAAAGATTGCCGGAAAAAGAAGATCTGATGGGCAATGGAGATCCACGTACATTACTAATTTCGAAGTAGTTAAAACTTTAAAGGAAATACCGAAGTGCGTGTCAAGATTCAGAAGAGAGAATGAAAAAAAGAAAACTAATGAATGGAATCAAGAGAGGTGATGAAAAATTAAAAAAATGAATTTGACATTGAAAACGATTAAAAAAAGGATCCATCGCAGAATTCATGAGAGACTTGAAATACATACCCCACTTTGTAATCAAATTCAAATCATATTATCATAGTCAATAAAAATTATGCAATGAGTTCCATTATTTAAATTGATTTCAAATCAGAATTTCATTCCTTCTCTAATTAATTTGAGCATTTAGGAACTAGGTGCTAATTAATCTATTAGGAGCCCTAACTCATACTGGTTTCATCCACAGCGATTATGAATGATTATAATAAGTTCATTCAAATTACTATAATTCATAGCTTATCAAAATTAATCAAATGCGAAGCCGATATTGCTCAGCAAATCGCAACGGACAATGGATTTGATTGAATAATAATAATTTAGCAATTTGTATTAATCAGTCCTGCTAATAAACGCTCGATGAAAAGACGAAGTTTAATTATTAAATTTAAGGCAACTTTGAAACAAATTGAAAACTCTCCAACGCAAAGAAATTCCTATGAGGACACCGGATGGAAATAAAAGAAATGAACCTCAAAGAAATGAACAAGATCAAGAGGCGTCAATCAAATTAAAAGAGGACAAAGAAAGTTCTCGAATTTTTCGTAATCGAAAAATTCCATTCGTCATTGCTAGACGCCACGAAATATGGCTCTAATGGGACTATTGAACGAAACCATTCGAGAGTTTGCTACATCTTATTTCGGAGACTTCAACGCGAGAAATTTTCATGTTGTGACTCGTCAAATACAAATTTATGTGAGATGCATGTTGGAGTTCGACTGTTTTAATTAACAATACAAAATCTATGAAAAAAATTCTTTTAAAAACCCGTTTATGTAGTAGAATTGCCCATAATCAGCACTTTCAATGAGTTAAGTATTAAAGGATAATTATATGTAAGGACTTGAAATCCATATGGTGTGGGCTAATATCGTATAAGATTTACAGGCTATACTTAAGAAAGCCTTCAAATGATAAGTATGATACCGATTCTGAATGACGATTTACTTTTATTCCTGAAACTGATGGCATGAGTAATTTTTAAGCGAGAACAATGAATCTACTGAAATCATTGAACGAAGTCCGAGGGTTGCGTAAGTATAATCTCGGAGACTTCAACGCGCGAAAGTTCCGTGTTGTGTCTAGTGGAAAACGAAGTTATGTGAACAGGTTGTTAAAAATAGATTAAAATTCAGTAAAAATACAAAATATACGGAAAAAGGTACTAACTTTAGAATACTACTCTCAAGATTCTTTAATGGTCAAAAGCTTGCTAGAATTCCAAGCCAGATAAATGACACACGTCGAATAATTAGGATGACACCGATTCTAAATACGGTAGTTTCTTTCATTAAAAAAAACGAATGGCATTGATTGCAATTCGTCGTCCACAGCTGGTGTATTCATCATATACAAATTATTTGGTTTTAGAAATCTCAGTTCAGACGAATTTTAGAGGTAAATTTTAAACTAATTTGGAAAATGCCAGATTGGCGCCACTCATCGTGACGTCACAGGGACTTAGATGCTATACGAGTAGTCAAGAGTTTTACATCGCCTGAGATTACCAATGCATGCATGTGGCACAGAGCTTAGGGAAAAATCTCTTAACAATCACTAATTTAAATTGCCTATGGACGGAAAGTTTCCTTCATTTGATAGGGTATTAATAATCCTTATTTAAGCCAAGCGCTACCTGCTAGCAGCCGCATCGTAGCGGTGCTCATAGCCTCGCACCAAGGTGGCCTCATAAGGCGGCAGGCGGAACCAGAATGACGTCAAACGGGGTTTTCCCAGCAATCATACTTAGCCGTCGCGTTTTCGCGCGCTAAAAAATTCTCACTTTTCATTTAATCGCGAAAAATAGGTTTCGTCACTTAAAAATCTAGAATCGTGAAATATGTACCCCAGGAGTAATGATCTTTCGATTTAGGCAATAAAAAATAAAAGGAAACCACCCAATTACTTTATTCTATTCTTGGAACGTAAGACGAGGAATTTTTAAGCGCGAGATCGTGCCCCACGTCCAGTGCCAAAACAATATCGGTCAACTTGCAAATTCGCCCGTCTTTTGGAAAGTTTTATTCGCGCGAAGATTTTTTTTTATTCCTCCAACGTTCATGCATCGTCCTCAGATCCATCTCCCACCAAGCAGTGCTGGCGAGGACGCGAGCCAGCTTTCACCTCTTAGCCGCGGTGGCCAAATCGCTGTGGGAATTGAGAGAAAACACCCTCAGTAGTTTTCCGATGAGTCATTTAACAAGTTCGGGGACGCCCAGATATGAATTTTCCATTTCCAATGCTAGCACAAAATGGCAAAAAGGTGGAAATTTTGCAAATTAAGGCAGAGACATTTATTGTGCACGAAAATGGCCTCTTTTTTTAAAGATTTTTGGAACTCCCTCCATTGATTTTTTTTATTTATACACCCACTTTAACATTTGAGTAATTTGAAAAGTGAAAACAACGCAGGAATTCCAGTGTGCGAAATTCTTGGAAAAATTACCAGCTGCTTGTGAATAAAGCCGAAATTTGAAAAGCAGTAGTTTTATAAGCAGTCTCATATTTTCATAGTTTTCTGAGGTTTTGACTTCTGAGGGGAAAAGGAATTGAGTTTACTAAGAGAATATTTTAACTACACCGTTCCCCAATTTAATTCCGATAGAGTAATAATTCAAACAGATAATCGCCGAATGAAGTATCAAATGCGCAAAAGTTCACAAAGGACAGGGTCACTAATAAGTTTATTTCCTAACTACAGCACCAAATCCATGAAAAAATCGTCAGAAATCCTATTGTATGGTAAATGACGATCATTCTTACCTTATCTTAAGAATTTTTTTCCCACAAATCTTGAGTATAGTGCTACTCACAGCTTGCAAGTCTAGCGGAAAATATTTATGGCGACGTTAAAAATGCAGAATTGAAGATAACTTGAAATTGCATACCATAATGATTAATTACATAAATGTCCGTAATTGCATATATCCATCCTATTTTCAATTGGGGCCAATGGTTACATCTATTACTCCTTTTTCTGGAAGTACGACACTTAACGACCAGAACTAAAGTGGAGGGAAGGAATACAAAAGGAGGCGACTAGAGCTTCAATGATGGGAACAAATCACAAGCAAGAGTCGCCACCAGTGAGTAGCAGACCGACACGAGAAGCTTCACGCACGTTGGGCACTAATTGACTCCAAATGAAGCGGCGAAGATATTGAGAAAAAAACTTCCACATTTCGCGCCAACTTCTAGCGACTCCTGCTGGCTTGCATCCAGCAGAAAGTACAAAGCGGCTGTTATACGGATGGAAGCAGGGGCGCAGCTAGGAATTAAGGCGAGGGGGGTTTTTAGGCGCAACTAATACTTACGGGTGTGGGGGTATTGCATACCTATCAGGGTAAGCAGGAGTTGCGGGGGCCATCCTCCAGAAAAATTTGAAGATTAATGGTCCAAAATGGCGAGTTTTACGGCTTTCTAAGGGATATGTGATAAGTCCTATCTTTATTCTATAAGTAATACTGATCCAGATAAGTAAAATGGATTAAACTTTAAAATTTCTCTGAGCTCTGGGGGGGGGGGGGTTTATGCCCCAAAATCCCCACCCTCACTGCGCCACTGAATGGAAGCGGTATAGAAGAGTGACGATGCAGGTATCTCCCAGCGCTCAAGTGAAAGAGAAAAGAGAATTCCCGCCTGAGAGAGGATTATCACGATTCCGAAAGTGCTCGTAAATCTGTCTGACGGGAGCAGCTGCATCCGAGGCCCAACTTGTGGGAGAAAGTGCTGGACTCAATAGTGAACCTTACGGACATACGCAAGAAACCATAAGGACCTCCTCAGAAACTGATGAGGGTACAACACGGATAAATTTCCCGGACGGCTTTCTCTAATAACAAATCCCACCCTCTCCACAGATTCATCCCCGACCGTCGAGGAATACTTTCTCCGAGGCACTTTAGCGTGTATTAATGAATTGATGGGGACATCAGGTTTTCGTCGGAATTTTGGGAAGGTATAATGCTGCCTGCAAGCGATATCAGGAGACCGAGGAATAGAATGGAGATATTAATGAGTGAATAGGAAAGATAGACATGACAAGAGGGAGATTCAGTGGTATTTCGGAAAGTCGTGATATATGAAGGGAAAGAACTTAAGTTTTTTTTGGAGCATTAATACTTTCTCGGCATTGGGAAACAGTTCATATAGACGGAAGGTATCTGCCATTACGGACATTCTTGTAATTAAGTTTCCTATAGCAGCTGTCTTTAATTCAGAAAGTAAACTTTAAAATTTTCCCTAGACTTGCAAGCTGTGAATACTATTATCAAGATTACTGCAAAAAATTAAAAACTGGGTGTCTAAATGCAAAACAGAATTATACTTGGATTACTCCGCGACATTTTAACAATGGCCAACGTTTTCTCTCCTCTGGCGGATACCTCGTCAGGGCTAATAAACTCGCCTCCTCATGCATACATTGGGGTGCAACATATGCGAGATTATTAGGCTTGATGAGATCTCTGATAGAGGAGACGAAACTTCGGCCAATCTTACAATTGACGCGGGGAAACCTAAGCATAGTTCTTTTTTACAATCGATGTTTTGAACAAGATTAAAGCAAAAGTGAAGATTTGAGACTTAATACAAGTATTCCTGCTTATTACATGGGTTATTTAGCTCCAAACAAGCTTAAAATTGAATTTTTTAAGGGAACCTCAGCCGTCATGGGACGTCTTATTGCTCCTCAGAGTTAATTTTTCATTAAATCCGACAGAAAATGCATATCGCTCGCCCATAAATTACTATTGTAGCGCTCCGCATGGATATTTACAGCCCTGCTTTGATTGAATTAAAATGCGTGAAAATTACTTTCCTTAGCATGAATCTCACGCTGAGAAAAGTAACATTTTATGCGCTATTTTCCTATAATTCAAGAGAGAATTTATCCGGTCGGAAAAAGCGGACGGAACGATGAACGAAAACACTTGAGATTTTTTCGCCCCACGCATGGGGAAAGTTATGGACTTAACACTCCAAATTGGATATAAATCTCCTGTGCCCATTGTCTCAAGTAAGCTGAGTGAGTAGGGAATTCTTTTCGCTCAATATCATAAGACAGGAGAGTTTCCGTGAAGTTGTAAGAAAAAAATTAAATATTTTCCTAAAATGTTAGACCAGATATCTTCTAGCACGATTAGAGTATGTAACATCCCATTTTCTAACGTGGGGTTAATAAGATTAGCTGATGCGAGAATTGAACTTGGAAAATTGGAAAACTGCGTTAAATCAATCTTAGGTTTGTTTTCATGTCTTGATGATTAACGTTTTCTCGGGGGATAGAGAATCAAAGCTACGTTTTTTTACATCTAATGCGAGGAAAAAGTAAAAGTACTCTTTGAGGATTCCAAATAACCAGTCTAAAATTTTTACGAAATTTGGTGAAAAAGAAGAATTTATCATGAATGCAAGGATAAGATCGAAATTAAGCAATAATGAAATTCTCCTGGTGAAAACATTTGATTTTACTAAGTTTAACCCTCCTCAGCTCACTCACGCGAGGGTAAAAGATATTTGCTATCCGTGGTTGTTCAAGTTGATTTACAATCCTTGATTACCGTTTATTAGCACCGATGTAATCCACAATGAGTCCGCGCTTTAAAATCCTGCTGAACAGACACGAATCCGCGTAAGTTGAAAAAAAACACGTCCGTAACGCGCAGTAAAAAAGAGGCTTGGTGAAATAACCGGGCGTCTGAGAAAAAAATCTAAATAGATACATACGTGTATATAAATCCATTTTCGAGCGTCCTCTAGCGCTAGTCGAGAGATAATGAAATTCTAATGGTGAAAATATTGAATTTTACTTTGTTTAACCATCGTCAACTCGCTCAAGCGGGGGTGAGAGGCTTTTGCTATCCGTATTTGCTCAAGTTGATTTACAATCCGTGACTACCGTTTTTACCACCGATGTAATCCACAATGAGTCCGCGCTTTAAAATCCTGCTGAACAGACACGAATCCGCGTAAGTTGAAAAAAAACACGTCCGTAACGCGCAGTAAAAAAGAGGCTTGGTGAAATAACCGGGCGTCTGAGAAAAAAATCTAAATAGATACATACGTGTATATAAATCCATTTTCGAGCGTCCTCTAGCGCTAGTCGAGAGATAATGAAATTCTAATGGTGAAAATATTGAATTTTACTTTGTTTAACCATCGTCAACTCGCTCAAGCGGGGGTGAGAGGCTTTTGCTATCCGTATTTGCTCAAGTTGATTTACAATCCGTGACTACCGTTTTTACCACCGATGTAATCCACAATGAGTCCGCGCTTAAAAACCTTGCTGGACAGCAAGAGCCATACACGAATCCGCGTAAGTTGAAAAAAAAAAAAAAACATTTCCGCAACGCGCTGTACAGAAGAGGCTTGGTAAAATAACCGGACGTCTGAGTAAAAATCTAAATAGGTATATACGTGTATATAAATCCATTTTCGAGCGTCCTAGAAGAGCGGGCGAAGAGATGGAAGGTGTGCAGTCCTTACCAGTGCCAGGGTCTTCATGGTGCTTTTTAAAGGGGTTTCCTCTCCGGGTGAGCTCCGATAAAACTTGAGAAAAGGTCGGTGGACGAGTGTGAGGAACTCAAATCCACAGTTGGTTTATATATCCCAGTCGAGGGAGGGACGACGTGAAAGGTAAGATGCGAGGGGATGGGAGGGGGGGGGGAGGAGGGGGAGGATGAGCACGAGGGGGAGGGGGGATAGCAGCGTCTCCTGGTGAGAGTGAGAGTCGTGCCGTAAGGAGGAAGACACCTTAGGCGGTGGTAGGGGTGGCCGACGAGAAAGAGAGGGGTTCAAATTATTTTTTTTTTCCTCCCTCCTCCTTCTCTCAGCCCGTTAAAGGCTTCTGCAATGGCGCTACACACACCACTCGACCCCGTCTTTCACGCAGGCGCAGGTCCGAGGTGCGGTGGAGGGGTGGATGGGCATGGTGGTTTGAGGGTGCAGTTGGAAGGGGTGGGCAAGAAGGTGGGGGTGGACGTCTAATATTAGAGGGAGTTGGGGGTGGGGAGGCAGGAGCTATCTTCTTCTTCAGCTCTGTCCTCTCCTCCCCCTATAGGTGAAATGCAAGGCATTCTCGAACATCCTCGGAAAAACGGACGACACAGAAGTCCGGCCAACATGAAATGCAACAATGCACATCATGCCGTTGAAGGTCCTCCCATGGCGACGTGAATCAATTTTTTCCTTTTGTGATCCTAAATTATCAAATATTATCATAGATGTGGACATCATCTGATTCCTCCGTCTCGGTACAACAATATGCAACAATGTACACCATGGAAACTTTGTTGAAGGTATTCCCACGCCAACATCAATTAAATATTATTTTATTCTAATTCAGCAGGATAAAATATGTAAGTGGGTCAAATATATCATGATCAAATCTATCACTACCCCCTCCATACATTATCATAGAGGTGGACGTCAGAGGATACCTCCGTCCTAGTACGAAGAAATGCCTCAATCAGCAACAAGGAAACGCTGTTGAAGGTCGTACTATGCAAATGTGAATAAAGTATTTTCTTTTCTAATGCAACATGATAAAATATATTAGTAGGTCAAATATATCATGATCAAATATATCACTACCCCCTCCATATATTATCATAGTGGTGGACGCCAGAGGATTTTTCCGTCCTGGTACAACAAAATGCAGCAATGCACACCATGACAACGCTGTTGATGGTCCTATGGCAACGTGGATCAATTATTTTCTTTTTTCAATGCAACATGATCAAATACTATCATAGAGGTGGACGCCATAGAATTCCCCCGCCCCGGTACGACTAAATGCAACAATACAAACCATAGAAGCGCTGTTGAAGGCCCTCCTACGGAAACATGAATCTTATTTTCTTTTCTAATGCGACGTGATAAATTGTATCATTGGGTCAATTGGGTTATATCACGAAAAAATATATGACTAGCCCCTCAAAATATTATCGTAGAGGTGGACGTCAGAGGATTCCTTCGTTTTGGTACAACGAAATGCAACAGTGTACACAATAGAAAAGCTGTTGAAGGTCCTCATACGGCAGCTTGAATCAATTTTTTTTGTAAACCAATAAGATCAAATATTATCATATAGGCGGACGCCGGAAGATCCGTCCGGCTAAGCGGAAATGCAACAATACATAACATGGAGGCGCTACTATTTAGTAGCGTTTACGCTACGCTACGTTAGTTTTCTACGCTAGTTTAAGGTTCCCCTGAGGCAACATGTATCGAGACCGATACGTTTTATTGCTTTTTGTTGTTGTTTATCCACAGCTTTCATAATTGGCTGGTGTTTTTAGAGATATTTCATTCATACATTGCATTTTACTTTCCCTTTTTATGGATAATGTTAGTCATGTCATTGCATTTTGTGTCAATCCATTTCAAATCACCCCGGCGATGTTGCTCGACATTCTTAATTATCCTAATTTTTTTATTATTGGTTTATTTTTTTATTTAAGAGCTCTATGATTCGATTAGTACAAATTCATTTCTGCTCAAATCCTGGACATTCAAATATCATCGTGAAGGCGGGCGCCAGAAGAATCTCCTACTCGCGTACGCCGAAATGCTATCATGCACACCGTGACTCACCAACTCCTATATTGATTGAATATTCCAGTTGATCGGCCTTGAATCGATTCATTCTTTTCCCGCGATGTTCAAAACACTCAAAAATCACCCTAAAAAATAATGGGCGTTGTTTACTCCGAAATTCAAGGATACCCCTCCGATAAAACTATTTCAATCAATTTAAAATTCCTTTTAGTACTCCACATTGGATATAAATCTCTTTTGTCCTCAAGCATTCTCCGAAGTTACCTGAGTAGAAAATTGTACTAACCGATAGGAGTGATCAATTAAAATTATTTGCAATGTGGATCAATTAAATTCATTTTCACATAAAATATAAATCACAAAAGCATTTTCGTTTGTACTGGACGCCAGAAGATTACTCGGTCGTCGTGGACAACGAAATGCAACAATACGCACCGTGGCAACGTTATTATTACTTGAACTAGCTGTCCCGACGAAATTCCTACCACCTAAAAATCAAGGAACAGTTTTTTTTACCACCATTTATAAATCAAGAGCGGCTGTACCAATTTTAGTCATTATTTTTGTTATTATAATAAAATAAGGAAAGAAATTCCATAAAAATAAGTATTACAATGGCTTGTCAATGTCGTACTTTAGAAGCGTGAATCGATTCTAAATCCTATAGCGTGAAATCTAATTCATTGCAACATCGTCGTAGAAGTAGACGCAAGGGAAATTTTAAAGTCGGAGACATTGGAATGCAACAATGCACCTCCAGGTAAAGCTACAGTAAGTTGAATGTTTCCCTGGAACAACCGTGAATTGGTTCCAATTATTTTCGGGTGAAAGCCATAATACACTCGAACATCACCATAGAACTGGACGGCAGTGAATTCCCCCAGGTAAGCCCAACGAAAAGCATACCACAGCTGCGTTTTTTTCTGGAATACAATTATTAAGATGCAATCATACGCAGCCAAGCGGTGGGTTGCACTTATGGGTTGAACACAGAGTTGGGCCGCTTGAACACCGTAAGATGACTTAGAAATTTTAATCCACGCTATTAAATGTAAAAACACCAATTGATGTTCTACATCAAAATAATAAAACCAGTATCCTACAACTAGTAATATATGGGTTTTTGCATGTTCATATGGGAGCTAGCATATATAGATATCTGGCACCATACCTTCACACTCTTGTGGCATTTTCGACTTCTTTCATAATTTCGCATCAAACTTCGACGATCATGGTTTCCAAGGTCCCCTCCTGCTTTGGTAAAAGGTTCAGCTTCAACATTATGCCGTGAATAGATTTTATCTACTCAATTAATAAAGACAACAATGCCTTGAGAATTTTCTTCTCGATCCTCCATCACATTTCGGAAAATTGGCATCACTGTTAAATTAACTCCCATCTTAGATTTCCGATACTCGCAGCAGTACATGGGCAATAGAAAAATTCACCTAAACGTTCACGATGATACGATGAACTCAGTAAAGCGTTTCAGAATGACACAGAGCAGGGTATTCCCTAAGAGGTACGCATGCTGATACCTAATGCAAATCAAATCATCTTCAATTTATGTTAAGAGACTTTTCAAATTCAGCAACTTCAGTAATTCTTCCAAGAAGGGTGGTTCTTTTGCTCACCAGACACAGGAGAGGAATTCAGAGTCTTTTTGAGCTCGCAAAACAGCGTACTCGTGCTTCATTATTTGGGTGAATTTTACGAGCATATAAAATTATGGAACGCAAGCTAATATATGAGTCAGTATTTTGCTAACCAGTGGCGTAACTAAGAATATGCTTTGGGGGGATGGGATGGCCTGGGGTTGCGACTCCTCCCCCAGTCAACGGTGGTCGAGGAAAAAAAATGACATGCCTGGAAATATATTTTACATGTCTGGAATAAGATTTTGGCTATAAAAATTTAACTTCAACAGTCAAAACTAGACAATAGTTTAAAGAACTTTTTTTTTAATTTCCCAGAGACTTTGGGGGGGGGATCTATCTCCTCATTCCCCCCATAGTTACGACAGTGTTGCTAACAATAAGTAGATATTACAGTTCGAACGTACTGCCGCAAACGATGAAAGTTTCAAATCATGGATCACATCACCATTCAGGAATGAGTGACTTCATCAATTTATTGCATCAAATCCAAATTTAAAGTAAATACAACATGTGTGAAATCACGTGACAGTGCCTCCGTCATCAATTTATTTGACTGCGGTGAGCATTCCTGTGGCTACCCATATACTGATAATCTGGGTTAAAGCCATTAAAAACTTCCAGTCTCTTAGCTGAACGGATAGCATGATTTGACGTCTCCCTTACACCTTTAATAGCATTAATTGATAACGAAAGGTTAGTAGCCATGAGTAAGGAGGAAACTAATAAAAATTGGACGGTCCATTTTTATAGTGTGCCATCCGTCTTTCACCCTGAGAACATTTCATTGAAAATGTGCGTTCACTTGGTGAAAATTTGCTAAATAATTGCGGAAAAAATGTATTTTTATGGATTATATGAAATAAGTATCAGCAATCATACACATTTTCAGTTCTCTCTACACCTTGATGAGTTGAGTATGTAAAGAGTAACGAACGTTGAAGAATATTTGATTGTGAACTGCCAAGAAAATATTTATAAGAAGAGTGAGTTCTCAAATATCATTTAGATACGAAAGTACCGCTCGCTAAAATATGTCAGTATCCGTCACCACTCCATGACGGTACTAAAAGAGATCAATGCGCAACTGGAAACCATTCCGGGCATAGAGCATTCATTCAAACAACTTCGTGAAGTTGCCCATCAACATTCATGCTCCCTGTATTTCCAGGAAGTATATTTTAAAGGCATTATTCGTGAATGTAACTTAATAGCGCTTTCTATTTATGTATCGCGGCAAACAACCATTCCACTAAAATTAAAGTCTCACTTGCAAAAATTAACCGGGTTTTAATTGACTTAATGTTACAAAAACTTGTAAGTGAAATATTACACAAAAATACATCCAAGACCGTGAAGTGAAAATAAGATAACTTTCGGAATTTCAGATGACAGCCGATAGAAATCATTATCTTCCTTGATACTGGAAATTCTTAAGAGAACTTTGCGCTTTCCTCAACTAATAACTGTTCTAACTGGATTTAAGTCACTTAAAGGTGTTGTGTACCAGAACAAGCTCTTCTCAAGTTTTCAAAAAGTTACGCCTAGTGAAGTCGTTTTGAACGAGGCATAATGTTTTCACATATGTAGTGTGATGTCACGATGTCCTAAAATAACGCCTTCATCCCGCAGTCATTTATTTTTTTAATTTTACTTTTCAGACCGCTCCCATTATTTTGCCTAATCACAGCTAAAAACTCTTTAGCAATCCTTCATAGCATTTACAAACAAATGCTTAGCAACCGAACACTGCAGCAAATATAACATTTTTTCCAAGTCTGAAGATACTGAATAATTATTTCCATTGAGAAATGACAGATATTTTAAAAATAAACAATGGTGCATGCATTAAAGAAAGAAAAAACTCCCTCATGCCGAATGCAAAACGTTACAGTTGGTACACAAGTTGGATATCTCTCGTCAAGTTGATATCGTCATCGATGAACGTAACAGTCTAACCGGCCACTGGGTCGCGGGCGCCTTCCATTGTTGAACGAAGTCATTGGCGCTTTGCGGTTGTCGCAATGACCCTACTTGCACCCGCGCGGGATTCCGTGATCCTTTTGTTTTTTCCCTCCTCCTCGACGAACAATTGCTCGCCCCGACTCGCTTTTCGCACTTTCCTTCCGGTCCGTTGCGCAGCAACGACACACCAAATAAAAAAAGATGCCATAGGGCATAAACTTGAGCGCATGATTATTATGCCATCAGTTCAGTAGGGGTGCTCTCATTACTGCACGATGTTTTAACATCGTGACTTCCATGCATTACTCAATCACGATAGAGTGAAGAGAGAAGAATTGGTGTGGCCAGGATCTCATAACTAGGAAACATGAGCAGCTATCGCAGATTTTCAATGCGCTAAAATTAAGATCAGCAAGTATAGATGTTTCCTAAAATACGATGCGCAAGCGAAGAAGCTAACATTCTCTACTCATAAGCGTAAAACTAATTAATATTAAAAAGTATTCTTAGAGGCTTTTACCATTCCATTTCACGCATTTATATGGTTCGGGTGGTTTTAACGCAAATGACTGCAAATAAGTGCAAACAAATGCTCGCAAAGTTGCATCTAGTTGTAGTTCTAGTTGTAGTTGTAGTTCTAGCATCGCAATTTTATCTTTCAAGCCCGAAAAATTACCTTTAACACTAGAAATACCGGACTTGACACCCCTCCTAGAACTACCAAATGGAGTCATTTTGACTCCTACCTTATAATTGTTTATTTTTCCAGTTTATCTCTGTTTTTATTCATACATTGCTTTAGTTTATCGATTTTGTTTATTATTGCAATATTTCAGACGTGGTTTTAACAAAAAATTATATATTTTTTTTTAAATTCGAGATTCGACAGTGTTGCTTTGAAATTCTTTTTCCTACATGCTATGTTGTTTTAATAGGATTTTCTCAGAGGAATTGGATTAAACAGCAAACATAGACATTTCAACACATTATAATCATGTTTGAATGATTAAAAATATTACCTAGGCTTAATGGAAGTTGGGAAGATAATTAAATACAGTAAAAATTGCATTTGATAAGCCACGCATTTGGCTAAGATGTTTTACAGTTCAAGAACTGTCGTTCATTTTAATTGCTCACACAAAGATTTTTGGCAGGTCATACAATTCACAACAGATCGATTCTTTTTGCTCCTTGGTTTTGCCTGGAAATATTTTTTTTGCAGAATCCCGTTAGAAGAATATGCAGCATTGGACATGCCACGCTTTTGTCGAGATCTAATATGAGTATTAGCCAACTCTGTATCGAGCTTTTTCAAAAGCGTCTTGCGCGAAATGTTTTTGGAACCTAGTCTCCTTGTACACTATCCATGAATACCTACTAAGTCGGAAGTATTTTCCAACGAGTGGATAGGCCATCGTTGAGTATATGCTCTTGTGGTATATTTGTGATTTCATTTCTTTTGGTACTTCTCTTCTATTTATTTACCTCTCCCACAACACTAGTACCCTAGCTTTTTTGCTGTTCAGCGAGTTTGACTAAGGTAATGTAATTATCTACAGTAAAATTTTCCATTTTTTCAGAAACGGTTGCATTATTTTCAGTATTACTAAACGGCAATCTGCATGAAGTGAATTATCTTTTCCATCATAAGGGAAGGCATTTCCAAGAAATTTGCTATCCTTGTCAACAGCTAGCCAATATTCATGGCCGTATATGTCCGGCATAGGAGGAATGTAATGAGTGAAATACACCTGATTTTACTGGGGAAAATTTGTTCAACAACCGTGATGTACGGATCAGGTTTGTAACAATCAATGTAATTATCTGTGAATCTATCCTACAATATTGAAAAGACGGCAAACTTGACAGCTTTGAGCTGCTGGAATCGATTTGATTTCTCAATCAATTCGATATTCAATGAATAGTATTCATACATCTAGCTCCCCATCGGAAAGAGTAAAGTCTTCATAATTTTGCTTGCGTACTTCCACAATTTTACATCGCATAAATAATAATAAATAATCGTATATAATATCTTTGTTTTGTAACTCCTTATGAAAGGGAAAGTAAATGTAAATTACTGCATATCCTTCGCACGTGTTTTGTCTGAATCTTCAGACTAGCTAGAAACGTTTTGAGGGATAAAATCTTCGACTTCGTCAGAGACGAAATGTTCTTCCTTTTCGCATTCCGATTCACCTTCCGGTATAGAATGCAGCATAGAAAGGACTTATTCACGCTTTAGCCTACTTCTTCTGGTCATACTGCCAGTCAGAAAAAATGGAAGCCTTACTTCACAACAGTTCTACAGTCCACTCGAGAGTTCACTGGATTCACTAATGCAAAGGACAGCGCACGGATTTCCTGTACGACGCGCGACAGCCAGCGCTGTCAGAGCCGACAATGCTAGGACAGTAACTTTATTTCATTCTACTGATTTATTTCCCTGGTTCATCATTATGTCAATGGAAGGATACAAAGGTACTTCTTCAGGTTTGAAAATCAACTTCCACGTAGTCAAGGCTGAAATAAAAGCACTGCAGCATAATACGGTGTATACAGTATTGTGCTGTGCGAGTCTTACAGGTGGGGAGAAGGGAGGGGTAAGGGAGGATGGGCAGACACGACGGCTTCTTAACCCATGAATTTGAAAATACTCAATATGAATGGCATATTCACCACTTTATCGCAAGATAAAATGATATGAGGACATTCATATGGTTTGTAGTTCCAAAGACGGACCCGTAAAATTAGAAATGCCTTCAAAGTCTCGCAAATATTGGCCTAAAAGCGAAATAATTATATATTTAAGCCATCGATAGATTTGAATTAATTATTTACATAAGAAGAAATAAACTCTTGAACAAATATTACTATTTGGCGAAAAGACAAGCAAAATACATTAGGGAGTCAAAATGACTCCGTTTGGTAGTTAAAGGTAAATTTTGAAAAATGTGTACTATTTTACTTTCTAGAACTATTTTGATCGCAAAGCCTTATTTTGTGTCAAAAATGAATAAAAGTCACGGAATCGCAGGCCGGAATTCGGAAAATTATAGTCAGGGGAGAGAAATAAAAATCGCGAGGAGTCAAAATGACTCCATCGGTAGTTCTAGTGTTAAGGATAAAAATAGCAATTCCATGTTCAAAATCAATTTTTAATCTATAAAATTCATTATGGCATAAAAATAATATAAAAATAAATAAAAATAATTTATTTATAAACTATAATTTACTGATGAATAATAATGGCACGGAAGCTCTCGCGGTGATGAAATGGATAAACGTTTTCTGGGTTAAGTCTGCGTCGTTCCATTTTAGCGGACAACTGTCGCAACGACTGTTCCCCCCATCTGACATATATGAAGGAACGTATGAAGTTTCGTGTACGTGCGGTCAATCTTGCATCCGCCAAACATCAAGATCCCTCAAATGGCAACCGAAAAGAAAACAGCTCGCGTCTGACTAGCTTAATATACAAAGGAATCGAAGCTCTGTAGACCATTCGGACCCAAAGACTTGGATTCTCCTTATTGTTAAATGATGTCGTTTGTATGTGATAATCCGCAACAGTGGCATATAATGGACAATACGTCAAATTCTATTTTTACACAAATTTGCCGAGTACACTTCATTTATCTCCGTTTAATCAGTTACCAACGAAAGCGGTCAAAATATATGCACCCGAATCATAGATCGCCAATTAAAATAACAATGGCGAAAGAAAAGATGGGGTTAAGGGAAACACATGCAAGTAATCATGCCTGCTCAAATAAATTACTTGTTCCTAAGGAAATGGTAGAAAAATCCCCATGTCTTACGCAATAGACTGATATCATAGCGTAAGTATTACATAGTATCACTCTGTGCTGATATCCATTGCTGTCTGAAAACATTCTAGAACACATAATTTATTCTAGTAAGCGATAATTAAAGACATTACACTTATACATTAAAAACAAGCAATTAGCATATTTTCAAATATATTTGGAGCTGTAAAATTTGGCAATTTGCACTAATTTTAGACGACCTTAGAGTGCGCTAAGACCCTGGACGTAACTCAGAACCCTGATTTGTGCGGACAGTGATGGAAAAGAAAATTTATAATTTTTAGCGCTACCCTAAAAAAGGCACCACAAATTGTCATGAAATTGATTTTAAAAATTGTTTTTTTTTTACGAGCACACCACCTTCCATGCGACAAGCCGTTTTTTTCGTGATTTTTAGTTTATGCTCGGGCTATAGTATGTTTTAAAATTTTAATGAAACGCGGGATATTTTACAATTTTATAAATATTGATAATTAAAGTTAAATACCATTCATAGGATATATTTCAGCCTTTTTCTTAAAAGAAACTAAGAAAAATGTTTTGAAAGTGCTTTACACTAAATATCTGAAAAATAATTATTTGTTCCTTAAATCCAATTTTCTTCCTTAATTAATTATAATTATTTCATAATTAATCTTTATTAATTCACTATAATGCATATTAATACATAGATACATTAGGAGGAAAAACAATATAATCTACCTTCAGTAATAGAAAGTCATGAAATGAATCACACTCCACGCAAATTATTATGAAGTGCAACCGGTTAGCATGCTTGTATATCATCTTCAAGATGAATATCATATGCATTCTTTGAAAACGGTCATAATAAATTCATGCAAATGGTATTACAAAGAAAAATCAAGACTTTCCCATATTTTCATAGAAATACACTCAAGTAACTAAAAAAATGATAAATTTCACAAAAATTGCAAAATATTAGTTACAAAATTTTATTAGACTTGATAGTTCATTAGGCACACCATCAAATCAAATAGATTGAGGTTAAAATTAACTAATTTGTCGGCAGCTGAGCCAGATAAGACCCAAGGCGTTTGATCAATGGCTCGATAGTATGACTACTGATCGAAGCATGCATACTGTTCAAATTATGACAATGCCTCTTGACACTCCTCATACATAATAATCTTCAGCGTGCGACATTCTAGGATTCAGACTTCGTCAAATTAATTTGTAACAGGAAAATAACAAGTCCTAATTCCTGGGATGTGCAAAACTCGTGAGTGTGTGAATTGTTCCACATTGAGATCTACCAAGGGAGTAAAAAGAAATTATTGGTCTCGGTGACGGCGGGGTAAAGTCCTTGCCTGCCCAAAAAGAAGGTCGCGGATTCGAGTCCCGCCTGGGCAAGTTACCCTATCCAGGGCCTGGTTGTTTGGCACGTTAAACTGTTAACATATTAATAACCCCATGTAAAAGGCCATATAGAGCTGTTTCCGTGGCATGGAAATAAACAAATAAAGCAGCTTCAAAGTGCGTGAACATAGCTTCCTTTTTTTCAAAACTTAATAAAACCCATTGCAAGGAAAACATTTTTATTTGCTTTTTTTTATAATGTAGGCACAAATCTAAAATTCTGTTTCACGCAGCATTGAATATCAAATCAGGTAGGTGACGTTCCCTGGTCTCCTTACTCTGAGCAAACAGATTTCTGGCGTCTGTCATGACTCTCTCCAGCATAGCAGGGGTTAGGTGTACATGTACTGTACAATGTACAATGTGCAGCAACATGACTTACTTTTCTAAATGCGCGCCATTCAGTCGTTGATGTCTTAGCGGAGAAAACTTAGTCATAGTCACGTCTATCGAACGAGAGATATGGAGTACATGATAAAGACAGTTCAAAAACCTAAAAGTAATATAATCTGAGGTTTCAGGCGAGATGGAGTGGAAACGGAACATAATGAAGAAGCAGGAGCAATTTCCACATTTTAAATTTATTAGTACTACCGGTTTCGCTTACAGCAT
The DNA here is from genome assembly GCF_921293095.1 of Ischnura elegans. Classification (NCBI taxonomy): domain Eukaryota; kingdom Metazoa; phylum Arthropoda; class Insecta; order Odonata; family Coenagrionidae; genus Ischnura; species Ischnura elegans. Next base: position 21,384,141 of record NC_060255.1, read on the forward strand.
CATCACGTACCTGATATTGCATGAAAGCGGAACCGGTAGCACCAATAAATTTAAAATGTGGAAATTGCTCCTGCTACCTAAAAGTAAAGTGGAGATAAAACTCCACGTCTAAAATAAATACAAGAAATTACGGTAGGATTTAATAATTTTTTAAAGTCAAAAATCGTTATTTACCACATATTCTGATGGCTCACTTCTTTATTATATATTTAACGAACAGAAAAGCTGTTACGATTGTAAGTAGGTTTTTTTGCAAGGTCCGCAACTACTTTAAAGAAAAATGCCACCACTGAGCCAAAAAATTTCAGGAAATCCAATACAGCACGCGGCATACAAGCAATATAAATTTAAATTTATATGTTAGGACTCATTCTGCTGATATTTTATGTATCACAAAATAGTTATGATGAAATAATATAGCATAACTCTTAATGGAGGGACGTTAACTGTGTTAAGACAGTATGATAGTACTAAACATTTTCCAAAGCAAGCCATTGTGGCTGCAATTGATGGAACTCATAAGATTTTTCTACCTTCCACTCAATTCTTCGTCACATAAAAAGTCCCTCACAGGCTATAAAAAAGAGCAATAACACCACGCGTAACTTATATTGTGCGAAACAATTACATACATCGTTAAGAAACGAGAAATTTTCCACCCCATGAAGCACCAAATGCTCATAAGCTCAAGAGGAAACAGGCCAAATAGAGTTTTTCCAAAGGATGATAAAAATTAATTTTATATAAATTTTTTATATAAAATTAATTTTTATCATCCTTTGTATAAAAATTTTTTTTAGCCATCTGACTATTTTTCCGCAATTAGCTTGAAGCGGTCTGATTCGAAATACCTGTTTATGAAAATCTATGCAAGTTTCAAAAGGGCAATTTTTTTTCCAACATCCTCAACCGATAATACTTGCTACTTGCACTGTGCCATCGTTAGATACCAAAATTTTCAATTAAAAAATGTGTAATGGATACAATTTAACTGGTATTATAAGGGAAACTTTAAAATAAACATAATTTTGATAATCAATGTTGCCACAAACTCCTTGCAAAGCAAAATTAATTTCAAAATGGAAAAGAATAGATCTGGAGAGTGCTTTATCGATCGCTATCCAGCTGAACGGTCATCCCCTTGAGATATCTACTGTAACATCATGAATCAACTGCATCAACGTCTGCATAACGCACACACTGGGAGCCATATAGGATACAAATACGTTCGATATCATTGCTAGCGAACGGCTGGGGTGAATATAATAATTTAGGTAATGAGCAAATGGAAAATTTCTCAGTCACGCGTTTCATCTCACCGAATTGAAAGTATAAACAGAAATATTAAAATATTCGTAAAGAATTTCATGAGCGGATTCATAAAAGCGCATCCACTATGACCTCAATAACGAGCGAATAAAAGTCAAGAACGAGAAAACAAAAGTGAATGTAGTTTCCAGAAGTCTCAGAATATCTTTAGATATAGTGATATTCATACGATGAGAAAGGAATGAATTTAATGATAAAAATTGTTTTTCCTTTGTGCCCGAGGGAAATAAAAAATTTTCATAACCACAAGGCTATTTCTGTCGCTATTAGATCGAGGCGATTTGATATGAATACTTGGCTATGAAAAGCTATGCACGGTATAGAAGGGAAATATTTTATCCATATTCCTCAGATACGAAGAGATATTGTCAAGTATACTTTGATTGAGAAAGCAAAATTCAATGGAATGGATATGAAATACTATTAAATATTATTCTTACTTGTGAGTGATATTTTAAAGAAATCTATACACACCTTCAGAATGATGAAAATCAAATTGATCGACCGAGTTAATAACGAGGAAGTCCTAAGAAGAGTAGGAGAGAAGAGAAGCCTCATGAAAACCTTAACAAGAAGACAGAACAACCTTATAAGCCACATCTTGAGACATGATGGCCTGATGAAGACAAACGTCGAAGGACAAGTGGAAGGCAAGAACGGAAAAGGAAGACCTCGAACAAAATATATGGAACAAGTGAAGAAGGATGTGTAAGAGAAGAAATACGTAGGTGTGAAAAGATTAGCTGATAGGAGAACTGAGTGGAGAGCTGCGTCATACCAATCCTAGGATTGTTGACCAATGATGATGATGATGATGATGATGATGATACACACCTTGTTATAAACTTAACTTTCTTTACTATTAAAATTTCCACGTACTAATGGAACTCTTAAACTATTACTCTCCCTCCCATTCGATAATATCGCATGCACTTGAACTAGTATTCAAGCTTCCTCAAATCAATATACTCAACAACACATTATTTGGATCCCGGGGTGGGTTCCGCCAAGAAATCGTCCGAGAACAAATAGATCTCACGTCTTCCGAGAGAAATATTCACATTCTTCACTAATGCAATTAAAACCTTGCAAGATACTAAAAAAAAACTTTACAATGAGAATATTACGGCATTTTATATCTTTGAACTTAAGAGAAAAATGGATTGTTCTTGGGTAAACTCAGTGAAATTTTTCCAAGAAAATAAAAATAAATACAGCAAACTTCAATGGCTTTTCCATTTCCTGGCTATGGCAGAGATAGCCAAAAAGAGTGTTTTCAATGGAAATATAGCAAAAAAATAAAAATTCCTAATTTAAACTGCGGCTGTTACCTTACTTTCCTTAACTATTTATCCGTCGAATTGTTGCCTTCTATCTGATCAAATTCCTTCAAGTATTATCTTTTCATTTTTAGTTCCAAATATCAGCCCTTCCTTACCAATTGAAAAAAAAATATTTTACATAATTCATTGCCGATTCTGTTTTTCCGAAGTTCATTTTAAAAAACCATCAAATATATCAGCACTGTTTATCGATATTTAATATGTTACTTCATTCGTATGTCCTCCGATTGTTTTCTTCGTTACTACTAATTCTTTACTTCCTGCTAAATTATTTAAAATTCATTTTCAGATCCTGCATTAGCTATTATTTTCAATATAACGTTACAAGAGACCTAGAAAATTATTCCTAAATTGCAATATTATCTTGTTTTCTTCATAAATAAAAAAGGTAATTTTACCAAACTTCAACATAGTAATTTATGAAATGGATAACCTTTTTTTTTGCACTTTCATAAGCCACATAGTGCCATGAAATGCAACAATGGATGTTCGTACGAAAATTGGAAAAATTACATATATTTTTTGATGATTGCACAATTTAATCATTCCCCGCAAATGAAAAAAGGTACATGATTTTTATGTCTTTCAAAACGAATTTTTTCATAATTGCCAACAACATTTCAGAGTAAAGTTTTATATCCTGCATGCCAAATAATCCCTAAATAATCTTCATTCTCTTTCAATAAGGGAGGTGAGGAACTTATACTATTTAAAAAGTCTTTTTCATTTTAGCACCTTCTACACAATTTCTATCAATTAAAATAATCGTCCGAGATATTGCATTCTCAAAATTAATATTAAAGGGCTGTAAACTATAAGTTTGAGATTACAGAAGTCATATTTTGAAAAAAAAAATGACATTATACATGCTAAATTCATCCTACCACGGTAACGACTGCCTAACAGGTTAAAATAAACGCCAAAAATCAAGCCTACAACCCATACGGCACGAAACTAGAATTTAAAAAAGTAAAATAATGTTTTAGATAAATTAAAGACACATGAAGGCATTGCTGTTTGCGCCGTACTCTCAATTACTGAGAAACTCAGAACTCTAACGAAATCGAAAATCTCGATCATTCCCAGGAAACTATTTCATCCAACCTGAAAAGTTTTTAAAATGAGTCATTCATCTTTTGCCCAATTTTTACTTGATATCTTTCAGGGAAAACCTCGCAAAAAATGGAACCTTAATGAGGAATCATGATTTTTCGCGTGATCTGTGAACCGCATCGATCTTGATTTGAAAAAATGCCATTGCATGCAGAGGCTGCTCTCTTTCGGGAATCAGATGACATAAGATTCGCTGCAGAAAAGAGATCGTAGTTGCCAGAGCTCGGCTTCAGTGATACGGCCAGACGCGGAAATGAACCCCCTAATCTTTCGAGATGAGAAATTCAACCAATGAATTTTTATGCCCAGGGTAAAAATTCCTCCAATCGATGATTGAACTCATATAATAACTACGCAGTAAAATTATATCCATACCTTTAAAAAGGACAATAATATTTAAACTTTAAATTTTAATTTAATTTTTATAATTCCAGGAGTGAGAAATAACAAAACATATACAGCAAATCGTACTTCGTAAAAAGACAACCTTCTAAATGATAGGGTTATAATTTCCATACCCGATATCTCTCGATCCGTATTGGAAATTGAATATGCTCAAAATCGCTTTTAAAAATCTTGCGTGACTTAAAATGTAATTCATTGCTGAAATCCAAATGATTTTTCGCGATTACAGACTGTGACTTTGTTTTTTTAATGTGTACCTGTTATGTGATACATAATAATATCAGCTTGTTAAATTATCAAATGGAAACTACTGAATGTCTCTCAATTAATTATTTTTTCGACATTAATTGCAACAAGAGGTATTCATCAAGCAGAATTTTTCGCGGATATATGCCAATTCATCAAATTCCATTCGTGATTTTAAGTTGTTATTTATGTATCTGGTGGTTGGAAAAATACTTAAAAAATGATGTAGGAGACTAACACCATAACGTCATTCCGTAAAAACAGTTTCAGAATCATGGCATCTAAAGCTTGCTGGAATTATACTCGGAAAAACCAGCAGATGCGGTAATATCGCGTCTAGTTATCAAGAACCCAAATCTCAAAGGCCAATGCACAAACCATGACGAGGATGCAATCGCATCCGTGGTCTCGGGTTCACAACGTTCAACTCTACGGCCGATGGCTACAGATGATGATGACCAACATTTTACCTTTCCCGACGACTGGGGATCCTCTCGATTTTTGCCTGGCGCAATTGCAAAACTCTTTAGGGGTATCCGACTGCCTTCAAAATTACAATCTAGTCATGCAGAGACAATTATTGATATGAGGAAATATAATTTACTTCGCACGTTCCACATTGATATCTAATTAGCCATGATTTCAACACTCAAGCCCTCATCGTGTTGGTATGGTAGCCTGAATAGGGGCTTCCCAATCAACCAACCAAGGGGTTCAATTCCCGGCGGTGGTGGAGATTTTGTACAGCATTCCCGCTCTGAGTGCTTTGAGAAGGGCTCTTCGAGCAAAGCTCTCCGTCCGTCGGATGGACGTTGAGCCTTGGTCCCCTTGGCATCTTTTTCCAAGAATATTCCAATGCCGAGGCCAGGTTTCTCTATACCCTTCCTCATGGTGAAAATAACCTTGACGGTCGCCTCCTCCAAATAAAATACTATACGTACAAATGGTATTTTACTTTCCCAAGATCGTCCCCAGTTCCATAAATTTAAGCCGGAAATTCAAATCAACATTCCTGATAAAAATTTCTACCATCCACTTTTACATCCCGTAAATTATGCAATTTTTTAATCACGTTTTATTTCGAATGACATAAGATTCGCGATCAAGAGGAAATCTTAACAACTCAAGAACTCCTCTTGATTCGAATACAATGTTTTAAGATACGAAAAATATCCCAGTCTTAAAATTTATCCGGAAAACATCCCTTAGTTTTTTTTAGAGCAGATGTACGCAGGCCCATAGCTGCAGATTTTGGTAATGTAAATAAAATCAAGTTTTCTCTTGGTCCACAGACTTTGGCAACGGCAAACTAGTATATTTAGCCAGATAGGCTTCTAAATAGCATTTTTTACTGAAAGGGTGCTCATGTAAGTACACGTAATTATTTCCACAGAATAACGATATTAAAAGGCCTCAGTTTCATATCCTGGTAATCCTGAAACAGGGCTGGTGCTGAGAGGGCATTACTTCATGCGTTAGTAATCCGCCCGTATAAAGACATTACCTTTCCTAAGTAATAGAAATACAATGCAGTTCCCAGGTGTTTTTCCCTAAAGTTCCAAACTGTCCTTACTTTCATTCTAACCAAACTCATGTAAACTCATCCCCAGATCACCTCGATTGCCAACGAGTTTAAATGCAATAATTACCAATTTAAAATCTGAATTCATTGTTGCTTTGATATTTATTAATAATGATATATATGGATGTGAGGCATGGATAATGACATCAGCGGAGGAATCAAGGATAAACCTTTTGAAATATGGTGCTACAGGAGAATGTTGAGGATCATCAAATGGATCGACTGAGTAAGTAATGAGGAAGTCCTAAGAAAGATAGGAAAGAAGAGAAGCCTCATGAAAACCTTAATAAAAAGACGGAATAACCTCATAGGCCGTATCTTGAGACATGATGGCCTGAAGAAGACATTCTTCGGGGGACATTTAGATGGCAAGAAAGGAAAAGGAAGACCTAGAACAAAATATATGGAACAGCTAAAGAAGGATATGAAATATGTAGGTTTGAAAAGATTAGCTGATGGAAGAATTGAGTGGAGAGCAGCGTCAAACCAGTCATAGGATTTTTTATTAGTGATGATGATGATCAATGAGCAGTCGCCAAAAAAGAAAACCGTAATATTCACCTTTTATTCCGTATTTCCAGCACTACTGATTGCAAGTATGATTCATTTGATCGTGGTTGGTTAACTTTTACACCCTTATGAGCGACCCAATGCTTCAATGAAATGTTCTCTCTGAACGATTAAATGAGCCCTAGCTATCATGACGCCACCAACTCTTGAAAAGTGGGCGGCAACTTTAATTTATTCACGAATTTTTGAGAGAACGGCTGAATAAAGAAAATGCTTTCGTCGAAATTTATCTTTCCCTGCAGTCAAACGAATTCTTTTTACAAATGGCGATATCCGGTCAGGGTACAACATCCAATTACCACAACCCTTCTGGTTGAAACCTTTAGCGAGAGTGATTTTAAATAAAATTCACTATATCATTTTTAACTACGTGGTATTCCATTTAATGGTTTCTAGGATGAATTACTATCAATTACACCACTTCTTTTAAAATATGAATAACTAATACTTATACCTCCTCTCTTAAAAGATGTAGTTTAAGTAATATTTATTCTTCAAAGAAACCCTTGATTTACTCGTAAAATTCCCAGGTAAGACTGACGTTAAATTCCAGCTTCTCTTCACAACCTCTTAAGTATCCAGCGGAGACATTTCATCTAAAAAAAACCAACCCACCTTTCCTCAATAGGGTGAGCGAGTCCAGTTCTTTGACTTCCGAAATGAGCAACCATCTTATGGCTGGTTGGTTGGCGGAAACTTTATTTCATTCATGTATTCATGTGAGAATGGCTGAATTAATAAAAAAATTTCATCAACATTTATCATTCCCTGCTGTATAACGAATTCTTACAACAATTTGCACCATTGGGTCTGAGAAAACAACACAATCATCGTGACCCATCCGGCTGACACCCTTAGTAAGATGGATTCTAAATACTTAGGTAAGACTGACCCAGCTAACCTCCTCGGTCCTGGCGTATCGTATACAACACATCCACGTTTGAATTTTTCCCATTTGGCTGAGTGAATTTCATTATTGTAACTAGTCATGACTCACATAAATCTTTCTTTGACTTATCGCTCTGTTGTCGCTGTCGCTGACCTGTTTCTGTGACTGTCGCTTATGTTTTTTGTAAATATCTAATTAACATGAAATTCAGACCAAAATAACGGTAGATATGTCCAGGGCTTGAGGAGGTTAAGTTCCAGTTTCTCTTCATACTTCCTAAAGTCTCCCAGCTGAGACATTTTTATCTCACAAACCTACCCACTTTTTCTCAATAGGGTGAGCGAGTCCACTTCTTCGACTTCCCAAATGAGCAACCATCCATCCTAATCTCAAAGCAAGACGCAAAACCAAAAGCGTTTTCCGGGCACTCGGGTGATCCCACGACTAAAACGGTCCCCGATCAACCTTTCGCCATGACTGTGAGGGGATCTCTGGGAGACCGGAATCTCACCGTGAACTCTTCTTCTCTCACGGTTGGAGTCCCTCCGCCTTCCTGTTATTATGCTCGAGAGCCGCTCCGCTCGTTCCCACCTTTGGCGGATTGCAGTTACTGCCCTTGCACAAGACGACCAAATCTTCTTCCGACTCCCTTGCTTCCTCCACCACCGAAAAAAAATAAAACCTTCCGATTCTCTCCCACGTTTCAAAGAATGGGAGGACGATCTAAATCCGCTCGAAAGCAGATGGAGCCCAAGTTGTTCGAGGGAAAGGAAAGGGAATGGGAGAATGAAGCTGTCGGAAGAAGTACAATTAATGTTTGACGTGATATCATCGCGTGAAATAATTATAAAAACACATTTTGGCAGCGGTCATTATTAAAATATGAACTCTTGAGGATTAGGTAAATTATGAAAAAATATTTGTTGAAGTTTCCGAAATTCATTCTCCGTTCAAAGGCCTTTTATTTATTTATTAAAGTAAATGCCCATTTACAGTATTTCTGCCAATTTACAGTGACGCAGGAACAAATATGAAATTTAAACGTAAAAAATGAAAAGAAAAAGTATAAAATAGGTGAAAATAACAAATAAAACAAATATAAGACACGTGGAAAGAGAGGTGGAGAATGAGATTTTTTTATTCGCCGGGGAATGGGACATTGTGATATTGACAGATGAGGTTAGGGGTGGAAAAATCGGATCAATATTAACCACCAACGCTTGAGCAGGAAGGTTGGAGTGAGCGCTTGACGAAGGATAGTCTAGGGGTAAGTTTATGGATAAGGAGTGCGTACGTGTGGCTCGAGTGGGGAAACTAAAATTAATAGATGAAAGCATATCAGGACAATCAATTTGTGATTTTGGAATATTTTAAATAAATTTTTAATTTGAAAATAAATAAACTATAATAAGAGATGAAAACTAAAATAAATACAAAAGGTGTATGGCTTCCAAAATAAATTTTACATAATAAGAAATATCAAATAAAACACTTAAACACATGCATTCAAAATTTTAAAAACAAATCAAGAAAACTGATTTGACGCACCTTTTATGAAGCTCCTTAGTTTGTTTTTTTGATTGCTATGTTATTATGTTATATTTATTTATTTTTTATTTTTATAAATTTGAATTAATTAGGATTCAATATATTATTTTGCTTAAATTATCTATGTCAGTTCTAGAATGACAATGTTTTGCGTGCAATCATATAAAAACCATAGGCGGTCGTCATGCCAATGCGATGACATTGTTGAGTAGGTGCCGTCAACTGGAGTGTCTTTGTTTACCTTCGGATGACTTTGTCTCAACAATCAATAAAGATTTTAGAGGTCCCATCTCTATGAAAAGGTTACTAATTTAAGCTAATTCTCATTAATTCCAATATTAATTTAAGAACTTCCACAATTGGTTGTTAGGTCGAGTTTTCACCTATAACATTTATTTTCAACTATCACCTTTAATTTAATTCCGTTTTAGAGTGATTGATATAGCCAAAAAAATGTTATTGCATCATGTAAAATTATATCTGGAAGAATAACGGTAAACGGTAATATTAGCTTTGAAGCACATTGGATTTCAGGACACATATTTATTAGAACATTTTATTTTTTACGAGAAATAATTAACATATTTCAAATATTGGGCGAAGATTCACCGATGAAAGTTTCACCAGGTCTGGCATTATATCCTGTCAGAAAGTACCGAGCACTGAGGGGCGAGTCGTAAACCAAATAACAAGATCGATTATTTCCTCGGGGAAAAGATATGAATACGTTAAAGCGCAATGTCCGATAACCCGCGTGATTGTTACTTCATGGATATTCCAGACGGGAGAAGATCGTATTGAGATAACCTATGTACCTCATTTCTTCAATTTTTCCCTCCCTTCTCATTCATTTCACTCCTTGCGAATGCACTTCATATTCATTTTTCCATCTCTCGCCATATTTTGAGACCCTTGTGCCCAATCACTCCCATTATCCCTTCCAAAGCCTTGTACTGAAAGAGAATACGTAAACAGAGTTATGGACCATCCTTTGTCCTTTGTTAAGTTCCCATCCTCAGCATCTTATAATCAGCATCCTTCGAAAACTCTTTATCTAGCCTTCCGTCCAAAGCAGATGCCCGAGCCATTCTTTGTGTTTTCGTGGTCTCTAGGAAGCGACAATCTTCTTCGTCCGCCTTCATTTGTTTCTCATTTTTATATTATTTATATTTTTCTGTATTTTTTCAGTTTCATTTTTTTCATAGTTGTTTCTTTCAGCGGGAATACATCTGAAGGTTTTGACTGAATGTGTAGTATTCGCAAATTCATTTTTAGTTCTGAAAGAAAAAAACTTTTATAACTCTAAATTAATTTTAGTTAAATTAATTATTTGAAGACATTGCAATACTTCCACTGAATTTATTTTCGCGCGACGCGTTTCATTGTTACGAAAACATAATTTATTGTTGGTGATGCCATTCGAAATGATTGAGTGCGGTCAAGAGCACGAACACACGAGAATATTTTTCGGTTCACGGAATTAAAATCACCCAGGGCAAACGCAGAGTCACATTGACGCTCGGATTCTTGTATGATGACCGAAGTCAAGGAAATTTGGGCCCGGGCTTAGGTGGGAAGGGTGACCATTTATGCTTTATCAGTTGTAATCTTGTCCCCTCTATCCAATTGGTAGTCAGGTTAATCATGGGCACAATGGTCAATGTGCCAGGGCACCTGATGAAGGGCCTCCGAACCATTGCGCTTCGATGTCATAGGGATCAAGCAAAGTTTCAAAGAGTACCTTACCTTAAGTAATGATAATTATAACTGTTTATCACATCAATTACACATCTTTTAATGATATATAACGTCCACCACTGTCTGATTTCACTTGTATCATTTATTTTACACCGTCTTCCTTTAGGTAAGTCGTAGAAATTTTCAACTCTGTTTCGCTAAGGCGGATAAGGCTTGAAACGACAATATGGTATCTAATGCTGGTCAGTTATCTTCTTTTAAACTATCCTGATTATCTACTCCATAATTTATGCAGGTTTCAGAAAAAAAGTCTCATGATCAGATTATCGCTTCTAGTTTCCACAAGTTTTCACAAGTTTCCATTAGGCTACCTGAAATCCTGCAACATCCTTTTGCAAAGGTGTAAGGTTTCACATGACCATCGTCCATAAAGGAGCACAGAATTGCACTGGGAGAGAAAAAGGTGGGAGTTGATTCTGGGTGCGCTGTGTTTACTGCACTTAGATGAGTGACTACAGAATGAGGGCAAGGCCATAGCTGGAGGAACAGGAATGGAATAAAAACAAGAGAAATGTGATGGGCGTGGAAAGTTTGCATAACCCCGACCGAGTCCACTCAAATGTGAAAAAAATACGACGAAAAACAAATGAAGGCGGACAAAGAGCGCTCTTGTGTTCGCTTCCTAGAGACTGCGAGAAGACTAAGAATGGCTTTGGGTTGCTCGGAATCTGCGTAAGACGGAAGGCCAAGCAAAGAGTTTTCGAAGGATGCTGATTGTAAGACGCGGAGGATGGGAACTTAACAAAGGACAATGGAGGAAAAAATATTTCTCAAGCAAATAGGGAAGAACCACGAGAAATCCTTGACTTTAGTGGATATTGAAGGCGGTGTTTCCTAGCGAAATGAGAGGTGGGCAAATATTCCGCATGAATAAACGATTAATGATAAGCAAAATATTTTAATGCATAGATTATCTAAATTTTATGGGAACTTTTAAGTTATAATCTGATAGCGAGACATTTTAAAACCTGTGTATATTTTTCTATCCCTTTACTTTTCTCTTTGTTAGGTAGACTTTTATTCATTGATTTTAGATCTCATACTATCACCAGGGTATTGCCAAATTGCAGTAATATGTAACTTGGTAATCCGTGCGAAAATTTTCAATCTATAGGGGAATAAGTTTGTTAAGGAAACGGTATCATTGGGTTTTAAATAGACAAGAAAGTGTATGATGAAGTTCTTTTATTTATTTAAATATGTCTAACTTCCACCAATTAAACCTGAATCTCTTGAACTTATAAAGTACTTTCTTTAAACTTGCTTTCTTGCAAAAGTATACAAAGCACATGAATAGAATACTGGCAATGGTGTTTATAACCAGTAAGAACAATCATGACGTCTGTTACTGAATATTGGCACGAAATTTACAAAACTTCTTAAAAGACAATATTTGAAGTAAGAATGCTGTCGTCTGTAACTTATTGGTTATGAGTTTCTTTAACACAAACATAATTATCACGGAAATTGCGAACTATAGAAAATACTATATACAACTGTCCATGCGAAAAAACGGGTTTTGGTAAGTACAACCCGCCTCTCACAAGAGTCTGACCCTGTACTTTATTAATTGTCATTGCAAAGGCCACTTTGATTGCGAATTGTTTTCTCGTCATTTGGAAAGGCATGGTCACATCCGAAGGTGTGAGTTTAATTCTCGGAATCACGTGATACACATTATCTTTTAATTTGCATACGCACGATGTCCACACACACGAGTAGAGAGTCCATAAATACGAGAAAGAACAGAACGAAGCAGAGAAGGCTTAGCATTCTTCATACTTCTTAGATTTTATTCTTAACATTTTTGCCTTCTTATGCTACGCTTCTTTGGATTGATAGTGGATTTAATGAGTTTTTGAACCTTTTTTTGAAGTGAAGAATTAAAAAACTGAGTGGAGTCGAACGAGAATCGACATGGAAACATCGAAGCTTTTAAGTCAAATTAATGGTTAAATAGTGAAATTTGAGATTGAGATTGTATTTTTCGTCAGTAGATGGTGATTTACGTTGAAAATGATACCTCTTTTATTATCGTAGTGGCAATATTTATGGAGCATATACAGAATGACAGAATAAGACCTTTCTGTAATAATAAATATGATGATAAAAAAATTATTATGGACTATATAATCAGGATCCTTTAAATAGACAATTACTGACATACATTGGATACAATATAGTCGTTTCAAGCCTTTTCCACTTTTGCAAATCAGCGTTGAGAATGTATGCAACTTAACTACAGGAAGGCAATATCAAATAAATGATGGAGGTGAATTTTCCCATCATTCACTATCATTTCTTTCTACATTTGACATAAAATTAGTTTTGCCAGACGAGTCAAATATATTTCTAGGAAATTAAACCGGTCCTACTAGTGTCGATCACTCAAATCCGGCATCTCTATTTGATCGATCATTCGATAGACGAATGGGAAAGAAGAGTTATGACGAAAAAAAGTCTTCCTCATTCATCTATTTTCTCATAACTTGAAAACGAGATAATACAAAATTTGCCGCCCACTTGTCATGAGTAAGTGACGTCATTAAAGTTCTGGTTCATTTGAAAGAGAACCAGTCTTTGATAGAAAGAACCGCTGATTACAGTGTTTATGAAAACGGACCAGGAGAATTGCGCGGCCGAGAAACTGCGGAGAAGCGAAGAACTGCTCAGCTAGAGTCGGTGACGTCATTAACGTTCCAGCGAAATTGATAAGCAAGTCGATATTTCGCCACGAATAGCTCGAGAATTAGTTGACGGATAGAAAAACGGAAAAATTTGGTGCTCTTTATTTTTCAAACTCTATCGCAATCGACGACAATAAATTATGGTACACGAGCCGATTAATGTACATAATAATGAAAGAAAAAAATATTTCAGCTATGTAAACATTACAGCGCATGCACTGTAAAAAGAAGTTGAGCAGAGAATAGTGTTGTCGAACACCAATAATGATTAAACAAGTTCTATTTCTAGTTCTAAGATCACAGATAAAATAAATAATTTATGATGATTTGCTCAAAGCAATTTCAGAGGTCTTTGAAATACAGTCGGAGAATTTTAGACAGGTAAAGCCAATAACAGGTAGTGATAGACTTGACTCGTGTTAATCAAACTTTTATTACTGAGCACATAACTCATGACATTCAATTTCGTGCCAAAAGTGAAAACTTAAGGTGATATATTCAGGCTGCATTGCACATAGGATTTTACGGGAGAAAAAATGAAATAGCAGGAAAGAAACGCTGGTAAGTTGGGGCACTTATATGTTAAGTAACATCAAAGGGAATTATGACTGCGATGAAACATCAACCGGCTGTGACAGGATGAATCTTGATACATCGTTTTTGGAGAGGAGAATCAGAACGGGTGTTGGAAAGGTCGACGGGCTGAGTAAAAAGAACACCCCACAGCAGAACAGGAAGCTCGAAAGTCCAGAAAAAATTATCTCACTTTGATAGGTCGCTTGAAAAATTGCATGGGCGGTGAGCATATCCAGCTTTCCCTGACGGATCCAAGCCGCAAACATGACATAATTGGACTACGAGGAGCCTAAAAATTTTAGAAGTCCGTTTTGACGAAAATCTAAAATAAAATATCTACCTCGGGTTCGATACTGAATATTTTTTAAGTATTCGTAGCAATTTCGTGCTGCGAAAATTGCAATACTCAATTATGTAATAATAATTGCTCTCATACTAATCTTCAAACGAGGGACCAAATTAGGAGTGGTCGCATGAAAGATATTCGCCTTGCGTAGTGAGAATGAATCATCCATTCGCAATTTGATTGTATCTGCAAATTATTACCTAATTAACTTCGTTATGAAGGAATGTATTAAGAATTTAAAATTTCCCAGGCTGTTTTATCCCAGAGGTGTATATATGACTTAAAACTGGGTTCTTCCTCAATTCGCTGAATGCATTACATCTAAGACATTCCATTCATCTTGATGATTTCATTTTCACTATCATTCGCCCCGATAATGGTTATGTATCACGCCAAACTATGAATTACCATAGGAAAGTAAAAGAGAAAGCATTAGCTTTTCACTTTCTCAAGAATGTATCACTGGACTCGGAGATTGAGGACCCGGTTTTGAGATATTCCCACTGCAGCAGGGTCCCGAATTTGGAGTCTCAATCGACCACATAACGATAGTTTTACATCAATGATTCTCTCTAGTATTCTCAGTTGCACACATATTAAGGATAGAGGCAATGTTTTTTATTTACCAACACCTCCTTGTGAGCAAGCTGAATTATTTCATTGAAAACAGAGACAATACTACCATCTATGGATCATTTAAACGCATTCTGAGGCGAAGAGAATCAGGTTAAGGAGCAGCTTCACTTGAAGCTATTTTTATCCCAAATGATCAACCGCCGCTGACATCATAACATTGATTTTTTTTTATTTTTTGGCACATTCTATTTCAGGCAAGCCTTGCAGTCACCACTTTGCTTCGCAGAGCGCAAAATATTACAAAACGAAATTAATTTGACTTACTAAACAACGGTGAAACGTGGGGCAGATTCATCAAAAAGGTTTATGCGAACATTTTCTACGACTTATAAAATATTTACTTTGATAATAAATGACAACCTTCCCGGATTCCCGAAAATATAATGATACGTGCAGCATTTTTTATGGGAGAAATAATAACTGAAAAACAATCAGAAATTTTCGTTTTCATGAAGAAAATAAGGTCAGTTTTCGACTAGTACACTAGGAAGTCTCCCAGCAACAACCAAACAACGAATTAGGCCTACAACATCTTGCCGTAGTTGACTCAACTACAGCCTAAACAATTTTTAGAGTTAATGGAGTTCAGGGATTTCTTCGACAGTGGAGTAATGATTCGTTTCAATAGCACGATTGAAAGAAAAATGTTTTAGATTATAAATTAAGTCCTAATCAAGACTGCAGTAGTGGCTGGAACTGGGTGCAAGCGGGATACCTACATGGCCGCGTAGGACGTATAAACGTAGGCGATACAAATGTTCCAACGCGACGTCAAAGAAAACGGTGCCCAAATATTTTTTAGTAAAGATGAGAGAAAGAATCGGTGGTACAAATCAATCATGTTCACACTTATGAATGTAGTGTGAACGATCATTATCCCATTCGTGACTGGGGGCATTTCAGACAACAGGGTAAGGGGGAGGGTACACTGAAATAGTGTCCTCTTACACTTGAAAAATGTCTAAGACAGGCTTTTTGGGAGTAATGATTATATCAAATATGAATAGTTGGAATGGAAATTGGACGTCATTGGAAAGGGTGGGAAGGGAAGCGTGGAGAGAAACTCGGCGTCGGCATTGGTCTTCTCCTAACAAGAGACGCCAAGGGGGCCACGGCTTAACGTCCCATCTGACGGACAGGGTGTTGTACAAGAAGTGCCCTCCACACCTCACTCAAGCAGGGATCGGACAACCTCTGAAAACTCTGAGCCACCAATTGGGTTTTGAACCCGGGCCAACGGTGGGTGAATCCAACACTGAAGCCACCACAACAACCCGATCCCTAATATCAACTGAATTGGAGCACACAAGATATTACCTTTCGCAAAAGTCACAAGCTTAATGATAGAAGAAATCCATCACTTTCAAAGTATAAAAACTAGTTGAGTCACGAAGAGGCTAGTATTCCGCGAATTTTCGGGGGAATACGCGCTGAACAGGCTGAGATGAAATTCCCTGTGGACACAATCCGACGCAGGAACACTCCCGATGACGTTCGGAGCCAGAATGGTATCGGACGTGATCCGAGGGTTGTGGACGGGTGCTCGGGAAGGAAGATTGCAACCACCCTTTCCCTCTCTAAATTTCCTCTCCAATCACCGATGCTACAATCACTCTCATCAAACTCCTCCTCCGCGTGAACCCTCTTCCCTTTCGTCTCAGTCGAGAGGGAAAACAGGGAGTCGGATTTTTCTTTCCTCGAAGAAGGAGAAGAGGCGACCGACGGGAATCGAGGTCAAGCGAGAGAAAACCTGAATCTGAGCACCGCATGGAGCCCAACAGTGTGCCTTGGGGTACTCCCTCTCTCCCCCTCGTTAAAAAAGACTCCCTTTCCTTCCACCTGAATGAAACGATCCTTGGCCATGCTGCACAAATCCAAGGATGCCAGCCAAGTCAAGAATGTCCAGAGTCGAGTGTTTCAGATGTATCATTCAGGAAAACATACCCAGCAAGAGGTTAAGGAATGAATTCAAGCATGTTACCAGGAATGCGAGGATATATAAACAAAGGACTACATGAAAGGAGTGACTTCGCACGCAGACAGGCGCACGGGTGTAAAGTCATTAGCACTAAAGATGAAATCCACCCTGAAATAATCATTTGGCTCAGCCAGGATTCGAACCCGGATCTCCCTATTGCCGCTCGGGTATGGTATTAGGTACACCACCAAGCCACCTTTTTCCACGGCGAATCTCAGACTAGGTTTTTTCGGTTAAAAGTCGGTCCTGGATTTGTTGCAAAGCTGCTTTTTTCATGCACTGCTTCGGAAAACGCCCGTCGTAAAGATGCGACAGATACGGTTTACTTCTCCGACATTGGCTTAGTAAGCACGACCTCCGTCTCTTGGGCCATAGAGTGGACTTGAGACGCCAGTACCTTGATCGGTTAAACCCAGCCTAAGATTCACTTAACAAAAAGAGGGCTTGGTAGTGTAAGTGGTAGAATACCTGACCGACGATCGGGAGATCCGGGTTCGAATCCTAGCCGAGCCAAATGACTATTTTATTGCGAATTTCATCATTGGTGCAGATATATAAACAGGTTTACGCATAATAACTGTCCAGCAGTCATAAGCTGCGGTCAACATAAAAACCCCGACATCCCTATTATTGTGGGAGACAAAATGTTAGCTCGTCAAACACTTTATTAATATGATTTAATTAAAACTCATACATTCCCTTCTTCCTGTGAATAAAATTGAATTGAAATAAAATTCCCAATCGAAATAAGCAACACGAAACAAATGCTAATGCCGTTGTCAGTCTCTCAGACCAATCCGATCCATCATGTGATACGTGTAAATGAAAAGTTACATGAAATTTTAAAAAATGCTTTGATTTCACTCCATAACCAGCTCCAGTACATGTTTTGTGATCATCAGGTGAGCATAGTAAAAAATACTATCCTGAAGACAGTACAAAATTAATAGAACTGAAACCGGTCGTAAAGAGAAATTGCAGGTATTTGAGTAAAATTATAATGCTAATAACTAATAATTTAATTGTATGTTAGATTTCCACATTAGTAAGCCTGATAACAGCTCTCTACCCATGGGAGTGATATAGGTGTCTGTAATTTCAATCTTGGTTCCATGCGCAGAAGCCTTCAGGCGCTCAAACTTCTTAATATATATACACCAAGGATGAAATTAGCCACGAAAAAATCATTTCACTCATCCTGGATTCGAACCCGGACCTCACAATTTTCGGTTAGGTATCATATTTTCTCTCGAGATTTGAGCATTCTTGAGTTTTCCTGGAACTTCTGCAATCGAAAAAAATGCTTGACTTCGTGTTTGTGGTGTGATACCGGTTTTCCTAAGTTGGAGAACGATTGAGAGAGCTCGAATGTGGAGGAATGAACCAGGAGGTAGCGTATGCATCTTGTCTTACAGTCTCGGTAAGACTCCTTCTCCCAATACCATCCACTCGGCAGAGGCCGTTAAATCTCCCCTGCCTTCACCTGGTGACCCTCTGAGGTCTTCGCGAACCGTCTCTCGCCTCGCATTTCTCCGGCCACGATCTCCCTCTCGAAATCAACTCTACAAACGGGTAAACCACGGGAATATCTCTCTCCATTTCTATATCGTTTTCTTCGCCTCGAGAGAGAAAGGGAGAAAGGAATATCGACTTGCGTGAAGCCTTTTAGGGATTCCCACTGGTTTAATTCGTAGCATAACACCACGGTTTCCACGGGCGACTCGTCCATCGTCGTCAGGGTGAATTAAAAGCATTGAGATGTAAATATAAACTATTTTAAAAATCAGGTTACACCTGATTGGCCGGAAATATTCAGGTAATTTATTTATTTGTTCAACAGAAAACACCATTTCATAACAACTGTTAAAAAATACAGGGCAAAAACTCAAAATATGTGCAGGTAATGACTACCAAGATTTAAGGAAATTCGGATAAAAAGAGGACTTTTATCATTTTTTATTTTATTTTTAATGGGATTCCATTCACTGCTAAGTTTACACCCTGTGCCTCGATTAAAAGTATTTTTACTTATCCTGATGCAAATGGCCTCCGTAGAAAGCTGACCCAGGAAAGCTGAGCTCCTTTTCAGCCAAAATACCTCTGTCCTGAGAAGACTTCGCAAACATTTCAATGGGAAAGAATTAATCAATTATTCCGACTCTTTCATTCACTGCTGGGATAGTTGTTGATTTACTCGTTGGTCAGTATGTGCTCCGGCACGAAATTGAAACTGCTATTTCGAGGTTATATCAGGATATGAGGGGAGCCTGATAGCCCAGTAGGTAGAGCTTTTGGCTGCTGATTGAAGGGTCCAGGGTTCAAATACCGGGTGAAGACTTTGAACGCCCCGAAACTATAATCCTCGAGGTGCGCGGTGGCCCAGAGAAAGGAACTGACCCCCCTACGCTGTGTGACGTTGACAGGTTAGTGCCCCATTTCGGGGTGACCTCTACCCTCACCTATCCCAACCAACCTGAGACATGGAGAACAACCTCAACCCGAATCTGAAACGAAAACAATCCGAACTAAACTGAACCTGGGCATATAGAGCATAATATTAGAGCTGCACAATATTTTCAGGTGCGACAGAAGCGATAAATTAAGAGATATTTTGCCTAACAGATAGATATGGGAGTTATTTTTTCCCCGAAACATAAAGGACTTTAATAAATGCTAGTCGTAATTTCCTTAGAGCACTATTACGGGGTATTATGTAGATGTACAAGATATAGATGAACCTTCGGGTTGAATCACTCAGAGTGTGAGTGAGATAAGTATATCTGCTACGTTAGCGATCTCATGAGGCAGATGGTCATGGCGCGCTTTGGAAGCTGCAGCCTCCCCGTTATTTATTTCGATTGAAAATTTTATTTCCATCCAATTTAATTCTCAGACAGCAAGCAAATTATCGGGATTATAATTAACTCTACTGCTAAGTACATCAACATCTACATAATACCCGGCAAGCCGCCTAAAAGGCGTATGGCAGGGGGTATTAGAACATCAGCCGTTTACACATCAAAAGGAAGTGCTCTAAGGAAATTACGCCTTTTCATTTATTTAAGTCCTTTATAGTTCGGGGGAAAAACGAATTCCCAAAACGAAACAGCAAAACATCTCTCTTAATTTATCGCTTGTGTCGGACCTGGAAATATAGTGCGGCTGTAATATTATGTTCTCCGTGTCGCTCTTAAAGATATCCATTCTCAATTGTTCAAGCGATCTAAGCCTAGCGCGCAGCCTCTGAGTCTCCAGAGGCTCCCAGCCTAATTCGTTTAGCATCCCATTATTACAAAAACAACTGAGGAAGGCGAGGTAAAGTGGAAGGACACCCCAAGTTAACGAAAAGGTGAAGGTACTTTTTTACAAGTTTATTACGAGCAGAACAACGCGTTTTGACCGTTAATTCATTACATTAGCAGTATGCATGGGAATGATTTAACAATTGAAACATGTTGTATGGTATGCATGCGGAAAAGTGCCATCTCTTTTTGGTTAACGAAGTATTTGATTAGCTAACTGTTTCCATTTCCCATGATAATATGGATTTTGGGGCGTCTATGTTGTTCTCGGCTTTTGGTTACTGAGCAGCTATCACACGCAAATTTGTTTGCTTAAACTCGCATTCCTCTGCATTTTTTCCTTTGTGACAACTACCCGCGATACAGCAGCTGAGTAGACCACCAGCCCAAGGGAATCTATCCGATGACACTCCATATTTTGATATAGTTAAATTTCATAATTTATACTGTTAACGAAAGATGAATATTGACTTCAAGTCTCATGCGAACGAAATATATGGCTGACTTGATGAAATGAATGGTTTTCCGACACGCACGAATAGTGTGGTTTCTTATTTTTTTTAATTGCCTAAATAGAAAGAATATTACCCCTAGAGTACGAATTTCACGCTTTTAGATTTTAAATAACAATATCAATTTTTCGCGATTAAATGAAATGTGAAAATTTTCAAGCGAACGAAAACGCGACGGCTTAGTATGAATGCTGGGAAAAGCCCGTGTGACGTCTAGCTGCTGCTGTGTGAGGCCACCTGCGTGCGAGGCTATGAATGCCACTACGATGCAGGCTGCTTGCTGCCGAGAATGGCGGTAGCGTAGAGTAAACTGCTAGCAGGTAGCGCTTGGCTTAAATAAGGAGTACTGATACCCTATCAAACGAAGGAAACTTTTCGACCTTAGGCAATTTTAATAGGTGATTATTAAGAGATTTTTCCCTAAGCTCTGTGCCTCATGAATGCATTGGTAATCTCAGACGATGTATAACTCCTGACTACTCGTATAGCATCTAGGTCCCTGTGACGTCAAGTGGAGTGGCATCGCATTGGCGACAATCTGGCCTTTTCCAAATGAGGTTAAAATTGGCCATTAACATTCGTCTAAACTGATATTTCTAAAACCAAATAATTTGTACATTATGAATACACTAATGGTGGGTAACGAATCGCAATCAATGCCTTTCGTTTTCTTTGATGAACTACTATAATGACAACAAAATATCAGTATGGGCGAACTTCTAACCTTTACCCAAAGAAAGATTTCTGGCTACGCACCTAGATCGCATGTTCGAAAATGTTTAATCAAGCATATGAGGAAGATACTATGTCACCATTGAGATGGATACAGACATTTTCGAACGTAGTACGGGAAAAACTGCGATGCAGAAATCAAGGACAAGGTGTCCTCAACGTCTCCGGTTTATTCAAATGAAGAAATAAGGAAGAAATTCGAGCAAAAATGATTGGTCGTTGAAGAAATAGCAATAGCGCTTTTCCATTGAAAATCTATCTTCTACAAATTACTAAATCTATTTTCAATTTCATCATGAATTAACTTTCGTGCGAAATTAATCCTCTTGCCGGTAATGTAACGTGATATTCATGGGCAGAATCTTTGATAAATATTCTCCATCGATTCAGCCAATAAAAGTGAAAAATACCGATACACTGGTATCCCAACCAAATAAAGCTTAAATTTGTGTAGATACATAGATTCGTCTAAATTGAACCGTGAACGTATGTACTTGTTTTCAATTTTATCGCCTAAAATAAATGGGCCGTATATGGTCAGTAAGACCGAAACACTAGACTTTTAAACAAACAAACTTTCAAAATCTATGCCGTAAAAAGAGGACAATTCCTCGTTTTTCCTAAACATTAAGAGTCGAGAGATATGTAAGAGCTAGGCTAGGAAACTTTTAGCCTTCTGAAGAATATATAATACCCAGATAAGGTGGATTGATAACCCATTTCAACAATTAATAAAACAATCTTCCATGGCACTACTTTGAATAAAATATCAAAAGCTGGTCGTATTTTACTTACGCCCTCCTTGGGTCAAAGTCATCGAGTCAAGACATTCGAAAGGCCGTTTTACTCATATTTGCGCAGTCACATACGAGGCACATACTTGCGCAGGTTAGAACTACATTTCTTATTCAATATGCCGTGGAACTGCACGAATAAAATTAGAGCAGTGTCTATTTTGCCATCTCACGTCCACGCATTCTCACATGCGTTCTAGCAATTCGCCGCTTTACACGACGCAATTCTGACTGCGCCTTCGTATACACGGCAGATTTGCATGTACGAGCCCCGTGTAAAACGGCCTGATGGTTTTGCTACGGATAAGTTAGCGTTCCAAATATGTAAAAATCACGTACATGTAAAAGAAATATGTGCTTTTGGTTTTCCATTCACGCCATCATTATGGTGGTATGAGGGAGGTTTTCAAGTTGGGCGATTCCGGGATTAGTAGGAGAATGGGAGGTCTCGTGCGAATATTTTTTTAAGAACAACACGACTGCTTCCTGATTAAATCTGGGAAGGAAGAAGGTGTCCCGGTCAGCGGAATTATTAAATGTGCTTTAAAAGTTGTGATAGTATGACTGACTAATTTACAATAACGCGCAATTTTTCGCGAAATAATATTTACTTCCTACCCCGACCATTTCGTGAAGAGAAATTACAGGTATCTGAGAAAATTTTCAAATAACAGATTATTTGCTTGTACCTGATAACAACTCTCTACAGTCATATAGGTGTTGGTAATTTCAATCTTGGTTCCAAGCGCAGAAGCCTACAGGCGCTCAAACTTGTTAATATATCTACACCAAGAATGAAATTAGCCACGAAAAAATCATTTCACTCATCCGGGATTCGAACCCGGATCTCACAATTTTCGGTTAGTTGTCATATTTCCTCTCGAGATTTTAAGAAGTTTGTTACTCGAAAAGACGAATAAATATGTGCTTTTGGTTTTTAATTTACGCCATCATTATGGTGGTATGGTGGTTTGAGTCTTCGAGTTGAGCCACTCCAGGATAAGTAGGGGAATGGGAAGCCTCGTGCGAACATTTTTTTCAGAACAACACGACTGCTTCCTGATTAAATCTGGGAAGGAAGAAGGTGTTCCGGTCTGCGGCGGAAAGGGAGAGGAGTAGGCCCAAAAGCTAACGATTCCCCGGCAAGCGCTCTGGGGTTCGTGTGTATTTCCCACGCCATGCGTCTGGAGTCGGGGAATTTAAAGAGAAAGACAATGGAAGAGCGAAATTTTTAAATGTTCCACGCTCTTTCAACCCGTTTAGAATCGTCGGGACGCTCTGTTGAGACATAAACCGACAGATGCAATGGCCCATTGTCATTTGGAAGGCTTAAAAAGTGGTTCAGGACATTGCATATATTTATTACCCGTTGCCACGAAGAAAGGAGAGGTAATGAGATATCATTATTCCGTGATTAGCTCTTTTCAAAAGGACGGAGTAGACTTTTTTTTTCGCTTGACTTTGAATTTGTTAAATATGCTTTAAAGGCTGTGATTTTATGACTGGTTAATTAAAAATAACTCACAATTTTCCACGAAATAATATTTACTTAATTATTTTAATGCTAAAAGACAAGTTTCAGGTACCAAAAACATGAGATATTAGTGATAAAACAAGTTAAAAATTCGACATTTACAGTAAGTCGACAATGTCCACTGTCCTCTATTGACTGCTGCAGTACTTTTTTCTACAGTGACGTATGAACACCAATCATGAGAAAAAATGATATCATATTAGTGTTTAGGAGAGCACAATTACCAGAGCACTACAGTATCACTTGGTCATAGGTAGTTTCGCGTATCCTTTATGCCAAAATAGCAGATGATTTACAGGATCTTTCTAAGGTTGATCAATGGTGACGAAGGAATCATTACTAATAGGGACAAGTGATTTTGAGTCATTGGCTTCAAACTTACACGGCGAAGAGGAAAAAGGGATTTTGAGGGATAGCCCAGATGGCTGCCCCGTGATGGTGTGAAGTTAAGGTAAGGACTGGGTAAATACCTTCAACTTAATTTTCAAAAATACCATCTCGAATGAAAATATTCGAGCTGGAATACAAGGTTCGTCATGCAAGAAGTTTCGGATATGTGTAAATTAGTGGTGGCCGTAATGAATATTTTTTCCACCTTTTCCTAGACTTTACGACCCTCAAAGACAATAAGACGGCTTTCATTAGGACTATCAAGGAAAAAACCATGTTCTATGAGCTATTAATTGAAGTTTGTACAAGAATACGCAGCGGTCAACAAGTTGACAATCCTGGTTTCCCAACCAGCTGACAACAGGTTACGTAGTAATTAAAAGAAAAGATACTAACCAACTAATGATGAGAATGAATGATATTTATTATCTTCTAGGATAACCTAAAAGAGCAAAGAAAATAAAATTCATGTCACGTTCTGCTCTGAAAACAAATATCATTTTTACAAAATATTCCATTTCAGCGGTGCAAAAAAACAAATTTTTTCGGTTTAAAAGAAATCATAGGGAGGCTTCAAAAGAAAAAAAAATTGACAACAACTAAATAAAATATTCCATATCAATAACACGAAAATATAACTTTTAATACAAATCGTAACGAACACATATATAGATGGAAAGTTTAGGTAGCATCATAAAAGAAAAATTATAAACTTAAATCCTGGTCTTCAAATAACGGTACAATCTTTCTTTTAAGAACTGAGGGGATTGGGACGTTTTGATATCTAACATAAGGGAATTCCAGATTCTAGAAGCGGCAAGTTGAAAAGATTTTAGAGGAAGATATTTCCAGCGACAAAGGCTACGGTAATGACCAAATTCTGCACCACAGTTTATTTGGTCCAGCCAGCTCGATGACATGACGGTCAGCGATTTCTAGCTCCTTCTTCCTTTCAAACGGCCTCGCCTCCAAAGAGCCAAACAGCTGAAATTCGCACGTACGCAACGAAAAAAATCTCGCATATTAAGTAGGGTCACCGTTTGGACGAGGTGAGGGTTTTTTAAGTGGGTTTTTATTAATGCTGAGAGGGGCGTTCGGAGAATGCCCCGAAGATGAGCCACGCTATGACGCCACTATGAGAGGTGGGACGAAAAATGTGAAAGGCAAAAGAAGTCTTGCGAGCGTCCACCGTTAACCGAGAAAAGTGAGAATACGCATTTATTTCACTTTCGACATTTTATAAACGTTTTAACTCGGAACGCCTGAAAACTCAACGGTAGGTATTGGCATCATAATCATTAGCCAACAATCCTAAGATTGGTTTGACGCAGCTCTCCATTCCTCTCTCGTATCCGCTAACCTTTCTATAGCGACGTATTTCTTTACTTTGACGACCTTTATAACTTGTCCTATGTAACTCATTCGGGGCCGTAGAGGGCTTTAGAGGTCTTTAACCAAGGTGGGCTTACTAGATAGAAATATTAGTTTCATATCCGCAAGATGTTAGCCCTGAGTTTATTATATTACTTCTTATATTTCTTAAACGCTTAAAAATAGATTAAGAATAAATTTGTTTTATTCGTAAGGCTGCCTACTTAGTAACAGTGGTGTATAAGTAACGTGAACTCAACATCATACGCCTTCATCTGCTGAATAAATTACAAGAACATAATAGAAACTTGCCAAAGACTATTTAGAGGAAGGGTACCTATGGCCTTACTATTTGCGTTGATCATTGAAAATAGAAACGATAAAACTATCGTATATTTTCTCAGTCGTGATAACAAAAAGAAAATTTTCGCGCAGTTACAATTTCCGTGGGGCATGGTTTCCCGTTTGGAGATGAATCGTCATCATCATCATAAGTCAACAATCCTAAGATTGGTTTGACGCAGCTCTCTATTCCTCTCTCCTATCCGCTAACCTTTTCATAGCGACGCATTACTTCTCTTTAAGATGCTTTATAAACTGCCCAATGTGACTCATTCGGGGCCGTCCCTTCCCCTTCTTCCCTTCCACTTGTCCTTCAACGATTGTCTTCATCAGACCATCGTGCCCAAAAATGTGGCCAACTAAGTTGTCCCGTCTTCTTCTTATGGTTTTTAGGAGGCTTCTCTTATCTCGCACTTTTGTTAGCACTTCCTCGTTACCTACACGGTCAATCCATTTTATCTTCATCATTCTTCGGTAGCACCACATTTCGAATGCTTCCACTCTTGACTCCTCTACTGCTGTCAACGTCCAAGCATCAAAAAGAAATTCAGCATCTACAGAAATTCATCCCCTTCAAGGACGAAAAGATCCGTAAACTTCACGCGCAACATGTGAGACCTTAGATTTACCCAGCTTATCAAGTGCAGAAAGGATTCTCGGTTTCTTCACCGGGTAATTGGCTCCATGTCTCCCTGTGAAGCCAATGACCCGGCTGAAAAAAAACCGAGAATCCTACCTTCACGCGTAACAGATCCCTTTTATGATGAAAAATTAAAAGAGAGGTGCTATCTCGCACTCGTCCGGCTACATCTTGAATATGCAGCGAACATATGGGATTCGGCCAAGGTAGAATTAATCCGTGAACTTAAAAAAATACAAAGGAACGATGCCCAGTTCGTCAAAAACTGCTACGGGCTTACAGAATACGTTGCACAGATTTTAATTAGGCTGGAGCCTTGGAGGCTGCGCGCTATTCTTTTACTCACGCTCCATACGTGTTTACCTGGGAGCCGCTGGAGACTCAGTGGCTGCGCGCTAGGCTTAGATCGCTTCAGCAATTGAGATTAGATAGACTACAGAGTGATGGGGAGAACATCATATTGGAACCCTAATATACTTCGGAATTCATTTATCCACCGAACAGCAAAGGACTTGTGCGAAAAATCCACAGATAAAAAATCATTTGCTTTGACCGAGATTCTAACCCGAATTCGTCGATTTTTGGCCGAGTGCTTTAGCTAGTGAGGCTAGAAGCTACCGAGGGCTTCGTGAAAATGTTTGGACTATACCGGAAAAATATCACCGTGGTTAGTTATCACAATTTCCCGAAATTTCCGGCAGAGTTTTTTTAGCCAGTTAAGCTACCGAGGCGTCATTCTCCCCTGTAGAAATTTGTGGACTATAGCGGGCAAGATTTTATGAACTGCTGAGCATATTACGTGACTAGAAATCCAAATTGTGCGCACGGCGCCACAGCCGGAGAGCGAAGCCCGAACTCTGAACACAAAGAGGTGTTCGCTCAAGATGAATTTAAGTTTTACCGGGAATTCAATTTACTTACCTTGAATTTAATTTACCGGGACTAACCACCGTGATAACTTTCCGGTATAGTCCAAAAATTCCCAAAAAGTCCTCGATAGTTAAACTGGCTAAAGCAATCGCCCGGAAATCGAGGAATCCGGATTCGAATCCCGGTCAAGGCGAATGATTTTTTTCTCTGAGGATTTTTCGCACAATTTGTGCATTGCGGGTGACTCCGTAAAGTTATCACCGTGTCTAGTCCCGGTACACTTAAATTAGCAAAATATTTTATAATGGGATAAAGGAATAAATGCTTGGTGGAACTTTTGTGAAGCGTTTCCTTTTCATGTTTGAACGGTTGGTGTCCTAACACACGCCCACTGAGGCGGCTTGCGTGGTAATGTGTATATGTAATTTCCTTAAACTACCAGCGGTAGCCATATTTAATTATGCTGACCTGGGAGTCCTTTGCATGGTCTTCTCTCCAGCAGAAAGATTCAAAGCACTTAATAACTAATATATAGTACTTGTACAATCGGTGAAACTTTGAGCATGCGTCCATTGGCTGAATCCGGCAAGTAGTTTTGGAGATGGATATGAAACTGAAATCAATTATCTTGATCAGCTAGTGAATAATGCTGCTATCAACTTCTCATTTTCTTGTTCCGGCGCACGTTATCAGATTACCAAAATATCTCTATTATTTTATATGTTCTATTCTATCATTTTCAATATATTTCGGATGGTCGTCTTTTATCCTCCTTGCCCCGACTGCGTATTAATATTTTGCCTACATTTTATTTATTCTTAAGATAAGTTCATTTTTCATTGCATTATTCATCACTTGAAGCATATTTTGGAGGTCATCTTCATTTACTTCAGACGGCTAAATATATATAATAAAAGCTTCATTTCTCAACTATTTATCATCTTGTTCCACTAATTACTACCTTATGTATCTAATTTATTGACTGAGTCACTATTCCTACATGAAGAATTTTAACGAACCTGAGTTCCATCGATTTGGCGAGCTTATAAACCGTGGGAAAAACTCTTTGACGAGGTTGATATGCGCAATCTACCATTCATGGATATCCACTTAAATTTGGCTGCGGTATATGAACGACGATCGAGATGCCCTCTTCAGCTGGAATGACGTGAGACAAGCGGTTTGCGCTACCGTGGATGACCCCGTAAGATGAACTCTTCTAACGGCACGAATTACTGGTCAAGAAGCATACAATTGGCTATGATTTCAGGGCTACAAGAAAAAGGGAAAAAATATCCATCAAACTACTGCCTATTAATGGCGAGGGCCCTTCCAGAAAACCCGAAAGTGTGATGAATGACTGGCTAGGAGGGCCGCAGACAGGAGTAGACGTTCTACGATATAACGCGTGAATGGAGTTACGACACTGAAGAGCAAAGGGCGAGAGAAAAACCATTCCGCTCCGACACCGAAGCTAATTACTGTTCTCTGGAGTTGAAGAAATATGGACATAATAATCATCAACGGGGCTGCTGCCGTTAGCAAGGACGTTGATCTTTATTGAGGATACTACGCCTTGATTTCCATGAGCATTTCTTTTTCTTCGACATCTGCCTTTCCTTTTTGAATCAAGCAGAAATTATACTATCTCCCCTAAGTTGCGTCACCAGATTTGATGACTAGGATTTCATAACACATTTTCTTTAAAAATTCTCCTTAGTCGCCATGGTAGCAGCATCCTATTCAACGTAGACTGTTGCTTGGTAATAAAAGAACCAAAGCACAATTCCAAAAATAAAAAAAGACCAATCAACAATTCTATAGATTCAGAAAATGCTGCACATACCAAATTTC
Organism: Ischnura elegans; assembly: GCF_921293095.1. NCBI lineage: Eukaryota > Metazoa > Arthropoda > Insecta > Odonata > Coenagrionidae > Ischnura > Ischnura elegans. The sequence continues at coordinate 21,413,488 of NC_060255.1, forward strand.
CCAATCCAGTTATTGTAGGTAATTAAATCCAGCTAGTTTCACGCACTAGAAAGTATGATATGCATGGAAGGATGTCGTTAATCAGAAGTAAATATTAAATGATTTTATCGTTATTTATCACTTATTAATGGGAGGAATTCAGTGATTAGGTGAAAGCGATAGCAGTTTGGAGCATGAGACTTTATTTGACCTCTGCAAAGCTTCAAGAATTTATAATAAATATTCATCAAACTGAGTAATTATATTATACAAAACTCAAGACTTCTTTAACCCTTTTTAACCAAATTAATAAATTGAATTTGATACCTTTGTTATAGGAATTCACCAAATCCTATAAAAATAACATAAATAATTTCTACATATTTTGAGTAGCTGAAAAACCTTTCCCTACTTTCTCAAAAACCAGAGTAGGACAAGTCATAGGCTAGAGGAAATTTATAGTTGCATTTAATTTTCAAAAGAACAAGATTTGTATTTTCAAACACTCTACTCCTAGGATATGAAACTGAAATCAATTATCTTGATCAGCTATAGAATAATTCTGCTGTCAACTTCTCCTTTCCTTGTTCCGTTGTACGTTTTCGGACTTCCCAAATATCTCTATTATTTTACATGCTCTATTCTATCATTTTCAATATAAATTTTGGACGGTCGTCTTTGATCTTCCCGGCCTCGACTACTGCGTATTTGTATTTTTGCCTACTTTTCATTAGTCCTTATAATAACTTCCAAGTAAGCTAGGACACCAGAAAAATATAATTAGACCTTTTCTCGGCAGAAAAGCAACTCTTTCAATTGCAACTCTTCTGGTCCAAAAGTTGTCATGGGAAACTACTACGCATCATAATAGACAATTTCAAGTGAGAAATGGAGAAAATGTTTCTCATTTGCATTTTTCTTTTCTCAAAGCCGAATAGGAGAAACTTTTAAAGTAGCCTGGAAATTAGAAAGGCTTGAGTGTAAAAGAGGCGCAAAGCTGAAGAGAAGGCTTAAATGCATAATTGACCATTTTCTTTTCGCGATTGTCTTCACGGCTGTCACGTTCGTGGGAATTAAACCCCTCCAGCATTCCCTAGTATTTCACGACAAGAAGTTACGGGGCTTAAAAACTTTTCTGCGGTACCTAATTATCTTAAAGCGCAGTGCCTGTGTAAAATGGGAATGCATGTTTCAATTACGCAGCAATGCCAAAGTATATTAAAATTATTCGAGCATCTTTCTTCATCATTCCAACACGAGCAGTATAAAAAACTTGAGATTGAAGACAATTGACTGAAAATTACGAAGCATTATAGATACAGCTCCATCCAATAAAATCCCATTTCATTAAATTTTTATTAAAAATTTTATTTGAGGCATGGAATTGGTACGGAATAAACTCATTGGAATGATACGCTTAATCACTGACAGCCATTTTACTTGATAAATCTTCTACCAGAGTAAGGTGCAGCCTATATCTAATTATTTTCAACAATTATTCATTGCCTGGAGAAAACTTTCACCATTGTCAAAGTCAACCATTTTATGTTTTAATTTAGATAGTGGGATTAATTATTCATGTATAAAATAATTAAAGCGAAAAGATTGAAAGTGATAAATTTCTTATACAAGTTCTGCCTTGAATAAAATAGTCGTAAATAAATAAAAAAAATCTCGAATACCTCAAGTATCCATTAGGACTAAATTATTATAAGCGTGAAACATATTTTACAACCTAATGTTGTTTAAGTAATATTCTCCCAACAGTAATGGGTACTGTTGAGGCTAGTAGTATGAAACCACATTTTTATCATAACGGGTCGACTCCTGCACCTACAGGTCATTACTCTCACTGTTTAACTCAATCATTTTAGTTCCAAATGTCTGTAGCTACGAAAGTAGTAATTCTAAATTCGCTAATTTCCCACATTTTACGATAATTCTTCCATTTTTTGCATGATGCCTAATAAATCAGGACATCACCATCATGTTGGCCGACCCTCACGTTTTTTTTCCTTTTTTTTCATTGGACAGCTGATTTCTATTCGGACTCAAAAACGGTATTACCGTCAAGGTAACTGTTGTCTTCGCCGTTCTACCGATTCGATCGATGGATTTTTCTTCCTCATAGGAAAATCCACTAGGACCGGTAGAACATTAATTGCTTATGCTTGGTTTCGCTAATAGTAGGGCCCCCTTCGCTTCTATAGAGTCGGGGTTTTTTTCCCTCGTCCCCTCCCTTCCGCTCCTATCCCTTCCCAGAGGCGTCGACGGGCTCCCATCGCGGCGGCGCGCCGGCGCCTCTCTCCGTTTTCCTACCTTTCCAGCCCCTCCCCGGGTGATCGGGCGTATAAGTCACTGGCTTGGTTCCGGCCCCAGTGCGTTGTATCCTTCGAAGGGTTCACCTAGAACCCTTAAACTCTTTGTTGTCTTCGCCTCAGCAACCGACGCGGTAGAAACAAAAAATGAAGAATATCATCGCATACCGCGGAAATTTCCGTTGTCACGGCCAACAACCCTATGCAAGTAGCCTTAAAAACTTAACTGTCTTAACTTATATTCCATAAAAACTTTTTCTTACCTGAAGGTCGCCCATGCCTCTGCGCTTAATTTGCAGTATATTTTCTTCCCACATCGCCCTAAAAAACATACACGGTCAACAAAGGCGAATCTAGGGGTGGGCACGGGGGCACGTAGACTCTTAAAAAATATGCAAGATTTTTAATACGGTCCCATTATCATTGCCTTCGTTTTGTACTACGAGGTATCCTAGTGCCCCCCCCCCCCCCAAGACCAAAATACGGCCTTGCTTGTGCCCCCCAGGAAAACCTGGATCCGCCCCTGACGGTCATTCTCATTTGGTCAAAAGGATTTCCTCAGACGCATTTTCATCTTCAAATTGAAAACTCATTTTAATTTTAAGATTCAATAATAAAAATATACTCGGAATACATAACACATTCTTCATCATTATCGCTGACAGATATATTGGTCAAACATTACAAAATATTACAAATATTGAAATAATAAATTCTTCAAAGCTAATTTTTTTGGCACTTGGCTGTGGAAATGTTTCCGCAAATGTGCAAAAAACACAATGCAAAATTAAATTATGAGAACGCATGTTCAGTAACTTTCAAGCTATCGTCATGAATCATCATAACAGAATGGAAGAGTATAAAGAAGACAGAGAGGGTACATAAAGCTAACCTTACGTAGGGTTGTGAAAAAATGGAAAGGTTAAACGCCCTAGTTTTATAAAGTAAATACGGTTTTTTTATTCATATTATCCTCCGTCAGTTTATATTCCCAGCGCATACTTCACTGTCAGGTTAACACGATTTACCTCCAAAATTTCATGGGAAACAACCTTCTCCTCATACGTTTTTTATACCGCTATGGATTACGATGCGCAATCTTGCTCTCGGTGGATGAATCACCCTGGGCAATGGGGAAAATGAGTGCAAGAACACTTCCATTAGCCCTTGGAGACGGAAATGATCCTCCTGGAGAAGTTCGACATTGCGCAAATACAGCCGAGATTTGGAAAGCTACTGAGAGGGGGAAAAAATGACGTTGTAAAACACTTACGTTTCGCACGCTAATTGGAGTCAAATTGAGGCGCTACCCAAATTATTCGTCAACGCAATTTCCAGAGCCGGACGCACGCAATATTTCAATTCAAGGAATTGTTGCTTAAGCAAAAGAAAGTGAAAAATTGTAAATTTCCTTCAAGTTTCACATGCACTAAGATAATTCTGAGATAATTGTCCGAGAATTACTCACAGGTAAACATCAACAGGCAAAGTTTCTTACGGTTTTTTTTTAAATTGAATCACATTGCAAAAAAGAGAGCAGTTTGTAACCGAAAATAACATAAAGTGAGGTCATAGTACAATGGAATTCGACGGTGGTCCCTTATTTTTCAACATCTCAGTAGGCCATTTGCAATAGGGTGGTTTGCTATTATTTTTTTATTGCCTAAATCGAAAGATTATTACTCCTGGAGTACGTATTTCACGCTTTTAGATTTTTAAATGACGATATCTATTTTTCGCGATTAATAGAAAAGTTAACATTTTCAAGCGCGCGAAAACGCGACGGGTAAGTATGAATGCCGGGAAAACTCCCGTGTGACGTCGTTCTGGTTCCCGCTGCCGCAAGTGAGGTGACCTTGGGGCGAGGCTCAGAGCGCTGATACGACGCAGGATGCTAGCAGGTAGCAGAGTACCCAGCTAGCAGGTAGCGCTTGGCTTGAATAAGGATTATTAATACCTTATCAAACGAAGGAAACTTTCCAACCTTAGCCAGCTTTAATAGGTGACTATTATTAAGACATGTTTCCCTGAGCTCTGTGCCTCATTCATGCGTTGGTGATCTCAGACTATGTAAAACTCCGATCTACTCGTATAGAAACTAGGTCCCTGTGACGTCACGTGGAGTGGAATCGCATGGGCGCCAATCTGGCCTTTTTCAAATGAGGATAAAATTGACCCTTGCCATTCGTCTAAACCGGTATTTCTAAAACCAAATAATTTGTATATTATAAATACACTAATGGTGAGTAACGAATTGCAATCAATACCTTTCGTTTTCTTTGATGAAGGAAACTATCCTATTTACACTGTTTCGATGCGGCAAGGATGTGGAAATGGCTCTAAGGCATTTTTAACTGAATGTGTATTTTGTGGTTCGTGATTGAAATGTGTGCGTGCCCCAGGGGTCCTTAATGCTAAAATTGTCAAAAAATAAAAGTATTTCATAAAAGTTTTTAAAAATCAAACGTAATTTAAAATGTATGGTGAGGAGTTCGAGGAGCCCTTTTTTGATAAATTTGCAAATAAATTAAACATCGATAAATAATTATATTATCAAAAATTAGCAAAATTAAAATTGCCTGAGATAATTTTCATAGCATTTCTCCTTTTTGAAATATAAGAATTTCGTTTTAAAAGGGTTCTTTTGGGGTATAATAATTAACCATGCGTTTTTAATTTTGGCAAGTTTGGAAATGTTTCTTCATCATCCTTTGGTAGCACCACATTTCGAATGCTTCAAACCCTTGTTTTGTCTGCTGCTGTCACGTCCAATCCTCGCTGCAATGGTGAAACACGCTCCACATGTAGTATCTGATGAATTTTATCCTCACTTCTATGCTTTTACTATCAGCAGTGTGAATATTCTTCTTTTTGAAGAATCTCTTAACTGCTGGTAGTAAAAGCTCTTCGCCCTCGCTATTCCACTATTTCGTAATAGCTTCGTCCATCGTTGGTTATTCGGCGTCCTAGATGACAAAACTCTTTCACCCCTTCAAGCTTTTGTTTTCTTAGTTTAATTTTTGACCTAGCCTCCTCTACTTTGCTATATATAAGTACCTTAATCTTTTTTTTGCTGATTTTTAGCTGATATCTGGAAATTTTCCTTTGTATATTCGCTAATGTCTACTTCAAATCATTCTCTCTCTCAGCTATGACTTTTATGTCGTCAGCGAATCGCAGCGTACTAATTTTTCCCCGGGGATATTGACAACCAAAGTCCTCTCTTTGATTCCATCGATGGATTTCTCGATGCATGCATAAAAAATTACGGGGGACAGGGCACACCCTTGCCTCACTCCTTTTCTTAATCTTGCTTCTGCACAGTTTAGTCCAAATTTAATCAAAGATGCTTGTTTTTTTACAAAAACTGTGAACAATTCTGCGATCATTGCCGAGCACTCCAATAGGCGATATAATCTTACAGAGCAAATGCAATCATATTTTATTTCAAACGAAAAAAAGCTTCCCCACAAAATCCGCGGTAGTCATGCCATGTACAGCATGATTTTTACTGCAATAAATTTGCTTTTCTATGCAAGCTCCTGCAATGCAAATTTTTATTTTAATGTTAAAGATATTAGATAGAATAGTGGCTATCTAATCCTCAGTCCAGTAACCATCGTGTAGCACCGTTTCCTTCCATTCACCTTTTTTTTTTTAACAATGCTCATTATTAATCGGAGATTTAAAACCATAGGATATTATTTACTCAAAGCTTTTTTCAGGGTTTAGGTCAATCCGACTGTAAAAATTTAATGTTTCAAAAATCGGCGTGTAGCTTGAAAATATAAATTATATTTAAATAAACATATTCACCAATCATAAATGGAAAACTTAATGGAAGAAAATGCTTGAAAATTAAAGCACACACTTCACAATATAACTAATAATCCAAAACCACAAAAATACCAAACCGGTTTTCGATTTAAGCCTCTTAATAATGTCATAGAGTTCTGGAACATGAGTCTGTTTATATTAAAGTTTAATGAGGACTTCCACTAAGTTAAGTCATGAATGCTAAGATACCTACTTGCATTCACAAATATTTATTACTAGCTGACCCGGCGAACTTCGTACCGCCTAACAATCAATGAACTTACAGTTTACTTACACCATTTATAAATCAAGAGCGGCTGTATCGTTTTTAATCATGTTTAATTTATTGTAATAAAATAAGGATACAAATTATATAAAAATACGTAAATGAGTACCAAAATTGCTTGTCAGAAAGACATTTTCTTTATTGAATCTACAGAGGGTGAATCGGAGCACGTTTACGCGGATTTTTTTCAACAAATTTTCTTACGTTTTAGCTTAAGAAATTTTTGGCATTATGGTTTAATAAAGCAGTTCATGAAATAAAAATTATACGCATTCAGTTGTTGGCTATTTGCGTTATTAGCTGTAAAAAAATGTTTTTAGGTCCAAGTCTGTTGCATACACTTGGCCCATTCAGGGGGCAGGTTGACACGACCCCAGACCGACGCTTGACTGATGCTCAAAATCGTGCAAGAAAAGGCCCTATGAAGCAGCATTCGCATTAAATGACTTAAGGCGCGCCAGTTTTAGTATCTGTTTGGAAAAAATGCACTGCGTAAACGTACTGCATGCGTAAACGCACCACGGTGAGCCCTACACATTTGGGTTTAATGTCTTGCGTCAAGCACCTTCTGAGAAACAACAGTTTTTGTCTTGTTATCAGGCGCAAGATGAAGCGGATGAAGCTAAATAAATATAGCGAAGCAAAGCAGTGACGCAGCGACCCCCCCCCCCCCCCCAAAAAGCTTAGAGAATTTTTTTATGAAAGATTTTGTTATTAATATTAGGGGGACGGATGGCTAACAAACAAAACATATTTAACTATTCACACAGCCACAAAACCCACTATTTTGAACCATTTATCTTAAAAAAATGTCTGGGGGAAGTGCCCCCACACTTCCCGCTTACCTTAGCGAGTTTTCTATACCCTACAGACCCGTGGTATTAGCTGCGCCCAAAACCCCCTATCCTAGCTACGCACTTGAAGCGAAGGAAGAAATACAGAGGATGGTTTATCGACTCGTGAACATAGCACGCTAAATTGACCATGAGAAAATCATGGGTTTTCATTAGCACATGAGCACAAACGACACAAAAACTGAAAGAATGACCATGCAATTTTTTAATCGTTATCACGAATGCAACACGAATTGTAAATTGAATACGTTTAAGCTCATAAAGGGCATATGAGTTGAGATCATGGAATCTACGGAATGAGGACTTCCTAACCTTTGAATTTTCCTTTGAGTAAAGTTGCGTGAATCACATTCATCACCAATTTTTTTAATGATCAAACACGTTCCGTTGGATAGTTATGGTTGATTTAGGCTTCGAAAGATCATGAGCACAGAAACTACATTTTTCTGTAAATCGTGCCTTGGTAAGCCAGGTACGTCCAAGGACTTAAAATATTCAGATAGATAGTTGGTGATTTCGTCTTCGTTTGTTACGCATTTAAAAGATTCGAATCCATGCAGAGTACGAACTATTTGAATTTACCTCGTTTTAGTCATCCACATCTTCGTTCTTGCTCGCTAAATCGACCATCTTTGATTCTTTTGGTGATCAATCATATTCTGGAACTCTTTGTTGATGAGCTCACTGAAACTAATTTGCAATCATTCCAAGGAAATGAGTTAAAACTACTCGATTCCTTGACAGGAACACGGACATTACCGTTTGTCAACAATTGCTTGGAGATTTGTTTACAAACACGGTAGTGAAGTGTCAACTCGAGCTGGGCCACGGCTGGGCTTACAATCAGCTCGAATTAAATTTAAAAAATGTAAATTCAATTTAATTAATATTTTGAATATATTTAGTAATTAAAATGTTATATTGTTACAAAATGCAGTTATTAAAGTGGTAAAAACCAAACAAATTATTTCATTTGTAGTTTTGACCGACTTATTAATTGTTGTGTTACTATAACTCCTAAAAGCATGTCCATAGGAAAGAGATGAATTTTGTTTGTGAAATTATCCTTTTTTTAATGGCCTATATGTTAACCCCGCCTGAGACGAATCCAAAGAACCAAATCTCATTGAAATCGGTGCAGCCGTTCTCGAGTTATAAGTGTTCTAACTAACACGATTTTCGACTTTCTTTTATATATATAGATAAATTTTGTTACTTCATGATAGTACATTCTGTTGAAATTTTTACTCAGCAATACTCACTTTAGTTGGATAATTTTATCCCTGTTTAAGTAGCAGGTCAAAGGAATTTCGTATTTTTTCCGAATTAAAAATTGTACTATTGCAACAATACCTACTTAGATTAAAATATTTTTGAAGAAACACAGGATCGCGAATGTTTTCGAAAAATTAGTCATGTTTTGGTGCATAGTAACTCGTTGAATTTATGTGAAATGACATAAGAATCACTAATAAGTAATCATTAAAGAATATTACTAGTTTCAAGTATTTATTTTTATTAAAAAGTGATAGTATACTTTTGTCCGGCTTTATCCGACTTCGGACCTCTGTGCGTCGACTATAACGCGCGAATCTTCTGCCCCGAGACCGCCCGAAATTGTCCTTGCTCTACTTGGCTGGAGAATGGATCTGGTGTACACGCAAGGAGAGGAGAATGATTTTTTCACTCACTTCTCATTCACGGCACGCATTGGAAGGTCCTGGATCCAACGACGACTCGAAAGCTCTCTGCGGGAAGATGTTATTTCTGCTGAACTTGAACCGGAGCGACAGTGCATCGAGTTTCACTTCGTGGAAGGGCCCAAAACAAGCTCACACATGAGTAAAACGCCAATTGATTCACCAGTGCCAGCTGCAATCGCCTAAAATAATTGTGGATATAGTTTCCAAATTTCATAAAATTACGACCTCTATATTAACAGGTATTACAGGCTCATCCGACAGAAAATCAAATCATTGAAAGAAAGCTAAAAAAATTCGAAAAAGGCTATTCGGGCTTCAAGCCGGGTGGGCTCCCTCCATTCTGCCTAACCTGAGGATGATCCTTAGCCCTGAGGATGGAACCCGACTCGTGTGCCGAAACGTCGGCGGAACGGAGGGAGACCACCCGGCTGGAAGCCCGAATAGCCTTTTTCGAATATATTCGCCGGGAATGCATCAGATTTCACTTCAAGGCTAAAAAATGTTAACCAATCAACAAAAATATTGAGAATATCTTGATTAAAAGCCTATTCCATTCCCTTACGACAAATTTCCATTTTATAAGCGTAGGAGTGGCTAGAAGAATGCTAACTCGGCCATCCTATCCGAAGGATTAGCCCTCGAAAATGTTCATCTTTTCCAGAAATACCAAAAGAGATAGTTAATGAAACAAAAGAAAGAATCATAAGCTATAATTGGAATAGTATATACAGCAAGGAGGCTTGTCGAGATAGTCGAGTTTTTCCCAACCAACCGAGTATTTAAAAAAGCGAAGTAAATACAAACTCATTTCATAACAATAAAAACTTCTGTGGGCTGGGGTGGCACAAAATATATTTTCCAAATGTTTTGGGGTTTCTAATGATTCAAATCTTCAATTTGGAAGAGCTCAGTTTAGATTTTACGCATTATCTCATATAAAATCTGCGGAGAAGAAAGAAAGGGATTCGAACGCGAAACAGAAAAATTGACGAAGATATCGGCGATGTGGCAGGTTGATACCTACAATAATGCTATCTTACCCGCAAAAATTTAAGATAAAATGGTGGTACGAGTCACTCTATGAAACTCCATGATAATGACAATGAAAATTAATAATTAAAGTAAGCTTTACAGCCTTAACATAATAAAGACCCAGAATCCGACTGTTTTTCAGTATAAAATCGTTTCAGGCTTAATTTTGTGGAATAATGCTTTATCCATGATTAAAGCACAAATATCAATATCCACTCTATTTTATTTATCACTTAACCGATCATGGTTTCGACACTTGGTGTAATTTTCATGGTTTCAAGGTTGAAGGTCATTTTTGTGCTTTAATCATGTTTTTCAGTACATGTTAACGTTTGACCTTGGTAATAACTGGCACATTACTTCAGTAAATATTACTGAGAGTTCGTGGAATGATCTTTCATGATTACCATAGTAAAAAAATCACTTACTTGGTACAGAATTGCTAAGTTTTACATTTCACATTCATTTCGATGCCACAATAGCTTCCACATCGGCTTTCAGATAAGCATAACACCAAATTTAACCTTAGCCACGCTATGTTCGATCATTGGTTCCATCAATTTCAGGCCGCAGAGGGCAAGGCGGGTTCAGATGACGCTCGGGGCGAAAAACTTTTCTCTCCTAAGCCTGCCTGCCACTCAGGGACACTTTCTCTTAAATTTTACGAAATCTTCTCACCACGAATCCCTTTATGAGGCCGGCGTGTACTCCGATTAACAACCTACGATTTGGGCCTTAACGTATCCACAGGCTCTGAATCCAATGGTGTGAAATAGCAGTGTAATGTATGATTACATGACTTCTTTGGAGCAACTCAATAGAATAGTACGATCAAAAGGAAGACATACAAAGTATAACGTAAGTGATACCTACTACAATATTTTACATAACACAAACAGATGGAAAGAACCGCACTATCTGTCCAGATGAGATCACAAGCACAAAATAGACCCGCCGAAACAGCTTTCAAATTCTGTTAAATATTCTTTCCTACATCAGGGAATAGGGGATTAGAAGGTCTACCCAAGGCAGTTTTTGAACCCTTCCCGAGCAACCTGAAGACCATCATGAGAAGTAAAATAAAATGGAATTGTAAGGGTATTATTCTTTTCATTTTGTATGTTTTCTACGTTTGGGGTAAAGTTTACATTGTATTAATTGTTTATGTGTTTCTCCATGAGTATATTTTTTTCTCATAGCAAAGTCATGTATTAACTTGGATAAACCAATCTCTGTTACCACCCGACCAAATGATAGAGCTGTTACTTTACTTTAATAATAGTTATTTTGGAATCGAATTACAAAAAAAAAACGATCGAACAACTGATTAAGTTCATGGATTATATTGCCATAAAAATTTTTGCCTTGCTGCGTCATTTTTCTATTACATTTATAAAAATATGAAATGAATTTCTCGAACCAACTTCATAACTGTAAGAGGAGTGAATTTCGCCGAATAAATTACCGAAATAATAAAATGAAGGCTCAGTAATTTAATTAAATACTTTAAAAAATAATGAAAAAGGCCATCAAGTGACCCATAAATAAGGCTACGTATGTCCAAAGCAATTGCGCGGGCGACCAATTAACCAGTGATTACAGTCGGTTTTAAAAGGTCAAAGTATTTTCAGGTGAATCTACCATGCCGTTAAGCTGAGTTTTTGAACGCACGGCGTCATTAGCTACAATGTAAAAGCCCACTTTAAAGAATGAGAGGTCTGCCCCGAGACTATGATTTTTATTACTAATTTACTTTTACTTACTTCATATACCTACTTTTACATGCATTATTACTTACACATTAATTTATAGAATTTACAGCCGACAAAAATTATTCGTTGAGTACCGGATGGCAAAGAATGATTGTTGAAAGAAAGTTGTAAACAAATAGAGAAGATCCTTCTTGGGGAAGAATATGGAATAGCAAAAATTATTAGATGAAAAAAGAGATAAAATCATTGGATAGCTGCCGTGACAAGATGATAAAATATTTTCGCCAATCCTGAAATTTCAGGTGGGACTAATGGACAGGTTTCACGACAAAATGATGATTGCCTTACGAGGATATTGCTTGATTTTTTACATGTCATCGTGTTTTCTAGATTAGGATAAGCATTTTACTCTAACTCCTCTTTGAATACTTAAGGATATTGTCAATCCATAATTACTAGTTGTACAAAATCTCCATGCTAAGGAAAATGAAGGTTTGCATAAACTAAATGAAAAATATTAATCTTGTTGTTAGACCACTATTCTGTACATAGCTATGCAAAATATTGTAAGCCGTAATCTTTTCAGTAAGAAATAAAGCAGTTAATCTAATAATATCAAGTCATTGATATGTTTTCTCTTATTTATAACAGGAAAATTGAAGGCCACTTTCTATGGTTTTCGAAAAGTCGTTTTCACATTAATTTAAATATTCATTAGTATAGTGATTAGGATCCTTGGGCACTCTAACATATTTCGCGAAATGACTTGGGCGAAAAAAATACATTTAATTCATCCTTGGAGTAATAAGCGTAGCAATGATTAGATCCTCAATAACTAAGTAACAATTTTTGTAGAATTATTTATTTACGTTTCGGTCACAGTGGGACAAATCAGCTGCAGTTTTAACTCTTGAATTTATAGCTACAGAAATCGCTTTATCTATTGCAATAACATCTTACATGATAATATATAATTAGGTGATAATGCTCCATAACTCACGCTGCATGTGACGCTAGTGTTCCAGTGCAAGCTTGTCATGACAAGTCATGCAAAAGGGTTGCTGTTCGAACCAATATTTTGCATTATTGACGCATCTACTGCTAACATAATCGATAAGATATGGAAGGAAAAGTAAAAATCGGTCAAGCATCTCCAATAACACTGATCGTTTAAATTGGGTTTAACCATTTTCTCGACAAAAAAACCAGAGTTCATCGGTTTATCAGCAAAATAACAAGACGTCAAAATACCGCTACCGGGTACCAAGTTTATTGTCATGCCATAGTAACTCATTTTGCACAATATTAATTGCTATATTTGAATGGTATTAGATAACTGACATTTAAAGGCATTTTGCCCAACTTCTGATTCTTTTACAGCTTAAGATGATGCTTATTGTACCACACCTTAGCGCAAGATGAGATACCATCGCAGATATTCATTGAGTCAAATGAAAGATTATGCGGCACGATCAATGATCATTTCAAATTAGAGAATCCGATTCCATTTGTCTTAACGCACTATACATGTTGAACCAGACATGTTTTCAAGCCAAATCCATAAAGTTATATGGAAGATAGCGAGATAAAATTCCTCGAACCCAAATACAGCAAAAGAAAGTATCCTCAACGAAAAACATTGAGGTATTAATAGAACACCCGATAAATACTACAAATAGAGCACTAATGAATGAAATAAAACCACAATCGGACATAAAAAATAAACCAAAAACTGCAACTTCTACATTCAATATTAAATCTATAAACAAGATCTGATTCTCCTCCACCTGATAAGAGTACGATTGCTTTCATCAATTCAAGAAGCAAGGCAAATAGCTTCTAAAAAATATATAATAGCTGTAATTCAGCGTCATCGTTGCCTTTTTTTTTGGTTTTGGAGATTTTTGCAAGAAGAAATGCTTCTGATATTCATCTCCCAATCTTGTTCTCACCATTCAATAAACAAGAGTGGCGGTATCCCTGTCTCATTTCATAATTCCTGCACATATTATTTTGAACTTGCCGTCACGAACCTCAAATAAATTTCCTCTTCCGGACGAGCCAGCGGCTCAGGTGGTCTATAGGCCAGAAGGATACATGTAAACATTCATAACATTTCTATTTAATCTAATTACACACTTTACCTTGTTATATTATAAAATTTACATTTTATTGTCATTTGGCTAATGAATACCTACTTATTGACAAGAGTTTACAACTATGATGCACTTGTATGCGGTACATGTGGTGGTATTTTAATTGATGCATCGTATATATAATGTAAAATTATCTTTTTACCAATGAATAACTTCAATTATAATATTTAAGAGCCGAATATTATCCGAACAGACAGAGTTTTTTCAAATTTCTGTGCTAGTGATTCCATTTACCACACATCATTTTTAGCACACGACTACCATTTAAATCATCCACATTGAACGGGGGACTGCCGGAGTGCTTCGTGAATGCTCCATGCAAACCTACCTTAATCGGTAGAATACTTAAATAACAATAATAATAGCAATAACAATATCACAGCCAAAGGAAGAAACCTCGTGAACGTAAAATTCACGTCGATTCACTGCTAGCCCATATTTCAAAGCGAGGTGATTGAACTTGAAACAATAGGATATTGTGTTTCATTATCAGCAGTAACTTAAGAGCATCTTAAAACAGCTGAGATATTTTTATTTAGCGTGAAGCTATAAATCTCACTAATTTTGAGCTATTTCTAGTATTAAGTCCAAAACAATTGACGCACAGCGTATTTTTAATAAATTTGGTCCTAGGGTCAGGCAACAGAAACATGAAAGGAGGTTAAAAATGCAAAGTATTTCCCATAGAAAGTCACCATTGATGTTGGGAAGCAATAACTTCGAGGAAATATAGTCCTCATGCATCGTATAATGAAGTTCTTTGTCCTTCTCATGGGAAGACAATGATGTATATCGAGAGATGATAAGAAGCACTCGAAAAATATTGAAATAATTCTACCTTGAGCCGCATAAGAGAGGATGAATGCTCCTAAGGAATGTAGGTGAAGGTCTTCTGACGGCTTCTTTCGTAGGCTTTTTCCTCAAGGAAATGAATTAAAAGTACTGAAGGTCTGAGGGTAAATGAGGACCATAAGATTCCTCCCATACAGCTTTCACTAGAAGGCAATAGAAATGATTCAGGCGTCAATATAAAATAAACCACTATTTAACATGAATTGAGAAATAATTGCTAAAACTACCAAAAAATAAAACTGGATTTTGTATTTTTCCATGATCATTCCTTATATTTCAAACTTTCTTTTTTTAATAATATTGAAATTAACTTTGTTTTATGGAAATCACATTGAAACTATACTACATTAGAAAATAATGGACAAATAATAGATGAAACAAGGATAGCCCACAGATGACTAAGACCATGGAATGTTCACGGACATCATTGGCGGCCTTGCAATCACCCAAACTCTCGAGGAAAGGAGCCTTCCTCAGCTCTATTGCTAAGCCAACAAATATTACCAAATGTCTATTTAAACAAGAGGTAGCATACGGACACTGCTTACGAAAGTTTACCAAAGTAGTAGATAAACACAGCCAAAGCCTCCACAGGAGGCCACAGCTCTCAATAAAATGAAGCAACGGGTCTAAACGGAAACAGCGCTGAGAAGAGGCTATTGGTACCGAATTAAGACGTTTTAAGCATATTAATGTCTTTATAATAGTGTTGGTAAAAGTACTGAGAAAAAAGTAATTGGGCTCAATTAAAGTTAATTCGTAAGAAAAGTAATCAATTACGAGTACAAATGGCTGATTTTAAAAAGCAATCAATAAAATTACAGTTACAATTACTTCTTCTAAGATTGTTCACTCTAGAGACCAATTGGCAACTGTGTCGAATATTGCACTAAAAATGAGTCATAGAATTAGCTTAAGTTGCAAGTTCACTTGCGATGGATACAATTATAACTGCTGTTAAACACAATTGGTGATATATTTTGTACCCATTGTTGGGGAACAATTTTTTTATGTATCAATGCGCTCACTCCGGCCGGCCAATGGAACCCAGTCAGCCTCGCGCACTTATTCGGGGTGGACGAGTTGAACAGTTCAGATTCTTTCAAGAGCCTTTAGTTTGCTTTGTGCTCTTCTTATGTGTAGTTTCATAAAAGGAAGAATCCCATGATACCAAACCAGCAGTTTACTATTCAATACAGTCCACTATTATTCAACACCTAAGCAAATGGATATATATAAAAATATAGCATAAAAAATTATTTGAACAGCAGAATTTCCCAGTATAAATAATTCATAAAAAATAGTTCCCCAACGCCCATCATAAGAAGGCTAAAACATAAGGGTGGCTGAACCTAAATATGCAAATTATGCTGGAGACAATAAAGTAAAAGTCGATTTCGTGCAAGTAACGATTGCAACGGAAGTAAAGATTCCTCTTTTACCGTAAGTAGTAAATTACAAATATAAATTACAATTCGTATAAAATAATTGTTACAAGTACGTGAAGATTGCTGTTAAAGTAATCGAAACATTAATCAAATTACTTTTACTCGATTACTCACCAACACAAAGTCTATGGCGCTGAATGGACGGTCATATATCGATGGTTAAGTTCTAACAACACGTATCTAAAAATTTGACCGGTCTGAGTTAATACTGTTAATAAACGATTAAATTAAAGCGAAAAACAACTATTTTTTTGAAACTGTATGCTTATTTTTCAGTTTTATGTGTTTTTGGTTTTTAATTTCAATTAAAATTATAATCAATTAAAAAAATAAATCGTTTTTTTTTACTCTCCTGAAAAGTTGCTATTTTTGAGATACGTGTTGTTAGAACTTGGCCATCGATAAAGTAACTAGGATGAGCACAAAGCTTTACTTTCTCTAAAAATGTTAGCAAAATGTGTGATTCTACGCCAGTTTCAGTCACGATTGGCGTCATTGGAGGGAATGCAACACATGTATAGCATAAAAGCACACAAGACGTAAACCATGGTCACCAGAACATCATAGCTCTACCAATATTTTAATGCCTCGTAGTTACTGGAAAAATGAGAAAAATTATAAGTCTTTAACGCCAAGCTATGGGAAATCCCAACGCAAAACAAAACTAACTACAAAATTTAACCGCTTGAAGAGTGTGTCCGTAACTCAACTCAATCTATAAAATTAACACTAGAACTACCGATGGAGTCATTTTGACTCCTCGCGATATACGCGATCGCCTGATAACCTTTCGAATTTCGCATATAAAAAATGATTACCTAAAGTAATGTATCAATAAAAGCTGAAATAATCAGAAAAAACATAAAATAATAAGGTAGGAATCAGTATGACTCCATTGGGTACTTCTAGGAGGGATATCAAGGCCGGTATTTCTAGTGTTAAGTGGAACAAAAATAGTAAATCGTACCAATTCATCATCATCACTGGTCAACAATCCTAGGATTGGTTTGACGCAGCTCTCCACTCAGTTCTCCTATCAGATAATCTTTTCACACCTACGTATCTCTTCTCTTTCACATCCTTCTTCACTTGTTCCATATATTTTGTTCGAGGTCTTCCTTTTCCGTTCTTGCCTTCCACTTTCCTTCCACTTCTTGACTTCGACGATTGTCTTCATCAGGCCATCATGTCTCAAGATGTGGCCTATAAGGTTGTTCCGTCTTCTTGTCAAGGTTTACATAAATTGAGTGGAGTAGCTGCGACTCCTCGGGATGATAATATGGTGGTTTACCCTTGCCTTCCACAACGCAGTACTACAGCCGTTAAAGTAAATGTTACCACGCCCGTAGTGAAATCGTACCAATTATGTGGTATAAAATGATTTCCACCTAGTGCTGGAACCATCAGCTTATCCTGTCACTGCCACCATCTCATACCTACATGATGGATGTCTTAAGAGTATCTCACACGTATAATACCAAATTGTAAGCGGAACAAACACATCATTAAATATTACAAATAAAATTTTTTAAGTTGGTTGATTATCATACTCTCACGCCATCGCCGGGAGAAAACAACTGAAGTAAAAATCGGGAAAAAGCATTAAGTTTAGCATTAAGAATGTTAAGAACGCAAGGTTAACATTTTAACTTCTTCTAAAAAAATAGGAAATCTTATTTTAAGCGTTTTGTTTGTATTATAACGCCTACAGAGACTTGAAGCTGTGGTACAGCCTCAGTCTTTTAACGTGAATTATTAATCAACTTCTCCAACTTAGCCATGAGAAAAACTCCAAATGCTGTAATATTGTTTTTTTACATTGAGAAATCAAAGTTTTTACTCCTTCTCAGCAAAATAATAACAACATATCCTTAGGAATTGCAGTATGTATTTAGTAGAGTTAATCAATGTCATTGCCTATTCACCAGAATTCCCACAGACATCCATTTGATTCTCGGCCAGCAAGAGACCGTCCACTACAAGAAAAAGGAAGAGTTAAAATCGATTTGAAGAATGGGAAAGGGTGTTCGGATGATGGCTTTCGGAATATGATATCAAAATGCAGCAAATTCCACGAGAAAAGTGAAAGCGTGGGTTCAACAGGCACGTTAACCTGTGTGGCCAGGCGATTCAAAGATGCAGCTGCCTATTGAAGACGTTTCCCAAAGATTACAGATTATTCTTTTCACTTCTCGGATGGTCGGAAGAGATAGGAATGCATTTTAAAATTTGATTCTCAACAAGTCTAGTGTTAGCAGATGTATTAATTCTGCCGGAAATCACAGGATATATTTTAGAAGTTGTTTTATAATCTTGATTATTTAAAATATGGTTTATATTTTGTATATTCATTGTTAAATTTATTATCCTTACAAGGTTTTCTCATTTTTTCTTTTCTTCTTTGAGTTGAAGATTTATTTTGTAATTGCATTGTTGTAATTTGTAATTCTTAGGTTTTTTCCTTATATCACTCTTTTTCACAACACATTACAATGGGTTAGAAGAAATTTTTAGCGGTAGGAATGCTAAGAACGCAAAGTAAATATTTTTAAATTCTTCTAAAAAATAGGAAGGCCTTATTTCATGCATTGTATCCTAACACACTATTCAATATCTAAATTGCTTTTCTGCGATTAGATTTTTTTATATATTCATGTATCTTAACCAGTCGCCGCTTTAAGCTTACATATGATGGCAACCCCAATCAGCCTAATGTTTATCTTTGACCTTAATTAAACGAGAGCTTAGAGCGATCATCAAAAATACGATTGAGCAATCACACCCATTTTGAAATATATTGTTTCAGACAATTATAATCACACACTTTCGTCCAGCCTTAGTTATTTACTGTCCTTAAAAACCCAGAGCATTAAATAAAATATCCAAAAGGTTAGATACCCAAGAAAAACCGTTTCCATGGTAACTGCAAAGTGCATAAAAAAATGTTTGCATTTCCATAGCTTAGTAACAAAGGAGTGGCGACCCCATGTTTATATGACAAATAATGCTTCCTCTATCACCTCATGAAGTATTGCAGACTCCTGAAATACCCTGTGCAACGTATTTCCATTTATTTTTTTCTCGACTGGCCGAGTGGATAGAGGGCTTTGAGCCTGCCTAAGGTCAGCGGGCTCAAATAGCGTGCGCAGACTTCGGACTCTCCAAAACAAAAATCTTCGAAGAGCGAGGTATCATAGGGGAATGAACTGGTTCCCAGGAATAGCTGAAACTCACGCACCAATGGTTAATCGATCTAACTAACGCACGATCTAGCTAGTTCGAATATGCTGTTTGAGAGAAACGAAAGTTCCATCTGATTAGATAGTTGACCATCGATTTTTCTCTAGATAGCTAGTGCGAGTAGATAGTACTAGGATAGGTATAACCATACCGGAACCTCTTGGGGCCCATACTTCTGTGATTGCAGGGCAGCTTTCGATGCGCAGAGCACAATTAGCCCGCTTACTAGCAATATGAACAATCTTCCCAGGTGCCCGGCTAGGATCTCGGGAGCCCTGATAAAAATGATTATTTACATTTAGCGTTATAGTTATTTGTTTGAAGCTGAAAAACTTTGGCATAGCACATATTAAGGGAGGTGAAACGAACGGAAAGAAAGGATGCGCTACAAAAATGTTCAAAGACCCACCAAGGTGAAGGAATTGCTCTGATTGGTTTAGCCGATTTGCACAAAGAGCAACTTTTTCTCGCATCTACAACTTTTTATGATTAATTCTAGTTACTATTTGGACTATAATCTGTGGAAGTACCACCGAAAAACAGCTCGTAATGTCCTCGAAACTTCTTGTGCCGAAAATAGGTATTACTTGTAGTGCCAATTTGGACTGCATTGTCTGAGAATTGATTTTACGCCAGCGAAATAAAAATTAAAGTTAATCGTCTGAATTTCTAAGTTACTGCAACTAATTAGTAATACGTACATGTAAAATGTTGTAAATTGGATTTATAACTCTCTTTCCTTTCAAGATATTGAAAGTGTTACACAATTTAGGCGTTCTCGAGCGGCGATTTTATAAGCCTCATTTGAATTCACCCAAGCACATTTCCCTAGGAGGACGAATTACGTGATTTCATAAAAAAATAAAGAGAAGAACAGGCATGCAAGCAAACACACTCGGAGAAGAAAACATAGGCACCTGACGCCCAATTTTTCAATATTTGCTCAAGCATCCGAAAACTATGACAACTGAGGTTTTGAGCGCGCACAAATTTGCGCACGCAGTGACGTCGAACGCGACGCAAAACTTGCCTCACTTGTTTGATTGCGCCACTTATCTTTACTCGTCAATGAGTACACGAAATTATGGTTTTATGAGTTGGAACGATAAGGAAAGCCGAGAGAATATATAATGAAGATATGCCCCTACGTGACCCGAATTAAGAGAATAAATTCCGCACACGATGACTTGAATATGGAACGGACTGGATCTTTCGCCAGAAAAATTACATAAATCTGAAGAAAAAAAAATTAATGTCTAACGTGAGACTATGCTGAAGTTTCCTATTGCCACAACCTATCGCACGTTAGCGTATTTTGCCAAGAGCAGGTATCAATACAATGCTGGCTTTCGGATTGGGTACTTTTCAATGCTAAATAAGTCACTAACATGTCAGTAAAAGGTTACATTACTTGATGGTGTAATGGTTTACATCAATCTTGAAATTTGAGTGTACAGTGGTTTTGCTCTTGATACTGAACAATGAATTACGGGCTTTAGAAGTGTCCTTTGAAATAAAATTCATCAATAATCACATTAAAGGCCCGTATTACCATTTAAAAATCGAAAATTTATCAGTAGGGTATGTCAGCAGAGGAGATTAGCGGAGTCACCAAATAGCAAAAGATCATGAACTGCGAAGATTTCACATACGAAAAATTATCCGCTTTAAGTTGGAAGCGAAGTTGCATCCTTCAAGATTGCCATGATACAATCGAATTTCTCGCTGGAATTTCTGCGCTAAATTTCATTTTCCCTTGAAAAAATATTCAAGCACAGTTAACGTTATCCCTAAAAGTGCTTCTTTTTCTCTTTTTCAAGCAATTACATTTTTTTGAACCTCTTATCCATTTTCACCGTAAAAAAAAACATTTAATATATGTGTATGTCGATGTTTTAAATATTAATTAAATTCCAGTTATCGGAGACTGATCCTCTTACCTTCCAATTAATCGTCTGCATGAGTATGACCATGGAAATATGCTCTTTCAAAAACGTTATTGAGGTCATTGAATACCCTAAAATGTTAAGCCAAATGAAATCAGGGAAATTGATGAAGGCTTTTCTATATTTATATTTTTGTGTATATTAGACTCCTCCATTACCTTTTTCTTAAAATTCTTACATAATGATCTACTCTTACATATTCATGAACGTTTACTTCGTCAACGCTTTTGTCTTCCTCATATTCTAACTACTACTACTATAAACGTTTACCTATCTTTGGATTGGATGTTTGAATTTGCGTATAAGAAGAAGTAAAAGGAAGTCAATTTATTTTACCCATTATTATTATTATTACTATTATTACATATTGCTGCAGGTAAGCAATTTCCTGGTGGAAGAATTAGATTTACAAACATGAATAACAAATGTACCAATCTAATAACTAAGTAAGAAACAGAAAAGATGCCATTATTAGGAATATTTTAATTCCTTCCCGAAATTCATAGAGAATAGTTTTCTTAAAATAGTCTGCTAGTAATGCGTCATCGGACATGAAAAGCAATCTCACGAATCTCATGCCGAGAAGAATTTAAAAATAGTATTCAAAGCAATATCATCCAATAATAGCTTTTGAAGGACCAAAAATTGAGGAAAAAGTGTATATTTGTGTATTATCTATAAGAGGGGAAGCTTCTGGATGAGATACGGAGGACACAGAAGGTTTCGATGGAGCGAGTACTTATTGGGGAGGGGATGTTGAAAACAGTGTTGGGTAAGCGAGGGAGAGGAAGGTAAAGAATAGCAATTTTAGATAGAATGAAAGGGAGTAGGTCTTATTGTGCATTGAAGAGGGAAGTGCTTAAAGGGAAGGGAGGCTTCCAGAATTCTTCTTAAGTACTTCATGGAAAACTACCTTAATCTGTGGAATACTTTAATAATTTATATTTTGAATTGTTAGAGTATTTCGCGTAACATCCCTTAGTTACGATGAACGTTCTCAAATATATTTCAATTTCTCTTGAGATATTAGATGCACTATCTTGTTCGATTTTTTTATTCCGACAACTCCAACAAAGGGGCGATCCATATTCAGGAAAAGATGGTTAAGTGGACGTGCAATACGGTGTTTCTGTGATCCGCTGCAGTCCCGAGGGTCACGTAGATGAGAACTTTCTCTTTCCTCTTATTGAACGGCCGCTTGAACTTTCGTGCCGCTACGATAATTCAACTCCCTCACACACTACCATGCTCACCGCTAGCGATCCGTCACGGGACCAGTACGCACAACGAGATGTACGGTTTTGCACTATTCCCGCAATAAATTGTGCTATTCTGGCGCATAATGATAGTTTCGGCTTGATCGTGGCCATCTGAGAATACAACTCTTTTTCAATCCAGGGGTGAATCAAGTATGGATAATTTAAAGGTGATAATTAACAAATTAAATGCTGAATAATAAGAAAATAGCGATTTTGCGTTTTTGTGATATTTTCCCCACGTAAACTGAATTCCATTGAATGCAGCAATTTCTGAGATACTGCATGGCCGCTGCCCAAAGGATACAGAATATTACATAAACAACGTTCAAAAATAGCATATTGCTTCCCAGAGGTAAGTATTCCGGAACGATTTGTTGACAAATAATAGTTCTCCATATCATCACTGATATCCTCATCTCAATTCCTTACTTTCTTCGTAATAGAATCATGAAAATGGTTAACATTATAATAACAAGGTCCTACCGTACCATGCGATGTAAATAATTCTCCTCCATATATAAATATCTAGGCATTCTATTTTCCCATTACTACGATTTTGGTAATTACTCACCAATGAAAAAGTCCCAAGTTTCAAGTCCCAAAAAATTTCAAGCCCCATTCTTTCCTTAGCCTCGCAAAACTGTATGGAAAATTATCATCGTATTACCAATAACGAAAATTGGACTCGTACTTGAAAGAATTATCCTTCGTTCTACAAGAGGCACTTATACAATTATCACCATAGGGTTCCTCAGCGGATCAAATTAACACCCTTTGGGATGATTTGAGTAGCTCAATCTAAAGCATATCATATCAGCTACAGGTACCTGTACTAGATAACCTTTTGGTTACTGGAAGAGATTGACTAAAAGACTGTTTCTGTCACCTGTAGTGATCCACACTGGATGCAGAAATAATAATCAATATGAGGAAAAATCAACGTGGAATTCATTTACGAGAGCTGGAAAAGACATTAACAGCTAACATTTTCCTCCAGAAAAAATGTATCCATGATACAATGCTATTTTCCCTAAAAATTGAAAAAAAACATTAAATTGTACCGGAAAAGGAAAAACTGTTAAGGAAATACTTTGACACGGTCCAAGCCGTGTTCCTGAGAAGCAATTGTCATGGCAACGTGTGAAAGAAATGTGCTCCTAGGCCCGAGACTATTACATAACATGCACGTAATAGCTTCAAAACCTATTGTCATGCAACATGGATGCGACAATGGCTTCTCCAAGAAAAAATGAAATGACTTGTCTCAATTTTCCCGAGATTCAGAGTACGAAAACGCGATACTTTCATTTCCGTCCCAGTCAGCAGCTTCTTGGGTTGGAAAGCGCGTATTTTTAAGTGTGGGCTCTTATAAGTGTGACGTGAAGCAGAAAGAGTTCAACGGTACTTAATGCAGTTACGCATCTCTAATTACATCATCAGTCGTTTCATACTAAGAGTATAGACAACAGTGGCGTAGACAGGGGGAGTCCAGGGGTCCGGACAACCCCCGAAATATAAAACACAATTATTTTCTTCCATAAAAGAAAACAAAATATTGAAAAATCATGAATTTACAAAATATTTCTTTAACAAATGAAGTATTTTTGATGAAGAAAAGTGTTAAAATTAGTTAAAAGCCCATTACTTAGTACCCTGTTTTTTTATTTTCCCCCCTGCTTGTGGACCCCCCCGAACGAAAGTCCTGGCTACGCCGCTGATAGACATCAAATATTCTCCACTCTACTCTTTCTTCAACTAATAATAATCCATTTACGTCATTGTAAGTATAGAGGTATGCTTACTGAATTATTCATTAATTAATAGTGTCGTTTACTTCAGCCGAAACAATTGTAATAACTACTTGAAAACGGATGTTCGACAAAAAATAAGCGATAAAATCCGAAGATGACTGGAGTGTAATTTTCCGTATTGAAATTCTTGCAATTCTTCACGATTATAAAATTTATTAAGACCAAGGTTTCAATATTACTACGTCATCTACATCAGAAGATGAAAATGCATTGTGCATGGTAAAAGCATGCAAGGTACAAGTGCATTCAATTCCTCCCTTGGAAAGGAGCACCCCACCAGCTTTTTCTTCGGCTTTTCCATGCATCATCTTCCCGTCTTTAACTCTCCTCTCTATTCCGTTCACTTTCTTTTTCAGGTTTTACCATCTTCTCCCTCCTCGTTTCTCCCAAGTTAAAAATTGTATAAATTTCCGGCCTCGGTGGCGGCGGGGTAACGTTCTCGCCTGCCAAACGAGAGGTCGCGGGTTCGAGTCCCGCCTGGGTAGGTTTCCCCGGTCCAGGGCATGGTTGTTTGTGCACGTTTACTAGTTACATTTGTTAAACACCCCGGTGTAAAATGGCCAATAAGAGCTGTATCCGGTGGTTTGAAAATAAATATTAAAAATAAATAAAAATTGAATGCACTGCTCATAATTTATGTGTACCTTGAAGACAATGTAGAAGCATTGAAATATAGGTCGTAATAAATGTTATAATTTCTCCATCGAACATCAAAGTACACGTTAGATATCTGAGTAAACACCTAGCCTCTTCTCTAAATAAAGGCAAGGCTTCGGCTCGTAGTGATAATTGAAAAAGCAAATGCTGAAGAATAAAAAATAGCGATAAATTTGCGTTTTAGTGATTTATTAATCTACATTTTATGTACAGGCTTGAGTGGATTGAATGATGCAGTTTCTGAGATCCCGCATAGCCGTTGTCAAGACGGTATAGTATTCTAAGTACTATACCCTCTTGACCACGGCTACAACGTTCAAAAATTGTAGAATGCTTCCCAGAAAAATATATTCCGAAACGATTTCTGACAAATAATAGTTCTTCATTACGTAACTCAGGTTAGCGAAACTCAGTCAGCCGCATTAAAAAAAATTAAAGACAAATTTAATGCATTATGCGCTGAAATTATGCATATCATTCTCAGAACTATACTCCAAGACGATAATCGTCATTAATTAAATAAGATCAAAAAAAGAAATACACTTTGAAAATTTATACGCATATTGCAAAATAATTTGAATCGTAGGAAATCCTGATAAAGAAAACTTTCCATTGTCAAAGAATACCCTTAATCTATTTGCGAAATACTGCATGCACTAAATGAGACCATAGCGATAGTCTCCGAATTTCAGGCGGCGAAAATATTTCCGGGCAAGATAAGGACATTGAGAGGGCAATGCCGTTGTCGGCATGAGGAAGGAGAGTGAGATAAGGGCAGACGTTAAATCACTCCTCAGATGGGATCGCCCTTTTCGAGATCAAATAATTTCCACAGAACAAATGTGGAGCACTCACCGAAGCGAGAACATGAGGGCAAAAGGCTAAGAGCTCGAGAAATTTCTCGCCGGTGGAGCGTTTCCGCAGTGGCAGCTTCCACCTAACTAACTTCCACTAACGTCAGGGTCCAGCTAACGTCGCATTGCGTCGGCTGGTTGTAGCGCCAGGTTGGAAAATATGTTTATATGGCTTTCAACCTTTTAACACCTCCCACTATTCAGACAGCCGGGGTGAATAATTTCAAGATAACTGACGTATTTCTCACGCGAAAATATGATTGCCGAGCCCTAAATTTAATGCGTCCACCATATATTTAGGTAGTTGCCACATGTTGCATTAGGGAAACGCGTCACTCTTCTTCATGACGCAATACTTGTTTACAGCGTATGCTATCATCATGAGTTTATGATGGAAAATATAGCAGACCTTAGTCAACATTTTTCTGTATCTCGGATGTGAAAATTTTCCCTCAGTCTTTTAGAGACGTTTCAATTCGGGATACAGAACAACGTTGAAAAGGGTATACAACTTTTACCCTGATAAATTTCAAGACGACAGCGCAAGACTTAAGCAAATAATACGCCACGAAAAATAAAAAAAGATCTAACGGAAGTCATACTTCCTAAGACCTAACTTTGACGATAGCGATGAAACTTAAAATTATAATTTAATCAAAATGATGTAATTTATAGCATTTTGTCATTCGGTTGAGTTTATTAAAAATACAACTGCGCGAACATAAAAAAATGTTAACGATATAGAATTCAAAGACCCATAATCATATATCACAACCCATTCCGAGGGTTCGCGTACAATTCCTAGTTGTGCCTGCAATTGGACATCGTTGTTTAAAACCTTGTAAATAACCATAGGAAATTTATAACAGCCTGCCATTAAATTGAGTTTTTCAATATGACTGCCCGAGAAGAATTGAAAATTAAGCTCTATCGAGCACCCATGTGCAAAAATAGTCGGTCATCGGCAAGTGAATACTCTTATTCTTACATCCTCTCGCCGATGCCGCCTTATAAATATTCCATATTTATAAGGCGGCATCTATTAAATTCACACACAATAGGTGACCATCTTGGGTAGCATAGGATAAAAGAAATGTGAATGAAATAAGCTGATTGCATTCTACTAAAAATGTCAACAAGCAAGGATGGAATTCAATGCCACATCCAATATGAGTTAGAGTTCTACTGGCAGCGTTGAAAATTTCACAAGATTATAACTGAAATTGCTTAAAGTTTACGGTAAGACTGGTAGCCATGATAGCCGTAAAACTACTATTAACGGCCGTAAACCATTGTCTTCTCAAGTGATTCTTTGGTAATTTCCTCCATAATTTTTATATTCAATTCTTCTCCCTTCCGTGACCACAGGATATCCTTGATTCTATTTATGATTTCAGCATCTCCTCGCTTCTAATTAAACTCCTGCAACCACAAAATTCTTCATATTTACCTTCTCTTGGGCGATGCTTTCATCTTTTTCTCAGCGACAACATTGAGTGACAGCCATCATCAAAATATTTCCATCTCCTCCAGAACACAATGTCGAGCGTGCATTACTTTCTCGTTCCTTTTGATCTTCATCGATTTCACACATTTCTCCTTAAAATACACATCTTGATCGCCTCTGAAACGCCTTTCCTGTTCCTCCTGCCGAAGCGTCCACGTTTCCGGGCCGTAAACAGCGGCGGATTAAGGTCGTTGCTTGCATAAGGCTTAACTTCTTTCCACGACGCCACGGTGGTATGCAATCCATCTCAGGGATAATGCGACTGATAGTAGGCAATTGGCTTTTAAATATTCTCCAATTATCTTTAAAAATTGTTTGTTGAGCTGGTGAAATAAAATATTGCATTAAAGAGCACCCTGAATGACTACCACCTTTCCAATTTCCCCAGATCAGGAATTACGGTATGGGGAACTCCCATACTCTGCCACAAATCTTAAAATCTACTATTTTCTTACCTGCCAATACATCGAGCTATCGTCGGTAAAACTTCATAGTCCTTCATCGTTTCACAGAAGGGGTCAGAAAAACTCTCGTCGCGATTTTATGGTAGTTCGGTGTTATCACCCAATCGCCAGGGGCCCATCATGTAACATTACTCCTCTTTCCAACGAGTTTCTTGGGAAGTGGACAGGATTTTTGATGACATCACAAACTTTTTGAATGGGCGGAAACATTTATGGATGCTTGTTAAGATTTGACGAGGGAGTGGTTCGATATCAAATATTCTTTTTTCCCGCAAATCTATTTCTCCCACATTCTACATTATTTACCACTACGAGCCTAAGTTAACGCCCACTTTGCCGCCCAACATGCAGTAACCAGGAGAAACACGAAGTCCTTGATCCGCAATGCAAACGATGCGACCAGCATGCCGAATTACGAGAGAACCACGCACACACATTTTTTTTCGACGGACGAAATAAAAAATCAACACCGTTGACACATTTTTTCAGGCTGCGCAGTCACCTTGAGTGATTGGATAACACGTGAGTCGCCAGTCAGCGTATACCTTTGTCTCCCTCACGAATATTACAAAAGAGGATCCTCAAGTCGGCTTCTATATGTGTTGTCACCCACCGCGCATCTAAATGGGTTTACAAAAGTCGCCACTCGCGTCGCTGACGGACAAATTGATCCGAGTTTCACCAGGAAATAAGGTATAATTAGGGGTATTAAAACAAATGTAATGAAAAATGAAAAAGCAGGAGCAATTTCCACAATTTTTAAAAATTTAATACTACTACCGGTTTCGCTTTTCAGCATTATCACGTACCTGATGATGCTGTAAAGCGAAACCGGTATTACTATTAAATTTTTCCGAAACCGTTTCATTATGTCACGTTTCCACTCCATCTCGCCTGAAACCTCAGATTATAAACAGAAATGTATACAAATGAACACGTAATCTATCATTTTCACTATTTTTCAATGCTATTTCTCGCAAGGATAAACGTTATACTGCAAAATATTGAATGAAAGTGGATCGCATTGCACTCATCACCGCGCCGCGGACATTTTCGAAAACCGATTAAAATGCGACAGAAGTTGCAACAGAAATCAGCCTTCTATGGGATGGAATCGGGCCTCCTTCATTTAGCCCCCTTGGTCTCCCAATTTTTTATTAGTAAAATTAGACATTGCAATATTTCCACTGAGTTTTATTATGACACTACGCGTTTCGTCGTTACAAACAACACTATCAAGTGTTTGTAACGACGAAACGCTTAGCGTCATAATAAAACTTAGTGGAAATATTGCAATGTCTAATTTTACTAATATTAAGAACTTCCACCGTATAGTGCCCAACATCATAAAAGACATCCCTATTTTTTCCTCTTTTTTTTCCAGTCCACTTGGCTCTCTCGTCACATAGCCGTCAACACGGGATTGAGTTGAGAGGTCTCCGACTGTGAATAGGGAGATGCACGGGGATTGCATAACCGCGGTTGCAACACACTCCCCTCACATCTCTCCCCGCGAGAGAGCACAAATAAAAGAACGTGGCCTGAGGGGGGGAAGAGGGGGCCAGTGAAGGGTCTTTGAGGTCTGCGAAAGAGATCTTATAGAGGCGGGTTGGGTTGGGAAAGTAGGGATGTGGTGGGGGTGGGATGGAGGGCGGCTGGGGGCGGAGGTTATATAGCGGGGGCGATGGCAGGAGAAGAGGTACAATAAGAAAGACGCAAGACGTTTGCACAGCAGATGACGTCTCGGCGGCAGTCGTTCGTCTCGCCTGGGTTTGTAAGCGCCGAATTCGATATTGCAATAGGAATGAAGACCAGCGCGAACCGCGCACGCTCCGACGTAAACCGGGTTGGGCATTTTTGGAAGGACCCATCTATATACGGGGTGGAGAAAAATTTTTCCACCAAATTTTTAACCCTTGATAGCTGATGGCAGTGGGAAACAAAGTTACCGATGATGTTCAGGTAAAAAACGCACCAGATTTAGGCCGTTTTCCGATTCGCAATTATTCACCCCTCGTGCACTTTTCGATCGTCAACTTACGGATGTGACGACAGCAAGGGTGGACCCAATCGGCGAGGGCGCAAGGGAACGAAGGGTAAGCGAACAAGGGAACGCGGATGCTCCCTCGTTCACGTGCCCTCGAAGGAACTGGAAGTTGAAATGGCGGCAATGGAAAACTCAGAAATCTTGAACTGGAGTTTTAAGTAATTTTGTGTTTACCATGTGAGCTCTTTTACGTGCTATTATATCGGCATTGTGAATTCTTGCTCTTCACATGCAAAAATATAAGTATAAAGGTGAAATTGATTCTCAAATCAACCACTCAATGTCCTAACACTACACCGAGGTCACATTTCGTTACTGTCAATAGTTCGCATTATTTCCGTTCACACTTTATGGCGCCAGTAGAGCATTAGTAAGGGAGCAGGGTGCAAGGGAGAAAGGGAACAAGTGAATGAGAGCATACTACGTGGCATGGCATAGAGTAGGCCCAATTCCATCCCATGGAAGGCTGATTTCTGTTGCCAGTTCGGTCGCATTTTAATCGGCTTTCAAAAACGTCCGCGGCGCGGTGATGAGTGCAATGCGATCCACTTTTTTCGAATATTTTCTAGTATGGTTATTGCAAAGGCGAGGAATAGCATTGAAGAGTTATTAATTCGATAAATCACATCATATTTATAAATTTTGGTTAATGTCCTTAAATATATCTTATTTCCCCGTGTTACCCGGATCAATTATTCCGTCAGCGACGCGAGTGGCGACTTCTGTTAACACATTTAAATGCGCGGCCGTTGACAACACATTTGGAGGCAGACTTGAGGATCCTCTTTTGTACTATTCGTGCTGCGTGGATTGGAAAACGGCCTTAGACTTCGGCAAATTGGAGTCGAGCACCCCCATTGGCCGCGGGATCGTCATATTGCCGTATGCCTTGGATACATCGCGATCTCCGGCAGGCAAAGCATTCGATGGCATGGGTTGTCAAGAGCATCCAGTCATAGCGCAAACTCGCGGCCAATTGGAGCGCTTAGCTCTAAGTTTCTGCAGTTTAAAAATGGTTTGGATGAAGAGTTCTCGGGTTTCCAGCCGGGTCCTAGGGTTTTAGCACCGACGTTTCGAGGGCGAAGTCTGCCATCATTTTCAGGGTGAATGTTTCTTGTCAGAGATTCACCCTGAAGTCAAATACAGGTTTTGCCCTCGAAACTTCGGTGCCGATAAACCCTTGGACCCGGCTGGAAACCCGAGAACTCTTCCTCCAGTCTTTTCGCCGGGAAAACCTTAGATCCTAAAAATGGTTTGTTTTCGACCAATACGTCAATGGTAATTTTGGTTCCTGCTGGAATCAGTTGTATAGGGTTAAAATTTGGTGACGCACTTTTTCTCCGCCCATATACATTCAGAGAAAGGAGTGTTTTCAAAATTCGAATGTGATCAAACTACATTTTGGAGTTTTTGAAATTTTACTTCCTATTTTTCACACAATTCATAGATAACAAATATCGATCGCTTTCCATGGGGATCAGGTCGGTGTGATGGCTAGAGTGCTGGCTTCCCACACAGTCGGTTCGGGTTCACACCCCGGAGGAAGCAAAGAATTTTTAAACATCATCATTAAGTCGATTTGCATCGGGTTCGGTTGAAACGGGCTTTTTCTTTGCATAGAAGTGGACAGTAGGAAAACTATTTATTTAATTCATTCGCTATGTTATTCCTCCACACCTCGTCTTATACAGCCGAAGTTACTCTAGAGAAATCACTTGAAATTCATGTAGTTTATTTCATTATTTGGTTGGTTTACTTCATTAGCAGAGTATGGTGCAATGACTCTCAAATTTGAATCTTCCTAACTCTCGAAAGTACAGTCTATTCAAAATTGTTATCATTCACATACAGTCACTTCATATCGTTCAACACGTTGAAATGCTCTCGGTCTACTAACATTGCATTTAATGCTAACGCGAACACACACCAAAGCACACTTTATTTATTCATCTTGTTTGGTGATCCTTTATCCTCAATAGCAAAACGATGTCAATCAATAATTAAGATTTCACAATTATACATAGGCAAGACTTTTAAAGATATCAAATTATTTCGATGAAAACGCTAAAATGCTCTAGTGCTCAATACTCTCTACATTATCTTCTGGGTAACCAACAATTAGTAGAAACGAAATAATCTTGTATGACTTTCTAGTCTCTCTGGTCCATCCCCTCCTTTATCCATGATAATTAATTACGCTATGGCGAAACGATTAGAAAAGTTATCAAATTGAGCACAAAAGGCGATAATAATCTTCGAATATTTTTATGAGATACTACAGAAAGAATTCCCGTTGAAATAAGTTTTTAAAAGTTAACCACGACTTCGACTTAGCGTCAGAAATTCTGCCACTAGCAAGTTCAATACCAACGAAGTGGAGGGTGATTTACTTACTATTGGAGGCAGTATCATGAACTGCGACCTAATGTGGAAGACTGGTTTATAATTCTAAAGAGACTCGGGGCCAATTAGCAACGCTGATATCATACAAAACTCTAATCACTATAGTAAAATGTGTAGAAGAGGTTTTTTCATGAATTAGTTCCTAATCCAACTTTCGAGTATTTTTTATGCGATTGCTACTCATTAAGTCTCAATTAAAAATACATAAGAACAACCAGAAAGACAGATGCGATTGAATTAGGTGTAATTTTAACAGGTACAAAACGCAAGGAAATGCCTTGCCTTGCTCCTCCATTAAAAAAAACTCATTCTAGTGATCTATCCCGTATTTTTAATCACAGTATAAAATATTCAGATCTGCAGGATAAGAGAAGATGAAGTGCAACACTTCAGGCTTTCGTTCCTTGATTGAAATAGTAATCTAAAATTGTGATGCACCCTTGTGATCTGACGGCTCCCAATTGTTTCCATTCTCCGACGGTAGGTGGCAGAATGTAGATGATAGATTTCCTGAGCCAACATAGTAAGTTTCATAAAATTTATAGATATATTTTCCATATTATTCCCTTTATTCGTCAACCATTGACTATAATCTTTTGCGCGACATTAACGTCGATGTTTATAATCAGTTTTATAGCCCCAACAAGATCCTTGAGCTTCCATTGTTTCCAGTTTCACTTTTTTAAAGCTGGACGAAAGTAGGGAACCGTACGAGGTCACTGTTATTGTTGTATTGCATGGCGGCTTATGGCAGATATTTGAGGTTGGCTGAGGAATTTAGGAATATCACGGTGAAAAATGGGTGAAAGATCTTACAATGCTATGAAGCTAAAAATAAATAGAACTAATTTTCCTCATTGAAGGCTAAAAGTTTGTTCAAATTTAATGTAAGTACCTCGTGGTATTCGTCGCTTATCACATGGTAACACATTTTGTCCGCTGATGATATTTTAATTTATTCATAGTTTAAATTTCATGTATTGAGGCATTATGTTACTGTAAATATTCAACTGATGTGAAGGCCATTGATTTAAATCAGTTAACGTGAGTATAACGCATTTTAACACGCATACAGTTAAAATTATTTCCCGCCTGAGCCAGCCATAATTTACGTCCGTTTTTTTCTGTCGGAAGTTAAAACATTACGAAACTCCGTAAGTTTACGTATACTAATTCGTCTGCTAGTAGCCACACATGGACTAGTGGCGCTGCGCCGCCGCCGTTGTCAGGTATCACGGCTAAGTACCGACTCTACTATCCTTTAATATTTAATACTCGCGCAGTTTACCATGAACTACCTCAAAAATCCATGCATTGGGAAAGAACGACCTCCTCAGATGAGGCTCGAACCAGCGACCTTCGGTTTGGCATGTGAAAATTTTAATTTATTTATAATTATATTTTTTCTTGCCTTGACCTCTATTTATTAATGATCAAAAGTTTCTGGAGTTTACGCCAAATGATTCAAAACACTTTTCTCAGGAGAGCGCTATCCAAGCCAATCGAAAACACTATTTAGGATGAACCACTGAAAATGCTGGAGAAAAATATTTTTTTTCATCTTTCCAGCGAGGCTTTGAATTTTTTCATCGAAGATGAATTTGGGACGGTGCGATATTCCGAGTGCTGGCTCAGCAGGAAAAGGAGATTTCTCGAGATTCATAAAGCACGGCAAAGAGATGGAAAGTCACGTTCCCCTTAGCGACGATGACGAGCTGGCATCGAGAAAAAACAATTTCTCCTTTCACCTTCGACCTCATAATGAAGTGAGGAACGCCGACGCGAATGACACGGACTGGTCTTTTCCTCATGAAAAGGGAAAACAAGCAATAGCAGCTTCAATGAAACGACGGCAACGAGAAAAGTACTTATAAAGCACCACTTTAGTACTTCATTCGTCAACACGCCGCAGTTGCACGGGAGGAGAGTTTATATATGACCGTTTCACTCACTCAATGGAATAGTGATTTCGATTGGCGTTGATAGAGCTCACCTTAGACCAAACCAAAGGCATGCGAATTCCACCCAGAAAAGGTATTGGGGCTGAAAAGTTAATAAATGACCGTTTCACTGGCTCAGAGACTCATCCTGAACGTTTCTTTGGATAGGTGTGGATAGAGCTCACCCTTGACCAAACCAAACGCATGTAAATTTCACGAAGTAAAGGTATGAGAGGCAAAGAGCCAATAAGTGACCGTTTCACCCACTCAGTGGGTCATCCTGAGTAGTCCTTTCGATTGGCGTGAATAGAGCTCGCCTTAGACCAAACCAACGGCATCTGAATTTCAAGCAGTAAGGTATGGGGGGCCAATAAGTTAATAAATAACCGTTCCGCCAGCTCAGATGTTCATCCTGAGTAGTCCTTTCGATTGGCGTGAATAGAGCTCACCCTAAACCAAACCAAATTTATGTGAATTTCACGCAGGATAGGTGTGGGAGCAAAGGAGTTCATAAATGATCGTTTCACTAACTCAGTGGTACATTCTGACCAATACCTTCGAGTGACATGGATAGAGCTCGCCTGAGGTCAAACCAAAGGCACGTGGATTGCACACAATAAAGGCTTGGGGACCCACTAGTTTATAAATGACCGTTACACTTACTCGTCCTGAAGTTCGCATTGGATAGATGTGGATAAAGCTCAACCCAGACCAATCCAAAGGCGTATACGCAGAGAAAATAATTCTCTGAAATAATTTTTGTGAAGTTTATACTAGAAGGATTTAAATCATACCGTTTAATGATATATTTAAGTTTTATCGGACGAATATTAGGCTAAAAAATCGTGGGACGCTATTATTAAGATGCCTTGGAGTACCACCTAGCAGGAGTAGAGGAATAAACCGATGATCCGATGTGATCCGATACTTTGTACCCACATATGCAGGTTTATATTCGCGTCATTTAAAAAAGTGAAGAGCTCTTTCTTAACATGATGGCACTGCATTATTTCAATTGTTGTAAAGCTTGAAAATTTTAATCATATTACAAAATCTACCAATTAGGAATTTCCTTCTCTACGTAAGTGAGGCATGGACAATGACAGCCTTGGAGAAATCAAGGGTAGAGGCTTTAGAAATGTAGTGATACAGAAATATTATGAGGATCAAATGGACCTACCGAGTTGGTAATGAGGAAGTCCTACGATGAGAAGAAGGGAAGAGAAGCCTCGCTAAAACCTCGATTAGAAGACGGATCAACCTCATAGGCCATTTCTTGAGATATGATGGCCTGATGAAGAGAATCGTCGAGGAACAAGTGGATGGCAAGAACGGAATAAGGAAGACCTCGAATGAAATATATGGGACAGTGAAGAATGAGGTGTAAGAGAAGTACGTAGGTGTGAAAAGATTAGCTGATAAAAGAAATGAGTGGAGAGCAGCGTCAAACCAATCTTTGAATTGTTGGCCAGTGATGATGAATCGACTCACTTACTCAGCATCAATCCACTCCTCAAGCTATAAATTAGGATGCACGGTAAACATGGACACTTCAACTGAGTTTCGGTATTAAAAATTCCGACGTAGAAATTATTATATTCTTATAATCATCAACGCCATCCTACAATCCTGAAATTACTTTGACGAATCTTTTCTCTGATTCTCCTCATTCTCATACTGTATAATAACTAATACATATTTAGCCTCTGAGTAACTAACTTAGGAGCTCCTTGGTGCAGATAGGTCTCCACTTTTGGTTGCAGCTGAAACAGAACTTATTCAGAAAGGTCCGGGTGCTTTCCAGGCGAACAGACTGGAAAATGTTTTCTCGGGTTCGCAGCCGGTTTTCGGGCCTCGAAACGATGTACACTCATCGGGTTGGTAACCCGATACACCTTATTCAGAAATTATTAAATCGTGTCCGATTGATCATATGCTTCTATAAGGATTGTCAGTTGATGGCATTTGAATCAACAGAAAATTAAGCTCGGTAAAAAGCGGAAACTTTTGCAGGCCAACATCACAATGGACGACAGTGGAATTATTTTATTTTTTCAGGTGTTTCTTTTAAAGCCTATTAAATATCACAATACATTACGACTTTTCACAATGTCTTGAACAAAGCCTTTGGCATAATTAGACAATAGCGACAGCTTCACCGCCTATTATATGCTCAAAAATTCTTTCGAATGTATGAATTTATTGCGAAGTAAATAGACGTGGCATAGTCGGCGATTGTAGACGGAATAGATTCTGTCGTTGCGACGAAGATGTATTTGCTTTTGAATTGCAGAATTTGTATGGCGAAGGGAAGTGACAAGTAAATTCCGACGATTGTCCGCGAAAGAAAGAACTATGAGTAACTGAATGTATTCATAGCTTCAAACAAAAGCGGTCGTAACTTCCGCGACGAGACTGCATCGTTTCCATGCGAAGCTGCGGTCACCTTACAACTTTCCGTTTCCAACCAGCGAGCCATCGATCACCGGATGAATCCCGGGGAGAAAAGTCGATGCCAGTCCGAGAGCCGGCTGAAACCGCCTCAGCACTCGTCATCTCGAGTCTGACTGAGTGAGGTTTCCCCCAGCCGCAGGAGCAAATCAAGGAGACAAAGATTGACGATGCCCGAAGCACCTGGAAAGTTAGGAACCAATAGCCACACGACCGAATCACAGCGCCAGTAAATCAAAATTTCGATTTGCAAAAAAAGAGGTTTCTGAAATACATGTGTATTTATTTATTTGATTATTTATCTATTTGTTCAATTATCCTTTTAGATTTTTATTATTTAATTTATATATTCATTTATTTATCCTTAGAATTGAATTCTGTAAATATCTTTTCACGAATCTTTCACAAACCAGAGTCGAAAATATTTCGGCACAGACAGGAAGCTCAAGAATTGCAATTGGGTGGGTCACCTGGGAGTGATAGAATTAATCTAGTCAATAATCCTCCAAATTAGCCGAATAGATGGAAGCTTTCGTGTTGTAACAGATTTTTATAGCCCAATAGTAGGGCCCGAGAGAAGTTCATTCATATTATTCGTCGGAGAAGTGCTAAATCATACACATTTGAAAGTTTGTTCAATTGAGCTCTGATTAATTAGCTAAATTTCCTTTTGTAAACATAAGAGTGATTTTCAGGAGGCCCGTCTGATCTCCGTTCACTCGCCAGGTAATGTGGGATTCAGCAGGGTGCTTACATGTAAGCTCCAAAGGGCAAAATATCAATTCTACACGATTTTCCCCAATTGCATGTCTGCTGACTGAACTAAATTGGCGAACCACCGAGTGAAACACGATTTTAACTGCTGGACTTCACCCGCCTTGATCGGAGAGCGCAATCGATGATGATATCTTTATCGCAACAATGAAAAATTACCCCATCAGCGGAAGAGAGGAAACCCATAGCAATCAGCAAGGCAACACGATACTTAAAACTCGATCCAAAGCAGCACAAAAAATCTTCAACAAAACCTTCGCAGGCCATCACCCGCGGGAGGTATCATGAATCTGTCTCTACTCCTGATTATCTTTCCCTTTTTAATGAATGTGCCTGGGTATACCCCCATCTCTCCCTGCCTATAACCCCTTAATTTGAATTGAAATTGAAATTTATTCCTTGTATAATATACAGAGCTTGAGAAATACAAAATTTTTACATAAAACAAGGAACATTAGGTCCCCCTTAGGATAATTCCTGTTTGGGGACAACCGATTCTTCAAAAGTCGCTCTTATAAGATATTAGCTACATAACACAAAGTACATAACACACTGCAGTTTTGCTGAATCACAAAATCAACACAAAAACATAATTTTCTTGATTTCAAATGACCAATCTATTACATTTTAAGGAAACATCTCTCTTTGTTTAACAAGATGTGTGATGAGGCAAGAAAGTAAATTTAAAATCTAAAAATTAGTAAATCAGGAAAAAAATATATTTGCTGGAACACAAAAAACTCGATACAACAACAATATATCCCGTAATATAATTTCTCCCCGTATTTCTCCAGCCGTTATTATTACTTAGCACATCATCATCGTAAATCAACATTCCTAAGACTGGATTGACGCAGCTCTCCATTTCTCCCTCCTAACTGCTAGCCTTTTCATAGTGAAGTATTTCTTCTCTTTTGCATCCTTCATAGCCTATCCTATGTGACTCATTCAGGGCCGTCCAGTGCCCTTCTTCCCTTCCATCTGTCCTTCTAAGATTGTTTTCATAAGGCCATCATGCCTCATGATGTGACCAACTAAGTTGTCCCGTTTTCTCCTTAAGGTTTCTGTAAGAATTCTCTTTTCTCCCACTCTTCCTCATCACTTAGTTAAAAAGCAGCAGGCGTCCACAAAAATATCAGGTTTATTTTTTAGGCACGTGAGACACGAAAAAATAGAAGTGATGCAGGGGCGCAGCTAGAAAAATTAAGGCCAAGGGGGGGTTTTAGGCGCAACTAGACCTGAGGGGTGTGGTATACCCGCTAGGATAAGCGTGCGGAGCGGGGGCCCTCCCCCAGAAAATTTTTAAGATAAATGGTTCAAAATGGTGAGTTTTATTGCTTTCTGAGGGATATTTTATTAATCCTTACACTCTTCTACAAGTACATTAATCAAATTAAGTAAAATGGATTAAACTTAAAAGTTTCTCACAGCTCTAGAGGGGGGGTTTATCCCCCAAAACTCTCCCCTCGCTGCGCCACTGAAGTGATGATCCACAAAGATAGAGAAAAGCTATTAAATACATTATCCCTTGTCTTGTCCCTAAGGTTTTTAAAAGACTTCTCTTTTAGCCCAATCTTCTTATAACTTACTCGGTCGATCCATTTTATCTTCATCATTCTTCGGTAGCACCAATGCTATTTTTTTAGCCAAGGCAATAAATTCGTCGATCAATTCCACCCCCCCGGCTATCGCCAACTCCGCATAAAGTCAGTCTTTTTTTCCCCTCGCAACCCTTCCTTTACTTCCCCGCGACGTGAATGTCTCAACTCTCCTCTTCTCGTTCCCAGACGCACACAAAGGACGCACAACTCTTTAACACTCCCACGATAAAGGCATCTCCTCCTCACTTTCACTTCTGAGACGCCGCTTACCCGATTTCCTCTCCCCAATCCACTCCTTCCCCTTCAAAAAACTCCCCAGGCTTTTTTCTCCTTTTCTCCACATCTTTTCTCATTAAAACTCCTCCATCTTATCATCAATTTCGTATAGAAAGAAGCCATATCGCTATCTGATAACCCACCTTTTTACATTCTTTCTCATTATTTGTCCTTGGCACGTTCATAAGCTGTCCCAGTAAACCATGTAAACCGTAAATCACAACCAAATAGTTGAAAATATAATTATAATGATGGGCATTTGTATTTTTTGCGTAAGCAGTGTTAGAAAAAGCTTAAAAATTAAACAATGAGAACATGACTCGAGCACTTTTTAACTTAAGCATTCAGATGCTGATTATAATTTTTTTTCACGTTAATTATTTTCATAAATTTTTATTTAGTTTCTATTATTTCATCTTTATACATTACATATCTTTATCGAGGTACTACTGGGGCTACTAGATTAGCGGATTTGATTCGGTGGGCGATCGTTGAGCGTTTGTGCAGTGGAGGTATCGATAAGTGAAATTCAAAAGTTTCGCCAAAGGTATAGCACATGAACTCACAACACACCAAAGCACAAGATAAGGTAACCAACAGGAAGGATTACCGAGAAATGATAACCAATAAATACTTAAGTCATACAAATTCCATAATCGCCCACACCATGCATAGTCAAAAGTAATCTGCCAATACATTCTGTGAGTAGATGCGTTCAATCTTTCAACCGAATTTAGAATTAATTTCAATTATTATAATAATTAACGTCTTTATTGGGCGAGATTGGGACTAGAAAGTCCCATCTTCCATCCAACCCCTCGTCAAACATGAAATATATGCAGTTAAATACATTGTCAAGTTGCTCATGAAATTACATGTAGAGAAATTACATAAAAATAAAATAAATAGAATTTGCATTTTCAATCAACAAATAAAATTATAAGTTAACAAAGTTACTATTGACCAAGTGTAAAAAGATTTTATGGGTTAGGAGAAAAATATTTCTCCGCGACAAATCAGAGTTGTTCTTCGCGAGGTTTTCCGATGCGGTCATCAACCGGTCGCGGCACTGAGCAACCTTCGAATTTCTCCCGCAAGGTCGCGACAATGTCATTTCACCAATCTGAGGGAAGAACCAAACCTTTACCTTTAGTTGAGTCGTTCGGATAGATTGAGAAAAGCAAGTAAACTGCAGATCTTCACTGGCACATCTGGGCACAAGTGGTCAAGCTAATTACGATTTGCGATCTTTATGATAGCGAATATGGCGGTGAGTTTTACGTGATAGCGACAATCAATCCACAATAGCACTCACGATATTTGTTAGGCGCAAATATTCCCCTGAACCGAGAATCGTATTATTGTGAATTTCATCGCCTTTCACCCGAATCGGCAGACATTTATCAAAGATTTATATCACACATGAGCACTAATGAAACATTAGGTCAATGTCTTGATCTATGGTTTAGTTTCTTATGCGGGCGTATTTTTCTTCCTGACATGAGGATGCATTCTGTTGCCGTTAAGGTGGAAAGCGTCTGACAAAAAGTCTTTCATCAGCTTGACGAATAGAAACGAAGTCAGCGGGAGTAGAAACGCACCAATGGCTATCCAATCCATTACTGACAGAAATTGACTGCTGAGTGAGTATAAGTGGCAAGTGAGATATTTTATGCCAAGTGGATTGATTTCCCGCTCAAAGCAGACTAAATGGAATAGATTTTAAAACGAAAAATTTCTACAAAATGGCAGATTGATCATATAAATCTCCAAGTATTATTTAGGCAAAAAATATTTCCCCACCCCGAGGTAAATGAAAAAAAAAACTTTTCTCAACCAGTTGTTTATAGAACCTGCACAGACAAGGATTTTTACGCTAAGACTTGGTGCTTTTAGCCACTGAGTGACAAGATGGCTTATCCGGATAAATTTTGAATAATAAATGTACAGTAATCACCAGGATCGAGTATAAATTCGAGATTTAAACATTTTTTATTCAAAATATATTTTTTTGCATTTGCAATGAATGTTGGAAAGGCTTATATTGTCATAATTCTTAAATTATCATAGAAATTCGAAAAAAAAACTATTCACTACTATCTTTTCCGAAACATAATTCCGATTTTCTTATCTGATGAACCAAGCCCTAGTGATATCGCGAGAAGTTAGCTTTTAAAATGTTATTAACATTACTATTTCACGGTGACCAACCCCTTGACAGCGAGGCTCAGTGATAATGAACGAAAATTAAAAAACGAGAGTTTTTCAGGTTTATATTATCATCAGGCTTAATTTTAATATGATAATAAATTAATGGTTACTACCACTTCTCCGCAGATAATTTTATTGCACGACAGGTTTCAATATATTTTGTATGATCTTTAGCACCTGGATATAACGTAGAAAGTGTTGGAAGCGATCAAGCATTTGAAATATTGGTGGAAAACGGAAAGCAGGTAACTTCAAATTGACTATGGCATTGGGTGATTTCAGCAAGGAGAACACAGTTTAAGTAACATATATATTGTTTTGAAAATTCATTTTCTCATCACCCTCATTAAGGGTACAAGTACGAATCTGTTTTTTCATAAGTCAACATCGGAAGGATTCAATGAATTAGCTGCAAATTAATAAGTGACAATCGCTCCTCCCAGCAGCATTCCTTGCCATTGAAATCACCTCAAACGTCATTCGTCGTCATGCCAATTTGAGAAGCAGCAGCGACGTTCAAATTGGCAAATAGTTGCAGTGCACGTTGGAGCAAACTCAAAATTTTCGGGGTGCCACGCTACTTCCAACGGCAGCTCACGTAAAAAAAGAAAACAAAAGCGATGATCGTCCGCACGACGAGCCAAGACGGACGGGTATGGGGTTTGGACTTGGGGAGTCTCCTGACCCTTGGTTTTCACCCAGTTTTCCCACCCTCTTCAAAGTTGGCTCCCAACCAGATTGAAGAGCAGCATTAGTCACTACTGTGCGATGGATGGAATTTATCGCAAGGCCTTTTCTCTTCTCAGCAGGGATGGCGATCGAAACTAAACGAAAGTCGAAACCAGTAAAATGTCAACAGTTTCGTTACCAAGGGAGCGGAATGAAGAAACGAAACGTATAAGAATAAAACTCGGGGAGCCAATCTCAGGGTCGAAACGAAATGGGAGTCAAAACTATTTCGGGTCGAAACTAAACTAAACCCCTGGGACGAAACGAAACGAAGATTATATTTCACACCGGAGGGACCACGTGCTTCGCCTACGAACGGTTTAGTTTCGACTTACACACCGAGTGCGAAGTATGCTTGAATGGAGTAGAGGTTCGCCCTACCGCCACTAGATGCATGGGACACTTTTCCACTCATAATGCGCAGCGCAGTATTCAGTCGCAGTATAACGAAGCTCAGTATTTTGACCTCTCTACATTCTGTCATGAAATGGGTCGAAACAATTCCCTCTATTCCCCCCCCACTCAACTTCTAGGATCGAAACTTAACAATGAGCAGCGGAGTTTCGATTAATATAGTTTCGTTCCCGGGAGTAAAGTTTCGTACAGGATAAAATTAAACTCCTTGGTGGTTTTAATTCCGTGCGGGAACGAAACAAAACCTAGGCTTCGTATTTTCGCTTATCTCCGGGCCGAAACAAAACATTTACGTTTCGTTTCAATTGTCATCCTTGCTTCTCAGTACTCTCGGCTGATACCGAACTAAAGATTTGAAATGAGGTGACGGGAAATATATGAGAAAAAGGGGAATCACTGGAAAATACTCGAGTTATAAATAGCTCATCGTTTGATTTTCAGTGCCTTCTCAGTGACGCAACTATACCAATTTTATTTTTTATTTAAAAAAATCCATTTTCCCCAAAACAGCGTCAATGTGGTCTTTTACGACGGGGACTATTCATCAATTAACAATGAACAATCACAAACATTGCCCTCGTTGGGGGCATCGTACCCAACCGGGACTCGAACCCGCAATCTTCGGTTTGGCCGGCGAGAACTTTACCCCGCCGACAACGAGACCAACAATGTTGCAATTTAACACTTAAAATACAAGGTACCAACTGCTAAATAAGTGAAAAAAAAATCCCCAAAGTAGCATTTTTTCCTCTGAAATCACTACCAACGCCCGTGTAATTCGCGAATATTCCGACTGGAGAAACAGCAACGTTCAAAATGGAAAATAGATGCTGTAAAGTAGGAGGATAATCAATATTTATTTTAAAGAGACGGGGTACATAATGGTGCAAACTAACACTTGAATTAATCTCACTTCGGGGACAATCTAATACA
Organism: Ischnura elegans; assembly: GCF_921293095.1. NCBI lineage: Eukaryota > Metazoa > Arthropoda > Insecta > Odonata > Coenagrionidae > Ischnura > Ischnura elegans. Next base: position 21,457,161 of record NC_060255.1, read on the forward strand.
TCAGGCAACTCAGTTAACTTTTCAAAAAAAATAACCTAGTCACCTTGGTAACCTCGCGTGGACATCATTTAGCATAACCTTCGCATAAAGTAAAACACATTAAATAAATCTATTTATTCGAAATTAAATTATTTCACACGAATGGCATCTTCAAGCCAGAAGAACCATGTTTGACGGACTCACTTATTACCATGATCCAATTCCGTAAATCGTGCGTCCTTCAGCGGAGAGGTCTTCGGCATATGAACCGCGTGTGTTTCCTTCGTGGCCAACAAAAGTTGTACGCCATTATCTGAATAATTCGAACACTCCACAGCGTATTCGCCATAGTCGAAAACAATTATTTTTTTCCTAGCTTTATTCGACTGGACACACTATGCACATATTGGATCCCGGCTAAAGCCTTACTTATTTTTCTTTAGTGTACATGACATTTACACATACGGGTTACCGGATGCATTCTTGAACGAGCGATTGGAGATGGCCTTTCTCCTTTACCTGAAACAACCACCTGGAACGAGTCTCCTGTACTCGAACCATAAGTATCTTGAGCTCAATAGCCACAATAGCACATCAATTGGGCCACTTCTCTTCGGCGGATAAATCAATCTTGCATATTACGCAAATTCTCCACGTATTATATTTTTCTTATTTCACTCATTGCCCGCATCGTAAACTTAAGAACAAGAAATTCAGTAAAATTATGTCAGTCTGAAGGTGGCCTAAAATATAGTACCTTGTAGACCATTATTACCGAAGCAAAGAAATAAATTTCTCTGATTTTTCACAGTGATGTACTGAAATTTATTTACAAAATATTTCAATTTAACAATAAATACTGGTCTACAACAATTAAAAATATTAATTAAATAATCCCACTAAAATATTTCCAATTCTAATTACGTACTTCTGGGTAAATGAATATACCAAAAAATTTATAAGATTTTGGGTGTAGTTGCTGTTTTTCGGGAGTACTCAGGGTACCTACGTACAGCTGACTTTAATGACCCACGAAAGCTTCAACCAAGAGAAAAGTTCTCAAATTCCTTTATACTTCCAGTGCGCCAGTAAAAGACCAAGATTTCATTCAAATTCTCCATATTTCTCAAGCGTAGCTTTTCATACTTCCCATCGCATATTCGCTCTTCGCAATCAAGTCACCTCCGGAATGATGCTGTGCATTTTCAGGGTCTCAAAAATTTGTTGAAACGAGGGAGGAGTAGTATTTATAATAAAAATGAATTTTATAGTAGAAAATCCTTGATACACGCCCTTATCACGCACTACCCTGAAACTCAAACACTTTTTGGCTTTTTCAGATTAAACTTGCACTAAACTAAATTGTTTCAGGCTTTACTTTGTGAAAATCCATTGTACACAATAAAAGGTTTGGTACTCTTTCACACAATTTATTTAACACGACCGGTTTCGTCGCAGAGGCGACATCTTCAGGTACAGAAATCGTTATTTTTATAGTTATTTTGCTATAAAAATAACGATTTCTGTTCCTGAAGATGTCGCCTCTGCGACGAAACCGGTCGCGTTGAATAAATTGCGTGAAAGAGTACCATAACTTTTTATTGTGCAAACTTGCACTCTTTATCATATACTCGTGATTCGCATTTAAGTCAACCACATAAAGACTCCGAACATTTGCAGCGTCTAACGATCAAAGTGCAAAGAGGGAGAAGCAATTTTTATTATTAAAAAAAATTAACTTAATCGCAGAACATTCTTAGCACAAGCCTCAATTACGTACTACTTTGGACCTTGAGCACATGTTGAATTTAGAATGGACATGCGTATGTTGCTGGATGGAGAGAAATCACAAAATAAACAGAGATGACGCATACCTTTTCCATACAGTCGTAGACACATCACGCGCATGCGATATGTTTCATCGCCGGTAGGCAGGGTGAGGGAAGTCACTTTCCTTGCTAGGAATTTCGAGAAAACACCGTCTCTTCCTTTCCATGGGTATAAGCCGGAGTGTACATATGATATAAGCATGTATTAAAAAGCTAGGTTATCGCTTTCTCTCGATCTTCCAATAGATCAACGAAATAGATACACAACCTCGTCAGATTCGTGATTGACTGACGAAGCGATAATCTGCTGAAAATATGCTTCGAGAAAAATTTAATCGGCAAAAGAATGATTCCTTTCTCATCACGTGCATGAAACCAATTTTAGTTTCCATAACTTTCTCCGTAACTCACACGCACTCAGAACATAAAAATGCCTCATACTGTGTGGTAAATACAGCCAGGATTCCTCTTACTTCCTGCCAGAGGAAGAATAGGAAGCTATTGGATTGATTTTGGAATTTAAGATTAAAGGATAGGCTGAAACTCGACTGTATTTGGTATACTGTTAAGAGCCAAAAATCTGAAAAAGCTGAAAATCCCTATACAGGCTTTTTTCCCAATAGAATGCCAATATTCCGCTTGTAAAAAATGCTTCCATATTTTTTTCTTTGATATTGATGAATTTGTAATTGGAATAAATTAAAACTTATTATAGGAATTTACTCCTATTCCTAAACGTACATACAGAGACAAGTCATTTTATGCTGTTGATAACCGAGTGGATGGCAAAAGTATTAAATAAACATAGCAACTGATAACAGATTAAATAAGTTTAATAGAATAAAGACGTTAATTATGATGAAATAACTGGGAGATAAATGATAAGTTTTGCGTTTTACGTGAATTTAATTGCATTTTAATTGTTATGCAATATCTGCTAACGTATCCATCGGCGTTATAACGTGGAAAACCAAAAGTAACATACTAGTTGGAGTGTATGACAGACAAAGTCTCAGAAAAACGCAAAGAGTTGAAAGGAAAAGTGAAAAAACGATAAAATTGATTGTTTGAGGCGTAACTTGGTGAAAGCGATTCATTATTAAAATTAAAAAGAAGAACTTTGTGAATCAGGAATAAATTTGAGAAAATCGGATACATTTCGGATGTGTTGTCTTATTATAAACCAATTTTAACTTTCCACTCATAATTTCTGGTCCGACAAAGGTCCGACACTCTCTGTGATTATTTGTAAATTGCGTTTTTGTGATTTGCCCTGCTTTATGACACCATTTTGACTCAGGGGTCAAGTTAAAGTTCTTTGAGTAATCCCACAGCAAGGTGTGTATTTTTATATTGCCTTTAAAATTATAGTGTATTTTTTTAGGAGCATTTTTGTCTTTGCTTGTCTTCCCTCCTCTCTTCATAGTCCTCGACCAATAGGTTGCTTGTCTGCAGCTAGCCAGCAATCTCGTTTCTTCATGATTAAAATTAAAAAGAAAAACTTTGTGGTTTCACATGAATATTTATTCTCAAATTTACGACCATGGTTTCAACGTTAAACTTCATCATCAGGTGAACTCTACAGAGGTCCATCACATCCTTTTATACCAGGCTAGGAGGGCTACCCCTGAGTTCACCTGATGATGACGTTTAACGTTGAAACCATGGTCGTAAATTTGAGAATAAATATTAACGTGAAACCACAAAGTTTTTCTTTTTAATTTTAATTGTGAAGAAACGAGATTGCTGGCTAGCTGCTGACATGCAACCTATTGGTCGAGGACTACGAAGAGAGGAGGGAAGACAAGCAAAGACAAAAATGCTCCTAAAAAAATACACTATAATTTTAAAGACAATATAAAAATACACACCTTGCTGTGGGATTACTCAAAGAACTTTAACTTGACCCCTGTGTCAAAATGGTGTCATAAAGCAGGGCAAATCACAAAAACACTATTTACAAATAGTCACAGAGAGTGTTATGAGAGAGTTATGCCTGGGAAATTTACCTTGATAATGGCCTACTGAATGCAAAAACCTTTGTCGGACCAGAAATTATGTGTGGAAAGTTAAAATTGGTTTGTGATAAGACATAACACATCCGAAATGTATCCGATTTTCTCAAATCTATTCCTGATTCATATACTTAAGTCATATTCGTCCCATTTTAAGCTTTTTTTTACAAAAGAAAACATTTTCGATTGCTTTTCATTTGATATGAAGCGGGCAAAAACCATCGAGATGACTTCCATCAGCGAAACGTTTTGCTACAGCAAACAAGGATATTGAAAATAAAGACAAGGATCCCTGGACAAAAGGGCATCACACTCAACGGAAAAAATTACTTCAGTAGTTTTTGTATATGCCACCATCCCAAAATAGCCACCCACAACTCAAAATGATGGCCTACGACAACTAAAATAGCCTCCTTCTTTTTAAGAGCGCTCGTCATAGCCATTGCCGCAATAGCGCAGTCAACAGCTGAAGCAAACACGTAACTAAAAATAAAATTGATCAAGTACGTGCAAATCTTTATCAATGGACTGCGGATCCATTTAAATACAGAAAGAAATATCTAATATTCACTAACTACAACAGTTTTGAGGATTATAAGCCGGATTAGGTGGCATATCTGAAACTTTGAGGATATGAGGACTGGTCGACACCGTTGATAAAATAACGGGACTTGTGCTACCTCAAATTGGATTTGGAGTTATTTTTTCCTGGGGAAATCCCAATTTTTGGAGATATTCCACCAGCTAGCTTTCTTTTTCGCGACCACATCGCAAAGCAAGTCAAAAAAAGAAGCAAATAAAAAGCCACGGGAACGAATTTTGCCAGTTAAACGTTTGGCCACAGCCCAAAACGTGGTTGAAAAGAAAAGCAAGGGGCGATCCAGATTTAAGGGCGCAAGCTAACTCACGACCCAAAATGAGGTGAGCTGAACCTCGAAAAGCAACGAGGGCAGAGAGTTCATGAGAGGAAAACCCAGGGAGGGATGAGTGAAGGGGTGCAAAACGAAAAAAAACTGGCAGGAGGAGGAGGGATGGTACAAGAGCATATTCGTATGTGGCAACTTTACAAGAAAGCTCACACCCAACGCACTCCAAGCGTTTTAGACTCCGCGAGAGGAAAAAAAATTCAGGGAGAAACCTGGGTGATGCATGGCCTGACCTTAACTCGCGTTCAGTAGGTCAGTGAACCTCAAATATAAATCGACATTTCATTAACGGCTCGGAGAAAAAAAAAGCTGCGATCAGCAAAGCGGCTCGTGAGAGAGTTTTTGGAAGGGTCGATTCTCATTTCGTTTCGATGACTATCGCCCTCGTAAATAACGCTATGCATTTTGATTTCACGATCCGACATCCACGAATCGTCAGCGTCACGGTTGATGATGGGTTAATGAGGCTCCTAAATTTCGAAGAAATGCACATTTGCACACGTCCTTTCCCGGTCAGGAATGCATTGAAAAGGGTAGACGACAATTACCATAGCGCAAAAATTACAAATCACCTACTTCATTATTTCCTGAACAGTTAAGGACATGTAGCGTCGACTGCGCCGAATAAAAGACTTCCTGATTGCAAGTAGATGTTTATTTAGGCTATACATAGAACAAGACAGCCGTGAATGGCAGGAGAGGCGACTCATACAGTCTCCAGCGAGAATCCTCTCGAATGCCACATTACAATTCTAGAGAACAATCTAGAATTATCATGTTAGATCCGGAAAAATATTTCCCGGCACCCGGACTCGAACGCAGGCCACCCGCGCGAGAGGGGATCCTTAGGGCCAACGTGGCAGTTATTGCAGTGCCATAGACATATTTTTGTAAGCGACAAAGAGAATGTCACTTCAAAGCGATACGCTATTTCTAAATCTAACGGAAATGATAAAACAAAAGAGACATTTTGCCGGCTGGGCAGGCACAGGAATTCGTTTTCCCTCGAAAAATCGCTCAGAGTAGTGGTTAGTGCCCTAGCAAATACCGCCACTCACCTATAAGGTGGCATGTTGATGCCAATTTTATCAAGCATTCAAAGTTCATGCATGCCATGTCTATATTCTCTAATGCAATTGCAATATTTGGGATAAAAATCCCAAGTGAAGAAAACAGTTTTATCGTCAACCAATTATGAACGGTATCTTGATACCGCAGCATGCCTCCAATTAATTTGAACTGTTTTTCATTCTTTAATTTTATGGAATGATTGAAATCCATTCGTCTCTTATTAAATAGCTTATGCCTCAATCTAATAGAGTAAGTTAATTAGCCTTTCCTCCAATATCCACATTCATCCTACAATTTGTTGGTAAATATTCCCCAAATGTCAAGTAAGTTACGCTTTCCTCCTTCAATTAAGATCAAAAGATACAATTATGGATTAATAATGTAATTTATTATACACCATGGGCGTGCAAGAGAATATTCTAATGCTATTCAAAGCAGTTTAAAGGTAGTTTAAAATTAGAATCAAGTGATCGTCAACCTCCCTATTTCATTGCATTTAATTGATAAATAAATGCAACATTACCGGGAGCAAAACCCCACCTTGACGCTAATATTATATTGCAAACGTTCGAAACAAAAAAATGGATTAAATAGGGTTAAACAAATATGTAAAGCCGACTCAGGGATATCCAGAATATTTTTTTTTTCAGAAAAACGTAAACGATAACAAAAGAAACAAGCATATATAATATATACGCCGATCCACGGCATTAAATCGCACAAAAACGGACGTCACAATGGCATGAAATAAATTCAGTAACTTGAAGTTACTAACTTTCATCAATTATCCTTAAAAAAATATTGCACAGTGCCCTTAAAACCGTTTTAATCAATTTCTATACAAAGCTCGACCATCCCACCATTCAAACCAGTATGAATGAAGCAAATTTGAACGCTCTTCGAACGATCTCTCTCCAATGGAATGTGGCTTTTTCTCTTTTTTGCTTTCGACGGCCATATCGGTCAAAATAATCGCTGTTTTGAGTAGGTACCTACGAATCTTCAGTGGCGTATTTTATACATTTATTTGGTGGGGGCAGTGCTTATCCGAATAAGGTGAAAAGAAATTATAATGATTTGGGAGTTCTCCATTTGTACCTATGTTTCCTTAAGAGGAACGGTCACAAGGGACGGTTGATATGGCCTCCCAGAGGAAGTCGTGAATGGTTTCCGGTTTCCACGAGACGCATAGCAGGCCCTCTCGGAGCCCCGCGAGGAAAACGAAAGTAATTATTCACGATCTGTGATCAAGAAAAGGGACGGGGGGGGGGGGTTGAAGAATCCACATTGGGAGGCTGTATGAGGTTGTGAGGAAGAACCTTTGAGTGAAAGCAAGATGGGACTCTGTTGGTTCGGTTACCGCCAGCCACTCAGGCGAGGAGCGAGTCATCTCCCGGGGTAACCGTAACCAGGAAGTCCAGCGGGCACCCATTAACATTTCCCGCCGTTCACCGTGCCATATCTGATGGCTTGAAACAAACCTCCTTTCAATGGTGCACACTGCACACTTATCGTTTGTGAACTCATGTGTCCGCGAACTGAGTAAAATACAAAGGAAGGCTGCACGTTTCGTCAAAGACTGCTATGGGCGTACAGACAGCGTTACGAAGATGCTAAGCAAATTAGGCTGGGAGCCGCTGGAGACTCGGAGGCTGCGTGCTAGGCTTACAATTAGATTGCTTGAACAATTGAGAATGGATATCTTTAGGAGCGACACGGAGAACATAATATTACAGCCACACTATATTTCCAGGTCCGATAGAAGCGATAAATTAAGAGAGATGTTTTGCCGAACGGATAGATATGGGAATTCGTTTTTCCCCCGAACCATAAAGGACCAGTGGCGGCTGGTGGTAATTTATCTAGGGTGTGCATTAGAGCAGATATAGGATGATTTAATTATATTATGTTAATGCTAATCCATGAGCATCATATTTCGTCGTGATAGAATACATCGCAAGCAAAACATATAACTGGCATATTCTAACCTTAAAATTGCATGAACAGAAATAATATTAGCATGAATGAAAATAATTATTCTAAACACGCCTTTACAAGTGACGGTAGGCGAAATTCATTTTCCTTTCCTTACACTCTATGAGGAAGTAGTGTAGAAAACGGCCATACAGATGACTCTGTAGACGGACTAGGATCCTGGGCGCAGGTAGTGTACGTGGCGGCTACACCCGCTACACCACTACACTACCTGCGAGTCACTCACCAAAAACATGCGCCTGCGCACTCGCATCGTTTTGAGTCTGCTCCCTTCACCCATTTGAACTGCATATACCCCTCCGCATACTTCGTCCCGCCAGAGCACCCTCAAGCGATCGCATAGACCGAAAATGCGCCCGGCCAATGCCTTTGGCCCGGCGCGATGCCACTGGATCGCACACTTGTAGAGCGGTGAATTCGAAAAGGAGATAGCTGTAGCGTTCATGTTTCTAGCATATGCAGACAGGATTTTTATCCTTCTCGTTGCAAAGGAATAGTTTTCTTTTATAATGCATTCATCTTTGGGTGTGCACTTGCTAACATGCGTATACGCACGCGCCGCCACTGTAAAGGACTTAAATAATTTCTAGTCCCGACTTCGTAGAGCACTTCATTTTTTATGTGTAGACGGCTGGCGTCCTAAGACCCCCTGCCACACGCCTTTTAGAGGGCTTGCGGGGTATTATGTAGATGTAGATGTGCTCGTATCCTATCAATGAGAGCAACCACCTCTCTACGAAGAAAAAATGATGAGATATGAAAAACTCTATCATTCCACATGAATTTAAAACTGTACTAGTGCTGTGTACGTAGTACAGTATAAAATTTATCTGGCATTATACTGCTTTTTAAATTTCATCATCTCAAGTCGATTCTATGAAGTCAATCCCAAGATAACGAAGTCTCAGAGGTGAAAGATTGCAAAAGAAGGAAGCTTTTGCCAAGTACCAAACTCTCTTTGACTATGCAGATCTGAACTGTATCCATAATTAATAATCGACAGGTTATTGCAGGTTCAAGGCTGGCTTTTGGGTTTTGTTTTTGTAGGTCTAGGTTCTTCAAAGGACACAACGCACCTTCTCGACCAGTCATATTTGTTATCGATTTCCTGGCGCATAAATGCTTCAAACTATATAAACTATAAACGCTATCATTTCGAGATTTCCAGGGTACATAGAGTACTTCCAGGGTAGGCAGAGTATTTTAGGATTCCATGGTTTATTTTTCGTTTACTAAATTTATCTTAAACATGATAATTGGCAAAGACAAACTTGCACTCTAAAAGTTACCAGACGAAAGCGTAAGTAACATAGCAAGTAATATGTGACAATATCTAAACACGCACATTTTTGCTCAACCGGTCGTATGTTTCCATTATTCTCGGAGGATTACCGGTTTAAAATACGTACGTTTGAAATGAGTAAAGCTTATTATTTTTGGAAAAAAATGCGTGAAACTAAAATACGCATAAATAACGGGAAATTTCTTTTTGCAATGCGGTCTTACGGTATTTATTTTGGGTGACCATACATAAATTATCCTCCAGTTTACCAGGCGCAGTTTAAATGTTCCGCCGACACTCACCGCGCATGTGAGCGACTGGCCAGCTGCTAGTTGGCTGGGACTCTACGTGGCCGCGAACTACAAGTGAGCGCGGGCAAGATACACCTCCGCCACTATATGTCTTATTCCTTAATTTATTATTGTTCTACAGCATAATTATATAAAATATTCTGTATTTTATCATATAATTGTGTTTCACTACATTTTATCGTCAACTACTTAATTATGGAAATAAAAAATAGACGCTACAAAATGCGATAAACTGTTATTGAAAGTGCGATAAAATAAAAATGAAAGTGCGATTTTCACGTATCTCTAACCATGATTATAAAATAAGCAATTCGTTATGAAGAAAGACTAGTCAAGTGTGAGTGATGCGTTACCCAAATTTTAAGAGGCCTAAATATGAAATAAAACGATTCATGCACAGATATTCAACTAAAATGACAGGATTAACAGAATTCCGTAAGATTTTTTTCGTAAAAATAATAATGCAAAAAGAGTGAATTCATTCAAAATTATAAAATAAGAGGAATCTGCTAATTGGCGGACTATAGTGAGAAGACAATTGAAGGTCTCAGGCGTGCACGGACCATGTCTCACGTTTTTTTTCTGTAGGCAACGTCGACCTCGGTGTTAATTTCCTATATCTGGCGAGTTTACACGAGACAAACCACTGTTTGAGAAATTATGGTTTTCCCGAGTGAAAACTAATATCTCCGCGCCCCGAGAGATTCAAATGAAAAAAAGGGGAAAGTTGAATGACAGGGGGCGAAATTGCGTCACTTTTGAGTCATCAGCGGGTATTAAAAACATGCTTTCTCTTAAGTCGATCAAGTGATGATTGGTCTCATCACGAAGGACCTGGTTTTGTGGTACATTATCTGCATGAATAAAAACTACCTTGAAGATGCGACGCGAAGTGCTGAAACACCCATAGGTAAGACACGCTAGCACGACAGAGCTGATGGCAGGGTTTGCAAAATGAATTACGAAATGAATTAGAGCAGTTGTTTTTATTGATGTCTTCTATTCGAGACTGAAATCACCGAGGGCGGCGCTGAAGGCAGTGACGTAATCTTCCAATATGGCCGACGCATCGAGGAACAGTGTTGTGATGATAACATAGTCTTAATAGGATGATTCATTAAGCCACTGCGAAAATTAACGTTGGAAATATAAAGGTAGATTTTCCTTGGCTTTGAGGATGTATTTCGATACCTAAGGGCAACGACAAATAGCAGTAAAGATTCAGGAATGAATAAATTACAGCTGAAATATCCTCTATTAGCTCACGGCGCGGCGAGTGCTAAAAGGCTTCCTAATGACCGTGACTTCCATAAAAGACACTATTATTTGCAGGATAAAAAAGAAAAGTCGAATAGGTTGGTTACTTTACACGCCTTAAACCGACAAACCACCGTAAAAGTAAATGATGAATTGTTGCAATGGCAACTAAACGGCAGTGTACATAAAATACATTGTACATACTGACTGTTAGGAGTCTCCAGTAGGGGTGATAACCACGACTAGACGACCTCCGGTTAAATTTCAGCCTTACCCATGCATGCGGGGTTCTTTGAGAGAGGGCCATCTTATTAGCCTAGCTATTCGTGGATCCAACTATGGATCTATCAAATAAATCATAATCTTCATCGGAGGCTGCCGAAAGGCGGTTTCTCTTCTTATATAGGCCGCAGGAGAAGGCCCTGTTGCTAGGCTCCCGTTGGGATAGAGATGGGAGCACCTCAGCAGCCTTGACAATGGCCCTTCGGGGGTTCCCACAAATACTGGCTCTACTTCCAACCCCTCGATGAGAAGGAGGGTGACATATCTCTTCGGGGTCCACTATAAAAGAAACGACTCAATGAAAGGGAGTACACATTATTATGAATTAAACAGGGAATTCCAAGACGGGATGGGAGACTACTTCTTCAATACTTAATGCAAACCTATCGTAATCGGTAGAATACTTTAATAACGTTTTGGTAACGGATTTAAAGCAAAAGCCTACATTCATAAGGAAAACTCATAGCCGTAGAAAGGTGGGGGGAGAAAAATAAAGTATGCAAATTAGAATCAAAGTGCGACATTCTATCTCGCGAGCACGTTTGACAGTCGAATCACGACTCTCGAGTCTTGAAAAAAAAATGCACCGACTCTCACGGAGAAAACAGCTCCTGGCAAGATTGGCGTTCTTTTAAAAGTCGCTTCGCCCACTTCGCTCGCCCTCTTCTGGCGGAAATCTGCCCCGGGCTGATGACCTTTCCGGCCACTCAGATTCCTTTGATCTCACCTTGTGTAGAGGTGAGACCCTTGAGTAAATATAATCGGGTTGGGAACATGAGAAAATGCTTTCCGAGTGGGGTTGATGTTTTCAGCCAAATCGAAGAAAGAATCGAAGAATAATTGTATAAAATCATTTTTAAAATCATCCAAATCAAAATAACAACAAAATAATTAAATGTTTTGCATACCACCAAGGCGCCGGAGAAAGTACCCAAACGTACCCAGTAAACGAACAAGGAACGCCGTCCCCAAAAGCGACCTAAAACCGCATTCAGCCAGGTAACAGCAACATGAATCAGCCATCATAGTCATTTTATTCCCTTCGGCGCCACCTCCAACTAATTAACCCTCATAAAATTAACCCGGATCTACGATTTGATGCCAATTTTTAAGTAGTTACCTAAAATATGCCTATGGTAACAAGCATCTGCATTTCATTGGATTCGATTTTCCTGTAGGAATATTTTCTGCTCAAAAGTAAGTATTTACAAAAGTAAAAAATTTATACGTCAGACAGCCAAATTTTATTTTTATTAATCGCTTCATCACGCATAGCTTATTACCTGTCAAAATCAAATACAACTATTTTAGCTCGCAGAAAGTCCAAGGTATCATTATTTAGGCTATTCGTGAATGAATTGATTGATATTTAATAATAATAAACGTCTTTATTGGGCGAGATTGGAACTAGAGAGTCCCATCTTCCATCTAACCCCTCGTCAAACATGAAATATATGCAGTTAAATTCATTGTCAAGTTGCTCATGAAATTACAAGCAAAGAAATTACATAAAAATAAATAGAAGTTCCATTTTCAATTTAAGGGATATAATGGCGAAGCCTCTAAGAGTAACACTCGCAAAATTGAGAGCTTTAAGTTCACATCCCAATCCACGGGGGGAAATGACATTTCCGTCGTCAATCCCGCTTGTACATTCACCGGCTGGTAACTTTGGTGGTACGGATCGTGCTGAGCGCAGCGAGAGGTCTAATGAAGGGCGAAGGGAAAGCAATGACGTGTAGCACCGACGTTCTCGACTCTTCTCTACCCCCAAATATAACTCTCGATCAGCTAAACTCCTACTTTTTGTCAACTACGATTAGTCATAATGATGCCCCAGCTAACTCCAGACTTGAGCGAGTTATACCATTCAGTGATAACAACTTTTACTTTAAGCACGTAACTCCTGAGACTCTGATCGAAGTATTGGAGTTCTCCAAGTCAAATGCCACTGGAGTTGACGACATTCCAGTAAAGATTATTCAACTTGCCAAATATGCCCTATTACCTTACATCCTTGAAATTTTCAACCATTCTCTCGATAATTCAGTATTTCCATCGGAGTGGAAAAAAGCACTTATTCGTCCGATAAAGAAGACAAAAAATGCAAAATTACCTTCTGACTTCCGGCCAATCTCTATTCTGTGCGCCCTGTCGAAAATGTTGGAGAGAATTGTTTTCAAGCAAGTTACAGAGTACCTAAATAACAATAACAAACTTGACGCTATGCAATCAGGTTTTCGGCATGGATACAGTACGCAGACGGCACTACTAAAGATAACCGATGACATTCGACTTCATATTGATAAGCGTATGGTTACAATACTAGTTCTTTTTGATTTCAGTAAAGCATTCGATCGAGTTGATCATAATCTACTAATCCATAAGATGGTGAAGCTTGGTTTCTCTTGTTCAGCTTTAAACTGGTTCTGCTCCTACCTAGGCAATAGATTTCAAGCAGTCTTAGGACCTGAAAATAACTTATCCGCATGGGCTCCAGTATCTTTCGGAGTTCCTCAAGGATCTGTCCTGGGACCTCTGCTATTTTCTATATTTGTCAATGACATTTCAATTGCGATTAAAAATTGTAAATATATGATATATGCAGATGACCTTCAAATATACATCCATACTTCGATTAAAAACATAGCTGATAGTATTAATCTAGTGAATCATGACGTGAGAGAAATCACAAAATGGGTGGGTAAAAACCACCTCATACTGAACTGTTTGAAGACGAAAGCAATAATCATCGGTAGCTCAAGGATCCTAAACAAAATAGATTATAATCACCTTCCTCCAGTTGTAGTTGGTGACCATCAAATACCGTTCAGCGACTCTGTTCGCACTCTTGGACTAACCCTCACAAAAAATTTGTCTTGGAACCAACATGTGAACGAAATCTGTAATAAAGTCAATATCACACTGTATCAACTAAAACTGCACAAGCACTTACTTCCTATATCCACCCGAAAAATGTTAATTTCTACCCTGGTATTCCCTTCCTTTGACTATTGTAGTCTTGTTTATAATGACATACCTAAAGAGCTGGATAAAAAGTTACAAAGGCTACTTAATTCATGTGTAAGATATGTATTCAATTTAAGAAAGGATGTTCATGTATCACAGTACAGAATCAGCCTTGGTTGGCTAAATCTTTGTAATCGAAGGAAATATCTACTCGGTGCTCTTCTTTTTAAGATTTTCAGAGAGAGAATCCCTAATTATCTCCGGGAAATCTTTATGAACAGATCAGTAACCACCCATATGTCATCTCGCAAAAATGACTATTTATGTTATCCTACTCCACGTACTAATATCTACCAGAAATCATTTCTGATAACGGGATCAAAATTCTGGAATTCTCTCCCTGAGGATCTTAGACAGAGGGGCTCCATCCATGCTTTTAAAATTAAATTGTACATGGATTTACTCAGTGGAGAGCTAAAATAAACTCCCACGAAAATACAGCCTATTATGTATCATTATTATGTATTATGTACTATATTCCGACTGCCTATGATGTCAAATTTCAATCCTTGTTACGTGTTATTTCTTTTTTATAGGTGCGTATCAAACAACTTTACTTGACATTTTTCATGAACTTTTTGCTTTGATGAGCCATTATTTTTGTAAATTGTGTTTTTTGCTCCAAGGGTTTTTTCCCAGAGCATAATAAATATCTATTCTATTCTATTCACTTGCTTAGACACCTACTGTTACGAAGTCGGTAACGATCGCTAATAGACTCGGCGATGCATTTCGCCACTTGGGAAAGGTCCGCTCGAAATCTGTCCTCGCGAAGAGCCTTCAAGGAACGCACGGAGGACCGCGTGGGTGTTGGGGTAGGCCTCGCTCCGTCCGCGTGAAAGACGAACCTTTCTTTCTCTGGAGGAAAAAGAACCACGACTCGGCCGTCGGAAAGTAAACATTCCCCTTAACAGCAAAAGGAAACATTCGAAGCCCCCACAACAAGCGGGCACGGAGCCAGGAAGAAGGAGACTTCGACGACTTTTGGTATTCAAAAAAATATAAAACCTACACATCAGAGACCCAAATTTGATTTCCATTAATCGACTAATCTCGGTACCATTGGTACATCGCATCTTAAAATCAATTACACACTAATAATAGTTATATTCGAGGATGGAATGTGAGAAATTTGTTAGCTTGAATCGACTACCCGCGATGTATCAACTGAGGAGACCGCTACCCCAGGGGAATCTATCCTAAGATTAGGACAAATGGAAAAATCGGCAGTGGCTGAGCACAGCATCCTCGAGAATCATATGATTCACTGGGAAGAAGCGAAGCTTCTCTGTCGATCTCATGGATACTGGGACCGCGTAGTAAAAGAATCCATTCAGATTCGAAAAATCAGCTATAATATCAACAGAGACTGTGGCCATAATTTAAGCCATAATGGGACCACCTCTTAAAAATACGAGGGGACTGGCAGCCAATCAGGAGATGCTGAACCACCCTCTCCCACAGAATTCTGTATATATACCCCGAGGCTATTGGAGGCAACGTATTGGATTCCTGAATCCCTAATGACGATGGGCGAGTTGTCCATCGAAACGTTAGAAAGATAAATGGAGGACCTGACCCGGTGCGAAACCCGAGAAAACTTCACTGCATTCAGTCCCAGAGTTTTCAAATTTTTTCATCTCAAACAGTTTTTTACATAATTGATAAATTACAATAGTTCGTCGGTAGACAAGAGACAAAACTGAGAGAAAATTACAGACATATCGGTATAGGCAACCTATATACCACGAAAGCTCCCCTTGAAGCAAATATTTGGTTTCGTGCCTGACTACAACCAAACGAGACGAAATGTGACTGAGATACGAGACGAATTAAATATCGTAAATCAAAGTACGAAACGTGTCCACGAAACAGATTATCCTTATTTCTCAAAAGACAGATATGATGTTCGATTGCTCTCCTATTCAGCATAGATACAGTTTTACATTAAAATCACTTGCGCAGCGAAAATCCAACCGAATGAAGAAGATTGCTCGATGAAATGTGCACCGAATATCCAGCGGTGTACCTTTACGGAGTCACTGGACTGCAAAAATTCCACAGGGGAAAAATTCATTTGCCTTGACCGGAATTCGCACCCGGATCCCCAGTTATTCACAAAAATCCAAACATAAAGTGTGATATATTTCAAACCTACCACTTTAATACCATTTAAATTAACAATACAGTGCAATAATATCCGACTCATATGCAGCCGTGGAATAGCCGAATTATTGGAAAAATACAAGAAACAAGCAGAATGCATAAAAAACTTTTCAAGGTATAATTTTTCAATTAAATAAACTTAGTCATGACAACTCTCCTTACTGCTTAGGGTGTGAGTCAAGGTATATAATCACATGAATAATAACGATTAAGGCCGATATTGGAAGGATAAACTCTGGAAACCACTTTGACTCTGAAAAGAATCATTTCTTTTCCCGATTCAATGGGTCACGTAACCAAAATTTCATGCAAATTATGAACTGACGAACACCTACATAGGCACATAATAGTAAAACAAATACGTGATATAAATTTAAAATTTTCATTCAAAACTGACGAAATTATGTTAACCGAAGGGAGGTCACCAGCCGTGTATTCAGGATTACTGGACGTGTCGGATTACCGCAAAGAACGTAGATTTTTTTGTGATTACCATGGAAAAAATTCCCCGTGAGCGGGAATCAAAGCAAGGAACAAGAAAAGCTGAAGTTCCTTGGTTCGAACACAGGTCCAGGTTTTTTCTCATAGCAATTCATTTCACCGCTGTTCAGGCGTTAGAATTGAAATATTACACTTAAGGGCAGTGTTTGCAGCTAGGATTAAGGGAGTTAGCTTCGAGCGAGGGAGTTACTCTCGCAAGAGATGTTATCTATCGGCCGAAGTCATAGATTAATGTGGGTAGCAGAATATACCTTGAGGCCTAGTCCTACACCTACCAGATAGCCATTACTAGCGGTAATTGTTCCCTTAATTTTCCATTTATCACCCACTCGGAATGATCACGGACCGATAGTGTCTTCCCTAGAAACCCATTCAGCATTCATGGATAATCTCCGTTGAAACATAACTCTCCAGAGTATAGGGTATTTTCTCAGGAGAGGTAATTAATATGGAAAGAATCCATTCACCGAAGGAAAGTATTGCAGATGCTCTGGACCCCATATTTTGCTGCAGAGGCGGATAGAAAGAGAAAACCTCATGATCCTTTCACCGCATTTAGATTAATTATAGTTTTTTCCGTTCGTGACTGAATCTTGAGGTATTTCTGCCACATATAGCCGGTATCCTCGAGTACATTTATTCCGTACCCGCTATTTCTGAAACCAACCGCTAACCGTAAACCGCTAGGGAATAAATACGAAGCTCATTCTTCAACATGTCTGTATTTCAGTAAATAGAAACAACTCACCCACCTCGTGAGGCTGAACGAATGAAATATTCACCCACAGACATTACTTTATAAAATTACATTGCTCCTGATATTTTCTGTTAAGACTAAAAATCTGACGATGAGAAGACGAACTCAAAATGCGAACTGCTGTTTACCTGACTATAAAACATGTAAAAATCTTTTAACAAAATATTCTGTTTCTTGATGATGGATATCTATGATTAAGCATGCATGTAAAAAATTAATGCATAACAATAAACCTAAGTCACATATATTTCCTCCTAATATTGAGCCACTCTCTATGATCGCAAACAAATAGTGGCGCAGTTGGGAGCTCATCTAACATTACAGGATTCCTAAATTATTCAGTTTTCATTGCGGTTAATACGACATTTATTTGCAAGCTAGTACTTTTTTTGCTATGTTCTACCATGAATATTACTTCGTTCCACCAAAAAACGCCGAAATCAGTAGATTTGATGTTTTTATAATATGGTTTTCTGCCGGTTAAGGAAGGCTTTACATGGGGCATTTGGAGCCAATACGACGTGGGTCCACAACAAATCATGCTAATATCGTCTACGGAGGGAAATGGTAGTCATAGCAACAACGTAACAGATTTTCATGCTTCTTTCAAATCAAATAATATCTATGACTTATTCCTTCTCTCTCAAATCTCTTGAATCGTTATAAATGATACTATGAACGATATAATATCATGAACGAGACTTCAAAATTGCCTTAGGCTGAACCTTCCCAACATCCCCATTTCCCCACTTTGTGGAATCAACACTGCCCTTTCGGATAGAGAGAACTATCGTGATAGGATATCCGTGATAGCTCCGACCAATTTATTCGTTCGGAAACAAATTTCCTGATTCAAATTTCGCCACTCTCCGTTCTTTCAAATAAAACGATTACCGTGAGGAAGTGAAACAGAGGGAAAGCTTTTTTTTCTATCCACTTCCCCTCCCTGAAGATCGCAAGGCACACGAACGCTCGAGTAAGAAGGACTATCAGGAAATAGAGCTCATCGAAAGGTTCCGCGGACATCGATGCTGCGAAGGAAAGTTGATTGCTGAAATAGATTCGCTCCGAAATTGAGACTCGCGAGAGGAAGTTCCTGACATCGGAGGTCACAATTCATCATTCTCAGAAAATTTTCTAATGAAAAAAAATCATAACTATCCCTTTCTTTCAGTTTTGAGTCACAAACATGATTGCTATCTATAGTGGGGAATCCATATAAGAAATATTTCTGACAGACCCGTAAAGACGCTAAAATTCGTAAAGAGAATACAAATAATTAGTACGGACAAATTTACTATAGAATTTATCTTTTATTGTGTCCTGTGCTTCTGCCCTACCTGGGATATTTTTATGTTAGTAAATAATAAAAAATGTAAATTTCTTATCTCTAAACATGGTTAGGAAACAAGGTAAAGAAAACAGACGAGATCAATTAGATATTTACATTGCATTTGATTTTAGACTCGATGTCAGCACAGAACAGATACTCACTCGTATCCCCTGACAACCATATTTTTGTTTACTTCTTCTATCGATTGACTTTACCTGACTCTGTTTAGAAAAAAATCACTTGCACCCCATGGCTTCTCACTCCCGCATATATTAAGTATTATAAGTGGGTATTTTTAAATTCGACTGTTAATTACGCTTTTCGTTCGGAAAACATATGCCTCCACAGCTTACAATGCACTGGGAATAATTTATCCAAAAAAAAGATATGAAAAATGGGAAAAAGCAATGAAAGGAGATAAGACCTTAGGAGAGTTACAGAAAGCATTGTGAGACATACAGAAATACGAGCTATGTCACCATGTGCAATAAAAGCTGAAGATGGTCATCGTGATGAGGAAGGTGTAATGATTGCAGTTGAATAAGTGAGCGGGACATCCTTTCATGTCGATGCCAGAGGCAATAGTTGGATGAGAGCCAACACGATTCATAAAAAACTCTTGGATTGGCTTCAACGACTTGGCTGCGAGAACAACATACCGAGATTGAAAGCGTCCGAAGTAAAACTGGAAGAGGTAAGTTTGATGAGAGAAAGGCATGAATGAATAAGGCTGAAGTACGGTTATGCCAGCGCGGCGTAAAAAAATCATAAATCGTTCCTCTGCGCGTGATCAGGCGTCACATCATCTGTGTCAATTCTGCTACAACGGCCACGGTCTATTGACTATGTGGATTACTTGCTTTCTGGTCCATCAGTGGACCAGGGGGCCATTTCAATTAATGGGCACACCGCAGGTGAAATTTTAAATTTTAATGATCAAAGTTACGTACGTCATCGGACCCACGAGGAAATGAATCGTGTAAAAAATAGACTATATTATAACTAAAATTCGAATTTTTTTTAAACGCGTACGCTCAGGCTTAATAATTTATATATTTTTCTTTCCGAATTGTATATTTTTTATAAGCGTCCGTACATTTAAAAATGCATAATAAATTACAACAACTGACCATATGTATTAAATTCCAAACTGTATCGGGGTAGCGAGCGTTAATTTTCAAGTCTTTGTATTAATTGTTCAAACACCTCCCACCATTTTTTTTTTCAACTTTTGCGTTCAACCAAATAGATTTGTTATTTATAGTGGTTTTTAGAAAAGACAAATTACTACCATTTTATCAACTGAGAAGAGTCTATCACATTGACACGCGAAATTAAGCATAAGTTGAATAGCCTACATTCTAATTAGTTGGCAGACAGTTAATGGCGCTTCAGCGTTTAAGTTTGTCATAGCATCATTCTCTTGGTGGCTTTTTCTAATATTCTCTAGCGAGTAAACACGACAGGAATTGCAATTTGGAACTCCAAGAGCGATGAGTGTGCGAGAGATTGCAAAAAAAAAACATTTTACTCCGCTCGAAAAGGAAAATAATTAGACAAAAAATCCATGCATGATTTCACGTCGAGAATGCGCATATATTTTCGAAAGGAATACAAAGAACCAATTTAGCATAAAACAATTGGCAATAAATTTAGACAGCACCTGCCATTATTATTGATGATTTCTACACCTTAACGGAGTGTGCACCATGAGCGCTAATGGCTTATACTGATGACACTTGCTAGTAGCTTTAGACAGTTCTTTCGCCTACCAGAGGCTGGGCAAAAAGGCGAGCGTTAGATGCCCATAGCAACGAGTGAAATCGCTCCGCACTAAATGAAAAAACAAGCAATGGAAATGTATCGCGTAATGAGGATGCACCCTTGACACGCATAGCGCTTTTGCTCATCATATTGCACTCTCACTCCCGGACCTTCCATCATTCCCCCTGGCTATTTGGTAACAGTTACATGCTCGCTCCCGTGACACGAAATTTGAGGTCACCCACAGCAAGACAACCGATTAAAATGCACACGAGAAGTAATTTGACTCCACCCATTTAAAAAATTCATAACATTTAACTAGGTGTGTTCAGATAATAACGGGACTCTTAGTTTTTTAATGTTTATTTATTTATCAATTCATTGATTCGTCAACATTAATTTTGGCACCTTCAAAATATTCTCCATTACATATATACGTTTGTACCACCGTTTGGTTTAATTTGGTCCCACTCATGTCAAAAAAATCAAAACATTTTACTTGAAGCGTTCGTAAAGTAACGGGATTACAGGTTTATTTAAATATGTATATGTTTGTCTGCTTGTTTGTTTATTTATTCGTATGTTTATTTATTTCTACATTAATGTTATCGCCTTCAAAAGAGTCCCCATTAGATATAACACTCTTGTATTAGCGCTCCATCTAATCCTCGAAACACTTCTTATACTCAATCTTTGTGATAGTCCTTAACTCTGTCAGCGATTTCTTTCAATGCCATATAATAGGGTGGTTTCCAATTATTTTTTTATTGCCTAAATCGAAAGATTATTACTCCTGGAGTACGTATTTCACGCTTTTAGATTTTTAAATGACGATATCTATTTTTCGCGATTAAATGAAAAGTGAAAATTTTCAAGCGCGCGAAAACGCGACGCGTAAGTATGAATGCCGGGAAATCTCTCCGTGTGACGTATTTCTGGTTCCCGCTGCCGCCCTGTGAGGTGACCTTGAGGCGAGGCTTAGCGCTGATACGACGCAGGCTGCTAGCGGGTAGCTGAGTACCCTGCTGGCTGGTAGCGCTTGGCTTAAATAAGGATTATTAATACCTTATCAAATGAAGAAAACTTTCCGACCTTAGCCAGTTTTAATAAGTGATTATTAAGACATGTTTCCCTAAGCTCTGCGCCTCATGCATGCATTGGTAACCTCAGACGATGTATAGCTCCTATCTTCTCGTATAGAAACTAGGTCCCTGTGACGTCACGTGGAGTGGCATCGCATGGGCGCCAATATTCCCCATTACATATATTACGTTTGTACCACCGTTTGGTTTAATTTGGTTCCATCCATGTCAAAAAAATCAAAACATTTTACTTGAAGCGTTCATATAGTAACGGGATTACAGGTTTTTTGAAAAAATATTTATACGTTTGTCTGTTTGTTTTTTTATTTATTCGTATGTTTATTTATTTCTACAACACTGCTATGTGCCCTTTTCAAATAAGGATAAAAATGGACCATTGCCTTTCGTCTAAACCGGTATTTCTAAAACGAAATAATTTGTATATTATGAATACACTAGTGGTGGGTAACGAATCGCAATCAATGCCTTTTGTTTTCTTTAATGAAGGAAACTACCCTATTTAGCTTGTAAAGCTACTTATTAGGTTCTCTTTCATTTTGTAAATAGGAAAATTCACAAAAAGCCAGGTCTGGCGAATATGCGGGCTGGGGCAAAGTTACAGTATTGCTTTTGGTCAAAAATTCGCGAGCAAGTAATGAAGTGTGTGCCGAAAATCGCTGTGCTCATAAAAATACGTCTAACCTTAGCGGCTGCCGCTGAAAATGTAAACAATGAATACAGCTGAAAATTTTATCATACTTCAGGGGAATGCATAGCAATGTAGTAAAAAATTGACTCGACAAACCTTCTTTTAAAAATAGTTTTTTTTAACTAAAATAAGCAAGAAGAGTTTTATAAAAAATTCTCATTATTTCCTAAACACTCTTTGTACTTAGTGATTGATAAAAAAGATACATTGTACATAATTACAGACATGGTTTTTAGTAGTTTGAATTAAAAATATCGAGTGTATGTCGTCATTTTGGGTAATTAAAATAACGATCCTTCGCCAATGTATCGGAATTTGCTGAGTTTCATTCTCAGAGATGTATAGAAAGAATAAAAGAAGTGTACAACACATACATCCCACAGCTTATTTAACAAAATCTATACAATTTTAATAGGGATAATTACCTATGAATTTGCAATGTCATCATTGCTGCTTCATATCTGAATGAGTCCTCAAACACTTACAGTAAATGGAAGAAAAAAAGAAATCAAGAATTCGAGAAGGATAATAATGTATTTTATGAACGTCATCTCTTGGTGCGATAGACTATTTGATTATTGAATTATTAGCATTATTAGTAAATTTGACAAATTCTATTATTTTTAATAGCTAAGAGGTGTTAGCAACGGCGACATTATTAAGCATCAGTTTGACATTTATTAATCTTGGCTATCAGACGATTTTTTGCACGATGGTAGTACACGTAACAAGGCATTGGTCCACGTGAATTTAACACGACCCAAATGGTAATAAACTTAATCAGGTAGGAATTTAGCCGAAAACTGAGAGCAGCCGTGGGCCCAACCCCGCCACCATCAAAGTCGGCTATCGAATGCATCCATTCAAACAATGGTTGGCTGGATTGGCGCTCCTTCAAAACTTTGTAATGAAAACGTAATCTGGTTTACTAAGCCCTTACCTACAATGTTCTTTTCGAAGGTAGGAAACAAAAGAGAGAGAAATTAAAATTTGGAGAAGAACCCGATGAAAGCAAACGGCATTCCAAGATTAAGTAAAAAGATGCACAAAGATATCGTACCGTCAACTTATTTTAATTTCAAAAATCTTCGATGCGTGTTACAACTGGCTCTCAGGCACCTCATCAGGTACATGGGGAAATGTTGTTGTAGAGTTTTTAAACTAAAATGAGTAGACAGTACGATATATTTTTGTATCTTTTCACTATGCTCTCCTACGATATCTCTCCCGAAAAAGTTGACTTCCAAGATTAAGGGTTGGTCATTTGGTCAAAGTTATCCATATAATTTAGAGAATCGATGTTTCAATTTCATTTGTAAGTTTTAAGTATAATAACGAAAACTGTTATTATAGGTAGTCTTTAAATTATTTTGGAAAATTTTTATTACTTGAAGGAGACTGAATAAGAGTACTGAAATTCCATTGAAAAGGACACCTGGTGCTAAAACCATGGTTGATTATATTATTAAAGTACTTGGTGAAGAAATTTATCTCGGTCTTCAATTTGTTACACAAAAAGGTTACCAAATAAAGGAAACCGGAAGGAAAACCATTGTTGAGAATTTTAGTGAAACAGGCTTGAAAGTATTTCATTTGAATATATACGCGCTGCACACAAGTACGTTTGGTAGTTAATTATCATGCCATTTTGGAGAAATTAATATTCGTTTAATGCTCCCTTTAATTTCTCGCCGATAAAGCCTGAATCACACGATCATTTTTTTTTCGTCGCGAAAGTAATCACTATCGAGATCACTTTTCCCGTCGCGAAAAGCAATCGCTCTAGTGATCATTTTTCTGAATCACACGGTCACTCCCGCCGTCGCTTTTCGCATAATTTCCAATATCACAGCTCGTTGTCATAGGACCCACATCACGAAATTATATAGCGTGTTTGTTTATTTATGTCGTTCCCACAATTGTCAAACGTTGCGCTGCAATCGCTCCATAGGGGAATGTGTTCCGATTGGCTGATGTGGGGTTTTAGTGACGGTTTTAGCGACGGAAAAAGCGACCGGACGAGTGATGAAAAATAGCGATGGGAATCCTCATCGCGATCGCAATCGCGAAAAACAACTGCCGCCGACGATCATTTTGCGCAGTAATCGCGATAGTGATCACTTTCGCGACGAATAAAAATGATCGTGTGATTCAGGATTAATCAACTACCCTGGCTATTTAAAGGAGCAATATTTTCAGTTCATAAGCCAAAATAATGATTAAATTTTTAATAAACAAAGAAATGCAATTATAACTCAAATAAAATTCCATAAGACTAGTGAATATCGCTGAAAGTTAATGAAATGAAGAGAGAAAAACGCCCTGTGATAAAAATCCTGAGGCCAGGCAATACGGTCAAAAAAGTAGCTGAAAAATACCGGATATTGATGAAATTATCACGCGGCGATTTCCCAGCCTTAAAACTGATGGTAGGAAGTGCAAGGAAACCTATTATTAAAACAAAAGATACGCTATAGTTGGATAGAGCAAAGGTAAGATTCACGCTTTAAGCTCGCGCGGTGTTTGCTACTATAGTTAACAGCTGCCGCATCATGAATTATGCTTAACGTCTCACTCCTAACGACACCTAATTCAAGTTTAACGGCCAAAATCATAGTGCGTGAACACAAATTGTATCTCAGGCAACGAAAGCTGCGGCGGATTTATGGCGTAGATATTCCTTGGAACCATAGCAAGGCCAGCTTAGACGGCCAATTTTTTAAATGGTGCACATATATCTACTGTTAATGGGACCACCGCCACAGTCATCCACCTACAAGTACAATGATGAAATGTTGAGGAAAGATGTGATTTATAGTTTCTCATTTTCCTAAATGGACGTACCTAATTAATGTTTGAAAAGCTGCGATGCACTTGGCCTTGACAAAAAAATTGATGAATGTATTGAACGCAAACAAAAACATAAGAAAATTACCATGATAGAATTAAAATCGACAGAAAAAATGTTTTTCTGTGGAATACAGCCAGAATGTGGCAGGATAATGTGAAATTCAATGAAATATCGCCCTTCATTACCATTAAAAAGATATAAAATAAATAAACGCCAAAACGACAACAAGACTACCAGAAAAAGTTAATCATGATATTAAATTCTTTAAAACATATCTCTCCCTTGCTGCATGGTTCCCATTAAAAATCAAAATTTCCTCTTTCTTCCTACTCTGGACCACAGGAATTCATAATTCTGCTTCCTCTACCTCCAAATCTCTACATTGCCTATCATGGTCCATTCACTTGACATGGAACATCATCATGCTCCATCACCACATTTTTAATTACGAGAATCAAGATTCACTCCGCTCGTTCTGAATATGTTTATCAGCGGCCATGGTTCCGATATGTTATGTCACTATCAAGGTTTGCAGAGATATTTTTCCCCAAAACAGCCTCAAGAATATAGAAAATTTACTTTGATAATAATATAACAATATGAAAACCATGGTTGGTGTGAACACGTTACCTGCCGTTGTATTTAAATGCATAGCAACGGCGTACTTGGGCAGAGGTTTTGAAATTAATTATATGTGGCAATTGGGGCGAACTGCGTTTGGTTCAAACTTGGTTAAAAAGATAATGCTTAAAATAAAACTTTACCTTATCATACATTACGATACGTCCATTCATGATAAGTAAGAAACAACAACTGAAAACGTATTACCAAATATTTACAGTCTGCTTTAAAATTGTTAAAGTTAACGTGTCTACATGACGAGAATCTTTGCCATGCGTCCGGAATGCTCGGGAAAAAATGACGAGAATTTTCGTCAACCATGCGCAACTTTTTAATAAACTTTCGGTAAGGGAAGTACAGAGTGAGTTTTATTTCCCTATATCGAATTTCCAAAAAATGAAGCCGGAAAAGTTAAGTACCCTTCAATTTCCTTCCTGCCGCATTTAGCGCATGCCTCAACACCGTGGTGAATGGACGTCATAGAAAGGATTTCACATAATAGCCGAAAAATAGCTTTTTAATGCATGCATATCCATCATAATGATTTTTATTCTAGCCAATAATATTAAAGGCTGTCAAATTACTCGAAGTCACACGATTTTTTTCATTTGGGTAATCTCAAAACTAATATGTGAAATAGCTAATGACTTAAATGCATTTAAGTTACAAGAAGAGTTTCTCAAGAGGGATTAAAGAGACAGGATTCTGTTGCACTTTATCGCTTTTAAATTTGATCCTCAAAATCGTGGATCGGCAATCCACGGCCACAAGTAAATGCGATGAATACTTCACGCTTGATGATGTCATCCACGATTTTTGCATGAAAATATTTAGGGTATTATTAACTATAATAATTAAGAATTAAGGTATCTTTAATGCACTCCCAGGGCATAAAGCCACTCCATTGCCATGGAGAGCTTAGAGCACATGATTTGACACGCGGAAAAAGTTATTTTCCATTTGCTATTTCGCTGCCATTGAGGCGGTTGATTTCACATAATCTACCCTGAAATCAGATAATTTTACAAGCGTAAGCTATAAGAAGGCCTTTTCATTAAGTGAAATGTGATATGTTTGTGTTTATTACTCAAGTTTTACGCCTGAACCAGACATGAATAAAGAATCGATGGCTTGCTTTTTAAAACTTGTACGAGAAACTTTCTTCATTCATTAATCTCATAGAAAGTAAATGGACCATACGGTCAAGGAAATGCCTGCTGCTATAGGAGTAGCACACAATATTTCCGGCAGATGGAATCGAATCATTAATAGCATCAGGCTATGGAACTTGCAACCATCAATAAGTTCATAAAATTAAGTTGAGTAGAGAAAGGAAATTGAGCAATCACGTCCCAGTATTCCATAGAATAAATAGAGACGGATAATAATACTTTCTTACGGTAACAATTACATGGATTATTTTAATAATATGGATAATTATTACTTTTTCCGAAATAGAAAACTCTTGATAATACAAACTCTGGAAAATAGAGAAATCAACACACTTGGATTAATCAGCACTTAATCTTATATATTTTTTCCATTCTCCTACTCACGGAAACTATTACCGTCCTTTAAATTTCCTAATTGATTATTATGCACTATCTATTTTCACTTATTATTCACTCAACAATTGTTTTCGAGAGCATACATTTACAATAACAATAATTCTATGGCATTATCAAGCCCCTGGTAGCCAGCGAATCTTCCTGTGTTTGTCATCTACTTAAACCTACGCTCACGTAAACAGTAGATAATCACATTGCTAGGTCAATTATTGGTTACAAAAACTTGTCCATGAGGAGTGACGAGGTGTTTACCTTAGACTGCTGACGTCACACGCCTCATGATAATTGCCGTGCATTCGCAAATCCAAACAACTAGCCTAAAATCGTGTTATGAATGGGCTTCTCATGTGAAAATATAAACAATGTGACGTCAGGCGGTATGGGTTGATACCAACTCCCTCTGTGATAAATTGTATGAATGGGCTTACGGGTATAATTGAAGACATATCTGTAACATAACACAGTGATTCCGAAATCAATCCCTTGCTAAATCGCTTACACTGTTCGCCTCGATGACAAATGAAAATGCTACAACGACGAAGCACCCTTACCTAAACTCACTTCTGTTTCTAGTATTGTATACTGTTTCAAAAATAAACTTTCCCTAATCACTCTCTGGACCACCGCTAATTACTATTCATTGATTAACTATCTCCCGTGTCAGCCATTAATGCCATTCCGTGATCTACGTAACAATCGAAACATTTTGAATTATGGAAGATTATCCACGCGAATTCTGCATCAATTGATGTCTTCGCCAGATCCGACTCGTGTTGATGTATAGTCGTACGTGGAAACTGAGGTTCTATGTGCACAAATATGTTGCCTTGTTTAATTTTACGCCTGATATCATATACCACTTTGTCCTCTAAATCCAACAAAACTCCACGTAGAAAGATAATGTGCAGGTAAATAAAATGATAAAATTTCTAGCGCCAATTCGGTATACACGCGATCAAACTCCAGTCAAAGTAAATTATTTCCTCTGAGGAAATTTTGCACATATTGGCATTGTTCACCAAGAGCGGGCGTTGAAGTCTCCAGCAGACGCATTGGCGAGAGGGCGGGAAAGGCGGCCCACCGAAATTTCTGAAAAGATCGAAAAGATATAGACGGAATATTAAACGTGGCTCCCCAATGAAAGTTGCTTAATCAGCTAATAAAACAATGCTTGAAAAATATTTATGAAAATTTAAAATCCACTGGTCTAGGCATATCACATCTCTAACACATTATTTCTGAAAGTAATTGCATACCATCAAGCCGCCTATGAAAATGATGAATCAACCTCCCCAAAATAATTACCTCAACCCACCCTTGTAGGGGAGTTCTCATCACCAAACTCGCATCTGAATAAAATGTACCTGAATAAAAAGAGTCTGAACTGATGGTTACCTGAATAATAATTACTTACCGCATCCAGTAGTCTACTAACAGTCCTCTGCAAAATTTTTGTCATATGTAAAATTAAGCTCTTTCAGCATGACCATAGCCAAAAAAAAATTGCGGGGGAATTTATGTAAACGAGGTATATTGTGCAGGGGCCTTTTGAAGGGAAACACTTACGACTATGTACCAAACATTTTATGAGGTTTGAACCCCCTGAACTTCCCACTGCATAATAGTGTAATATGTGTAATAGTCACACTAATCACCTGAGCCAAATAAACACATGAGCTATATTTTTTTGATACATCGATTTTTAAAATCATTGAGAATAGAATAATAAATGAATTGTCTATACACATCGGCCCTCACACGCATTACCGCTGAGAGGTATCGTATACTAACAAGGCGCAGCGGAAAGTATTGAACCTCCACCAACACAACGACCTTACTCCGCCCCTGAGCAGCCGTGGTATTCCCCGAGACATACAAGGAAGTCCGAGGGCAATCAGCACTCTAATGCTAGCGAAAGGATTCAATTTCTTCGCTACGAATAAGAGAGCGATATCCGCTGCGATCGAGTGTCTCTCCGGTAATTGACCAGCCGATGCACATCCCATAGAGAGAGAGTCTCTGTTCGGGACAAGACGACGACAACAACAACAGTCTATCACTCTCATCCCAACGGCGCACGGAGCGAAACCTTTCTCACAGCCACCGCCGGGGAGAGTGAAAGTGAAGGAGGGCCTCCTTATAAATGAGGGAGCGAGGAATATGCCCAGCGGAGGAGGAAGATGAGCGGGTGGTCGGGGAACCATTGGGACCGAAGATGGCGTGGGCGTCTTGTCGGGTTGGGGCACATTTAGAGGGAGGAAGGCATGCCCCGTGGAGAAAGGGGGAGAAAGGCCATGGGAAAACAGGCGGTCGGCGTAAATCTTTTACCCTTCCCCCGGCCACAGAATATTCGTCTTTGAAAACTTCCATTTTCATGGAGATAGAATTGAGTTCTACTGCGCCTGGACCCCACCAAATAGCGGAAGAGTGAGCTATTCCCTCAGCTATCGTTCTTATCGCTTAGATATCGTTCTCTTAGCTATTGTTCGCTATGCCGCCATCCACACGTTGATTTGTTTCCTTTTCATCCTATTGGTAAAGCCCTGGGAACATGATACATTAACACGCACGAGATGATGTCTAACTGCACGAACTCGTGAATGAATACGAAAATTCACCGTGTAACAACCCAACTTGTGCGAACGCATGAACAGAAAATGGAACCTGTTCTAATTTGGTTCATGCATTTATACATGGTCCGTTATGGTCCACCAAAATCATTCTCGCATTCGCACATTAACTCGTAAGTGTTAATTTACCGCGTAACCAGGTCATATGACGCATAAAGCGCATGTGCTGAAGGTTAGAACTGAAAGGAAACGGGAAAGGAATAGAATTGCTCTCTATTTTGAGTCCGATCGAAAAGCAATGATTCGTTATTATGTCACTGCCAGACGACGTGAATAGAAATAAAAACGGAATGCGTGAATAGCACTATGCGTGGCTCCACACCAGAAGATAAACCATATAATTTAACATGTCTCATCACAAGATCGTGGAAAGTTAGCGTTTGTAGTCAGATATCAAAGATAAAGAAAATCCAATTTTATCGTTGGCTATACTCATCAGTGTACTCATCAAAAATTTAAACGGTGGAGATTAGTAGTAAATTCCACGGAATTTCAAATAAATCGCACTTGGTATCGATAGCTTTCGAGAAGACATTCGAATGACCGATGAGCAATTTCCGTCCAAGAAAACAGCTGTTTTCACATAGATAGAATTTAGTTTTACCACAGCCACAATGTCATAGTCGAAGGTATTTTACGCGAACCATGATGAGATCCTCTAAACACTCAGTGGCTACGGGCTAGGCTTATATTGAACATTGAAGAACAGATTAAGAGCGACACAGAGAGCATCACCTTAAAAACGAACCGCATTTCCAGGTCCGAGAGAAATTATAGAATAAGGGTGATATTTTGCCAAAAGGATGCGTAAAGGCATAGAAGTTCTTTTATCCCTCGAACAATAAAGGGCTTAAGGTCGAACATAGGTAATCAAATCTTTCACAACGCACACCTAAATTCGCTTTGTATTCTCTTAAGGTTTGGTTACAAGATATATTAACCAATACGAGTTCGTGCGTGAACAGGGTTGTTTCCTTCATCACAGAAAACGAAAGGCATTGATTGCGATTCGTTACCCATCATTAGTGCACTCATTATATACAAATTATTTGGTTTTAGAAATCCCAGTTTAGACGAATGTTAATGATCAATTTTAACCTCATTTGAAAAAGGCCAGATTGGCGCCCATGCGATGCCACTCCACGTGACGTCACAGGGACCTAGATGCTATACGAGTAGTCAGGAGTTTTACATCGTCTGATATTACCAATGCATGCATGTGTCACAGAGATCAGAGAAACATTAGTTAATAATCACCTATTAAAATTGCCTAAGGTCGGAAAGTTTCCTTCGTTTGATAGGGTATTAATGATCCTTATTTAAGCCAAGCGCTACCTGCTAGCAGCCTGCATCGTATCGGCGCTCATAGTCTCGCACCAAGGTGGCCTCACCCAGCCGCAGCCGGAATCAAAATGACGTCATACGGATTTTTCCCAGCATTCATACTTAGCCGTTGCGTTTTCGCGCGCTTGAAATTTTTCACTTTTCATTTAATCGCAAAAAATAGATATCGTCATTTAAAAATCTAAAAGCGTGAAATACGTACTCCAGGAGCAATAATCTTTAGATTTAGGCAATAAAAAAGAAATATTAAACCACCAATATGAACAATATTTGTGGACCGGAAAGGAAAACGTGAGCACCTCTTGAGCCAAATTAGGATAGGTTCTATTTCCTGTTCAAGGATACGCACAATTTTGGTCGTCACACATCCCATTTTGGCTCTCATTCTCGCGTTCATGCATTTAGACATTAACTCGTACGTGTTTGCACGAGTAACCAGGTAACATATTAACAGTTGATGCTCCAACACCTAGTGCTTTTTGGTTCGACTCGGGGTAGTTTCTAAGTAGATGTAGACATTAGATGTAGATATCTCGAGCTGCAATATCACTAGGCGTCTTGGTATGAGTTGTTGTACGGTAACTCGTCAATATGGTTGCTGAAAATATACTACAGGGTTTCATGAGCGTTCCCATTAGATTTTTATTGGCAACATTCAATGTGCAAAAAATTCACGGCTTACAGCTCGATGATGGTTTAGTAATATATTTACGGATCCCCAAACTATAGAGCATTCGATACAACATGAGCGCTCAAGGATGGGCCTAAGCCTCTAAGAGCTGATTTGTGTTTCACACATTACGATCTGTGAGAATAATTCGCAAATTA
The DNA here is from genome assembly GCF_921293095.1 of Ischnura elegans. Taxonomy (NCBI): domain Eukaryota; kingdom Metazoa; phylum Arthropoda; class Insecta; order Odonata; family Coenagrionidae; genus Ischnura; species Ischnura elegans. Next base: position 21,489,292 of record NC_060255.1, read on the forward strand.
CGAGAGAGAATTTTCTAGAGGATTTCGCAGAAAAATTAAATTCTCACAAGTGACAATAGCATAAAAGGCCAAATTTAATATTAATCCAAAATAATTCTCTTTTAATATGCACAAGGGAGTACTCATTTTCTCCTCGTCGTGATCATTAGCACGAGAGAGGTCTAATATTAAATACTATTAAAAAAAACTTCCATAAACTTCTATTAAAATAAATTTCTATTAATATAGAATGGAGAAACAATTTTTAGGTATGTACGTATTAGAAAATTTCACCAGTGAAAAATGTCACTTGACACAATACCATTCCCAAAAACGTTTGCCGGAGCTTTGCGGTTTTGTCATCCAATCGAAGACTCGATTCAGTATTTTCCCAGTCAGTGTAGAGATGCTGACCATCCTAATTATTAAAATCACTGATTCATATCCAAACCGATTAATTTGGCGTAACAGCTTCCAATGCTAACCCAAAACATCGTCTTGCCTCGTTGGATGACGCAGTTACAAAGGCATTTTTCTGCGAAACTTAAGGTAATTATTACGCAAAATTGAGAAATTCCGTTGGGCTAGTTCGAAAAAATAAAATACCACAATTCTCACAGTAGTTCTGCCTCCATTTTTGTTCGATTTATTTTATCATGGTGAAATCCGTCCCAGAAATTGTATGAGCGCATTCTCGACAGCCATCACGTAGTGTATGTAACGTATTTTTAGCCCATTATTTCCTTTTTCGGTCAAGAATATAAAACTTCAAGTGGTTTTTTATGCACACAATGTCCAACTATCAATTTCTAAAACCTTTTATGGAAATTAAGTGGAGCCTATTAGCAATATGACCTAAAACTAATAGACCCTTGCCATAACACGTTTGAGAACAAATTATTTAAAGGAAAATGCGTGCTGTTTACGCAATCAACTCAGAACGAGCTAGCTCTCCGTATCATATATTTCTCTCTACTCATTACTTCTTCATTACTTCTTTCAGGATGACAGCCAAGTGCACATCACCCACAATATATTCATTGCTGACTGAGACTTAGCTACAACTTCTTCTAATCTTCTGACCCGAAGATGTTGGAAACTTATTAAGCAATGCCTAGCGTTCCACGTAATACCCACCAACCATTTTGCCATCATTTACTAACATTTCTCAGTTTTATCTCCATCCTTATCCTTATTTATAGGTCATCATTGCATCGTCCAACTTCTCCTTCACCCTACTCTAGAAGCCGCTTGGGATCTCGACTAGTCGACTAACCGGAGTAAGAAAAAATAAGTAAAAAAATCAAAGGAGAACTACTTCAACTCATTGCGAAATTCATAGCTACAAAACAGAATTTGTTTCCTAATGTGAGTGGTTCGACTTCAATTGTAACGTCGAAGAATAATTCCGACCAGTCTCAAGGTTTAAGCGCAAAAAGAACAACGCTCATAAAATGCAGCGTAAAATTGTTTAATGCACAGCAAAAATGATAAGAATTTATCATCCTACGAAATTCAAACTTACTTCGTACTGAAGTAACAGGAAACGGAATTATAGAAATAACAGGACCAGGTAAAGTTTTGCTGCTATGGAGGTCAATAAACAAGTTCTAATAAAAGTATCAAAGACATTAGGAGAATAATATTCTTGGTCCAATTAATATTTTCAATAAATTTTACCGCCTAATTAAAAATACATGATCAGTTAGGAATATGACCCTAATCCGAGGCCAATGGCTTATCCTCCAAAAATTATATTCTTAGCGGTGGGCACCGCAGACATCGAAAATTTAATCCGAATATGATCGCGAATCTTCCAAAACATCCTCAGTAATAGGGCGCACGCTCAAATTTTAATATTAATATTCCTCTTCTTAATTATTCTAACTAAATGTTTAATCGGTAGTGTCTAATACGCGTCGTAGAGACCGTCACCGTGGTCGCCGGCCTACGCCGCAAAAAATAATGTCATCATCGCTGTCATCGAACTTTTACGGTCGGAGCATACGTCTTATAGAGTTAGCAAATTTAAAATTCTTCCACGCATTTAAAAAAAATTCAGGTATTATTCTTAAACTTCCTTACGCCCTTCATTGGCCGCAATACTATGTACATGAAAAAAAATCGACATTCATTTTGCCTCAGGAGCTTTGATTTTAAAAGTATATCAGGATTTCACTCGAAATTTCAGTTCTTCGCCGTTAGGTGGATCTGCGAAATATGTTAGAAATTTTACAAAATACCAGATGTCAAGAGTTTACTTTTTTAAATCCAATACATAGTATTCAATCCAAATGGTTTCCAAGCATAGAACAATCATCGGTGTTTTCGGCCGAAGAAGAAATTATTGCCAAAAAGAAAACTTGCGGGGTTGAAGGAACCGCATTACCTTTCCTCTCAACTTACTGATGAATAACATCAAAAATTTTATTAAGAAAGTCCACAGTCAGTCATTCTAAGCAATCTACGAGCTTTTAGTGTATTTATCGAAAAGTTTTTGCACAGGAAAATTATCAAACCTTTGATAGAATATAATATTTACAGGCATTCCACTGGATTATGTAGGTTTGCGTGGCCTATTATTGTAAAATGAATTATTGTTATTATGAAAAACATTATTGTAAAAGGCTGAAATTGAGATAAAAAGAGCCTATCAGCCTCGTGTCGGAAGTGCTTTTGATTTTCCTTCAGCACGCTGAAGAGGGCTACCTTGTAGCCGAAATACGTATACGTGTGGTTTCCTCGTCCCCTTGCCGACCCTCGACGACGCTCTCTTTGGAGCTATTTTTTCTCCCGGAAGATTGAAGCCATCTGAGGGTGAATGAATGTTTGTGTTACTGCTTATTGAGTGCATGTGAATGTGTTTCCGCAAATCACTGTTTATCCCTAGCAGGCCTATCTTGTGAAGATTCCCCGTTTTTTGTAGAGCAAGATTCCTTAGTGGAGGTCCCTACAGCCCCCACAAGGAATCTTGTTTTGTATGTTTGTTGTGAGTGAATGTGTGTAATTTGGGCTTTCCGGTTGAGAGGCTGGTGTTTGGTACCTGCGGTGAATTTCTCCCCCTTCCCGCATACCAAAACAGTGACAATTTTGACTTGCAAGGAGGACGAGCCGTGGGATAATTATATGGCCATCTGAGTATTTTCCTTTTTACTTTTACAACATCTTAGTCTGATCTTAGTCTAGTGTTGAGTGATAACAGCTTTCACTTCAGGTAGTGTGTTACGCTGAACTGTGAAGCCTCCTTCGTATGCGGTTTCGGGTCGGTATCGTAGTCTAAAGGCGCATTAAGCATTCAGAAACAAATTTTATGGAGTTGGAAACTTTTATGCAGTGAATATTTAGAAATTTGGTGATTAAATTAACAATTTCCTATTTCCCTGGAAAATTTAGACAAGTATCCCGAAGCAATTTATTTTGAGATCGTATTTTGTTTTCTTTTCTGTGCATTAGGTTCGGAATGCTGCTGAAAAATTTTATGTGAGTTACACTGTGGTGAGTTGAACGAACAAAGGGAGCCGAAGAAAACGCGACAGGCAGTGGCGTAGCCGGGGGGGGGTCCGTTTTTCAAAAATTCTCCCCCTGGTTTTGGATCCCCCCCCAAACGAAATTCCTGGCTACGCCACTGGCGACAGGCACAGAGAGAAACGCAATCTAGCTTAAGTAAACACGCCACCCTCGGGGGGAAGCGAGAAGCAATTTTGCTATCTCAACCAGCAAGATCCATGAGAATGCAGCGGAGATATTGCACGAAATTTCACCGGTGACCCACCAAGCACGGCTCAGTCCACCAGACCGGCACGAAGCACGCTGCTTCCCTGCCGGTGGGATCTCCCAAGATAGAGAGATGAGAAGCGATAGCATATACACATTCATGTCCGGTGAATTCACAAAGCCGGGTCCGAAAAGTTAGAGAAGAATGGGCTCGCTCACCAATTTTATTTTGCCGTCGATTGTGATATACATGATGAAGAAAAATTGCGTCACGAAATTTTGACCCTGGATAGCTGATGCCAGTGGGAAACAAAGTTACCAATCCTGTATAGGTGAAAAAATCACAATTTTTAAACAACCGAAACTTTGGCCCAAGCGCTCCGATTGACCGCGAGTTGGCCGTGTTGCCGGATGCCTTGAATATATCGCGATCTCCGGCAGGCAATGCATTCGAAGCCATGAGTTTTCCAGAGCATCCGGCAACAGGGCAAACTCGCGGCCAATAGGAGCGCTTGTCTCAAAGTTTCTATAGTTTAAAAATGGTGCATTTTCGACCTAAAAATCTTCGGTGATCATGGTTCTTACTGGCAATAGCCATTCAGGGTTAAAATTTCGTAACACAATATTTCTCAACCCTCTATTAGTAAAATAAGGCGTTGCAATATTTCCCAATAATTTATTTTCGCACGACGCGTTTTTGTAGTTAAAACAGCATTTTTAAGAGCCCACGTTTAATTTTAACAACGCAACGAGTTCTGCGAAAATAAATTGAGTGGAAATATTGAAATGTCTTATTGATTACTTCAACACATCGCTCCACATATCATACAAGATTATGATATAGCTTTACAAATGAAGAGACTCCCATTTCTCCGTTTTTAGGTCCGTCACCCTCCTGATTCGCGACGAAAAATAAATAGCCTCTTCACTTTCACAGATAGCTTGATGGCAGTGGCGTAACTATGGGGGGGATGAGGGGATGTATCCCCCCCCCCCCCCGAAAACCTTAGAAAAATCAAAAAATTATTGTAAAATATTTTCTGGATTTGATGTGTAATAACTTCATCTGCTTATAGTTAAATTTTAAGTGCCAAAATGATTTAAAATGCATTTTCAGGCATGTTAATTTTCAAAATGTTTCCTAAACTCCGCGTTTCCAGGGGGGGGTAGCCCTCACTCACTTTCCCTCATCCCCCTATTCCTACCTACGCCACTGCTTGATGGCGTACCTATTTTCAAAATTTTCTACCAGCAGTGCCCACTAGCGTGTTCAACATCCAGGTTGAACTTGCTGGGATAACTTGCTGCTTGTCGTGGCCCAATCGTGAGAATCATGGGCCAATGGCGAGAAATAATCACAGCGGGTTTGGGGGACATGACACTTTGTGGCATGCCAGTGCCTGACTACCCTTTGCTACACTTTTGCAAAGGAGAACCACTTCAGTGGGGAGACGAGAATTAATCGTGGCTAGCCGCTGTTTGTCCCCCGTTTTGTGGGCAGGCTGTTTTTGGACCGTCTTTGCACGTTTTTTGTCCGAAACCAAGGGGACTACATGGAGGAGGCCCAATTCCATTCCACAGAAGGTTGATTTCTGTTGCCACTTCGGTCGCATTTTAATCGGCTTTCAAAAATGTCCGCGGCGCGGTGATGAGTGCAATGCGATCCACTTTTTTCCAATGTTTTGCAGTACAAAGTTTGCAATTTCCAGGAATAGCATTGAAAAGTCATGAATTTCACATCATTATGATATATCACATCATTATGGATATAAATTTCGGTTTTTACCCCTAATTATACCATATCGATACCACCACTGCAAAAACGCTCAACAACGTCAACACGTAGTACAATAGAAATAGACCGTTAAGTGTGAAGTGAACGCACCACATATCTTCTGAGTTTATTACTGTGGAAATGATCAGTTTGGAAGAACACCTCCGGAAGAAATCGACCCACACGGCGCTAATTTCTGATCTCGAATTTTGTTTACTTTGCAACGAGCTGAAGTCATCGTTGGTGGATTTATTCGCGACTTTGATGTTCAGAAAGGGCAGACGTAGTCAACGGAGTATACGGTATAGATATGGGTATTTTATACTAATAATTATTTCGTAAATTATGATCGTTCAAATAATTCTAATCGTGATCTTTTTAGATATGATTATGTGAATGCATATGATATTCCATTGCAGCTGATATCAAATTCTTATAGTCCTTTGGCGTGTAAATACCGTACTTTTCGAGAAGTAATTTGTTAAATACTCCAAGGTACCTCATGACAAAGGATAGGCGTCAACTTCGGTACCTGAAATGTATTGATTAATGGGATATGGAGGCAAATAAGTGACTCCAAAGAGTGCATTAAGTAATTTTCAATAACTCCGACCGAATAATCTTTGATGTAATTTCATTATTTTTATCGCTCGTGGATTAATCAATTTTAAGGGTGGTCATAACGGGTATCAACAAAAATGAGTAAGAAATGAACTGCTACATTGGGCTGGAGCATTATGGCGTGAAAGATGAAAAATTCAGCTAATGTGATACATCATCCTAACTGGAACAGTCCGAGCGTTTTTCTTACGTGGACCTGTGGAAAAGTTCTCGCTATTTTTCTCACAATTCATTTCCTCCAAAACTCTCTTAGAAAGAAAATTAAATAAATCCGTTGCGAAACTCGACATTACATCCAATGTTCAGGGAAATTACACGGTAAGCATCTCGACTAGAAGTATTCTTCGAATCCAAAGTAGAATATGCATCTTAAGATTGCTAATTTAAATTTTTAGAGGTGAGTAAAATACCTGACCACCTATAGGTATTGTTTAAAAATGTAACTACATAATTAACTAAATATCTAATGCATGTTTCTCGGTAAAACACGATATTATGTCACCAAACGTAAAAATCACCTAAAACAAGTAAAAAACGAAATGGCTGAACAACGTAGAATGGCCCTTAAAAATGCTATCATAGAATCAAAAGAATTTAACCTTGCAAAAAATTAGACATGTTATACTTCTACTCACGTACATAGATGCATTGCAATTTATTACAAAAAAGAGAAGAAATACAACGCATGAAAAGATTAGCCAATAAGATAATTGAGAATAGAGCTGCTCCAATTCAATATCAGGATAGTTGATTGAGGATGTTGATGGATAATTCCCAATCATTCATTTAAATTTTTGCTTCGTATTAAATTGCATCACTGTATAAGGTAATTATACCCCCTTGATTTTCTAACAAATACCTACAAATCCCAAAAATGAAAATTTGGGATTTTAAAAACCCAAACTGGATTTTTCAGCTTCCATCATTCTTAGATATATTGTGTTCCCTCGGGTGTGATTTCGTGGAATTTTCTTATCATTTTAAATTCATATGAATACCTTGAATAAGCTTGATGATAACGATCTTCGCCGAAACCTAGGTTGCAGTGAAGTTTTGTGATAAATCTGCGTGGAAAATCAAAGAAATTCTTACACTTAAAAATCATTCTTATAGATAAAATGTACACAACATTTTCAGGAGTTAAACTTGTATCAATTTTTTCACTTTTAATATTTCTTAGGGGGAATAGATTATGCTGTGGCGGAAGTGTTATTCACGGGCGCTTAAAGTACATCAGATAGGATCTGAAGCCGAGGCCCTATGGGAGCCTTCGCCAACAGTCATTCTTTTCTTAGACCGTGCAGTCGACTCTTCTGAATTCCGTTACATCGAGTGTCGAAAGAATACAAGAATACTTTATGCAAGTCGATCAATCCTTCGCCTTCCTCAGGAGTGTCCCTACATGGATGAGAAAAGCGTGAGAAAGATACGCCTCGCGAACCGATAATCGTCAAACTCATTACTTTTGGACGATGTATCGTTAAAGGTCTCTTACACCCACTTTCTCGGCCATCTACGCCTGGAGCGAGTTTATTGATGTATTCTCACAGAAACCGTGTGCCAATGTATACGAGACCTTTTTATTAGCAACTGACCTTCACATTTAATTTTACTATTGCGAAAATCGATACTGTCGGACCAAAATTGTATTTATAATATTTTCGGCCGCATACGCAATGAGTATGAGAATTTTGTAAAGCTAAGTAAAGAAGCCTATTAATATTCGACTGCTGATGAGGAATTACAATATAATGCAGGCGTTTATGACCATAAAATCAACTTTCAATCATAGTATAATCGAGTAAACCATGAAATTCACCACAAGTAGGTTGTTAATGCATTAAATTTTTAAGGCACTCAAAATGTTTTTGATTCCATGAAATACTACCTGGTTAAGGAAAGCTGATCTACATTTCTTTCTCAGGCGATGGCGTCACATTCAATAAAAAATATCAAATACACAAAGAGTGCAAATATAATCGCACTACCTAGTCCGACGGTTGGTGATGGTTATAATTAAAACAGATCAGCTAGGAAACTGCAATGGCGAGAGAGATGAAAACTAAAGTTCAATAACTATACAAAGCTAGCGGTAAGGCTAGTGAAATATCGTTTAGTGCCTACAATTATATGCGGAATGTATCCCACATGAGGTTGAGGTTATTATTGTCTGCAAGAGAGTTCTTAGTTATGTTGAGATTATTCTCGACACTAAAATAATTTTTCTGTTTATGGAGGGTTGATCAAACAAATTATCTTATCATCCTTAGCCAATGACTCGCTCTTTTCTTACAACAACATCAGAACTTCAGGTTATTCAATACGATGATCACATCAAAGAGCGAAGAGTTGTCCTAGTTGATAAGATAATTTATTTGACTAATCCTACATATACTGAAAACTACAAATATATCGTTTTGATTTCTTCGGACCGTCCGGCAGAGAGTCGAGGGCACGAACCGCTTACACTTCCCATCAGAGCGCCGAAGCGAAGAAATGAAGTAAGACCTTCTCGCGTGGTGATTTTTTATGGTTTACTAACCGCTCGTTTTAACGCGGACAAGTGCCTTGACGCCTCATTACCCGTGCTCATTCAACGCGTTCCACAATCATTGACAAAATAGGGGCAGAGAAAGGAAGATGACTCTTGCTCACTCCTCTTTAATGGACAAGTTAGAGGTGAACGAAAGGTCGCTCGACGTTTGAACATTAAATTCCTCCTATATGTTAACGTGGGCACAAATATTTGTCTTCCCTTAAATGGATTGATTATTCAAATAATATATCAGCAATGAACGAAGGTGCGCGAGAAAAAAGGTTGTGATATAACTAAATTTTTCTCGCTGCTTAAGTAAATATTCATTTATCAATCATCGCTAGAGCATTTCTCGCAGGACATACACATTGCATCAACGTTGAAGTTTTACCCCGTAAAACTACATACTTACATCTTCTTTAGCGCTACCCTTATATCAACCGAAGTTGTGCAAATAAGCAATATCTTACCTGTCATGAGAGAGAGAATCTATTAAAATGTGTGGTACAAATATTCCAGGTGCACAGCTGAATGGACAGAAATCGTTCTTTTTCCAGGTAGATCAATTTACAGGAGGGCTCATTGAGTCACATTTATCTCAGAAAATATGAGAGTGATGTATATGTATAAATATGTGGAGAATTATTTACGAAAATTTGATGCGTAAATATGTAGATTAGTTCGAAAATATACGCGACCAAATGAAAAAAACGAGTACAGAAATTGTTAAACTGGAATGGAAGACAAACGAATAAGCGGAGTACAATTCGTACTCTTCCAGTGTATTGCGTCACTAATATTATCGAGTTTCCCACGAGGCTAATGGTTTTTTTTATTTCCCGATTCTTCGGAACCCAATCTGAGAAGTGGAAAATCCAGTCGTAAACCCTTACAGTCTTCAATAACGAGAGAGGATGAAACACGAACTGGAAAACTAACGCTAAGTAAACGGAGTATTGAGTTCTGGCCACACAAATCAAGGCTGCAGCTTTTTTGTGTAGTATTTTTGTATTTTCTTGTATTTGTGCTTTCTTTGATGTCCAAACTCCCTTGCGTTGCCACCCTTGATGGACCGCAAGGTACTAACATCTAGCACAATGAACCTCGGTATATTTCCATGGGAATGAAGGCTTGTGGACCTGGATAGGGTAGTGGTCAGCGCGGCTGCTCAAGAAAGTAAAAGCTCCATTTTTCGGTTCTCGGACTAGGGTATTTATTTTGCACGGATTTTATTGATAAATCCACCGCCGTTCACGCGGCAGGTTAGAAATATATCAAAAGGCTAAAGCGAGATGTTGAGTATCAATTTAATTCCCCCAAAACGTTTGGGAGATACATTCTTAAATACATCTCCTCCAAATAAACCTCCACTGTTCTCCCCAGATATTTTTCCTCGATAAGGTCATGACGTCAATTTCTCTTAAGGTGGAGATACCGGTAGTTGCGCATGATCCTGGTTGACCATACCCTAATAGGAAGAGCTTGACAATAGAGAATACGAAATAGGATCTGCGATAATTTTTTTATGGTCTGAAAGAGTAGCTTGGTATATGCAAGGATTGGTATTACAGGGATTTCTTAGCAACGACCCCGCAAACTGAACAAGGACCATAGTATCCTTACATACATTTGACTGGGATCTAGTGTCGATTTCTATACGGGGTTTGAAGTGTTTTGGTCCTAGAATTGACTAGGATATCGTATCATTACTATCAGAACGTGAATGAACGCCACGAAATAAGAATGACAATACTTGGAGACATATTTAAGAGAAAGCAAAAGAAAGGAAAAAGGGAGATATAGGAAGGAGAAAGGCAGGGAGGTTGACAGAAAGACGTTTCTGGTGATAACTAGAAGGCGGCATTGATATTTGATGAATTGGGCAACATGCTGAATGAGGATGGCCGTGGTACTTCGAAAGAGGGACGAAGGTAAAAGTTTGAGAGGGAGAAAGTTATATTTAGTCTGATAAATATTTACTGCTATGCTAGCATATGCAGAGTCAACATGAATTTTCGTTAATTTGGATATACCAATGCTGACTAATTAGAATATTACCAATGGGAAGAACTTTATTCATACCGTGAGGTCCTATGGACTGGTTGAAGCGAAGAATTGGAATAATGAGCTACATTACGAGAAAGAGCTGGGCTCGGCGGGAAGAAAAATCGACTGCAAAGACATCCCCCATAGAATTATTTGCGATATAAAATGATTTTGTCAATGCAATGCTATCATTAAGGGCTTCATCCATCTTCACAAAATCAGTGCTGAAACCCGAAGCTAATTACTTACGTGAGGGTAGAGCTCATCCCTCTCAACTCAGACGGCAATTTTCTATGACGACGGTAACATAAGCTTAATATTCGACAAAATAAGTGCCTTAATATTATCGGAAATCATGTGGAATGGTAGTTCAAAGTGTGTTGCTTTTGTGTAAAAATAAAATTATAACAAAATTTTTTTTTATAAATTTCAAAACAGTACTTCGTTGAAAAAAGCGCTTTGTACATTTGAACCTAGGGACCTTTGACCCACAGCCCTTCGCTCTATCCACTAGACCAGCACACAACTATAAATCACCTTGGAGGTGGGCATATGGGTGGATATGGGCAGGGGCCACAAGCTTGCTGAGGCGATACGGTAATGGCTTAATGGCGTTGAAACCGGTTAGTTTTAAAATTGAGGCTGCGAAAATTTACGAAGTGATTGATTTCTCACTCCAAAAGACAAATGACCTTAATCGCAGACCCAAAGCATAAAGCATAGATTGTTACCGTAATCTTGCTACCATGTCTCCCAACTGTAGGTCCACCAAATTGGTGGTTGAAGATTTAGATGCTGGAACAATGAAGTCGCTTGAAAACTTCAGTGGCGAGGTAGGCGGAGTCTTTCCTACGGAGGGAGAGAAAAGAAAGTGTACGAGGCTGGATGTAAGCAGGCAGAAAAGATGAAAGGATGGGCTGCCGAAAAGTAAAGGAATATCACAAAGGATAGCCTCAGTCAACTGCCCCAGTCAAAATATTTCTGAGAGAAATAACGTCAACCATATTTCTCCTTGCGTAAAGAGGAGAAAATTTGAAGACCTGGATAAAGTGGGGTAGTCACTTTTGCTAAAAATTGGTCCATTACTCTTCAAACATAACCATTTATCAAATCGCATTCGTATCATTTCAATGCTAGCAGCGTAATTCGTATGATGAGGATTCCATAACACACTGCCATACTCCAGTACAGGTCGAACAATAGGGTGGTTTCCTATTTTTTTAATGCCTAAATTAAAGATTATTACTCCAGGAGTACGTATTTCACGCTTTTAGATTTTTAAATGATATTTATTTTTTGCGATTAAATGAAAAGTGAAAAATTTCAATCGCGCGAAAATGCGACGGCTAAGTATGAATGCTGGGAAAAGCTCGTGAGACGTTATTCTGGTTCCAGCTGCCGACGTGTGAAGCCACCTTGGTGCGAGGCTATGAGCGCCGCTACGATGCTGGTTGCTAGCAGGTAGCAGAGTACCCTGCTAGCAGGTAGCGCTTGGCTTAAATAAGGATTATTAATACTCTATCAAACGAAGGAAACTTTCCGACCAAAGGCAATTTTTATAGGTGATTATGAAGAAATGCTTCCCTGAGCTCAGTGCCTCATGCATGCATTGGTAATCTCAGACGATGTAAAACTTGTATCAACTCGTATAGCATCTAGGCCCCTGTGAAGTCACGTGGAGTGGCATCCCATGGCCGCCAATCTGGCCTTTTTCAAATGAGGATAAAAATGGACCATAGCCATTCGTCAAAACTGGGATTTCTAAAACCAAATGATTTGTATATTATGAATACACTAATGGTGGGTAACGAATCGCAATCAATGCCTTTCGTTATCTTTGATGAAGAAAACTACCCTATTCAAGAGAAAACCCTCGAACAGGAGTGTCGATGGAAAAATGGTGAGATAGTTTCGTTTCAGGAACAATAGAAGCTAATATGCTTTTAAGCAAATGTTCTAACGTGAAACTTAAAGTTATCTTATTATTAGTTAATTGTCGACGATGTAGAGAGTGATATTGAGGAGATTAAGAAAATTAAGAAAGAAGTAAGAAGTGAAAAAATTTGGAACTAAATTGGTTGATCAGAGAGAGAAAAAGGAGCCTGATAGAATCTATATCCGATCGCAAAATGTTAACATGGAGGTAAGTGGTAGGATAATAACAGGGTATTCATGTATACCAACATACTACCCCGCTCTGCCTCAGTAATCTTGTGGCGGGGGAAGTTAGGACACCAGCCGTTTAACATGAAGAGGGAGCGCTCTAACGAAATTACGGCTGGCATTCATTTAAGTCCTCTAGTGTTCACTGAAAAAACGTATTGCCATACCTATCCGTTCGGCAAGATATCATTTCTGTCGCACCTGGAAATATAGTGGGGTTCTAATATGATGCTCTCCGTGTGACTCTTAAAAATATCCATCCTCAATTGATCAAGCAATCTAAGTCTATATTGCGCGCAGGCTCCGAATCACTATTGGGTCCTAACCTAGGTATGGTATTTTGGAAGAGGTGACCGACAGCTTATGTCATTTGCGCCATTGGGGAAGGGTAGGTAAGGATGGGTGGAGAGAAACCCGGCGTCGGCATTAACCTGCCCTTAACGAAAGGCGCCAAGGGGACCACGGCTTACCGTCCCATCCGACGGACGGAGTGTTGCCCTTGCAATGTCCCCCACACAACATTCAAGAAGGGATCGGGCTATCTCTGAAAATTCTCTGCTACCGCCGGGATTTGAACCAGAGTCCACTGGGTGGGAAGCCAACACTATAGCTACCACACCAACCAGATTCCCCGGCTCCCAACCTATTTCGTTTAACATCTGTTTAACGTTTTCTGTGCGTCCGAAGCAGTTTTTGACGAATCGCGCAGCTTTTCTTTGTATTTTATGAAAGTTCACGGATTAAGTCTTTCTGCACGTGATCCCCTATTCTCGATGCATATTCAAGGTATGACTGGACGAGTGCGAGACATTTTCATTCGAAAATCTTCCCACAATTTGCTTGACGAATCCTTGCTTCTTCAAGGTTATGTCACAGATATATTATACAGCCAGCTGAAGCAAAAGTTTCGCATTCAGTATTAATGATAAACTCAATCTCTACCGGAATTTTAACGAAATTCTCCTTCCTCGAACTTACTCAGCACCCACGGATGGTGTAGGTAGATCTCATCCCTGACCCTGCCATGGGAGTGTGAATTTTCACAAGTCCACCACGTCCTTCTCACCATGTCCGTTCTCCTCCACAACTATAATTTTTTTCGCAAATAAAAGATTTGTTTACTATCAAGAGAAAAATATTTTTTTTAATTGCTAAGGATTTTTCATGGTCGAATAAATAATTAAAACTGAAAACCGCATCTACGCACTTCACAACAAGCCGCCTAAATTGGCATGCGGCGGTATGTGTTGGGACACAAAATTGTTAGCCTTTGCAGTGATATTGAAATAAAAGGTAACTTCTAGACATTTCCACACTCAAAACTTAACTGTGGAAAAGAACTTCTTTTAATTTCAGTGCGTGGAACCTCCATTATCTCACGCCTGAATCGTTGAAATTACTCTACACTGATTCTAAAAATTAACTAGCTCGCTATAAGAGATTTGACTGTTTTAAGGCCGTTTTACACGGTACACGGAATTGCGCAATCTGACGTACGTGCGAAGGCGCAATCAAAATTGCGTCGTGTAAAACGGTGAATTGCTAGAACACATGCGAGAATGCGTGGATGCGAGACGGCAAAATAGCCCCTGTTCTAATTTCGTTCATGCATTCGCGCAATTCCACGCCATTTTAGAAATTAATGCAGCTCTAACCTGCGCAATTCCGTGCCCCGTGTAAAACGGCCTTTAGACAGCGTTACTTATTTTACGGAAGAAGACGTAACTATTAAATTCAGTTCACTTCAGTCGTCATCAGTTCGTCAAAGTATCGCTCATTCGGAGCTTCGGATCAGCTTTTTCGGAGCTGAAACTATGGAGCGGTTCTGAAATTACGCTCTCCAATTAACACTGAAATACATCTGTTCTTCATAGTTCGAGCAATCTAAGCCTAGCACGTAGCCACAGAGTCTCTGGAGGATTTTAACCAAATTCGTGCAATAGCAGTGTTGTTAACGCTCAAAATTCGCAAACTCAAGTTTAGCTATGTGGTATTCCATTTTAAGGTTTCTCGGATTAATATCTTTTACTTATACTACTTATTTTTAAATTAAATGGTATAAGTAATAGATACTAACTTCTAGTATCTTCTTTTTAAGGATGTGGTTTATGTAAAAGATATTCTTCATCATCATCTTTGGCTAGAGATGCTATCAGGTTCCTCTTCCTCAATTTGGTCAGTTCCAATTTTTTTAACCTCTTACTTCTTTCTTAATATTCTCAATATTTTCTAACAAAAAGTGGCATAAGTAATAGATATTCTTCCAAGAAAACGCTGTCCGTTTGTTTATGGCTGCTTCGCAGTGCCGAGTGAGATTACGAGTGATCAGGACACCAGAGAACACTCGATGACGAATACTATCTAACAAAAAGTGGCAGAAGTAATAGATATTTTCCAAGAAACCTGTGTAACGCTGTCTGTTTGCTTATGGCGGCTTCGCAGTGTCGAATAAGATTACGAGTGCTCAGGACAGCAGAGAACACTCGATGACGAATACTATCTAACAAAAAGTGGCAGAAGTAATAGATATTTTCCAAGAAACCTGTGTAACGCTGTCTGTTTGCTTAAATGGCGGCTTCGCAGTGTCGAATAAGATTACAAGTGCTCAGGACAGCAGAGAACACTCGATGACGAATACTATCTAACAAAAAGTGGCAGAAGTAATAGATATTTTCCAAGAAACCTGTGTAACGCTGTCTGTTTGCTTATGGCGGCTTCGCAGTGTCGAATAAGATTACGAGTGCTCAGGACAGCAGAGAACACTCGATGACGAATACTATCTAACAAAAAGTGGCAGAAGTAATAGATATTTTCCAAGAAACCTGTGTAACGCTGTCTGTTTGCTTATGGCGGCTTCGCAGTGTCGAATAAGATTACAAGTGCTCAGGACAGCAGAGAACACTCGATGACGAATACTATCTAACAAAAAGTGGCAGAAGTAATAGATATTTTCCAAGAAACCTGTGTAACGCTGTCTGTTTGCTTATGGCGGCTTCGCAGTGTCGAATAAGATTACAAGTGCTCAGGACAGCAGAGAACACTCGATGACGAATACTATCTAACAAAAAGTGGCAGAAGTAATAGATATTTTCCAAGAAACCTGTGTAACGCTGTCTGTTTGCTTATGGCGGCTTCGCAGTGTCGAATAAGATTACGAGTGCTCAGGACAGCAGAGAACACTCGATGACGAATACTATCTAACAAAAAGTGGCAGAAGTAATAGATATTTTCCAAGAAACCTGTGTAACGCTGTCTGTTTGCTTATGGCGGCTTCGCAGTGTCGAATAAGATTACGAGTGCTCAGGACAGCAGAGAACACTCGATGACGAATACTATCTAACAAAAAGTGGCAGAAGTAATAGATATTTTCCAAGAAACCTGTGTAACGCTGTCTGTTTGCTTAAATGGCGGCTTCGCAGTGTCGAATAAGATTACAAGTGCTCAGGACAGCAGAGAACACTCGATGACGAATACTATCTAACAAAAAGTGGCAGAAGTAATAGATATTTTCCAAGAAACCTGTGTAACGCTGTCTGTTTGCTTATGGCGGCTTCGCAGTGTCGAATAAGATTACGAGTGCTCAGGACAGCAGAGAACACTCGATGACGAATACTATCTAACAAAAAGTGGCAGAAGTAATAGATATTTTCCAAGAAACCTGTGTAACGCTGTCTGTTTGCTTAAATGGCGGCTTCGCAGTGTCGAATAAGATTACAAGTGCTCAGGACAGCAGAGAACACTCGATGACGAATACTATCTAACAAAAAGTGGCAGAAGTAATAGATATTTTCCAAGAAACCTGTGTAACGCTGTCTGTTTGCTTAAATGGCGGCTTCGCAGTGTCGAATAAGATTACAAGTGCTCAGGACAGCAGAGAACACTCGATGACGAATACTATCTAACAAAAAGTGGCAGAAGTAATAGATATTTTCCAAGAAACCTGTGTAACGCTGTCTGTTTGCTTATGGCGGCTTCGCAGTGTCGAATAAGATTACAAGTGCTCAGGACAGCAGAGAACACTCGATGACGACGATAGCGGCACGGTAGCTAGCCGTTAACCTCGCTCATCAATGGCATAAATACCCCGTGAGCAAACGCTTTCGAGGCTTGGATATTTTTTCTCCCGAGGAAGAAGAGAATGGGAAAATAGTGTGGGGTGATCCATGGCTGGAGAGGCCAATAAGAGGTCTCCTTTCACTCGGAGTCGAGAGTTCAAAAGTTGCCTTCTCCTCCCACCATGCACCTCAAGTGTCTGCCTCTCAATCCCCCCCTCCCACTCATATCCCCAAACTCTTTTATTTTGATCGAAGAGAAGAAAATGTGAAGGAAAAGAAAACGACTTACCATTCTGACCAACGCTGCACCGTCTTGAGAGAAGAGCCTTCATCCTCTGGCTCAGAATCGGAGTTTAAGCCGTTGTTTTTGAACAATTAGCAATAAAAATATTTCTTAACGGCATATTTATATATTATTACGCTTCAATGACGCAAATTTCAAGTTTAAAGATTCAATAGCAATTTCAATTATCATTTACCCTATGCACACCTATTTAATACCTTTAACTTTGTTGATATCAGAACAAATCCTACTTTTGCCTTGATATTCCACATCAAAATTTCTACTTGTTCCTGGCAACTGTGTTTCCCGCATCAATTTCCCCTACTTTTAATTGCTATTGCCCTCCTAAACATTATTGTGGACTAAATCATATTAAATAACTTTCATTGCATCTCTAAAATACATAATTCGCTAATGTTTTCATTAATCTAGCTATACTTAAGACTACAGCGATTTTTGGCCAGCTTTTTTCGATTTCAGCCCACTGTGCGCTGGTTCTCCCAACGCAATAGGCGCTTCTATAGAAAGCCCTCATCTTCCCCTCCAAGCCCTCCTCGCCCTTTCTTCTCCCCCTCCCCCCACCTTTCCCCACTCCCCGTACCGCAGTGGAAGGAGGTCACAGGGGCGGAGGGAAAGGGGGATAGATAGAGGGGCCTTGGGTCAGCGGAGAAGATTCACTTTCTACGGGCGAGTGGGGAGGCTTCTTGGCGGCTGCAGCGCCCCCTGCGCCCCCCCCCCCCCTCCGTCATTCCATCCCCCCATCCAAACATACACCTCCTTTCGCCCTCAAGGTTCATCAATCTACCGCTCTTCCTCTTTCCTCGCGCGTTCCCACGCACCTATATACATCTCTCTTTCGCATCCAGCCGTGAGGAAAAACGGATTATTATTGCAAGTGATGGGTCGATTCGATCCCTCGATCCATCGATTCAGTGTCAAGAATCGGAATCGAAAATGAGTATTTACCGAGATATAAAGCGATACCAATTTCATTAGTACTTCAAACCACAAATTTATTAGGGATGAGTAGATTCCACTTGTTTTCGATTCCTATTATTTAAATCGATTCCTGATTCTCGATTCCGACTCTCTAGATTATAATTCATACTAACACGTGGTATATAGATTTGTCAGTATCATTTCTTTCGTTAAAATTTAAGAATCGAATGGAATTCAATAAAAAAGACAATCAATTGGCACAAAAAGTATATTTATTAATAATTGTGAATTAATTTATAGTGACATATTCACAGATTTAATAAAATAATAAACACTTTAATTATTTCAGGCATAAATTTTTAACTTCTAATGTGCAGTGCACAATGGCTCAAGTTTGTGGTGGCCTCAATACCCCAATTTTATGGTCTATTTTCAAAATATTTATCTTCCTCGAATAGATGGAATCGTAATCAAGTTTAGGCGATCGATTCTCGATGCCGATTCCGTACCCGAGAATCGATAAATGGCATTTGGAATCGACTCATCCCTAATATTTTTTAAAATACATAGATCCCTTACAAAGGCTTCTTCACCGAAATATGGAGAACTTGAAATTCTCCATAATTTATTATTAATATAAAAGAGGGTTTCTGTTTGTCTGTCCGCTATGCATTTCCATACGGCTGTACGGATTGAAACCAAAGTTAGCACGTAGGTGCATCTTATACTCCCAAAGACCATAATGCTACATATGATTGTGTCCGACGCGTCAAATACGTAATTTTCTCATGACCGTTTGTCACGTCACGTCATACAACTTCTGTTGTCGGACATCCTGCCCGGTAGGTACTCCTCTTGACACGATCAAAGGGTAAACATAACTCAAAGGATTCTACGCTTAACTATTAATTCTCCCGGTGCAAACCGTTTTGCTAGGGCATGCGTTAACACGATGTTTTTGGTCTACGCACGCACGGATTCACATAACGATCAATGCCGTGGAGCGAGGAATAAGCTAATTACATGTGCGGTATACGTAATTCGTTTTTTTTCATCGCTTGCTGTTACATAAGCATACCGTCATCATAACTGCATTGTTTTTTACGAAAACATTTTGTCACGTGACTATGAATTCCAAGTCCCAAGTTTCCCACTCAGGAATGCCGACTTACAAAAAATATTGGGGGGGCCCAAACCGGGGATCTGGCCCCGGGAAATTTTATAACTACTGAGTTTTATGTTTTTAAGCATTTTAGAAGAGTCATGTGATCAACATTAGAAACCTGATAACTCGAATCTCGATATCTGGACACTCCGGGGAAAATCGACAAGACTGGCACACTTTTTTCTCACACCCATAACGAATTTTTTGAGGGGGCTCGGGCCCCCTCAGGTCCCATGGAGTCGGCGCCACTGTTCCCACTCCTCAATGTACTACCCCTCCCGAGCTACGCCGGGTGGCCTGCTTGTTATCACCAAAATATTATACCGAGCCAGTGGTGTCATGGTGCCGGCACGCGCCGGAACGCCATCCCGGCACTGGTAAACAAAAGACACCAGTGACGTAACTAGGAATATGCTTTGGGGGGGGGATGAATGGGGTTAGTGGAGGCTACCCCACCAGGAAACAGGAATTTCAGGAAAATGTTTGAAAAATAACATGCCTGACAATGCATTTTACATCATTTTGTCACTTAAAATTTGACTTTTATCAGATGCAGTTATTATACATGTATATCAAATCCAGACAAGACTTTCAAATATTTTTTTGATTTCTCTGAGGCTTTGGGGGGGGGGGGGAGGATACATCCCCTAATCCCCCCCCCCATAGTAACGCCACTGAAAGACATAATAGTCAAATAACTTTTTTATCGATTTTGTTGCCTCAAAACTTCTAATATATACATTCGTAACCAAAACAAAAAATTTTGTAATAAATTGTAAATAATAATTTGTAATGAAAAACACAGAGTAATATTTCACTTCTAAAAAAGTTAGTGAAGAAAGTGCGTTCCGGCAGTGCTAATTTTGCCGAGACATCACTGTATCGAACTATGGTGTTATAGACGGATGCTAAAAATTAAGAGGACAAACCGAATAATAAATGAAGAAATATTGAATCAAATGAAAAGAGGAAAGAAGCATATTGAAATCGGTCGTAAATAAAAGAGTCAACTTTTTGGGTATATCATGTGGTACGGGGAGCTCCTATTTACAATCCTAGAGAGACACGTTGATGGAAAAAGGTCCAGAGGAGCCCAGACGACGGCTCCATTTTAAAGACCAATTAATGAAGGATGTTGGATAGAAAAGCTTCGAGGAAATGAAGAGGATAGCGGAGAGACGAGAAGAATGGAAAGTGCCAACCATCCAGGCTGCTGCCAACTATACCAGAGGAGGAGGAGGAATATCATAGTTTTCCACGTGTGTACGTCGAACACTTATCCTCCCTAGAATCAGGCTATCCTCATTGGATTTCAAAATAAATCGACAGGTTTCAGCTGTTTTTTAAACCACTAAATCAATAGCGTTAGCCGATGAACCACTCCATAGTCAAGTAAGGCGAATGGCATGCGTTTCCGATCTTTGTTTTCAAATTCCTAGGTCATAGAAAAGAATTTTTATTTCGATGTAATTTAACGAAGTCTCAATATTCACAATATGCACCTTCAAACAGTAAATGTGGATTGATCGTTCCGTAATAGTACCTACCTTACGAAGTTAGTAGTATCTTACCCTTCCGAACTCCCTGCTCCACATGCATATACCCAGGCTATGAACAGTTAAACTTTCTCTTTTATACCATATTTTCGTCTAAATAAATTCCCTTGATCCATTTTCTTTATTAATTAAAATTTTAATGACTTTCCATCATTAATTTCTATAAAAAATAACCAAATAACTTGCTAAATACTGAAGATGTGGCTAGCGTATCGGTTTTTTGTTTTGTATTGATGTTTGATTTGTAATTTAATCAGCTTTTTTTTGCCACATTCTACTGTTATAAGTGCACTTTAAACTGGCATTCTTGCTGTATGTGTACCGCTTTCTTTAAAACAAAAAAATAACAAGTTGTTGAGGGTTCACACCTTGCTAATAATGCTATGTAGCTTTAATTCGTAAATTTCACCTCAGAATTATATACGGGAAAAAAATAATCTCAACCGATTCTGGCGTGATATAGTGGAAGTTCGACATATTTAAATTATATGCAATGGCACTTTTTCACAATTATTTTATTGCGTAGGAAACGTTTCGATCTTGTGCCTGATGATTCAGATTTGCGAGGTCTTGTACAAGATGATTGCTCTTTGAGCCGAAACGCGTCTTAAGGCCGGTTTAAAACGGCATTTACGCATTAAAATAATTGTGGAAAAGTGCGTGCAATTATATTAAATTTTAATATCGAGGAGAAATTTTCATACCCGAGAAACAGAAAAGTGTTGACCAGGGTCTCCGCTAATTATCTTGAACATTCTAAAATGATAGCACACGCTTGAAACGAATGCCGAGTCAGGAAAAAGAGAAAATAGAATCGGTCGATACAGAGCAATGAACTCAATGTGATGGAATGACGATACCCCCTCCCAGAGGGAATTGCGCATCAAGCCATCTTGCGAATACCTCCACTGCACAAACGCTCAACAATCGCCCACCGAATCAAATCCGCTCATCTAGAAGCCCTAGAAGTATGTACCAGATGAACGGAATCGATTCGGTGGGCGATTGTTGAGCGTTTGCGGTACAGCAGAGGTATCGTTGTGTAACTTAGACATTATTTTTCTCAACTTATATTATTCGCATTTAACTGTAATTTAAATTACAAACTACTAGGGCTATATACTGCAGTTATAACTCTTCATTAAGCAATATCCTCAAATCCAAAGTTGGAGTATTCTCCGATTTAAAAATGGGTTATTGTCAGCAGTGTTGGGATGCCCCAGTTGTGGTCCATGTCTGACTTCAGCTGATCCCGTGTACAGCGATCGTATTCCATCATACACGGTTATCATGAAACAATGGTGCAGTTTTGAACATGGTTTGAATAAGAAAAGAATCACTTACAGTTTATGCCTTTTATTTTTCGAACTTGCCATCTCAAACAGATTTTTACACATGATTAATAAATTTTTGTATATATATGAACCCTTAGACGCTCGACAAGAGAGACACCTGGAGTCGGCATTAGCCTGCTCCTAACGAAAGGCGACAACAGGACCATGGCTTAACGTCCCATCCGACGGACGGCGTTCTGCACTTGAGGTGCCGTCCTCAAGACACTCAAGAAGGGATCGGGCAGTCCCTGAAGATTCTTTGCCACCCTTTCCTGCTAAATTTCTAGAATCGCGAAACCGCGCCATTCTTTTATGATAACCCTGTTTTGTGTTTAGTAGTGACGCGTTTCCTTATATGTTGAATCCTCTGCAGAGTTCACCTGATGATGACGTCTAACGTTGAAACCATGGTCGTGTAAAGGTGTGAATAAATATTCATGTGAAAGCGCAAAGTTCTTCTTTTTAATTTTAATGTTGAAGGAACAAAGAAAATTCACATGGAATCAACAAAGACTCAAATTGCCACCGCTGAAGCTGATTACCTAGCGCCACGCGGTAATCTAGACAAAAGAATCAACCAAGTAGGCATTGATTTTGAGGATTCTGGGGAAAGATATGGGAGGAATCCCATTGTATTTTCCATATCTCCTTCATATCCTGCCGTATCTTTTCAATGCATTTTATACTATTCCGCCTCCTTGACCCACCGAACTAAAAATGGAAAAAAGGCGATTGCTATGCGACCATCGCCAAATCCTCATCAGGAGGATGTTCCGGCCGGAATTTCCCTCGCATTCAGGCGTTGACGTTCCTCTAGAATTTGAATACTTCCTCAAGATATGATTTCCCATTATTCCAAAGATAACAATACTCAGAATAATTCATGGAGGGCAGTGAATTTTTTCAAAGATAATTTAAGGAGAAAATATTCTGTAAGGGATTAGCTTCAGGCATGGGAGGATATGCTATATAGGCCAGCTGCTGGGAACCAAAACATAGGCGTTGTATGAACGTCAGTCCACAAGTCAATCCTCGTGAACACGATATTAAAGAAAAGAGACTAATTTTGAAATGAAAATTAAACGCGACATAACCAAGAGTTCGATTGCTAGTACCAAATACCTCAGCACGACTAGAATGAGCCTATTCTAGGCAAATTTTCAAGTAAAAATTGCAGATGGAGAAGGGTGATGCAGAAAATGTATTCTCTCTTGAGGAATTTCATTAATCGAAATTGCCTCCGCTGAAGCCGATTATCTAGCGCCACGCAGTAATTTCGACAAAAGAACCGTAAACTTGTACTGAGATTACAAGCCAAAATCACAATAACAGCGTAAGAAATTCAATTAAGGTATGCTGCGCAAATGTAACCATGGGAAAAGTTTAAATAATGTCAATTCATTCTGTGCAACAAAGATAACCATCAAGTGACGATCAAACAGATAGTCATCCAACAGCAATGAACACTTGTCTAGCGCAAAATATTTACCAAAATCGACAAAAGTTAAATATACCCAAGATATTCTCACGAATGAACATATTATGGGTGGATTCTTAGCATGAGAGAACAATAACGAATTTATCTTTTGAAGACATTCACAAACCTACAGAAACACTTACAGATTATCTGTCGCTTTCAATACAAAATACAATATGGTTAACGACGTAACTATTAACTCTTGTCGTAGAGCCACATGCTCATTTTTTATAGGGAAATATTTTCAAGAATTGAACGAATTAAGGAATGAGTTTTTGATGTGTTTCGATAAGCATTCAGACCAGTGGAATTGGATGGAACGATTTGTCACCCATGGCCATCTAAATGAGCAACACACTGAGAGCGACAAAAATTAGAGTATTTGAGAAGAAAAAAATCACATGTTAACTTAAGCCTATTCATTTAAAAAATTGGTGAAGAAACGGAGGATTTAAAAATCAAATATATACTTCAATAGGCTATTCCTAGTAAAATTGTCTGAAATATACAACGTTGTAAATGTATTTATTTAACTATGAACAATTCCCACGAAGTTAGCTCGCAAAAAAATTAAAGATACACAAATTGGAGGGCTCAGTTCAAGAATCAATGGTAAAAATAGCATTAATTGGCTACACCAAACACAGTAATTATTCAGGGTACAAACTGCGTATATGTCACATCGCTTTTACAATTTTCACTTTATATAATGGTCTATGGAGCGGAAAATCACGTATACAATTAAATTTAGGGTCTTTTCGTCAAATAAAATCGTAATTCTATGCAAAAATACCAACCTAGACTTTCTAATTTGGGGTACAGGAAAAATTACTTATAATATTGTTGTTAGGTCAAGTTAATTGTTAAAATCAAGCAATAATTTCCTCTTGCAAGAACAATATTAGTTTAAAAAAATTCCTCGCCACGATTTGACAAATACACTATGGATTATGAACTTACAAATTTGGAATTAAATACAGCACCTTTAAACCATTAGGAATGGCGAAACACCGTTGCCTAAATCAAGTATGAGAATTCACACGAAGAGGAAATTATCTCCTCAGTTAACTTAAGGATTAGGCAAGCGACTGAATGATGAACATCGGCACCTCTCATTAAATAAAATCCTCTTCACCAAAACATATCGACGAGACTTAAAGTGAAAAAATAAATGAACAACTAAAAGACATTTATAAAATAGTGAAAAATATGTTCTATATTCATATATATATTTCAAATTGATTTTATTTGGTATGATAATTCCTAGGTGCATTACGATTCATTTTAGGCCACAACTTCAAAACCTCGTTAAAATTATTACATCATTATTCAATTATATCTATAAAAAACTGCGGCATCTCAACATTAATTGATGACTGACACGTTCCAATGTTGCAACCGCAGCCAATATCAAAGGTTTGATTCACGTCACGATTTATGAGACGCTTATTTCAATAATTATCCTATCAGCTAAGGGAGGCTTAAGCGAAGTGAAAGGAAGAGTTCCACCATTGATGGGAACGAAAAAAAAGGCAAGCAATAGACTCTCGGCAAATACGTTACAAGTGACCAGGTCATGGGTCGCGGTCGGATGCTTTGGAGGACACGCTTGAAAATAGGGCAACGGATTAATAGTTCTCGAGCCGAGAACGTCAGATATTATCTCACCTGCCACCTTTCCCTCTTACCCACGCATTTTATTTTTGTTTGCCGCTGTTTTTATGGACGCGTCAATTCTATTTAATATCACCAACAATACCAAACATTTCTTAATGGCGGCAGATTAACGTAGACACATTGAAAATACATTGTGAATCAATTCGTCCGATTGATTGGCGTACTATATTTCGTCACATAAATTTTTCAGCATTAGCTGCTTGCTTCATACACTTCAATAGGATATTATGTAGCTGAAAACGTGAAATTCCATTGGGAGATATTTATACCTAATTTTTTCTACTTAACTTAAAACAGAACCTAAAAATATATGGAATTAAGAGAGAGATTTATAAAAAAATATATACGAAATAAGATAGAAAAGATGGTGTTCCAATCAGGAAATGCAAATGAGAAAAACAATTAACTTACTAGCACAAACCAAAATTACGGTAAGTAAATTCAATTTTTCATTCGAAAGAACAAAAAGACCCTTGGCAAAAAATAATAAGTAAACATATATTTAATGCAGTCAAAATAGAATACTATTATATTGGAATATAATAGAATTGGAATTTTTTCAGTTGGACATATGAAACTAACCTACACAAAAAAATCGAAGCATTCTGTTTTCAAGAAAAGCAGCAGGAACACAACAAATACAACCGTTCGACATCGCACCAGAATCACAACTAAATGTGAAAGTGCATATCAATAGAAAAAAAAGAATATACCCTAATATTCCATTACAATCACAGGCATCTCATATTAGATGTGAACGTTCAAAGTGACGCAAAAATCTAAATCAATCGAAATACTAAAATAGTTTACAGAATAATAGCTCCTTAGCAAAATCAAGCAATTAAGCCAGTGCAATGATAATTAACCACACGAATTAAAGCAGACGAAATGTTTCATGAACGCACAAAAAAAATTGATAGGAGTCAGATGTCATGATTTAAGCGAATAGTTAAGCCAGGGGAAGTTAAGGGGATTCGATAAAAAATTAAGTTCCATTCAAGTCAGATGATTTTTTTACCAAAATTATTTCTTTAGTGTAAATGCCATTGCACCTGCACACGTAATTTTGCACCAAGTTACTTGTAACACGAAGAGCTCGAAGCTTTTTATTGTACCTACTTTTAACACAAATAAAGGTATAAGAATATCTCCAACTATGCAATAAAAATGAAAATGATTAGGATAAAAATTATTATCATAAATCGCATGCTTACTTGAACTCCTCCACTCTGAATATGTGAACTTCATACACTAGTGACTTCGTCCAGGGTGAGCTCAACCCTCAGCAATGCAAAAAACCTATGGATTAACTTACAAAGTGCGTGCACTTACAGGAAATTTTTTTTATTATTTTATTACGCTTCTAAGTCTTGATACTTGAAGGCAATTCCATAGCGGTCACCTCCGTCTCAGCCATTTTATTTACAGCTTCAGGCATTAAGCCTCAGCACCAGGCATTGTTTCGGTGCAATCAATTCTTAGCAAGTTATTGCGGAAAGGAAATGATGTATTAGAATGAAAGGTGGTTCACTGTCTGTTATCTTCATTTTCTTTCTCGTTCACTTCCCTTTAAGAGTCACTACGAGATAACTTTCTCTGAATTTCCGGCTGCGTTCAATTTTCTCTCGTAACGCTGATGTCAGATCACAAGGGGGGATTCCTCATTGTTACGCAGGCACAGCCAAGCTGCCACGTCAATCTTTTGTTTTTTCTCTTATTTATTTTTTTTTTTGATAGAGAGACTAACAGAAGAAGCCGAGGAGGCAACAAAATTAGATGACCGACGCGGAAGGTAAAGCTTTCTATGCTCAGGCGAACTACGCGGTAGGAATAACTTTCCAAGATTATACATCTCAACTCGCCAAGACTGAAAATGATTATCGTGTTTCCTCCTCTGTGGTTAGAGCCGCTAATCTTTTGATACATTCGGGGAAAATTACGGGAAATCACATGAGAGAGTGCAACAAGATTGCTGAAGATTCTTAGCCAGACAAATGCTGATGGAAAGATAAAGGAAATACTTTCGGCGATAAGAAGAAAAATATGATATGAAATTACATCAAAATTACATTGCATGAAAACTGACTGATATTTTCGATCAAAAAGAGTCGCTTTTCCAGATTAAAGAAACGCCTGCATCAGAAAAATTGTCGAATAAATAAAAGTTTGTATATTACACAGTAAACCAAATGCTTTTTCATCGCCAGATTTCAATTTAGAAGGAGAAACGACATTTTCACGAAAAATGCCCTCAAAATATTACCTTTAAATTTGAAACAGAACATTTGTAACATTTTTCCATTTCCTCTGCCCGCCTGTTGATCTTCCAAGCAAACTAAACTTCTTTGATTCTGGCTAAGGAATATTTTTCAAATTAAAATAAATACTTGCATTTTTCCACAATTATAAATTTTATTACGACCTAGGTTTTAATGTTTCTATATCATCTTCAAGGTATAAAGTGTGTGTAGTACTACAGTAGGTTTCAGTATTACAACACCACTTTAAGGTAGAAATGGTGTGTAGTAATACACTCCATTTTTTACCTTTAAGATGATGTAGTAACATTGAAGCCTAGGCATAATAAATTCTATAATCGTGGAAAATTCCATGTATTTATTTCAATATGAAAACATTTCATTCCATCACACTTGAATATTCGTATTATACATATATTGTTCAAACTTCGAACAGACTGATAATTTCGATCTGGGCTCTTAATAATAAAACGTAACCTACTGATCCATTATTAACTAATAACTTAAGCGAAAAGAAAATAACAATGGCCTTGATGGCAGAGGGGTAAAATTCTTGCCTGCCAAACCAAAGATCACAGGTTTGTGAAGAAAGATTTCGTACTTTCCCGGCGAATAGACTTAGTGAAGAGTTCTCGGGATCGCCACCGGGTCAGGAACTCCATAACTGCCGACGTTTCGATGTCCGACTCGGTCATCGTCCTCAGGGCTGTCACAACGAAACGTCGGCAGTTATGGAGTTTCTGACCCGGTGGCGATCCCGAGAACTCTTCACTAAATCACAGATTTTAGTCCCGTTTAGGTAGGTTGCCCCTGTCCAGGGCACAGGTGTTTTTGATAATCCATTGCTGTTGATTGCTAGAATCTCCTGTTGTAAAGGCCTTAAATATGCTGTTTTAGGGGAGCTTAATATAAAAGTGATCGAGTACTTCTGAAATATGACTTCAATAAACCGTTCCCACACTTCATATGGCCTTCATTTTAATGGGTGTTAACATCAATGGCTACCTCAACCTATAAGATTCATTTTATCTTCCCTATATGGCTATAAAATCATTGAAAAGAGCTGAAATCCTTGCCGTTCTCCACTTTCACTCATGCGCTCACACGTGGTGTAGTCATGGGAGATGTTATGGGTCCCCTGGGGTCATTTGAGGACGCAAGCGTGAATTAAAGTGCTCGGCCGCATCGAACTCCGGAGCCCATAAAATTTTGAACGCTTTTCCAACGGCAGAAGCAATCGAGGTTTTTGAGGCGCTTTTCCTCCAAAAGCACTTTATTCTGATTTTGAGATAGCTCGAAACCGAAGAAATGAACCACCACAACCAAAGAGTATCGGGCCATGCCGATAAATATGGAAAAAATATATATAGTATATACCGGTAAAAATATGACTTCCACACATCTGTATAGGATAATGGCGGCAGAATGATATAATTTTAAAATGATTAACAATTTCTTTATGACTAAAACGCTCGATCCTAATCCCATTGACCATGACTGTGATTCGTTCATTGGTATCAGGCTCAACTATGAGGAAGCTGATATTCACAAATGAAAAGACAACTTCGTTGACTTCCACTGATTTATTTATTTAGTAAGATATGTTTCGATTCATAGAGAGTCCAATTGAAAATGACCTCTATGAATCGAAACATGTCTTACCAAAGAAATAAATGGCAGTGATGCCTAGCCAGTCCGATAGCGGTAATTTGAGAAGTTCAGGTAGAAGGCAAGGGTCTGCAGATGGATGTATTTTTTAAGCAATGAAAAGGAGAAAACACACATGTTGAATTTAATTATTCACGACGTTTATTGTAGCTCTATATCTACAAACTACCCCGCAATGGGCCTCAATAGGTGTGTGGTAGGACAGGATAGGCAGGAGGTTCTAGGACAGCAGCCTTTAATAAATAAAAAGGATAATATCTAAAGAAATGACGCCAGGTATTTACTAAAATCCAACATTGCTCGAGGGAAAGACGATTTATCATACCTAACCGTTCGGCAAAATATCGCTTTTAATTTATCGTTTCAGTCGGACCTGGAAATATGGTGGAGTTCTAATGAGATGTCTTCTGTTTCTATCAGAAAGATATCTATCTTCAATCGCTCCAGCAATGTAAGCCTTGCGCGCTGCATCCGAGTCTCTGTCGACTCCCAGCATAATTCGTTAAACATCTGTGTAACGCTTCCTGTCCGGAGTGTGCCTAATGCACCAGAATATTTTTATTTAGATTGGCAAAGGAAAAAACACAGGTGCAATCATGTCCATTATGATTTTTTAAATACGATGAGTATTGGTGGAGGAGTAAGATTTATCCTTGAACGGACAATTTTTCTCGTGAGTCTATTGCCATTGCTCTTGTAATTCAGGTGTAATAATTACTTCTAATAATAAATTCCCAAAAAGGAAATATCCAACTCCAATCTGGTATGACTTTAATGACGAATATTATCGTAATTGCCACTAACATTACTACTACATAACTTCGCCTCTTTTACCAATATTTCCAAGAAGACATTACATCAAATTTTCACCAGATATATTATGCATCGGACATTATATATATAAGATTTTCGAGTTATCTTTTTCTGCTTCGTGATTCAATCAGAAAACTATCGATACTGTCTTCCGCATTTTTCCCTTTTCATGCCGCATAGACTGAGAGAATAAGCTAAGAAAGACATCATTAGACAGGAAAAATATATGAGAAACGTTAAAAGCAACTCCGCATATATGCCTTTAGCTGGAGAAAATTCTCGTCCTTTGGTGGATAGGAAGTGTGTACCCATAAAATGTATCTACTTATCTCTAATTTTAATTTGTCTTTTATGATAGGAAAAAAGTATGGGCAGAGGAGCGAATTTTTTTACCATCATCACACACACACTGAAAGAAATATAGGCAGACGAGGAGGTATTTGAAGATAGAAAGTTGATGATCCACGAAATCGTGCATTATAATTCGTTGAGCTCTACGGTAATGTACAACTTTTCTCTTCCTGGTCTATCTGGCAGCAGAACAGAACTGAATTGCCTCAGCGGGCATTGAAATCACCAAGCATCTTGCAGCGCATCACATGGGAAAACATTTCTCGGAACCATTAACGACCGCAACTCAGGTTAGAGCGACAATTGACATGCGCCAGAGAAACGATATAAAAATAAATAATGAAAAGCACAGTGGGAACAGAGGCGCACTGAAATTAACGACGGGTAGTCACGCAAGGTTGACGCGTTCAGGGGTTTGAACCCATGCGCCTCGCTGTGAAATAACATTTGACTGATTAGGTTCCAGAAGCTTTTAGAAGCACTAACAAGGTACCACACGGAAATCAATCCGAAAAAAATGGAAAAATACGTAAAACTTCAAGGACCGGCGGGAAACCTACACCATCCTTACGTCATATAATCATACACCCGAGGTCCTTACTAATGCCAGTTTATTGCCATTGAGGCAGTATAAGGTAACAAATTGGAAGCTAACGAAGACCTAAGTTTCTCATTTCAGGCTCAATCAGATATCATGTAAATTAAGTAAACTAACGACATGAGCGAAATTAAAGTAAAAATTATAATACGGTACATTGTAAAATGATACTATTTAAAATAAAAGAAAATCGTATTGAGTTGAAATATGGATAAATTTACAAATATTTTCAACGAGAAAATAGCGTTTATTTACATTTTAAACTGCATTGAATTGTATACTTCATTCATTATTGGGCATTTACATGGCATATTTTATTTTTTATTAAGTATTGGAATGTGGTATTGTATATAAAAAATGATAATGTAGCTAAAAATTATAAATTTCAATGACATCATCCGCTGAAAAGTCCTTAACGACTTATGTAAACTACAGATTCCTTATATTCTGTGCGCATGAATATTTTGTTTTAATAAAGATAAATTACTATGACGAAAAAATCTACTGATGAAAATCAAAATATCGATAGAAATATTGCCACTCAACCTCCATAACACGTGGCACAGGACTTTTGCGTACTCGTTTCATTAAATTCTAAACGAATTTACCTTCAAGGGAAAAGACAAGCCCTTCCTTGGAGAATGATCGCAGGATTTCCCGGCGTGTTGTATCGTGGAAGATTACTAGGGATTTCCATCTGGTCAGGCGTCATCACCTTCCTTCTCTGTTATAAATGAAATTTGATGCTTGAGGCCTGGTTACACGGTACATTAATACGTACATGTTAATGTACGTTTGCGTGAATGATTTTGGTGGACCTGAACGAAACATGTACGAATGCATGAACCAAATTAGAACAGGTTCTATTTTCTGTGCATGCATTCGCACAAGTTGGGTGGCTACACTGTGCATTTTGGCGTTCATTCTCGCGTTCATCCATTTAGACAATAACCCGTGCGTGTCAATGTATCGTGTAACCAGGCCTTAAGACATGAAATATTGTCACGACACATGTAGAACCGTGGCTGGAGTCTGATTCAAATGCAGTAAAATTTACTACCATTATCGATCTTGATGAGAGCCTCGAAATAACTTATTCAGAATTTCAACTCGAAGGTTGTATTGGGTGTATGAGGGTAGAGCTCACCCCGAACGAAGCCACAGGTGTATGAATTTCACATTCTCAGGGAAGGGGGCTATTTCCTTCTCCTCGGCCAACTTCTAGGATTATATTCAGGGATTTCCGAGGACATCACCTAGAATCGAACCCAGGATCTCTCCATCAGCAGCCAAGCGAGCTGATCAATGAGAATGGGCAAAATTTTGATAGTTGACCGGAAAAACAGACATGTCATACCCTCTAACAGAGATTTGTGATAGGCACCTAATGAAATATCGATTTCCCTTATAATAAGGTGGCGAAGAAGCATTTCTACCATTACAGGGGATTTTTCTCCGATCTAGGAATATTTTTTCATATTTGCTGCCGTTGAGGATATTCATAATTAAAGATCGCGATCATATTCGTGATCATCTTTCTGGGCACACTTATATATTTTCAACTATTTTCTTCCTATTCTATCAAATCATCCATTGATTCAGACTCACGTTATTGCACACGTAGCAATAATTCATTCACAGCTACAAATGATGATGAAGTCGACACCCCTCATTAAATTCTCTCCGTCATAAACCAAATTTTAGCCTCGAAGTACTAGTTTCATTAAATAAATGTATTCTAATTTTTCAAATCATTACATATCTTCCAGCCCTTTCCAGTTTATTTTTTTTTCGATCGGATCCTTCAATACGTTGGTAACAAATTTGTTGTACTTAATGACCACAAGATTTTTACGCGAACGGGATGATTCTATGGGAGTTTGGCCAACTAGAAAATTACTCGATCTCGTTTCCAATTTATCGAGTCTTCTCCTTGAGTTCATAGAGACGTATTTAATTAAGCATTCGAGATGAGGTGCTACCGAAGAATGATAGAGATAAAATTGATCGACCTCGTAAGTAATGAGGAAGTTCTAATGGGGGTGGGAGAAAAGAGAATTCTTCTTTACTCTCCGTCAGTCGCGTCACATTTTGGAACGTTATTTGCCGCGAGGCGTCTCACGGACACCATTTTGGAATAATTAAACAAAATGAATGAAAGTAGAAATAACTTTTTCAATCACAATGAATTATTCATTAAATACTTACTTTCATGAATGGACAACAAATTTATGCATAGTAAAGATACAGATATTTGCATTAATAAAAGAGTGAATACCACTTATTTTGACGTTTCTTGCCGTTTTTCTTTAAACAAATTATATCAAATTGATTAAAATGAAAAATTCGTAGCAACAAGTCGCATAGCATAAATTTAACGCAATAAATAGTTGTTAGTTTACATAAAAAAACTTATTTTAAAATTTTACGATGAATATCGCGAAGCTATTAGCACGTAACTTATTGTACCTCAAGTTGTCGCGTGGCGTCTACCAAACTCTAAAAACAACAGAATATCAAAATTTATTCCATAAATGTGAAAAAACATATAATCATTTTGGTGACCATTTCAAAATCATAAAATAATTGGATACAAGGCGTCTGGTAGACGCCACGCAACCAACAGAGGGTTAAAACCCTGAGGAGAAGAGCAAACAACTTAGCTGGCCATTACGGCAACATTATGAGGTATAATGGCCTGATTAAAATAATCGTGAAAGGACAGGTAGATGGGATGAAGGGCAAAGGGCAGCCTCGAATGAATTACATAGAACAGGTTATTAAAGATGTAAAAGAGAAGAAATACGTCGATATGAAAAGGTTAGCGCATATAGGAGAGTTACGGGAAATCAATCTTAGGATTGTTGACTTATGAAGATGATAATAATAATAAGATGCCTTTATTCGGACGAGGTTTGAGGCTAAGAAGTTCCCTCTTCCACCTAACCCCTCGATAGCGTCAATGCAAACATATTAAAAAATGGTAGATAAACGTTTACAATACGAAATATATACAATATACACTATTTGTGAAACGTCAAATATCTAAACAAGTATATGTGAAAATTTTGTGTAAAAAAGATTTCTGTTGTGGGAAAAAAACATGAGTATAAAAATAAAAAGATGGGAAAAGATAAAGTGAGTGTGAAGTGAAAAGAAGATAGGAAAGATAAAGTGAGCACATCTCAGGTGTTTTACAATGGAACATTCGGCTGATCTCCGTGGATTTTAGGGAAACAATCATTTGGCTTAGTCAGGATTCGAACTCTGATCTCCCGATTACCTTGTTCTGTAAAACCCAGCTGATATTCGCCTTGGAAAAAATTGATTTGTAAAGTGACTGGTAGCATACCACCCAGGCAATCGGGAAAACCGAGGCTCCGAATCCAAATGATTTTTTCACGGGGAATTAAATCCTCGGTGTAGGTATACATACTACGCGTTGCATTCATATTAACAAATCCAATCCTGAAATGTGCCGCACGTTTATTCTTGCTTTGAAATACTATTAATTAAGTCTAATATCTTAACCAAAAGGCCAGAAGATTTTAAACTTTGTCACGTTTGTTTACCTTTTGGTTGGTAAATAAAGATACGTTGAAAAAGAAAATGATGAGTAAGTGATTTTCTAATAGACCTAACCTCCGGAGCATCATACCATAGAGTAAGTATACATATAATATACTTTATGATCATACCTTCCGTGTAAAAAAAAACCGCGGTTAAGAATTACAGTTAAGTTGTTGTCAACGTATGTGATGATCCGTTAGAAATAATTCAAAAGTGAAAAGGGTACAAGAAACGTAATGGTTTAAAAAGTTATGATAAATTTATTTAATAAAATAAGTAAATCGAGCCTACAATATAATAATTTATGACGGAAGGAATTTAATGAGGTTAGTCAAATTAATTTTTATTTGGAGTTATGAATGAATTATTTCTATATGTGCAATAACGCGAGTCTGAATCAATGGATGATTGGATAAAAAAGTTAAAACATAATTGGATATATCAGAAAAAAGTGATGACAACTGTAGTATCTCGAGTTTATACCTCGCGATACAAATGATTGAAAAATGTACAAAATTTTCTATTTTTATCAATGGTACTAAGAAAAACTGTAAATTGAGCATCATACAATACTAAATATTTCAATGGCTTTACAGTTGCATGTCTTAAACTCAGCATACGTACAATGTATGGTAGTTATCAATAAAATTTTCTCCTAATTCCATGCGTTTTTATCACAAAATTGCGTACAAGGAAGAAATTTCTCAATTAGGTAACTTCCAGGTAGTATATAAAGCAGTGGCATAACTAGGAGTATGCTTTGGGGGGAAGGGATTGCCTGGGGTAGCGACCCCCTACCTCACGCGACGGGAAAATTTTTTTAAATGACATGACTAGAATCAGTGGCGCAGCGAGAGGGGGGTTTTGGGGGATAAACCCCCCCCCCCCCCAGAGCTCAGAGAACCTTTTAAGTTTTATCCATTTTTAATAGATTAGATTAATATTACTCATAGAATAATGAAAGGATTATAAAAATATCCCTCACAAGGCCGTAAAACTCACCATTTTGAACCATTTATCTTAAAAAAATTTCTGGGGGAGGGCCCCGCACCTCCAGCTTCCCCTGGCCGGTATTCCATACCCCCTAACTCCCCAGTATTAGTTGTGCCTAAAACCCCCTAGACTTAATTCCTAGTTGCGCCCCTGACTAGAATTACATTTCACATCATTTTGTCATTAAAAGTTTAGCTTTAAGCAGATGCAGTTGTTGTATGTCAACACTAGGTAATAGTTTTAAATACTTTTTTATTTCTCTGAGTCTTTGGGGGGGGATCTATCCCCTCTTCTCTACATAGTTCCGCCACTGACGTAAAGTTGACCTTATAATCAGTGAAGGCTATTCAGTTTTTTCCCGGAGAAAATTGGTCCATTCCGTAGGCGCTTCCTTTGACGAATCGAACACCAAAACGCCGGCATAAATATATTTATTTGCCCGGAAAACCAACACAGACTTCATTCATTACATACACTGGAAAAGCACAATATCTAACCTCTGGCCACATTTCGTCTTTTGCTGAAAATAATCACATACCCGTGTAAAAGCAAATTATCCCTACCAGAAATAAACGTACAACGGTGGGGTACATTTTTATATCGACTTCAGCCACAAAGTTTCTTTATACGTCCGACTTCCAATAGGCAATGAGATATTAAAATCAGTTTTCGCGCGATCTTGCGTGGAAATGCACCCATTTCGAGTTCTCATTGTAGATGGCAGACAAAATCTTGTATCGTTTGATGTGCTGCCCTCCACGTAGAAGATTTGAACTAAATGAAAGCAGTTACGTGAAAATTTAAAAAAAAAACGGAATTTGAAATATAGGAGAGATAACGGTCTACTAGCTCATACCTTATATAAAAATCAATTAATAGTTCCGCTGAATCATTGCTGAATCACAAGTGAAACTCGATTGCCTGCGATTACCCTATTACCTGTGATTGTTCTACACATGGCCCTTATAGACGTAACATAATAATATCTAATACACTGATCTGTTGTTCTACACTTGACTTCATGTAGACGGTCCTTAAAATGTATCGGGTTGAAATTGGTAACCTAACATTAATCGAAATCATTCATATAATCGACTTTGTTCAAATAGATGATCTATCCTTTTAAACTAGGTCTCTCTTTGGTAAATGTTTTATAATACGCTTTCAGATGTATGGCGCCGTGATTCATTTTGAAGTCAAATTTTGGCGCGCAAGAATGATGCTCTTTCAAAAAAACCTGTTCGAAACGCTTATTTGCACATTTGATCCATGATCAAATTCAAATGCCAGTCTGAGAATATTATAAATAAAAACCACAAGATAGCCGGTCGAGATTCAAAAGTTTTGTTGAAAGCCAGTAAAATCCATTAAAAAAGCTTCGCATTAAATGCACCATATTTCATGACTCGTTAAAGTGAAATTCAACCTATTTAAAAGCTACCAGTGAATTTTTTCATTTGCTCATTGCAACCAGTACGCATGTGTTCATAGAGTTTCAATAAAATAACGACACATCCAAAAAAAATCGAATCGGTAATTTAGAGCCGATATTTGAGAATAAAATAAGCCGACTTACCTGCACTTGTGGTGCGCAGCAACCCACGAGGAAAATCAAATGAGACCATCATTCTATCCATGTCCGAATGAACAATTGAGAGGCTAAATTCAAGATGAAAGAAGAAAATTGGAAATTTTTGTGTGCCTATAAAGAGTGGAAGAATAGGGAAGTGCACTAATTTTTTTTTATTGCTGAATTTGAAAGTTTAGCCTAAAAAAGAAACATTAGTATAGTCACTTTTATTTTCTGCAACTGGGGTATGCACTTTAAAACGTTTTGAAAGTCGGAAAATTTCATGTTGCGCTGAAACACAGTGCCTCCATCTTGATTGAGATGTGACGTCACAAGGCAGTAGTCACCAGTAGAGTATCGCTGTATTCCGTCGCCTTCTTTAGCGCGTCGAGAGTTTCCGGGAATCGGTGGAGTTTGCTTCCTAAAAATGTCGTCTAGTACCGAAAACATGAATTCAAAATAGAATTATAAATGATTTTTTGTTCCAAATTTCATCTCGACGTCGAAACAAAAGCCTGGAGAAGATATTCATTCCCGTGCCTTAAGCACAAGCTAACGGAATAAATGGTTCAAGGCTGCTCCTGACTCTTACCTATCGATGATATTCTGTTTTGAATATCATTTGAAGGTATTGTAAGATCAAATTGATATTTATATTATAATAATTTACTTAATAGGTACCTCAGTCACACCAGAAAGTGTGTTGAGTCAAAATATAGCATCTTCCGCGTAGACCTACGTAATTTATAAACTGAAAGTAGTTTGGTTAAAGAATTATGGCGCGACTGTTTTTTAACACGACCGGGCAAAA
Organism: Ischnura elegans; assembly: GCF_921293095.1. Classification (NCBI taxonomy): domain Eukaryota; kingdom Metazoa; phylum Arthropoda; class Insecta; order Odonata; family Coenagrionidae; genus Ischnura; species Ischnura elegans. The sequence goes on from NC_060255.1 coordinate 21,527,243, forward strand.
TGCGTACTTTGCCCATGATATGTGCATATATGATAACAAACGATTTTTGTTAAAGTTAATCTTTATTTGTTGAAATTAGTACATTTATAGGTGATACAGATATAAAGGTACACGGCAGGTCGCGCAGCGTAATTTGTACTCCACTGGTGACGGGTTCATCTTGCTGATCTAAAAAATTAGCTACAATACCTCGAACTTTGAAAACTCGCAATATAGGCAGTCAAAGTACATTGTAAGAATACACGAGACCATTATAGCCCAGAATGTACGTACAATGTCGAAATCCTTGGTTTTCAAAGATTGGCGTATTTTATACGCCAGCGCGCCCGGTCCAGGGTTATCAACTTTTATTTCATCCTATTTGTTAGTTGAAATTATATTTCAGAATGGTTCTTTTAGCACTGCTGCTGAGGTAAACTGGTAGGTACTGAGGACAAGGTACTGAGGTATGTACTGAGTAAGTAAACTCCCTTTGGAGTAATGTGAATTACAAGTGTTCGAGATATATGGCATTTTATATTCGCTTTGTATTCTTATTAATTATGCCTGTACGCATATTGTTGCTTGCCGCGAGCCTTTAATGGTATGTGCTTTTGCAAGAGTGGTTTTCATTTTTAATGTGGAAGTTGGTCAGTATAAGCAAAGAAAAAATTAACATTTTAGCGCACACCAACCCTTGTAGTCATCGTATCTCGGCGTTTGTAATGACACTGCTAAAATACCTAAACGCCATAATGACGATAAAAAAATTGTCTCATGTCAATGATTGCTGCAATTATAATTAATGATAAACTAGACGCCGTATGATCACAATGAAGGCAACAAAAAATGATGCCATGACGTAGATTTGAACCACGGTCCTTCGAGTAACATCTTTCTTTTGAATCGAGCACGCAACCACTACCCCAACCGACCCATCGAGAGATTGCGGATATTTTGAATTTATATATATAACTTGTAAAAAGTAATGCATGAAAATTAATTAATTACAGCCTAACTAACGCCCTAATTGAAAAAGATGCAGCAAGGTACGCGGTCTCCCCTTGTTAGCCTTAACGTCTCGCATTTCTATGGAGCGTTGAACCTGTCCTCCTTATTCAAAAATTCAGTAACCATAAATACATCAAAGTTTGGTATACCATTTATAAATCGTTGGAATTTTCCTTCTCCCAACCAAGATTATCTTTTCTTGAACCCATCCTGGACAGCGAACCATTGCAACAACCAGCCAGCTCGGAAATAAGGCTAACATCCCATGATTCTAGTAGCGAAGGGCGAACGTTCCGGCCGGCGTGAATACATACGCAACGAATAAGTCTTGCAGCAAACGTCTGAAATAGGTTTATTAGTTTGACTCGGTTCTTACAAAAAAAGTTTTGGCATGATAAACGGCATTGTGCCAAAATATACCCAGCGAAAAATAAATGCCATCATGCATTTATTAAAGATTCAATGTGCTATTCGTACTACTCTTTCCAAACTTGAAGTTGACACGTAAATGAATATTAATATATTACGCAATGATGAAGTCGTTTACTCAAAAGAGAAGCAGCCACATATATAATCTGAAGATATTTTATGACAGCAAAAAACGGAAACTCTCAAATTCTGTAATTTTTCTATGCAATAATAGTGGTAGAACTAAGCGGTGTAGAAGCTGCCTTCTGCTACTGCCTTGTGACGTCACGGCCAATATTCAACATGGACACCCGTTTTCGCGGCCTTTGAATTTTTCCATATTTCAGACGGTCATCTCGAATCAAGTATTCACTATTAGGATTTAAACTGTGGTTTTGCGACATTATGTTATTCTGAACTCTAATTTAAAAAACGTGTTTGGTGCATTTGAAACACTAGTGCACTTCCCTATTCAATTCCACAGTATACATTTTTATTTGAGAATGCTGCTTTAGAGAGAATGAATTGTATTTTTTAATATTGTAGACCAATTTATGACTTGATATAATGATTTTATTGTAATTCATTTACTTAGGGCTCTTTTTTCATAGTGAATGAGACTGACTCCAAGTACTGATTGATGGAAGTCGATATATCAATATCTCAGGATTTGACACTTTCATTTTTTGTTTTCTGGAAGGAGTTAGTACCTATTTTTCCACAATTTTCATTACTAAGGTTTGTATTCCCACATTCCTGCAAGTCTGTATCTCCCTTGAAACTCTGGATGTTATCATCATTCCAGTTAATCTGCAAGAGAACCAATCACCCTGAGGTGGAGAGACTGATGACCTGATGAGCTGTAGAAATCGTAAAATGGGACCTTTTTGTCGGGCAGAACACCAGCCTTCAGCGCTTCATGGAAGATGAATGACTCTGATGCATAAAACAAAGCTGGTTGCCATTACACCACGTATGATAAGAACTCAACTCTTTCAAAAGCCTGCAGGAGTAATTGTTGTAAATATGATATACTATGTTTAATTTTATTGAATCTTATTATGTAGTTGAGCATGTGTGGGTAAATCATTCAGTCAACTTCCTGAAGGATTCTCCTTGCTCCATTTCAAAGGCCAATAACAGATAGAGGGACCCAGTGGCGTAGCCAGGAATTTCATTCAGGGGGGTGTCCAAAACCAGAGGGGAGAATGTTGGAAAAGCAGAGTACTAAGTAGAGGGTTCAAAACTAATTTTAATCCTTTTCATTATCAGAAAACTTCATTTGCCAAAGAAATCATTTGTAAATTGATTATTTTTTCAATATTTTGTTTTCTTTCATGGAGCAAAGTAACTATGTTTTAATATTTTGGGGGAGGGAGTCCGGACCCATGGGAGTACCCAGCAAGGGGCAGGAGGGGGCAGCTGCCCCTGGCCCCTCTAGAGGCAAAAATCGCAAATATCTTTAAGGAAAATAATATTTTTCAAGCAAATAATTTGAAATACTGATAAAAAGCTGTCACAGTAAAATGTTGATTTCATTCACCTTTTCCATGATTAAATCTTACCTATACCTTGAACAGCCATGGTTTGCCCCTCCCCCTAGTTTTGAACCTGGGTACACCCTTGTCCGGACCTCATGGTCACTACGCCACTTGGGAGCCTCAAGTTATCCTATTTAGATACTAGGGATTTTTTAAAATGTATTTATTTTAACTTTCACACTTCCGAAAACTGCACTTTCCGACCTTTACATCGGGGTTTCTGATAACAATTAACAATCAAAAGTGCACAAACATCCATGCCCCGCATAAGGATAACTTCCCCAGGCAGGACTCAAACCCGCGACCTTTGGTTTGGCAGGCGAGGACTTTACCCCACCACCACCGAGGCCGGCAAGACAACACAGGGCAGAGCATTTTAGAAACGGCATAAGACAGGGCCTAATCAAAGGGTCCAGGGCCCAAGGGATGTGGGCCCTGGGCCACCCACCAACCCAGGGCCACCATACAAGCATGTTCCGCAAGTATAGAGGTAAATCTCACAAAAACAGAAAAAAAATCATCATGCATGGGGGGGATTCGAAGTGAATCTGAGTTTTTTTTTTGTTTGACATGTTGTCGTTAACATTGACTTTAATAAATAGTTAATGCTAACGATGCTGTTAAGTGGCACAGCGAAGGGGGTTTTGAGGGTTAACCCCCCCCCCAGAGCTCAGAGAAAATTTTAGTTAATCAATTTGACTTAATTAGATTAATATTACTCATGAAATAATGTACGGATTAATATAATATCCATCAGAAAGCCATAAAAAAGCTCACCATTTTGAACCATTTATCCTAAAATTTTTCTCGGGAGGGCTCCCGCCCCTCCAGCTTACCCTGGTAGGTATTCCATACACCCCAGAACCCCAGCATTAGTTGCACCTAGAACCGCCCCTAGTTGTAATTTTTAGCTGCACCCCTGATACTGCTGATAAAGAAAACACTTTATCTCGTGACGTTGTTAATGTACCTCTGAACGCAACCAGTGGCATGCCAAGCGGTGTCCTCAGAAACACGAGTTGTAGTACATGCAATATTTGGGGATTATTTATATGTATATGTATTGATAATAAATTAGCTAAAAATTGTGTTCCTTGCATTTCCTGGCATTACGTTACAAATTGCAACACTGGTCCTCCCACCAAAATGGGCCCAGGGCCACCCCCATCCTAAATCCGCCCCTGGCATAAGATAGAGAATTTTCGTGAGAGTGAGAGAATTGGAGTACCTACCGATCAACCTGGAATGATTATAGAAAAACATAGAAAAGGAGAAGAAAATAATTTACCCCTCAAAGAATGACATAAGCATGAATGCACCATGTAGTAAGAGTTTGAAAATATATTGATTGAAAATTAATAGGTGTGTTTGTATTAATGTGACAGCTTATAGTGTTATGCGCACCGTATGCACGGTGAGATAACACTGAACACAGTATGGTGAAACTGAATAAACTCTCCCTCAACCACATACCTATCATTCTTCTCTCTTATACAGTTTTTATGATCCCCTCCAGGGGTGGATCCAGGATTTCTTTCTGGGGTGGGGGGACAAGCAAGGCCGTATCCAGGATTTTGTTCTGGGGGGCACTAGGATACCTTGTAATACAAAACAAGCGCAATGATAATGGGACCATATTAAAAATCTTGCATATTTTTTAAGGGTCTGAGGACGTGCCCCCCCCACCCCTAGATCCACCTGTGATCGCCTCCTTATTACCAGGCCCGTGCTGGGCCTCTAGGATACCATGACGTATCCCGGTGCGTCCTCCAACCTGGAAATCTTTGGCACCCTCCTGTTCTGAAACTGACAAATTTTACTGTCCGAATACCGATTGAGTATCGATCTACCGATTCGATGGATGGATTTTTCTTCCGCATAGGAAAATCCAGTAGGATCCCTAGAACATTTATTGCTTATGCTTGGTTTCGCTAATAGTAGGGCCCCCTTCGCTTCTATAACGTTGGGGTGTTTTTCCCTCGTCCCTTCCCTTCCTTTCCTATCCTTCCCCTGGAGGTGTCGTCGGGCTCTCATCGCGGCGATGCCTCCCATCCTTATCCTTCCTCTGTCCTCCCCCTCTCGAGGTGGCACGGGCGTATAGGGCGTATATTGGTTCGCGGCCCTCGAGAGCGTATCCTATGCGGGGCCCGCCCTGGGTTCCCCGAATCCGTTGTCCGAATACCAACCGATTTGATCGATAGATTTTTCTTCCTCATAGAAAAATCTACTAAAATTGGTAGCATATTAATTGCGTAGGCTTGGTTTCGCTAATAGTAGGACCTGCCCGCCTTGTGACGGTGCAGGATTTCTCATCCTTTCCCTTCCTTCCCTGTCCTTCCCCTGGAGGCGTCGTCGGGCTCTCATCGCGGCGGCGCCTCCTTTCCTTGCTCCTTCCCGTCCTTCCCCTTCTGGTGGTAGAGGAGAAAAGCTAACGCTTACAGTCCCTGCCCCAGGAGTGTACCCCGCGAGCCCGTCCTAAGGGTTTCGTTCCACCTGTCCGAATACCAACCAATGTTATCCAATGATTTGATCTTTGGATTTTAATTAATTTTAGTAAAACCATCCAAAATCGTTGGCACATTAAAGTATGGTTTTGCTAGTAGTGGGCCCTGGTCGCTCTCATAGCAGTGAGGGTATTACCCTATCCCACCCTTTCAACCCTATCCCTTACCTCGAGGCGTCGACTGGCTCCTATCACGGCACAGCCTCCATCCTTTCTCCTTCCCATTCCACTCCCCTCCCCGGGTGCACGGGCGTATCAGTTGTAGTACTGGGTCCTGGCCCCAATTTGTTGTATCCTTCTAAGAACCTCTCTTGGGTTCTCATTCTTGTCCGAATACCAACTCTGAGCAGTAAGCTCAAGTTGTTTTTTGTTTCCCAACGCATGAAATGAGTAAAAAAGCATCAATAATTGCATGTAGACAAAGTGGATTTGGAGCAATCAAATGTTTAATATACGTATTTAGAGATTAAAATTTCAAAATTTATTTATTGTGTTCCATACCCATATTGTATACCCCCCACGGTAGTTATCCCCCTGCATAGTGGTGGCGCCCTCCGGCTATGGCTATGGCCGTCCACTGCCCTAAGAAAGGGTCCAGCTCGGGCCTGCTTACCACTTAGGTACTCACCCCATTCAGTTCCCTCTATCTCATATTGATGCTCCTGTTTTCACTTCTGTCACTTGACCTTGCTGTTTCTTTCACCTTCTCCATTTCCCTCCTCTCTCAGATGTCAAATGCCTGGTCTCAAGTACAGATCCACAAGTAAGGATTTTTCTCTGTTGTTGGGGGTACATGGGTATGACAGGCAACCGGTCCTCTCATATTTGAGTTTTAGTAAATCATACAAAAATTACTGTATGAAATATTCTTTATTTTAATATAAAATTTATTGATAAGAAAATATTAAAAGGTACATGTATAATAACGACAGGCAGTGACAGATCCAGGATAGGGACAATGGTGGGGGGGGTTAGAGGGGGTTAAAATTCCAGCAGTGGTGGGGGTCGGAAAAAAATTACCATTCTATCTAGTGTAAATTGGATACCCAAGGGCTCCCCCCCCATAGATTCGCCAATGATGACAGGTATTGATCCCCTTTCCCACTTGGGTGATGATTTTTTTTTAGTGCTGACTAGTGAGTGACCAATGACCGGCAAATCTGTCTTCTTGACATTGAATCAAGGCTTAAAATATTGAGGCACCATGATACACAGAACAAAACGAGCATATTAATAACCATATTAAAAATCTTGACAATATTTTAAGCGTATGTTTCATACCCCTGTGCCTCCCCCCCATAAATCTGCCTATGAATTGTCCTGTCTCATCCTCTTACTTTGCTTTCTACCCCATACATAACTACGCTCCATATCAGACTCTTCGCTAGCCTTTTCTTACACAACGATCTTCTCATTATGTGACACCATCATGTCAACCGCCTTATCTTCCATCACTCATTCTTCAGCAGGCATGTTGGAAAAGAAGGGCAATAATTGGAAACCATGCTACTATTATTATTCGACTACCACACTGATTTCACCCTCTTATTTCCAGACATAAGAGGCCAATTACGATCGTTGCACCTCTCCTCTATAGATGTATTTTACAAGGATGCATTAATATATTGATATACATATGTATATTTGCACCTCTCCTAGGATTTTATACAGCTAAATTAAAATTCAATTACATTATAGGTATTTTTTATAGTGGTATATTAGATTTCAGCCGCGTCACGATGATTTTTGGAAGAAATGGAATATGCAAAATTTCAATATTTATGTTATACTATTTTTAGACTTTCCAGTGCTGCAAGGAGATCATCATGAAGTAATTCCTGAATGTAAATCCATTTTCCTCTCTATCTGTCATTGAACTAAATAACCTTCCAGAAGAATGGGTGGGGTCAATGTTGGCAGTGACACTGCAAGGGGGGGAGGGGGTTTGGGGGATTTGGGGATAAGATCCCTCCAGAACTCAGATAAATTTTAAAAGTTAATCCATTTTACTTAATTAGATAAATACAGTAGATTCCGGTTAATTGGGACACATCGGGACTTGCGATTTTTGCCCCAATTAGGCGAACTCTCTTATATATGGGCTTATATATTATTATAGAAAGAAGACTAAAGAATGTTTATTATGCAACATAACTTTACTAAACTATTAATTTGATTAATAAATCAGGGAGTTTTGTTAATTTATTATCATTTTTAATAATTATAAAAATTTATTTAAAAACATTTTTTTCAGCCTCGGGCGACGTTGAATGAATGTCTTTTATTAAGTCCTATTAAAGGAAAGTCTTATCCTCTTGCTGATAGTATAACAACAAGAGCTTTCAAAATAGGGCAAGATTAGGAACATTTGTGAAAAATAAGAGTAAATCAAAGGATGAAAATATAAAAAAATGGTATTCTGAAATCAATAAATTTTAATTTCGTCGTGAGAATAGAGTTTACGTCGCCGACTCATGGCCCAATAAAGTGGCATGCTGTCCCAATTAAGCGGGGAATACTCTGGGATATTCCTCTATTGGGTTCTGTTCTTCAAAGTCTGCCCCAATTAAGCGGCTGCCCCAAGTAACCGGTGGACCCATTAAACGGAATATACTGTATTACTGATAGAATAGTGTAAGGATTAATAAAATATCCTTCAGAAAGCCGTAAAACTCACTATTTTGAACCATTTATTGTAAAAATTTTCTGGGGGAGGGCACCCATACCTCCCGTATTCCATACCCCCAGTATTAATTGCTCCTGAAACCCCCCTAGCCTTTATTTCTAGCTGTGCGACTAAATGTGGCAATACACATTCCTAAAAAGAACCATTTCAGAAAATGACAACAGAGTAGTAAAAGAAAAACCAATAGCGAAATCATCTCTCAAACATCTCCAGCATCAGATATGATAAAGCCTGGTTACTCCCAAGACAACATCAAAACCATTCACCAATCTTTCACCAAAACGAATCCTGGTTTGGAAAAGGGATTGGGAGAGACAGGGTACTGAAAGTAAGGGTTGCCCCAGTACGTTCTGCATATAGGATGTAACCATAATTTAACAAATATATCTGATCTATGCATGAACTATTGCAAGCACACTGTCCTTTTGAGGCGGTGGAGTTCTCTCCTCAGCATGAATGCTGTACTGAGCCCCAAGAGACTCTTCCGTCCCTCTGTATGGAGCATTTTTGCAGGACATTCGTTAAGAAGGGCCTAACGGATAATCACACACTCTCAGCACCAATCTTTTTTGACCCTTTCTAGTGGGGACTCCACATTATCACAGAATCCAAGGGTAGTTCGGCTCCCTCCTTTTAGGGTTTATAACCCTACCAGCAGCATTGAGCAGTTTGAGGTCAATGCATGCTTTGTTTACATCAGTAATTGTTTCTTGCACATGAATTGCAGACTTCGAATTGAATTTCTCGTATTATTCTGAGAAATTTCAAATTTTGAATGAAGCTCTACCATCAGTATTAACTGATTTAACCCCTCAAGCGTGACTTTAAATGCCCGTTGTCCTTCTCTCAGCGTGGCCAATTTCTGGTGGTCTGCAGCCACGTTTTTAGCAAAGTTAATAATATCATTATTTTTCATCGCAGAAACACAGTTCAAAGACATACTTGATCGCTTGATTGGCAGGAGTGCGATGCAAACAATCATTTTTTGATGATTGGATTGATTGATTGATTTTCAAATTGCAGTTAGAGCGGTCACTTTTCGGGAGGGAGGCTCCCCGCTTGGAGGGTCCAAGAGACGGGCCAGCGAGGGTGAGCTCGTCGAGGAAAGGGTCCCGGATTTGTGACCCTACGAGGGTGTACCACGCCCATCCCGGAAGTACCTGCTCCATGGCCCAATGAAATACATTTTAGCCTTTTCGCCGGAAGGAACAAAGGAACAAATATTCATTTTGCAAACTGTTTGAATGAACAAATGTATGATATCGGTCCCTTACCTCTAAGAGGGGTAATATGAGACAAGGGGTCCGGGTACCTGCTCTGGATTTTGAGGGTACGGCCTAAAAGTAAGACTAAGACTTTTCAAACCCGTGGCTGCCATAAAAGGGGGAGAGCAAGGAAACATATAGTATTGGTATTCGTTCGCCTGCATAGAAAAATCTCTGACGAAAATTTTCTGCTTTCGTCTTCCGGTCAAGAAATGTCCTGCCGCATATTTTTGTCTTTAGTAGAACTAACTTACAGGGGGGGAGCATTCCCCGATAATTCCTGGAACAATGTTGAAGATGGTAATTCACTTGTGTATTTTCCATAGTCTATAGCTAGTTTAAGTATTTTTCATTGTCTATTACTTTTGAAATTTGATCCTAATGTATTTTGATGCATTTTATGATGAAGACTATTGCATATTCGATTTGTTCTATTCCCAATGATAATAACAATAATAATTATAATTATTATGGTAGATCTCCAATGTAAATATTCAATTCAAGACATCAACAAAAAATGATGAAAGATAATTGGAGACTATATTTAAGAATGACTGGATTAAGCAGACACATTATCCCTGAAAGTTGATACCAACTACTGAGGTGTCATGGAAAGTCGTACACAAGTACCCCTATCTCCTCCTAAAACAATGACCTTAATCCACCCTTAAAGTATGGTATAGCTACATTGCACTCCTTACTCTTGCTACTCTTACCCCACCCAGTGCCGGTTCTAGACATTTTTCTAGTCTAACCGAACTAACATTCCATCTCCCCCTTCAAAAATAACCCTGAGAGGTACTAGGTATTCTCTCAGGATACATTCTAGAAAAAATAAAAATACTTTAGGACTAAGGGTTGAGACTTAATATCAGAGTGAAATTGTAAAGTGTTTGCTCTTATTTATCGAAAGTGATATTTTTAGAGCTTTAAAACCAATTATATATAAACATTCAGAGTGAAAAATTTAAATAAACAAATGAATGCAACACAATCCTGGTCAAGGCGAATGATGCTTTTCTCTAAGGTTTTTTTTCACAAATACAACACAAGTCAGCTTTCAAAAAATTCAACCAATTTACTCAACAAATGAAAACAAAACTTCAGAAGTTTATTCTTAGAACACTATAAAGAGATTTTTCAGTGGCATGGGTATCCATTTTACAATTAATACTTACTTCTGCAATAATTTTAAGGATTAAATCAACAATCAACCTTTAATCTCCTCGTTTGATTGGTACTGAACATTGAACTGAGCACTTAGGTGCCCCCTTTTGCTTGCCATCCTATGAGGCCATGTACTTTGCTTACCACTTAACCCTTGGTCTGGGGGAGTTCACGATTTTAGCTGCCAGCCAGTGCAGAAGAGACCCCTGTGCAGGAGGCACCCCCTGTCACGAGGGCTGGTCTGGTAGAGTTAAGCCCCTTAGCGATCCTAATGGTCAGAGAAAGTGCCCAAGTGCAAGATATCGAGGTATAAATAAAAATTTTGGGTAAATGCCGTAGTCAGGGTGCAAAATGTAAAAAAACGTTCCCAAATTCTAATGGTAAACCCTTCAACACCCACGGGTGCCATATGGCACCCAGTGCAGTGTCGAGCCAATACTCCTGTAATGCATATAATATGTGAATTTTAGCATACATTTTGGTGCACATACTTATTGGAAGGTTTCCTCTATTATTCAGTCAGTTTGGATTGTGTTCATTGTGTTGAGCTCATATGTATCATATTTTATAAAAATGAATTTGTGATTTAAAAAAAACTATGGGCGCTGACGGGTTAAACTGGCCCTGCTCCCACCTCACCATCATCATGTGGTGCAGTAAGTGTGGTGATTGTGCGAAAAATCCACAGAGAAAAAAATCATTCACTTTGACAGGGATTCGAACCTGAATCCCTCTTTTTTCAGACGAGAGCTTTAGCCAGTTAAGCTACCGAGAGACGTCATTCCCCCCTGTGGAAATTTGAGGACTATACTGAACAAATGAAAACAAACTTCAGCACACAATTTGGACTGCTAATCGCATAATATGCTCAGCTGTCCACACCACCTTGTCCGGTATAGTCCACAAATTTCCACTGGGGAGAATGACGTCTCAGTAGCTTAACTGGCTAAAGCTCTTGGCCGGAAATAAGGGGATCAGGGTTCTGTTGTGTGTGGAATAATTATATCAAGACTCAGTTATGAGGCACAATGGATTTATTTGCCAGCGCACAATAATTTCAGATACTGCTAGGGCTCGCGTTGGACGCCCGGAAATCATTGCCGTCCATGGATGTATGTGCACCCTGCCCATCATGCAACAAAAACAAAACATTGCCGAATTTCCCTGAAATAAGATGGCCTCATACAAAAACAAAAATTTCATTACAATTACATGCACAATACATAACAACTCCTCCCAACTTCAAATGCGGCCCATACCCTAAGAATACCTGAGGCCTTTTCAAGTAGTAGTAGTATTTGTGTTTAGGGTGCCTCGACAACTAAGGTCATTTGCACCCCTTTTCAAATACCAAACAAATTCGTACATAAGTCAGAGCAACTTCTCCCAACTTTAATACAGTCATACCCCATGGTTAAACAACCCTTCTCTATAATTAAAATTACAATTATTCCAGAAAAAAAATAACTTTTGCAACAAGTCCATATCATCTAAACCAATTGCTAAAAAAAATTACACATCTAATAGCACTCAAAGAGGCACGATAAACTGTGCCTGGTGTGCAGATACTGTGATGGCCAAAAAGAGGGATTATGCCATGAGATGTAGAGAATAATCAGAGATGGTAAGAGGAATTGAAAGAGGGGAATAATGGGGGAACGCCAGACTGACTCTGAGGCGTCTTGGGGATGCAGCGTTAGGATACGGACTTGCACGAGGCAAAGTTATGGAATAAACCTACAGATATTGATACATTACCTTGGCCAAAAGACAAAATAAAAGCAGTTTTTTGCAATCAAAAAACCTTGGGAACTTTAGTAGGAAATGTGAAAAAGGAAATAAAGAAAGAAAAACTCAACGGAGTTTACAAGCTACGAACCAGTGACTGCAATTTACACTTCAGATATTGAAAAAACTGGCCATATTTACCAAATTGGAGCCAAAGAGCATAGGTCATCCTCCAACTCCACCTTTGCAAAACATCTCATCAATAACAAACACATTAGCAGTTTCCAATCAATTATCTTCCACAGAGAAAGGAATGACCCAAGAATCGTCACACTTGATCCACTAGAAATTTTCATTGGATGAACCATGTCTCGTGAAAACATAGTTAATGAGTAATTTTATGATTCTCGGTTACCTTCTTACTTATTCTCCATCCAAACCACACTCAAATACACTGCACCAACCATTTTTAAGCACATGCAGTGACATTGCAGTCCAAAGGCTTTACTTCCAGAATGGATCCCACTCCTGGCCAACAGTCCGTCTCAAACCTCCACTTTATTTTCTAGTGGTATTTAAGCATTAGCATGCCAGTAAGAATTGTCTAGACTCAATCCACAGAATTGAAACCTGTTGCATCAAATCTATATTGCACGGAACAGCTGAGTTTTTACTTAATGAGTTTTCCTACACATAAAAATTCAGTATGACTTAATCCATTACCATCGCTCCTAACTCCTATCCTTGTGAGTTATACCATCTAAAATTAGAATGTTCTCTTATTCTTAGATTGTTCGTGACTGTGAGCACCTGAAGAATGAGTGTGCTTACTCCATGAAAGTTATTGAACCCTATCTCCTAACTTTTATCTTATGTATCTTCTCTAACAAAATAGCAAGTGTTTCCCAAAGACAGGGAGACTAGAGGCCTGCAGATGAGACTACTGTCCTGCCCATGGGTTACAATACTCTGTTTTTGTCTGAAGATTTTCGCAGCTTCTTTTATTTATATGGTAAGTGCCTTTTGGGAAATGCTGCATTGGTAACATTTTCTGGTCGACTTTTCACTCCTACAGGGAGCGTTTTTTTTATATTCTCTTGAAAATGCTCCCAGTAAGGAGGAGTGGAATGTCTACTGTGTAATCATCATGAAGAGAACTGTATTAGCAAAGGAAGCCTTCATGAATAGGAAAGAGCTGAAGAGAGGATTATTATGTGAGAATCTAGAGAAAGAGCTAGAGAAGTCTGATCTGCATTGTAGTGCTTTGTAGAAACTTTGAATCAGAAACATGGATGCTTATGAAGGACTAGAGAAGAGTGGAGGCATTGAAGGTGAGCTGTTGCGTAACTATGGGGGGGGGTATGAGGGAATAGATTTCCCCCCCCCCCCCCCCCCCCCCCCCCGAGCATCAGAGAAATAAAAATATTGCTCAGTTTTGAACTAATTACTGCATCTGCTTAAATTTAAATTTTTAGCACCAAAATGATGTAAAATGAACATCCAGGCATGTCATTTTTCAAAAATTATCCCACCCCAGGCCATCTTACCTAGCCAGCATAATCCTAGATATGCCACTGAAGGTGAGGGTATGAAGAAGGTGAAGTGGAGGAGAGGCGGAATAACGATGAAATGCATTAGAGAGTGGGTGAGGAGAGGCAGCTTCACCATTTGATATGGAGAAGACAGAAGGTATGGATAGAGCAAGTGCTTAACAGGGTGGGGATGTTGAAAACGGTGCTAGAGGGTAGAATGTTGGGTAAATGAGGGAGAGGAAGAGAATGGGATTTAAATTGTAAATTGAAAAGGAAAATGAAAATCAGGAGGGGAGAAAGGCCCGGATGATTGATCAATGGCACAGCAAGGTGGGGGGGGGGGGGGGGGGTTTGGGGGATAGAGCCCCCCAGAGCTCAGAGAAATTTTTGAGTTTAACCCATTTTTCTTAATTGGATTGATATAAGGTACTAAAAGAATAGTGTAAGGAAGAATAAAATATCCCTCAGAAAGCCGTAAAACTCACCATTTATCTTTAAAATTCCGCAATTTATTAATCTCGCACCTACCGCTTATCCTGATGGGTATTCCATACACCCACACACTCCAGTATTAGTTGCACCTAAACCCCCCCAGCCTTAATTCCCAGCTGCACCCCTGAGGATGATCACCAAAATGCTGTATGTGAACTTACCTTGACAAACAGATTAATTTAATTATTAACATTCCATTTTCTTTAATAATTCCAAGCATTGAATGCCTATTTATACCATCATGAGGCTTCTCTAAATCCATCAATGGAACAACCTTTGGTTCATCCTTCTCTGGTAGAAGCTAAGCCCTAATATTGCTTGTGCCTCCGCATATGGAGGGTGCACGCATCCCCCCTTGCCTAGCTTAGCACAACCACAATTGTAGCTTTTGTCATATCATAAGGTGGCATCATCTTGTGTACGTGTATCATCAGTTTAAAGAAAACATTGCACGCCATTTGATTATTGCTTCATTACTATAAAAGTGAAGGGAGATAAAGATATCTTTTGTGCCCCCTCCCTCGAGTTTTTCTGTATCCACCACTGGTCTTAACACCTACAACTCCTCTGTTTTTCTATCGATTCTCCCAAGATGATCCTTGTCAATGAAGGGTTAACCATAACCCTTCCATCTCTCCACATTGCCTTCCTTTAATAAGAATATTACCATGGCTGTGTAGTGTCTTGTGTTCTCTCATTTCCAAAAATCATGGCAATACCATTTGAAGTTCTATGATCTTTAATACTAATTCTACATCATCATTAACACTATTTTTTTCCAACTTACCTTACAAAATCCCAATTTACATTTTGTTTGTTCATCTCCACATTCTGTTTGTATTTTCAAACTTACCCAAGATACACGTATGCAGTCTGGGAGTGCTATAATGGCTCAAATACTCCCTGAAATATTTTCAGTCTTACCTAATATATCATGTGCAACCTACTTAACACAATGTTAGTTGATAACTGTGTTTTTATAAATTTATGTACATAAATATGTACTTATTTATAAAATTTTATGGAAATATCTCCATTGTGTCATTCATGTGCCTATGGAATTTGTCACTACTGGCACATAAGCAGGAAAATTAACTAGCGATAGACTTATGTGCCGGATGTTGTAATTATAATTCTCCTAGATTTACAACTTCATTCTTACCATAGTTTACTGCTTTGTCGTCGTCTTCTCATTTATATTCTTGGCCATAATGGCTGCTTCTGGACAAGCATTTAATTTAATAATAAAAGAGGATTGCTCCCAACACTGAACAGTAAAATCTGAATCATGCAATCATTTCTTCAAGACCTTTATATGGATAATTTAATGGTAGACTGAGGTTAAGAGGTGGACGTGATCAGACTAGTTAAATTTTGTATGATTTATTCATTGACGCCTGGGGTTGGGAATCAATGGAATTAAGCTATTGGATTCTCGGAATGGGAGCTTTTAAATATTGACCAAATTTGTAAAATATTTAATTATGGATCCAAGTTTATTCTTTTTATCCCTAATTTCAGTGTAAATGAGTTTGACTCTGTATTGAAAAAAAGGGCAACTGTCCATAAATAAATATTATTATTTGATTGGCAGAAATGCGTGGTTTCCTAACGCTACTCTAAGCTTCATTTATTAACAAATACTTATAGTTTTAATCCAACCAACATAACTTTCTAACTTAACTTTTTCATCTTTGATATTCCCATATGAGTAGAATGCAGCTCAGTTAATAACTGAATTTTAAACTTCTCTGGAATGACTATTCTATAACCCCACATGATTACTCCATTTACGGGATAAACTAATCACTGGTGATTTTTGGCCTGATGATGTGGCTATTGGTATATATTATCCGCCGAAGAAGTCTGTTTCTGGATATAATAGCCCAAATAATGAATTTTCAGGTTGTGAGCCTGAGTGTGTAAATGTTGATAGTGCTACATATAAAACCGTGAACAACGTTACTCATTGTTCTCAAAGTAAATCTTGACTAGTGCATAATCTCAAAGTATTATCGTTAAATATTCAATGTATTCGACAAAAATTTAATTGTTTTGAATTTTTTCTGAAAGAACAAGATGCTGACGTCGTATGCATCACCGAACATTGGTTGACTGCAAATGAATTATTGAGTGCTAATATAAATGGGTACTTCATCGCTGCCTCTTATTCAAGGCAAATTGTGAAATGTGGTGGTGTTATGATCTATATTAGAAATGGACTGAATGCGTCCACTTCACAAATAGCTATGGATTTATGCTGTGAGTTGGATTTTGAGTGCTGTGTCGTGGACCTATCTATTGAGAATTGTCATATATTTGTACTATGTATCTATAGATCACCTTCTGGAATTTTTTCTATATTTTTTGATAATTTGGCTTTGCTTTTGGACAAATGTCTCGTTAAAAACCGTTTTATTATCCTTTGTGGTGATTTCAATGTTGATTTTAGTCAGATTAGCAATATGAGCACCTGTCTGTGGGACCTATTTTCAGCATTTAACATCAAGCAAACAATATTTGTTCCTACTAGACAAACTTCCCAATCTGCCTCAACTATTGATAATATTTTTTGCAACTTGAAGTGTGAGCTGGGCACAGCAGTTGAATCACATCTTTCAGACCACCATGCTATAATTACAATAATGGAAATTTTTTCCGAATATTCTCCCTCTAAGAGAACTAAAGCTAAAAAAAGGTTTTTCACTCCTGAAAATATCAGTGAATTTTGTAACGCTCTACAATTGACAACCTGGGATACTGTTTATTGTTCAGTCTCAGTAAATGACAAATTCAATAACTTTCTTGAAATCTTTCTCACACTCTTAAACAGCTGTTTTCCATTAGAAAATTCTAAATCAAGTAGGTCTCCTAGTAAAACTTGGATTACTCCTGATATTATCCATAATGCACAAGTTCTCAAATCTCTATGGGTTAGTTATAAAGCTACAAATGATAGTGAATTAAAACGTCAGTATATTGACTTTAAAAAGCACTGCTCCAGTGTGATCAACAGCACCAGAAAAATGTATAACATCAAATCAATTTCCTCCTCCAATAACAAATCTAAAACCGCCTGGAACATTATTAATAATACCTATGGGGAATCCAAAAACATTAATTTTACCAAATCAATTCTCCACAATAACATTTCAATTCATGACCCTGAGCAAATTGCCACCTACTTCAACAATCATTTCCTGGATACCATTACAAAACCAGCTACTGGATGCATTAACTCAGATAACTACTCACATATACATTCAGTTATGAATAATATATACTTTTACCCTACATGTGAAAAGGAAATTGAATCTGTAATTAAAAAAATTAATTTAAAACACTCAGCTGGATGGGATGAGATTCCATGCTCCCTTCTTAAAGGAAATTGCATGAACTTACTTCTCACTCCTATCACGCATCTGGTCAATGCCTCTCTTTCCTCTGGCATCTTTCCTGATAAACTTAAGATGGCTACTGTGGTTCCCTTACTCAAAAAGGGTGATCCTCATGTTATGGATAACTATCGACCTATCTCTAAACTATCAGTCTTTTCAAAAATACTTGAAAGTATCATTTCAAGGAGGATTATGTCTTTCTTAATCAAGAACAATGTTCTATCAAAAAGCCAATTTGGTTTCATAGGTGGCCTCTCTGCTGAATTTGCCATTTACAAATTTATTGATGCTGTCATTGATGGTCTCGATCATCATTTACATACCATTGGGATTTTTTATGATCTCACTAAAGCTTTTGACTCTGTTGACTTTGAGATTCTTCTTAAGAAAATTCACTTCTATGGAATAAGGGGCATCCCTAACAACCTCATTAGATCTTTTCTTTCAAATAGGACTCAATCAGTAACTGTTACACATGACAAGATGTCCAAACATACTTCATCATATCGCAAGGTGGCAGGGGGTGTTCCTCAAGGCTCCATCCTTGGGCCCCTCCTTTTTTTACTATACATAAATGATCTTCCTTCATCATTGAATGGAAATATTTTCATGTACGCTGATGATACAAATCATCTAATCAAAAATGATGATAATCCTGTAGTCACTGCTCAAAATGCTGTCTTCGACATGGAAAAGTGGTGCCTCTCCAACAAAGTAAACTTAAATAAAGCCAAGTGTGCATATGTCTTTTTCCACCCTGCTCAAAAAATAATTGATTACAGCCTTTATTTAAAATTTGAAGACGTCAGTCTTCAACGTGTCAATGACACCAAATTTCTTGGGCTCATCATTAATGAAAATCTGTCCTGGGACTCTCATATTAATCATATTTCATCCTCTATTGCATCTGGATGCTATCTCATTAGACGCATGATGCAATTAACCGACTCACGAACAGCTATCACTATTTATTTTGCTCATATCTACAGCAGGCTAAGATATGGTATTTTAGCCTGGGGTCTATCCCCTAAGGCTGTTCGTATTTTTAAATTACAGAAATGGGCAGTCAGAATCATCTGCAAAGCTAGGAAACGAGACAGCTGTCGCAATCTTTTTAAAAAGTTACAAATCCTTCCCCTACCTTGTATTTATATTTATTGTGCTGCGATGCTTATAAGAAATCACCATTCTCACTTGACACTTATAAAGAATCTTGATATTCATAATCATAACACGAGAAGCAGAGACAATTATGCTGTGAGACAACATAACCTTTGTATTTTTAATACTGGTCCTGTCACCATGAGTTGCAGGATTTATAATAACCTACCTGCCTCATTAAAAGATGAAAAGGTGAAAGGAAATTTCTCCTCTAAATTAAAGATGTACCTTTTAAACAATACCTTTTATTCTATTGAGGAATTCCTCAATTCTTAATTGTTTTGTTGTAACTGTGTAACATTCTTTTATGTATTGTTCATTCAGAATCTCTTGTGTAAGTGTTTATCCTTTTTGACGGGTCCTATATATGTTTTTGCATATCTTTTGGCACCAATAAATTTATTATTATTATTATTATTTTCAATACACAATTCATTTTTCCGTACAAAATAAGGCTTCAATTCCAATGAATCGCAATTATCTAACCATCCTGACTTAATGTAATACAAAACCTTACTAAGAACCTTGTCTTTTTTTGTAGCAATTCTTATTTGATCATTATCAATAGGTACACAATTACTAACTAAGTTTATATAATCATTCACAAAATTCTCAGTTTCATCCTTAATGTCATTTTCATCAACTGGTAGTCGAGAGAATGCATCTGCCAAATTACTGCTGCCTTTGATGTATAGTCATATTTAGACAGAAACAACGCCCACCTCTGCAACCGATTAGCTCCCATTTGTGGAATACCTTTATGTTCACCAAATAATGCTATCAAAGGCCTGTGATCTGTCTCCAAAATGAATTTTCTTCCCAACTAGTATTGAGAAAATTTTTTTATTGACCAATAAATTGCTAAGGCTTCTTTGTGAATTACAGAATAATTCATTTCAGCAGGTGATAGAACTCTTGACACAAAGCATATAGGTTTTTCCTCACCATTCTCAAAAATATGCACCAACACCCCAGCATTTCCCTTACTGCTGGCATCACAAATCAATTTTACTGGTAAATCAGGATTATAATGCACTAATATCACATCTGATGACATAATTCTTTTAACTTGAATGAAAGCTCTCTCACTATCATCATTCCATTCATATTTTACTCCTTTTTGCAACAATTTATACAATGGACCTAATACTTTTGACATACTAGGAACAAATTTCCCATAGTGATTGCAGGTACCAACGAAAGATCTAACCTCAGTCACATTAGTAGGCCTGGCGGCCTTAACTATAGCTTTCACCTTGCAAGGATCCTTCCTAATTCCCGCAGCATCAATAATATGACCTAAGTATGAAATTTCTGTTTAAAAAAATTTACATTTATCAAAATTCAATCGAAATCCAGCTTCTCTAAGCCTGGAAAAAACTAACCTCAAGTTATGTAAATGTTCTTCATCACTTTTACCAGTGACTATGACATCATCCAAGAAATTTTTTACACCATCCAAACCCTGCAACACTTTTTCCAACTCTTTTTGAAAAATAGCACAAGCTGGCTTCACTCCAAATGGCAATCTATTAGGAATATAAATACCTTTATGTGTACTCCATGCCAACAAAGGTTTTGTTTCTTCCCCTAGCTCTAATTGATTATAAGCATTTGACGTATCAAGTTTTGAAAATTTCTTTCCACCTTGAAATATTTCCTCCACTCTGGGCATGACATGATTAACATCATCAAGATAACGATTAATTGTAACCTTGTAATCAGCACATAACCGAACATTAAAATTAGGTTTAAGAACTGGAACTAATGGTGTTCCCCATTCATTATTATCTACTTTGGTAATACAACCTTCAGATACTAGCCTGTCAAGTTCCTTCTCAACCTTAGCTTTAAATGAAATAGGAACTTGCCGTGGCTTACAAAAAATTGGTTTTACACCCTCTTTTAAAGTCAATTGTATTTTTCTCAACTTGTAGCTACCTAAACTTTTCTCAAATAAATCCTTAAACTCTTTTATCAATTCATCTTTCTTCTCATTAAAATTTACATTGCAAATTTCAAAAACATTTACCTTGAATAAACGTATTAAATCCCTACCAAGTAATGGTCTGACACCTTTATTAACCACAGTGAATGTACCTTTCCTTATCAAACCATTAAACGTAATTGAACTAACAAATTTACCTACAGGAATGATCTCTGAACCCACATAAGTTTGGAGTTTAACACTAGTTGGAAGCAGTATAAATCTGGTAAATAAAGCTTTATAAATGTTTTCAGGAATTATAGAGATTCCAGAACCTGTATCAATTTCCATTTCAATAAGTGTACCTCCAATATCAACATGTACCAATATAGGATTAATATTCACATTAGTACCATTAAATAATTCAATACTTTCATAGCTTGAAAATTCTTCACTATTTGAATATCCTGATGTTTGATTAGTATCAATGAAATTAGTTTCTTTACCATTATTCCTTTTACAAACCTTTGCCAAGTGACCGATTTTACCACACTTCTTACATTTATAAGCCTTATATTTACATTTTGTAAAATCATGATTAGCTTCGCCACAAGCATAACAAACTTTTGCAAAAATTACCTGTTGTTTTAAAGAATTATCACTTCTAACTTGCACTCCAGCTTCAATTTTCTCTTTAGAAACTACCCTAGCTACTCTGCCTTCCGAAAGTTTGTTAACAAAAAATTCTGATTTTGCCTCTTTCATACAGCCTTCCTTCTTTATAGCAATGTCTATGATTTGCTGTAGTGTTTTAGTTTCTTCTTCCTCGCAAATTCTATCCAGAATAGGCCCAGGAAACAGTCCAGAGATGAATTTGTCTTTTAAAATATTATTCAGCTCATTTCCAAATTTACAGTCCATCGCCTGTTGTTTTAAACGCACAAACCACTCCACCACCGACTCAGGGGAATTTTGTTGCATCTTGTAAAACTCAATCCGTTTGCGATAAACTGATACAAACGGTGAAAACTGATTTCTCAATATTAAACATAACTGCTCATAAGTTTTTGTTGTTGGAGATACTGGATCACATAGGTTACGTACCGTTCTGAAAGCCTCTTCACCAATAACAGTCAACAGCACTGCCACTTTACGCTCCTCCTCAATACCATTTGCTAAAAAATACATTTCCAAGCGTTCATGGTACATATTCCAATCACCCTTTGTGTTGAATTCAGGCATAGTTCCGATATTCCCGAAAACTTTCACACTACTTCCGACTGGATTACTCATCTTGGTTATGTTCAGGTATTAGAAACTTCTCACAAAATATTAAAGTTTATCCTCGTCGCCAAATATGTGGTAAATCAAGTATCTGAGTTATTAATCTGGATGCAACTCATTATTTATTAATTCCATCTGTATATATGGATATTTACTATTGCACACACATCAGCCTCCTTGGCATAACAATAAGGGAGTAGCTAGGGTAGTTTCTAAAGAGAAAATTGAAGCTGGAGTGCAAGTTAGAAGTGATAATTCTTTAAAACAACAGGTAAATTTTGCAAAAGTTTGTTATGCTTGTGGCGAAGCTAATCATGATTTTACAAAATGTAAATATAAGGCTTATAAATGTAAGAAGTGTGGTAAAATCGGTCACTTGGCAAAGGTTTGTAAAAGGAATAATGGTAAAGAAACTAATTTCATTGATACTAATCAAACATCAGGATATTCAAATAGTGAAGAATTTTCAAGCTATGAAAGTATTGAATTATTTAATGGTACTAATGTGAATATTAATCCTATATTGGTACATGTTGATATTGGAGGTACACTTATTGAAATGGAAATTGATACAGGTTCTGGAATCTCTATAATTCCTGAAAACATTTATAAAGCTTTATTTACCAGATTTATACTGCTTCCAACTAGTGTTAAACTCCAAACTTATGTGGGTTCAGAGATCATTCCTGTAGGTAAATTTGTTAGTTCAATTACGTTTAATGGTTTGATAAGGAAAGGTACATTCACTGTGGTTAATAAAGGTGTCAGACCATTACTTGGTAGGGATTTAATACGTTTATTCAAGGTAAATGTTTTTGAAATTTGCAATGTAAATTTTAATGAGAAGAAAGATGAATTGATAAAAGAGTTTAAGGATTTATTTGAGAAAAGTTTAGGTAGCTACAAGTTGAGAAAAATACAATTGACTTTAAAAGAGGGTGTAAAACCAATTTTTTGTAAGCCACGGCAAGTTCCTATTTCATTTAAAGCTAAGGTTGAGAAGGAACTTGACAGGCTAGTATCTGAAGGTTGTATTACCAAAGTAGATAATAATGAATGGGGAACACCATTAGTTCCAGTTCTTAAACCTAATTTTAATGTTCGGTTATGTGCTGATTACAAGGTTACAATTAATCGTTATCTTGATGATGTTAATCATGTCATGCCCAGAGTGGAGGAAATATTTCAAGGTGGAAAGAAATTTTCAAAACTTGATACGTCAAATGCTTATAATCAATTAGAGCTAGGGGAAGAAACAAAACCTTTGTTGGCATGGAGTACACATAAAGGTATTTATATTCCTAATAGATTGCCATTTGGAGTGAAGCCAGCTTGTGCTATTTTTCAAAAAGAGTTGGAAAAAGTGTTGCAGGGTTTGGATGGTGTAAAATATTTCTTGGATGATGTCATAGTCACTGGTAAAAGTGATGAAGAACATTTACATAACTTAAGGTTAGTTTTTTCCAGGCTTAGAGAAGCTGGATTTCGATTGAATTTTGATAAATGTAAATTTTTTTAAACAGAAATTTCATACTTAGGTCATATTATTGATGCTGCGGGAATTAGGAAGGATCCTTGCAAGGTGAAAGCTATAGTTAAGGCCGCCAGGCCTACTAATGTGACTGAGGTTAGATCTTTCGTTGGTACCTGCAATCACTATGGGAAATTTGTTCCTAGTATGTCAAAAGTATTAGGTCCATTGTATAAATTGTTGCAAAAAGGAGTAAAATATGAATGGAATGATGATAGTGAGAGAGCTTTCATTCAAGTTAAAAGAATTATGTCATCAGATGTGATATTAGTGCATTATAATCCTGATTTACCAGTAAAATTGATTTGTGATGCCAGCAGTAAGGGAAATGCTGGGGTGTTGGTGCATATTTTTGAGAATGGTGAGGAAAAACCTATATGCTTTGTGTCAAGAGTTCTATCACCTGCTGAAATGAATTATTCTGTAATTCACAAAGAAGCCTTAGCAATTTATTGGTCAATAAAAAAATTTTCTCAATACTAGTTGGGAAGAAAATTCATTTTGGAGACAGATCACAGGCCTTTGATAGCATTATTTGGTGAACATAAAGGTATTCCACAAATGGGAGCTAATCGGTTGCAGAGGTGGGCGTTGTTTCTGTCTAAATATGACTATACATCAAAGGCAGCAGTAATTTGGCAGATGCATTCTCTCGACTACCAGTTGATGAAAATGACATTAAGGATGAAACTGAGAATTTTGTGAATGATTATATAAACTTAGTTAGTAATTGTGTACCTATTGATAATGATCAAATAAGAATTGCTACAAAAAAAGACAAGGTTCTTAGTAAGGTTTTGTATTACATTAAGTCAGGATGATTAGATAATTGCGATTCATTGGAATTGAAGCCTTATTTTGTACGGAAAAATGAATTGTGTATTGAAAATGGAGTAATCATGTGGGGTTATAGAATAGTCATTCCAGAGAAGTTTAAAATTCAGTTATTAACTGAGCTGCATTCTACTCATATGGGAATGTCAAAGATGAAAAATTTAGCCAGAGGTTATTTTTGGTGGCCAAATTTAGATGATGAAATTGAAAAATTTTGTAAAAGTTGTAATGTTTGTATGTCAAATAGCATAAACCCAAAGAAATGTGAAGTGATCAATTGGCCAGAAACTAAAGAGGTATTTGATCGAATTCATGCAGATTTCCTAGGTCCAATTAAAGGTAAGCAGTATCTCATTGTAACAGACAGCTTTTCAAAATGGCCTGAGGTATATGAAATGGCAAAGCTAGATTCAGAAACAACTATTGAAAAATTGAGAGACATATTTGCAAGGTTTGGAATACCAAAATTGCTAGTGAGTGACAATGGAAGGCAGTTTGTTTCACAAGAATTTGTAAACTTTTGTGCTGTGAATAAAATTAAACATGTTACTTCTGCTCCATTTCATCCAGCAACCAATGGTGCTGCTGAAAATGCTGTTAAGACTTTCAAATATTCTTTATGTAAACTGTTAAGTGATGATAAACACAAAGGTTGCTCATTAAATACACTGATAAATAGATTTTTGTTGAGCTATAGAAATACTCCACACTGGATAACCAATGAAAGTCCTTCTTATAGGATGTTCAATAGGAAAGTTAGAAGTAGATTTGATTATCTGAAAGAAATTACATTAGATTGCAAACCTTCTCGGAAACCAAGTGGTTGGGAGGTATACTTTGATGTAGGAGAAATTGTTTTTGCTAGAGATTATCGGAATGCTAACAGAAGAGTATGGCAAAAATGTAGGGTGGAAGAAGTGTTGGGCTGCAGAAATTATATTGTTAAACTTGAAAATGAAGATTTAATATGGCATAGACATGCTGATCAGATGATTAAAACATGCGAGTTCAATTCAGGTTTGGAGCAAGGGCATGTTATGAATAGTGACTTCGAAGAAATTAACACTAAAAATGAGTTGTACAAGGAACCTTTTTATAGTAGAATTGAACCTTATTCAAGTCCAATTGATTGTGAAACTAATGACAAAGTGATGAACCCACTTGAGAGTGAAAGTGGTAGAATATTATTGAAACCTGTTGATGTTAAGGGTAATGAAGGTCCAAGTAAAGATTTGGATTGCAGGATTGAGAAAAATATTGGGTGTAAAAATAATGAAGAGATGTCAACAACAAGTAGACCAAAAAGACTTATAAAACCACCAGATAGGTAAAATTTGTAATGCATAATTGTATTGTCATGTAATATGTAATTGTGATTTAAGGGTGTAAATTGAAATGTTATTATAAATTTAATTGGAACTTGATGTGGGAGTGTTGTATATCTATTTTATTTATGTTGCTAGGTGTCTCTAGTAACTTGCCTCTTGGCAACTGTTTTGTTTGTGTTGCTAATGACCTGATTGTTATGCCAAGGAGGCTGATGTGTGTGCAATAGTAAATATCCATATATACAGATGGAATTAATAAATAATGAGTTGCATCCAGATTAATAACTCAGATACTTGATTTACCACAAAGATAGACAAGAATGTGTTCGCAAACTTAATCGTAACCACTACTGCGAATAAATGTGAGTAAAATGCTACTGTAACAAGTGGGGTAGTACATAGTCGAAATTGAAGCAGTATTGGCCTTGTATGGATTTAGCTGCGAGAAATGAAGACACCACACATCCAAATAAACACAAGTACAAGCATTAAAATATTCACCAATACACTGAGTCGCACTGATGAATTCAGGTGAGCTTAGAATTCACTTGACATGAAGGAATGATTATTCAAAATAAAGAGCACTTTTTCGATGATAAATATAATGCTTTGGTGTCTGCTTTATTACATGGATTTCATCCTTTGTAGAGAAACATGGTTGTTCACACCTTCAGTGCACTTTCCACAAACAGGTATAAAAATATTTAAACTTCAACAGACGATGCACTCACTGTTACTTCCATTTCTGCCTCAGACATGGGACTCTGAAATCTCGTACATTTATGCAGTTCTTTCGTATATTCTCCATTTATCATCCAAGAATTAATTTCACTACAATCGTAACAATATTAAGGAATATAAGAGGTACTGAAATGAAAAAGAAAGTTCAACATAAGAAGCTTAAGCCCATTCGTAAACAAGTTGAATAAGGTATAAGATAAAATTTTGGTGTACCTACGAACTCAACTACAGATACCATTAAAACTAAAGCGCATGCAATATGCACAGGGTAATTGGTGAAGCTGAAATATCAAAAATATGTTAGGATCATTGACAAGCCTCACTTACTTCTCATTACAGTCCGGATTGACCTGATAAGATTAAGAATCTGAGATTTCACCGTAGGCTGCTCGCCAAAACCTTGAATTTGATTAACACCCCATCCAACTGCAATATAGTAACACATAATTAGACAAGAAAGTAATTCACTTAGCTTTTAGCAAAAGTAAACATAAAAGGAAGTCGATGACACGAGTTACTGTAACTTTTACTCCTACGAGTTAGTCACGTTAAATGCTGTACCGGCCAAGCGAGCATGTATCTAGTTCACATACTTTTTGAGAGAAATCTTTCCTCATGAAGAACACAAACAGCATTTAGGCATAATAAAGTCGCTTCAAATAAACTCCACAACGTAAACGCCATGCTGTCACTCCTATGACGACCAGCGCCACTTTCAGGAATACGGCGAACGTAGAACTGCTCGATATAAACATAAGATCGATCCCAATGCGCTCCGTTAGCATCGCATCAACGTGCTCAGTCGCGTGCAGTCTTCCTGCGGTGTAGGTTGTCGTGGAGTATATATATTTTTCTTATGAGACCGAAGACTATTTCTGCTAGTTTTCCGCAGTTTTAATGGCTGATAAAGCGTCGAAGAATCACGAAGGTGGTAGGAAGAGCTCTTGGGGAGTCGAGATGGCCAACCGGCGGACGAGATTCCAAGTTAACCGGGTAGAAACGGGCGCCGCCTCTGCCAATGGAGAACTGGATCCGTTAAACGAAGGAGATGATGCTGTGGAGAGATATACTGCAATCGGAGAAGACGACTTGGGCCAAAGGAAGTCTTCGAATGCTGCTGAAGAAATTGCTCTCATTGGTGATGGGGCTACAGGTGACGGAGCCAGAGGAGCATCCCCTACAATTGTATCTCAGAATCATGAAATGTCCACGGGCTATGATACTAGATATGCGAAAAGTTTTCGTCACTTCACGAGAGAAGCTTTGCCCAGACTTGACAACTACAGGAACATCATGTCAATTCAAGCAGCTTATCGGCCTACCTTGGACGAACTTCATCACGAAACTCTTCATGGAAAGGTAAGAAAGCCCTTGTTACTTTTTTCGACCAATTTTTGTGTTCATGTTATTTGGTTGTCGCAATTTTGTTTTAATCTAGGTTATTGAAGAAATGGGTATTTAATTTCGATTTACTCTTGGCGCTCTACTCATCGATAATAATTGCAGTTTCCCTTAGATCTTTTAGCATCTTAGCTTGTAGAAGTCATCGAAATACTTCGATGAGTAGGTTTCATTCAATGCATGGCAGAGAATCGTCTTAAAGTCGTAGTGAACACAATACTGATGAATCATTTGAACGTCCCCGTGGAAAAGGTTTTTAATATATATGTTGTAGCTTTTAGCAATCGAAGGTTATTTAAATTAAGGATGTATCAGTCCTTGTTCTAAGTTGAAAGGGATACTAAATAGTTTTTTATAACTGTAGTTTGTTTGCCTGTTTAGGCGATTTAGGCGCCAGAAACTTTTAACCACTTTAATTCGTATCAAGAGACGAGGGAGGCGCTGTTATCGCGCCAATCCGTTGCCGCGAATTTAAAATCTCTAATTAATTAAAATATGAAAAACGTAGCGGAATCATGAAAGAAAGAATAGATTTCCTTTCAGCGCATGTTAATATAACTCACGTTGTATGAATAGCACCAGTGATCATGTGTGAGAAGTTGTACTGTCTGAATGAATTTTTGTTCTAAATTAAATTCATGCGAAGAAAACTTGAGGTCAGTTAACCTATCTTTTCTGATTTGTCTGGATTCATCATACATATATTTTTTCCGAAGAGAATTTCTCTAGAGACGTTTGGATTGATACTTTTTATACCAATGGTGTGTAGAATCTTTGCAGTTTCGAGTAAACTCTTCATGTAATTTTTCAACCGAAGTAAATACATTAGTCCGCAGACAACTGTGTACCTATTGTGATAATCCTTAGTGTCTTTAAAAATATTACGTTAAAAATATTCTATGGTTATATGTCACTTCAATGCTATTTAAGTTATACTCCACATTGTCTAAACTGTGCGTGCTTCATTGTATTAACTCTGATCATCGCGCGTCTCATGTATACGATATATACGTCCGATATGCCGCGAGTTCCTCAAACACGAAACGTTTACGAGAAATTCAGATGCAAGCTATTCTCTATTTATTTATATCATTCATAATTTGTATCCCTCCATCAATACAATTATCACTTTCCTCATATGATGCTTGGAGGAATCGATAATAATTCTGGTATCAAATTGTGTACTTGGCACCTGAGCGCGAAACTGCGTACAAACAACTTGTTAGTCTCGTGTTCATGAAATTCTTGGATTGCCTATCCATTTAATTCGTGGTAAGATGTGTTGTGTACAATTTATAGCGTCTGTAATAGTACAGTAGGTTGTTAATGTGACGCTTGTTTAACAATGTCATGTCGCAACTGTGTACTTTCTGTTTACTTTGTGTTCACATTACATTAAAATACTTCTAATTTGTGACCGAGAAATTAATATTTTTTCGTGGTTTATAAGGTCGCTAGGGAAATCGTGTCTCGCTTTGTAACGGCTCTATTGATGAGTCGATCATATTGAGTTTTGCTCATATCTCGGTATATGAACGCTACAACAGGGGAGGAATTCATGCTTGCTGGTTAACAAACCAGGGATTTGGTTTTGAGAATGATTCGATCTATTTCCATTCCTCTTGCTCAGACGTATCTTATTATGTTCCGTTACATATTCGAAACCTACTGTGCGTTTTAGTTTTTTTATTATTTTTATTGGTATATTTTTAAATTTTTGATCTAGATTTAATATTTTAATTTTCAAGAATAATTTTTATGCGATTCTCTCCCTACTGCCATCTTCAAGGCAAATTTTTACTCTAATGCTTACCGAAAGATAAATAAGGAGTGTATTTTTTACACCATGAATTTGTAAATATACAGAATCTTATCAATAATTTCGCTGTTTTCTATGTAAAAGACATAAGCTATAAACGACATAAAGAGGTCTCCCAATTACTGCGGTTAAATAGAATGAGCAATGAGCTACACAATGAGCGTAACTAATGCCATAATTCAGAACTATTTTCGACTCCTAATTTTTCATTTTTCTTTTATCATCTGCCCGGTACACACAGGACGAATTAAAAAAAATTAACATTGAGCCACTCTTTCCTTTATGAGTGTTTTTTTTCGAACAAATGTAAGTTTTAAACTTAGAGCAATTTCGTTATTAACAATAATAATTGATGTGGACTGGAAGTGTTGACAAAATGTTCCGATTCCTTGGAATCCAACCCTTGGAATCTGTTTCCTAGCCCGTTGATAGAGGGAGGTGGAGAGTTCTCCTCTTCCAAATTTCGGTGGGGGTTCAAGTCCCCTTCGAAATGTTTGCGAATTTCGGTCGTAAGTGAGATTAAATCCCATCTAATGATCGCTCCTGTTGAGCCTTACGTACATCTCTTTTCATGGATGTACTGTTCATCAGGGAGCGAATGGAATACGTGAAGAATTCTTAATTACTCTAAATAACCCTCTTTCGATTTGTCCTACGGTAGTTATTCCTGCATAATCTTAAATGAACGGGTTGAATTTTCTCCTAAAATTATTTTCATTCTTGTCATGGGGGTGCACGGGCGTACCCAGGATCAAAACTTGGGGGCAAGTCATGATTCACAGTGTCCGGCGATATCTGGTAGAAATGTTTTATATCCACGAGAATAAAATAAAATGGTAAACTTCCACACAATTTTATCTACTAAGTACCCACCCGGTTTCGACGCGTAGTGTCATTATCAAGGTAAGGACACTACGTGTCGAAACCGGGTCAGTACTTGGTAAATAAAATTGTGTGGAAGTTTACCATTTTATTTTATTGTCATGGGCAAGTCATAGTTGTTCAAGTTATAGGTAATCATTAAGCATGTAAAGATGAATGAAAACAACATTTTAAGGGAACTTTAACAGCTCTTTATTAGTTTTTAAAAATTATTAGCTTGAAAAAATATTATTTTACTTAAAGACATCTGCGATTTTTGCTTCAAGGGGGGGGAGACCTGCCCCTCGCTGAGTACGCCCATGTGGAGGTGTTCGAAATGGTGAACGTCGATTCAGTACGAAAATACCGGAATTCATTTCGTTATGATCTCCTTAGGTATTATTCAAGCTGTGCTAATATTCTCGCTGACAACTTCATGCCTTTTGCAAACTTCTCGGAGAAGATTTTTGCTGCAGACAAAATTACGGCAAATTTTAATTTTAACTACTTGCCACCAATGCCGCAGCCAGAAAATATTTTCGGGGGGGGGGGGGGGGGGTTTATGGAATAGTAGACAAACATAAAATATACATAGTTATGATAAACCCTTAAAGGAAAATATAAAAATATTATTATAAAATTGAATTTAGTCTTCTAGCTTTTTTTGCAGCGACCAAATGAATTAACTCCTCGGTGTCGATGTCAATTCTGCGGTCCCTCAGGAGGCTCATAAGTCACTCACCTCTCTACTTATTCACAGCACTATTATTTCACACACTGCACTACAACTACACACACTGCATCTGCAAATTTGCTTAGATAATTACATATTGACTTAAGTCGCGTTGGACTACTAGATGTCCCTGCGCCGCTATATAATATCGTCGTGTGAGCACCAAGCGAGCATAAAGTATGTATATATTTTTTTCATTTCGGGGGGATCAATGCCCCTTGATCCCCCCCTGGCTACGGCCTTGCTTGCCACGATCGAAGAAGTGTAACTCTTCCCCTGTAGTATTGGCCAATGAATATCTTTTACCTTTTTGAGAAAACTGTCGCACCTGTTTATTCATCCTGTTGTTTACGTATGAACTTTCAAGTGAGTGAATCTTATTTAAGTGCACATACTTGGAAGATTCTACAGAATATGATAAATACTTCCATTCTATGTATCGATTTTAATCTTAACTTAGAGCTTTGAGTGAGAGACCAAGGCATGGTAATCAAGTAAAGTTAGTGGTGTTGAAGCACCTTCAGGATGGAATTTCAAATATTAAATCCGATCGGTATTTGTTTTATAGATAATTTTGTGGTATCATTTCCATTTTTGCACTGAAACAAACCATTTTATTTGAAACTCTTCGCTTCAATAAGGGCGGAGAATATTTCTAGATCGACCGTCTGCCAATAATCGCGGTTGCCTCGGAGGTGAGATAAGGGGGCCTTAATTAGGCGCGCGCCATTTCGCGATGCAGATATTCGCCTCATAGTAATCGCTTCGCAGGAAATGCTGGCGGACATTGGGGTGGAGGCGATGACCTGCAGGAGCTTGGCAGCCGTAGACGCGAGTGGGTGGAAGGCCAGGTGGAGAGGGAGGTAGAGAGACGGGTCGTGAGCAACAGATAAAAAGGACGCCCGTCCTCCTACCTGCAAGACGAGATCCGTCCCGAGAAGAATCCCGAACATTTCCTCTTTTGTCTCGCCTTGCCCTGTTCCTTTCTCATGTCGCAGTCCATGCCTAATCCCTCAGTCATTCGCATGGAAACCAATGTATCGGCAGGGATGGCAGGGGAAACTAAACGAAAGTCAAAATCAGTAAAATTTCAATAGTTTCGTTCCCGGGAGCGAAATGTAGAAACGAGACGAAATGGATTTAAATCAGGAGAGCTAAACTCAGGGTCGAAACGAAATCGGAGTCAAAACTACCACGGGGCGAAACTAAACTGAAACTCTAGAACGAAGCGAAATGTAGATAATATTTCGCACCGGAGGGACCACGTGCTTCATCTTCGAACAGTTTAGTTTCTCAGAGTAGACTCACGCACCGAGTACGAAGTAGCGAAGTAGTAGTAGAAGTAGCTTTAAGCCTGAATCACACGATCATTTTTTTTTCGTCGCGAAAGTGATCACTATCGCGATTACTGCGCAAAATGATCGTCGGCCGCAATTGTTTTTCGCGATCGCGATGAGGATTCCCATCGCTATTTTTCATCACTCGTCCGGTCGCTTTTTCCGTCGCTAAAACCGTCCCTAAAATCCCATATCAGCCAATCGGAACGCATGACCGTATGGTGTGATTGCAGCGCAGCGTTTGACAATTGTGGGAATGACATAAATAATCAAACACGCTATATATTTTCGTGATGTGAGTCCTATGACAACGAGCTGTGATATTGGAAATGATGCGAAAAGCGACGGCGGGAGTGACCGTGTGATTCAGAAAAATGATCACTAGAGCGATTGCTTTTCGCGACGGGAAAAGTGATCTCGATAGTGATCACTTTCGCGACGAAAAAAAATGATCGTGTGATTCAGGCTTTAACGATGAGCAACGGAGTTTCGATTAATGTCCTTTCCTTCCCGGGAGTAAAGTTTCGTCCCGGGTCGGAACTAAACTCCTTGGTGATTTTAATTTCGTGCGGGAACTAAACTAAACTAAAGCCTGAATCACACGATCATTTTTTTTCGCCGCGAAAGTGATCACTATCGAGATCACTTTTCCCGTCGCGAAAAGCAATCGCTCTAATGATCATTTTTCTGAATCACACGGTCACTCCCGCCGTCGCTTTTCGCATCATTTCCAATATCACAGCTCGTTGTCATAGGACCCACATCAAGAAAATATATAGCCTGTTTGTTTATTTATGTTATTCCCACAATTTTCCAGCGTTGCGTTGCGATCGCTCCTTAGGGGAATGCGTTCCGATTGGCTGATAAGGGGTTTGATTGACGGTTTAAGCGACGGAAAAAGCGACCGGACGAGTGATGAAAAATAGCGATGGGAATCCTCATCGAGATCGCGAAAAACAATTGCCGGAGACGATCATTTTGCGCAGTGATCGCGATAGTGATCACTTTCGCGACGAAAAAAAATGATCGTGTGATTCAGGCTTTAGGCTTCGTATTTTCGTTTCCCTCCGGGTTTCAATTTTCACCCCTGTCTCTCGGTGGTGGCTAGCTCTTCACGTGTCTCAAAAGATTTGGGCAAGGGTCCTCAACCCGCGTCCCACCGGCGAATTTCTTGCGGCTCCTTCTGGCTAAAGAAAACATTGTATCGCGCCACACAATATAAATTATGTGTCGACACACGCGTCAAAAATCGCATCGATTGATTGAATTTTTTAACCAATAGAGATGATTACTTTTTGAAATTATGTTTCTTATTTATGTGCTGGTAAAGTAACGTAGAGATTTGAGGCCCTCCGTACGTTGCGATTACGATTTTTGGCCCTTGCATAAAAAAAGTTTAAGTCTAGCGATCTTAGAAAAAGTTCGCATTTTTATAGTCTTTTTTACTTGTTATCTACTCCGAAGCTCGTGTGATTGATCGTTACATTTTAATAATTAAAAGTGAAAATTCGCGCGCTGATCGACGGGCAGTTCCAGCTACATCAACCTCATCCAAAGGTTTAAATTTTTGTTAAAACCTTTTGATTGCTATGCTTATGTGATGGAATTAAATTAGAATTAAAATGTTTCTTGGTAGTTGACTTCTACCTTGTGTAATCATCATCATTTGGCGAAAATTATTGTGTATTTATCTTATTTATGTAACCTAGTTACCTATCCGAGGAAGAGATGAATCGAGGTTAATTTTGAAACGGACGCCAGAATAGGGAAAAAGGATGGGTTAAGATATTCGCTAATCAGAGTGTTGTCCTGATTTTCAATAATTTTCAAAATTTCTAATTGCTCTCTAGAATCTAATTCGCGGCGGTCGTTGCATTCTTTTAAAATGCTTATTTTTAAATAACTCCTATGGCAGTTATCTATCAAGTGTTTAGCAAAATTACTTTTATCATATTTGTTATTTCTGTAATCACTTAAAATTTTCTTTCTTCCTGTCATCGAAGCTTCTTCCTGTCTTTCCCACGTAATCACCTTTGCAGTTACTGAATTTCATTGAATACGCTCCACATCTGTCTAATTGATCTATCGGTTATTTACATTATACAAGTTATCTTCTCATATAGGTTTGGTTCTTGCTTTCACCTCGAAGTAAAAAATTATCGTTTGTAGTGCTCCGGCCTTTTTCGTACATAGACCGATAGAGTCCCTCAATTGGCAATCATCTTGACAAATATTATGTAAAGGGTTTCTTTTAGCTAAGCGTATTTATTAATATACTCTTGGTCATATATGTAAAATATTGACTATGATTTAAACGTGTTAATAACATTACATTGAATATCAGTTGAACCTTTAACGCATTATTTTCTTATGAAATTGATGCCTTCATTTTCAATGTATCGCTTGTGCCATGAAGAGCTCTAAATGACTTTTAATATATACTTTTGAAATACTCTTCTTTTTCCAGAAATTATTGGGAGATCAACGCCGTCCACTTGCGTAATATTTATGTCATAAATACGAACGTCTTTCCGGTGCGCTAAGGAGTACCTCAGCCCTTCAATAGACTTTGAGTGCTTATCATTTCTAAATAATGCCATTGTTTCTCATTTTTTGTCGCTCATATCAGTCGATGTCGCGTTTTCTCATCGTGTATACACCACCCGTCGCTAACCGCATCGATAATCTCATTTGTCTTGTCGTTTTCGTGTTCCCTAACGCATGAAGCACCGTACGTGTGCTTGAGGATAATTTCTCAGTCGTTCACGGTGTCTCTCAGATATCTCTCTTGTCCCATTTCCGTCTCGATGCCTGCTCGACTAGCCCGGTTCCTACGCGCTAGATTTTATGCATGCACCTACATGCGTGTTTGAGTTTGCTTTTTACGTCTTATCTCGTCGACGGCCCCTAAAGCATTCCCATCGGTACAGACTAGGTTTTTCCACTAAGTTACTGTTGCCTACCTGTTTTATACCGTGTGAATAAAGTCCCTCTCCACGTACGCCCTCTGTTGTATTAACAGATTAGCTCAACTCTTTTTAAAGTATTTTTTTTTTCATTTAAAAATTGAAATACTACGTATTCGCTTATTTCAAGAGTCGATCTAGTTGTGACGCAAGTTTGGTTCATGTGACGTTCTGTCAAGCTTAAAGTAAACTGCGAAAAATCATATAATTATCTCTGCCTAGTTAACATAGTAACGAAGTTACGTAACGCATCGGGTGTGCCTGCGAATGTTAATTTTTGCTTCCGTCTTTGTTTTAATTTATGTCTTCAATTACTGTTCAATCTTTCCGTGTGATTGCATGAGTGAGGCTGGTGGGTACAAAAATAGACCAGGGAAAATGAGTTGGATTCATTCTTCTGGTGGAAAAACAGAGAATTTTCTCTTTATCATTTCTAGTAATTCGAATGATTTTCGCCCTTCTGTCCTATTCAGGAAATAGATGAAAATATCTCACGGTTAACGGTGAAGCTTACAATACAGCGTGTCGCTATATCCTGAAATGTTCTATGTCTAACTTTCCATACATGGGTGTAAATCCTACTTCTAAGTGAGTGATATTTGATGAACAATCGGTGGTACATGCGAGAAAAGTTATTTTTCATCATATTATAATGATTCTTTGTCAAAAGTCGCGTAACCCAGCATAATGTCATTGCAACGCTAATTTACGTGTTGTTGTAGGAAATGAATCTTTTATATTTATTAAACATAATCTTTTCACCGATGTACTCCCTCAAATAAAAATACTGAAGTGCTGCAATATTTGGTGCAGTTTTTAAAACGCCGTCTTCATTCCGGCTCAAGATTCATCGTATCTTATTTTTCACTAATATCCAAATCGTCTGGACCGATAAACACGTAAGTTTTTTTGGTTTTGGTCAATTTCATGGATGGAATATTTAATTCCTACATTATTTCAAAATCTTGAACATTGATAAGATGTATATCTAATTTAGCCATTAAGTTTTATGACTTTTTTCCGAATACATTATTAATTCGTTTTCTATTTTCTCTTGGTAGTGGACATTAATTTTTAAATTTATATTTAATCAATTCCCATGCATGATTTCACCGTTGTGTTCAGAAATGCGTAGGAGTAAACGTTTCAGATTGCTTATCTTTAACTTTAAAATGAACCCTTTAATGTGGTTCTCTCATGCCCTGCTTCTCCTATTCTCGCGTCTCGATGCTTCCTTTGAATATTTTTAGCATTTTGATGGGTTTCGTGCTCCCAAATAACCCAACTAGGTCCAAGTAAAAATATTTTCCCTCTCCCATTGCGGGATTAGCTTAGTGAATATGGGTTATTTACTCACGGACATGGTGGAGAGCATGACTGTTGGCTGGATTATTTCCGTAACTAGTGCAAAATATTATGTTTTTAAGTTTCGCTGGAGTGCGCAAACCTCTGGTTTATCAATGCATTCGTTTTGTATTTGCTTTGTGATAAAGTCCTCGTGTAACGTTTTCAGCCTCTCCCAAGCTATTGAGAAGGTTATAGGTACATATAAAGTGTTCACATAAAAAACGGAATTTTCTTTGGGGTTTGGATCAATTTCAGGGTGGAGTATTTCATATATCTAACACTTCAAACGTTCATCATTTTTATAATTAAGGTAGCCATTCATTTTTATGACCGTTTACCGGATACATTTTGATTTCGTTTTTTGATTTCATTGGAAGTAGTCCAAATAATTTCCAAAATTTACATTCCTCAGCTTGCCAACATGTATCATCTTTGTTGACTTCGGGAAAAATTTGGTATTTTCGGATAATTTCTACCGTGTTACTCCGAATAGTTCTGTGGTAGCATGAAGCATTCACGTGGATCTCAAATAATATACTTTTTTTTAGGAACAATCACCGCGCATGCCATCCCCACTTGACTTCCTTCCCACATTTTTAGCGAATATGCTTTAGTTATTAACCTGCTCTTTAGTCCACTTACCCGAGCCGTTCCCCCATATTATGTCGCGTATTAATGCGTAGTAGTCATGTACGTATGCCTGATTCAAATGGCTGCGCATAATTCCTTGGCGGTACTCTATATTTTTGCTGTTGGGCAATTTTGTTTCATTTAAACTTGGGAATGAGAGTATGAACCTGGCTATGGTGCTTTTAATATTTTACAGTTTTTCTTGCGTAGGTCTTATTCTGGATACCACTGTGTAGAAATATGCGCGTACTTGCAAGAATGCATCCTGGTTATTCTGGCACCTTTTTTTAGTGCAGGATATTGGATGTGTTTTCTGGTTTTTCGATTTCCTGGTACCAATTACTTTTATTGGGTATAATAAATTGCCGTACCACCGGTGGACATGTCGCCTTTAAAGGGAGAGATTCGCCATCCGATGGCATTATGAATGCATTGCATCTTTTAGTTTTCGCGTTAAGAAACGTTTAAATGAGCGGCGAATATTATTG
This sequence comes from Ischnura elegans, assembly GCF_921293095.1. Taxonomy (NCBI): domain Eukaryota; kingdom Metazoa; phylum Arthropoda; class Insecta; order Odonata; family Coenagrionidae; genus Ischnura; species Ischnura elegans. The sequence continues at coordinate 21,565,341 of NC_060255.1, forward strand.
ACTTTTCATTCAACTGTAATTATATTGAAATTCCCAGTATTTATGACCTGCAATTCACCTTTGATTCGAGAATAAGACGTAATTGCTACTGTGTTTGGGTCGTTCCAATATCTGTGTTTTGCGAAATTTGGATTTATACGGCTAGAAATATACTGTCTTTTATTCTGAGTGTCCTCATGCTATGGCGGAAAGGAGGTTCGGTATGACATGGTATTTGGAGGAGGCGATGGACAGCTATAAAGGTCATTTGCGCCAAGAGGGAAGGATAGCGAAGGAAGGGTGTAGAGAAACGCAGCGACGGCATTAGCCTGCTCTTAACGAAAGGTGCCTAGGAGACCACGGCTTAACGTCCTATCCGACAAACAAGGCACTAAAGCAGGGTTCAGGCAGCCTCTGAAAAATCTCTGCCACCGTCGGGATTTGAACCCGGTTCGCCTTGGCGGGTAGCCACTATCCACTATAACACTCAATCCACCTCACTCACTAGATACCCAGGAGGTTCGGTTGGGATGTCTTTGAGTATCTCTGAATGATAACAGAATTTGTCTGCAGTTAGTATTCATTCCGGAGAAGGATATTCTAGGTTTCCAAACCAATTTTTCAACTAATTACCGTTTCATTCATGCAGAGACCTCATATTAGCTATTGCTTGTAATTGTCTTGATCAAATCGATTCCTAATCTTCTCCTCTGAAATATAATTCCATTACCATTCTTTCATACCTACTTTCATTATTTTCGACTCGCTATTTCGTGGGAAGGACTTAGTGGTGTGTTTTTCCCATCTTCCTGCGGTTTTTTCTATTTATCCGTAGCAAAATACAATATTATTTTTTGTAATACACCTATGATTGTTCATGAAAAAAAGAAATATTTTACAGCCCTTTTGTCCGATAGGTCAATTACCCCCTCCAGTTCATTGAGGTCTTTGAGCTTACAGTTCACCAGAGAGTACTTGAACGTTCGATTATGAATTTCACACATTCAGGGAGACAGGGGCGCAGCTAGGAATTAAGGCAGGGGGGGTTTCAGGCGCAACTAATACTGGGGGCGGGGGTCAGGAGGCATGGCATACGCGCCAGGATAATCGGGAGGTGCGGAGGCCCTCCGCCAGAAAAAAATTAAGATAAATGGTTTAAAATGGTTATTTTTACGGCCTTCTGAGGGATATTTTATTAATCCGCACACTATAAGTAATATTAATCCAATTAACTAAACTAGATTCAGCTTAAAAATTTCTATGAGCTCTGGGGAGGGTGTTTATTCCACGAAATCCCCCCCCCCCTCGCTGCGCCACTGCAGGGAGAGGCGTATTCTCCTTTCCTTGGGCTGCATATTAATTTTTTCCCAAGTTACTTCCACCATAGTGTTTTTCAGTACGAGGAAGTCCCACCGCTAGGATTTGAAGGGGGGTGTCCAAGATTTTCACTCGGGATTATGGGCGATGGCTGCTTTGATATGGTTGGTAGAAGTCGTCCCACTCATATCGTTGACATGGGAGTTAGGCACTTTTAAGAGCAAAAGTTCCTTCCCACCACGTTTCCAATGTGCAATCATGTTTTGGGAAGTGTTTCCTGATGGTGTGAGCCAGTTTGTCATGTTGTCTGTGAATTGTACCTTCTCTTTATCACACACCCTCGATTTCAATATTCCAAGGGCTTCTTTAATCGGTATGGGATATAATTGGTGGCATTTTGTGCTGTTTTAATTCTCGTATTCTCTAATTTCGCGTTCTCGCCGGCTGTAGGTATTTTTTCACCCACATATTGAGTACATATAGGGTTTTAAGCTAGTTTAACTCATATTTACTTAATCTTTTTTACCTTCCCCAGTAGACATCCTTTTGTTATTTTTATGTTTCCTGAGGGTACGAATGTTTTCGTCAACATCCTGAAGATTGGTTTGACGCCGCTGTCCTTTCAATTCTCCCAGCTGCATATTTTATCATCCATCGTCATCTATTTGGTTACCTTTTTTTCCTCGCTGTTTTCGCCGTTCACTCGTGAAATTTATGGTATTTAAATGGAATCACGTTTCTTCTTGACCTCTAAATTATATATTTTCATGCTATTTATTGGAATATGTCTTCAATTCCGTATATCAATTTAAAAATGTGTTAGGACAATTTAGCGGAATTTTAATTTCATTATCAAGATTTTCATGTTAAAGGTTATTTGTAACCAGAAATAAAATTTTACACGAAAGCCTTGATAATGAAAAATGAAAATTCGAAAATAATGGCCTTACTTGTTTTTCATTATTTATAAAAAAAATCGAAGACCTATGCTCCAAGAATAAGGTACCCAAATTGGCCCAGCCCAAGGGTTAGGGTGCTCCTTTCCCATTTCCCGGTGTTGTATTCGTGTTCCACGGATCAATAAAAATTCCCGTGCCACCTTAACGCAACGGTTGAAAATCGTTTCGGAAGGAAGACGCTTCGATCGCTCTCCTCGGGAAGACAGTGTGTGTCAAGCACGAATAAACTGGAAGCGGCGTCCCTCGTATTTTTCCTCTCGCAAATCGAAACCAAGACCACAAAATGTGGGTCGTGGGTTAGTGACCCCCAGATCATCTTATAAACATCACGGGTTTGCCTTTTTTTTAGTCGAGGAATGAATGGAGAGTGATAACGCCGTTGGAATAACTTTTATTTTCTTTGGAGTCGTAGCAGTATCTTTGGGTGTCTCTCCAAATGATATGCGTTTATTTTTAAAGTTTTCAGACAAATCTCTGCATTTCTTCAGGGTTTTCTTCCGCGTCAGCTTGTTTGTAGACAACAGTTTCGCTGGCTATTCTGCCAGCGTCTTCAGGTCGATGGTGTCGGCTGTTGGTTTCTGCCTCGCTTATATCCCGTAGGCGGAATGGAAGCTGCTCTGTGATTGGCTGTCCGACTGGACGCTTCAAGAGGCCAACCAAGAAACTGAAGACGCTGACAGGATAGCCAGCGAAACTGGTGTCTACAAACAAGCTGGTGCGGAAGAAAACCCTGAAGAAATGCAGAGATCCAACCATCGCCGCGGAAACCTACGTTCTAACACTTTTCATATAAATTTTTGAACAATTTAATCGCCATTTTTTATTGGAAATAAAGAAATAAAACTTTGTAAGGTTCACTATTATTTTTATATGGGCACGGCCCGGGTTTCGTAACATGGTTACATCTTCAGATGACTTCAGGTCAGATGTAACCACGTTACGAAACCCGTGTCGTGCCCATATTGAAGTAATAGTGAACCTTACAAATTTTTATTTCTTTATTTCCAATATGGAGAGGTTTCACAAAGTAAAGCCTGAGGTTATCAGTTATATTTTTTTATATTTAAGATAACTTGGACCAGGGACTTATTTTAGAAATTTTGATTGCCTTCATACTCTATGGTGACTTGAATAAAACCTGGAAATATCCTCTGTTACGATAACTAGTAATAATAATAGAACAACTATAAAACGATTCCAGCATCCTCACTTCTCTAAGTTAGTATGTGCACTTTGCTGACTAGGGATTTGTTCGGGTGTGAATTTGTAAAAGAGTTTGTTATGGGGTGTAATTTCACTTCATTTCTTAAAACTTAATAACCACGTAGCCCTTGGCATTTATTGGATCTTGAGGTCAGTTTGAGTACTAATTATCTGATGCTTTGGTATTGATACTCCGGAGACGCAGTATTAATTTTTAATGCTTATAATTGAATTTTTTATTGTGAAACGTAGTTGATTCGAGGTAAAAGAAGGTCCATTTCGAAGACTGAAGGCCGTGGAAGAAAAAAAAAAGTTGAGGCTAGGTATTTAACATAAATCAACATAGGTACATAGTGAAGCATTATTCATTTGTTTTCTTGTGATCGGTATGAAATGTAGCAACAAAAAATACTCATCTTAATGAGACCGCTGATTATTGAGTAACATTTTGGTTCCATGGGTGAAACTATTTAGAGGGAAACAGTGTATTATATTTTGTGGTGAATGCGACTACGATCATCGCAATTACTTGGTGGCTCCTAATCATGTGCGGTTTCCCTTAGATGCATGCTTTAAGCCATCCGGCTCACATCAAAACTGAATGTCATCATCAAGTCGTCACTGAATTTAGTATGTATTGTGTTGATAGAATTGTTATTATCAGAGGCTTCACAGTCTGTACAATGGAAAATAGTTGCGAAAGTAATGGCGTAATTTATATTTCTCCGTGGAAATTCCTTTTTTAGACTTTACTGGGTATATAGGGGTGGATGTGAAGGTAATATTTCCTTCACACCGATCGAGAAATTTTATTATCCGTCGTTTTTCTTTACCTTTCAAAGTTTGATTAAAGCAAGACGGAAAGAGGAATGATACAGTCTTCGCTCTTGATCAAGCCAGGTCGAAAGTTTGATGGCTATTTAATGTCTGCTGGAAGATGGAAATATTTTATGAAGAACGCTTTAGAGAGAAATGGGAGATGGCTATTCATTGAAACGGTATCGGATCGCTTGTGAAAGAAGGTGAATATGATTCCGGAATTGCAAAATCTGACTGGAGCGCATCGAGGAAGGAGACGGAAGAAAATGGATGTCACGGAGCGCTTCGAACGATTTATGAGAGGCGATGAGGTGAAGAGACTATTGTGATAAGGGTAGTATAAGCGCTCATACGTCGACAAAACACCAAGATATCAGGTCAATTAGCCGTAGATCAACTTCTCATGCTAGAGACTCACGCCGGCCGGGGAAACCTGTGTTATTCTTTCCGAAGATCGCTCGCTAAGAGTAATTTATTTCTTCTCGGCGTAATTGTGACGAAAAAATGCATTGATTTACACCCTCTTAAGACTGTGAGTTGCTGCTACCACTCGTTAATATCTGGACCACTGGCAAACATGCCTAGATTCAGGACACGGGGCTGTAAAACCACTTTTTTGCCATCCTTACACGGTAGTGAGTTTTTGCTAGTCGAAGAAAAAATCAACAGCCTGGCAAACGAAAGCTGTAGATAATTATTATCGCCTCCCCACAAGTAATTTTTGTCTCACAATACGAATCATATCGGTAGTATTCCAGATTGTCTCTTGCGCAAAAATTTCTTGTGCTATCCCTTTTTAAAAATCTTCTTAGGACACTTTGAGGAGGGAGGTATGAACATCGGTAATGCGATTGTAGAAGTAAATAAGAAATTCAACGGTGATAATGAAGCTGGAGAAAGTATTTTTTACTTTGATTTATGTTGTCTCGTATGTGAGTCAAGTTTCGTAATCAGGTCACAGGTACGAAAATATCTTTTCACTAATTTCGTCGAGCGTTGGAGCTATTTTCGGGGAAATTATTGAACATTAAATTACTACTGTGCTAAAATAATAATAAATATTAATAGTATGCAAATACTATAGTCAACCTAGTTATTAATCAAAGAATTAAACACTATCGAAGTATGGACCTTATATCGTTTACCTGTGAAAAATTCTGATCGTATTTGATCTTGCTGGCATAGTTATTCGCGCTTGAAATTTTTCACTTTTCATTTAATCGCGAAAAATAGATATCATTTATTTTATATTCTTCATTTATCAGTCATTTAAAAATCTAAAAGCGTGAAATACGTGCTCCAGAATTAATAATCTTTCCATGTAGGCAATAAAAAAAAATAGGAAACCACCCTTTCTGTTGAAAAATTGCAAGTATCCTTTTCAATGAGGAAAAATTCCACTCCATCACGCTTGAATATTCGGATTTTTTTAATATCCGACTGGTTTTCGTATGTAGTTACTGATGAAACTAATGTTTCGAAATGTAATGTGACCTGACCCTGACCACGACCACCGTGGTCGTGCCCAGACCCACCAATCATTTTCTGAACGCTCTCATTTGTTGGTACCAGATTGAATGCATTGGTCACATCAGATTATCATTATTTTCATTTGTAAGTAGCCGAGAAAACCAGTTGAATACATTAAACTTCGATGTAATTCTTTTCGAATGTGGTTATGGCTACAGCCCGGCAGCCGTCTTCTCTGACCTCCCTGACCCCCTCCATGCGTGATTGCTTACTTGATAAATGGAACTCGCCGCTCCATTATCACCTCCAACGACGACGCTATGGATATTTCTCGTTATGCGCTTTCCTTTTATCCATTTGCGCCGTTTGCCAGGAATCACGTCGCATGTAGCTTTCGCGCGGACGTTTCCATGAATGGAAAATGAGATTGTAGGCATCAACATCGCAGAAGCATTGGGTGGTGGCCCCCACCTTGCCTTTGACTGTACGTATGCAAGGTATACGCAGGACGAACAACGTATTCTACATCTACATATTACGCCGCAAGCCGCCTCATTAGGCGGGTCTAGATTGGTATTAGGACATAAGCCGTTGACAAAGAAAAAGGAAATGCTCTGTAGAAGTTCCGCCTAGCATTTATTAAAGTCCTTTATTGTTCGGGGGAAAAAGGATTCCCATAGCTATCCGTTCGGAAAGTATATCTGTTAATTTATTGTTTGTGTCGCTCCTTGAAATATAGTGAAGTTTTAATATGATGTTCTGCGTGTCGCTCTGAAAGATATAAATTCTCAATTGCTCCAGCAGTCTAAGCCTAGCGCGCAGTTTCTGAGTCTTTAACGGCTTCCAGCCTTATACGCTAAAAATTTGTGTATTCTATCGCTTATCCTTCAAGTTGATTATTAATTTATGGTTTTCAAGATAGGGTAATATCGTAGCGCCTGTATTTTCATGAGGGATATGAAATATTTATTAATATGTATATTTCATTATATGTGTTATCTTAAAATAGATAAGTAGGTGTTTCTTGGTACCGATCTATTAGCAGCAATGAGCTCTCCTCCACAGAAATCATATTTTCACTCTTCTATTTTGTTAAGCAGTGCATGGTTTCATTTTGTATCGTGCACTTCTGTTGCACCAAACCACCTAGGTAATTGTATTTCGACGCAGATTTATTGCGAGTGGATAAGTAAACCCCTGCAGATCCCAAAAGCAATCGATCTAGTCGTAGTAGTACCGGTTAGTAATTCTATATTATTTTCGTAACGGCTTTTCCGAATTTATTAACCCCAGATCAATGGCGTAAGTAAGATGAAAGTCTTCTTCGCCAATTGAAAAATTAATGCCGCATAAGTTTCGTTTGAAGAAATTTTACCTCACATGTGAGACTTACCTATGAATAGAGATAGGTGAAAATCGCACTTTCATTTTTATTTTATCGCACTTTTAAAAACAGTTTATCGCATTTTGTAGCGTCTATTTTTTATTTTCATAATGAGGTAGATGACGATAAAATGTTACTGAAACCCAGTTATATGGCAATATACAGAATATTTTAAATAATTATGTGATAGAACAATAATAAATTAAGGAATAAGACATATAGTGGCGGAGGTGTAGCTTGCCCGCGCCCACTTGTATTTCGCGGCCACGTAGAGTCCCAGCCAACTAGCAGCTGGCCAGTCGCTCACATGCTTTAATCGGTGAGTGTCGGCGGAGCATTTAAACTGCGCTCGGCACAAAATGTACAAATTTCACTGTCGAAAAGGCAAATTTGCGTAAAAATATCATAAAAGTCCAGTCATCGCATCTATGTCGCATTTATTTGCGCACATCGCATCTATATCGCATTTGCGATTTTATCGCGCATCTCTAGGCGTTCGATTAATTGCGATTGAAGAGTAGGTATTTTTGTGATCAGATGATGTCGTGGAAAGCGTTGTGAGTCAAGGAGTTCAATATTATTTTTTTTAGGAAGGCGTGAGGATGATTCGAGGGTGAGCAACTGGTTGTAGACTGAAGAAGTTACAGGATACGGGAATCCCGAAATTAAAGACCATGGCAAATAATTTCATATTAGGTTTCTGGAGACACTAATGATATCTCTTTTTTTTTATACTGACTTCTGAGTATATGTAATACTCGAGATGCTGCTTTATCCTCCTCAGTCATATATGTGGTACAATTATGGTAAAATATTTTACTTAATTGATTTATCTGCGAGATTTTCTCTTTAAAAGAAATAATGGACTAATGAATTTAAACTGAATTAAAATGCTCATGTCCCTGTGGTTGTAAAAGTATTCGTACTGCGATGATTTTCGTCCGCGGAATCTATGTATTTTGTGGTTAGCCTACACGCTTGTTACATAGAGCACTACATTGTATTGCACGTATATTCATAAATGTTCATCCAAAGTAAAATTAAGAATACCTCCTTGTTTAGAAATTGTTAGGGCCTATGGCGAAGGCACTTTTACTTAATTAATATTTCCTATTCTCGCTACTATTTTGGATGAACTTATCAGTTTTTGGAGTAAATGAGGAACAAGAAATGTGGATTATAGAAAGACTCATTGTTAGAGTGGATTTGCTGCGGAGAAATGCATTTTCTGGAAGAGTTTCTTCTCTTTCATAACCTCTCTCATTTTTTTGCAATATGACTTATTAATTTACTCATTGAGGACGAGAACGTGCCGGATTCTCTTTTTCGAGTGGCATAATATCCTTTAGGCGCGTGGGTTAGCTCTGTCGAAAGTTAATAAAGGAGACTTCAGAACAATGTGGAAGTAATGGTTTCAGTACGTGAAGAAACTGTCTCCGCATAATTTTGAATGAAAACGTTTCGGTTTTTGAGAATTGATAAAAATGCGTATTCTAGTGATACTAAGAGTGGTAAAACATATTATTTTAGTGTGCCTGTTTTCCTTTTATTCAATTCAAGACAGATTAATGATCATGTGACATTGAATGATAGAATTAAATGAAGACCTCGAAACACTACCTGTTAAGTTAATGTCGGATATTATCTTCATTGAGCAGGGTAGTGTGTAAATTAATAATATTCGTACTAACTCATCAGTTAAATAAGGCATTGCAATATTAACGCTGATCGGTTTTTCCTGCATAATTCAGTGGAAATATCACGATGCATTCTTTAATCAATATGAATAACCTCCACCATATCGTACCATTTATCGTGCAAGATATATTCGTACGCAATGGTTCATCTGAATGTGATTAAGGAAGTTGAAACTCCTACGCTTCTACGTTTGGTTTTGGTAAACAGACATAAAGTAAAAAAGTTACTATTTCTTCACGGATAATCATTTATTATTATTTTTTCTCAACGGGTCATGACCTACTCTCGATAGAGTGCGAATATCTGTTTGTCGGTATCTTTGAAACATTTTCCGCTGCTCCTTTTTTCCGTTTTCATTCATCTGCGTGTTCTGTCGTGTCCCTTTGAGGTCTCTGGTAAACATGAAAGTCCTTGTGATTGCGCGTAGGTCCGTTGACGGATGTGACGTTTGCCTTCGGGCAGTGAGTGAGATTAAAATATCAGCGCCAGAGTGGTAAAAAAAGCGTATCTCCTCGTCCACTGTTAAAGGTGAACTGTCTCTCCGGATAGCAATATCAGCTAAATATGTTTCTACTTATGTCGAGGAGAAGATAAATGTAGAATGCATGGAAAGATCGTTGCTAATCCTCCGGACGTAGGCCGGCTGTGTAATGCTTTTTTATGTATTCCACAACTTTATGTAATTAATAACTTTTTCTATCAGTTGATGCGGAATTTTCAGTTCTGTCTTAGCTGCTGGATTTCGTTATATCTTCAGTTATTTGGATTGTTAAACATTTTCAAATTAAAGATGGAGTTTGCGCGTGCTTTATAAACACTTTGGTATTAGCTCAGGGAATGTCGTATAAGTCAAATGTCGTCCTTTTGGGGCTTTGATTGGAACTCTGGCGTTAGCATAACAATTACCACTGTACCCTACATCATTTTTACTCGAATCGATGCGATCAATTGATTTAGTGCTGGATTTTCGTATATTTTACAGTGCAGGAGAACAGAACTGAGTAGTCATCTCAAGACTTCTTTACGTGGTTTTTTTCATAGCAAAATTCTTGATTGCTCTTAATTGTGGTAAAAGGGGAAGAGAATTACCCTACATGTCTTGACGGGTATTAAGAATTAATGTGGCTTTTATGTAGTCCACATGTTTTTGCTTCCCTCCTGGTCGAAACGAAACATCACTTTCGTTTTAATCATATGCTATCCCTGTTTTACAATACTTGTGATGCACTTTTATACTTGTTTTAACTTGGTTAGAGGTAGTTCAGTGCGTACTTTGAGGAGAAGGCGTGTGTACTTCCGCCGATTATGACCGAGGAACCGGATAATGATGAAGAGGAAGGGAAAATTATTACTTTGTCGTAATCCGATAATGAATAAACGCAGGGAATTGGATCGGAAGATTTCAAGGCTACGATTTAGTCCCGTTTTGAATTCCACTGGAAAATTTGTTACTTGAGCTAATATGAGTTTTGGGTTTCATTATTTTGTATCGCTTGTGGTTAAAAAAAGAAAAAGGCTTCACTACCCTTCTGCCCCTGTGGATGCTTTTGTTAAATTTTAAACCGGGTCCTTGATCTTATTACAGCTCGTCTCCCACGCCTCAACTCGCTTTAAGGCGGAAATACAAACGGCTGTGTGAATTCAGTTCTCTTCTCCCACGTTTGAGTCTGCAGACTCCCTTATCGCCGCGGTTCATCGCTTCGACCGCGCGCTTCCTTAACTCCAGCGTACCTGTGTGCTATGAGATTTTTGGGACGGCGAAATTGTAGCCGCGTGATTAATGGCTGTCTGTTTTATGCTATCCCCGAGGAATTGCGGGATTTTTGCCCTCCATTTGTCGTGAGCTTTCGCTTTTTCCCGGGGCACTGGAACGGGAGTGGTTGGACAGAGTAATTTGGTCGTAAATAATTGAAAATGGGGTCCCGCGATTGCACGGGGAATTGCTCAGTGGTTTCGTAACAGACATATCCCTGCAAACATCCATTTGCTTAGTGAAGCCCTTTCTTATGCCTGTGCTTGATTTTCCTGTGGGCCCAAGAGCTCTCGGCGATCGACGGTCGTGTTGTCAGAGCTACATTTTTCACGAGTAAATCTTTCGCGCGTATGTCTCATTCGAGGCGCTGATTCGCCCTGTCATGGCTTGCGACATCTGCTGCACACAGCAGATAAAGTTTACAATCCCAACGCTCTTTCCTCACCTTTGCCTGGGCATCCGGAAATTCGTTTATCTTCGTCTTTCGGTACCCAAGCTAACTGAAGGAATTCCTCAGTGCTTGAAAGATTATTTGCCTACGTAGAATGAAGATTTATTTTCCGCTAATGAAAAAATTGTAATGCTGTGGAATTTATTTGAGTGATTGGATTAGAATTTGAACATTTTCTCTGGATTTTTACTATCAGTTATGTATTTGCGTGTATTATACGTTGCATGTCATCAAGAATGTCTTCCTCGCTGTTATGTATTCTTTTGTGCGCTAGAAGTGCGTGAAGTGATTTTCCGTAGTCTCTGTGATTTGTGTCTATTTTATATATTAGTGAAATTCTTTATCCTGTTTTTTTTTTAATACTCAGCCCTCAGAAAAGGATAGTTGAAAACTGGAACCGGGAATAGGCATGAATTTCTTCCTTATGGTTAATGATTCACCCCTTGGATAACAATATTACGAATCATATATTTTGAATGACGCGTATAATTTTACCTTTAGGCTTGTGTTTTTTTCATTTTTTTGCCTAGTCTGATTATCTTGAAAAACATCTCGGCTTGTTTGCTTGTATTGATCACGTTATGTCTCAGACATTTACGGAGAATTTTGACTTTTATCCCGCTGAGGAGATGCTATTAATTAAATTTTCAGTTCATTGGTCTCGGCGATTGTGTTCAAGAATTGAAAACGGGCGCTTCATGACACATTTCAAGATAGTGCGACCATTAGGTTTTTAGATCGTCCATGATATGTGCTGGATCGTTGCCGGTGCTTATTTGTGCTTGTACAGGTGCCACCAATTTCTTTTCATTTCGCGTATCCCTGCGTTGAACATTCCACTATTGGAGTATTTAATCATTTGCCTTAGATGCATCTTGAGGATGACTGTGTCACCTGTATTGACGATAAATTTCGTTGTGGTTCTACTAATGGACTTTAGTAAATGCTAGGCGGAACTTTATTTAGCCTTTCCTTTTTACTTGTTAATAGCTGATGTCATAACACCCCATTGCCAGACACCTATTGAGGCGACTTGCGGGTTAGTATTTTTATGTATTAGCAGTGGCGTAATTAGGAATATGCTTTGGGAGAGGGATGGAGGGGCATGGGAGGGGGACCCCCTCCCCGGCAACGGAGTACCGGGGAAATTTTTTTAAAATGACAAGCTTGGAAATATATTTTACATCATTTTAGCGCTTAAAATTTAACTTTAAGCAGATGCAGTTATAATGCGTCAAAAATAGACAAATAGTTTTTTAAAAAATTATTTGTGTGAGGGTTTTGTCTCCTCTATCTATCCTCTCATCCCCCCCATAGTTACGCCACTGTGGATTAGGGCATTGAATTGAATGCGTGGTAGCCGAAGGTCTCTCTTGTAGTAGAATGTTGGTTTTCCTTTCTATAAATTTTTAAAAGCTCGTAAAATAAGACCATTAATCCATTAGGGGGTTTAACTTTTCATTTGATATTTTTTTAAACTAATGTGTGTGGTTGTATATTATATTTGTTTTGCTGAAGGGCCCGGCTATTGGGCTAAATATCAAGGCGTAGATAGCACGTCACAGTTGCGTGAATTGGATGTGATAATTTATTTAATAAATATTGTTACAAGTAGGCTGTTACCTGATGGTTGCATGAAAATTAAAATAAATGAAATGCCTACGTACGTAAGAGCAAAAAGAATCACTTTTTCGGCCGCGCATATTAACTGATTTTTCCCTCCACCTAGTAAGTGGTGGATATCCCTATTTCTGTTGTATTATTCCGTTAAAAAAAGGATAACCTCGGCAATTTTGATAATTTAAATTTACTATTAACAAATTAAATTTGAACTGAATCACTCAAAATTCGCAATTGCCAGATCTCCCTAAGGAACCACAGTGACATTAACAAAGAATCAAGGAGCACTTATTCTCGAAAATTTTAATGTTTACTGGGAAGATTTAAAATTTTTTAAAGGTAAGTCATTCTTCTACTTCATTTATCTAGGCAGGAAAGATTATTTTAGAATTACTTTTTTTCTGTTTCTTGAATGTTATTATGAATTTGTGATCGTGCCATCCTATGTAGCGGGGTGAGTGTAGATTTTCACCTATTTCCTTCCAGACCCATTTTTTTTTAACATAACCTATTTATGACCCCACTTAACCTTTATATGGTTCTCCTTACTGTTAATGGTTTCCATCCCAAACACCCTATCGTAGCTGTGACACTGTCCCCCCTAGAGTATACCTTTTCTATACCTCCCTAGAGTATACCTTTCTGCCTTCCTTTGAATTTTTTTCAAGCTGTGATGTATCAGTTTTACTGTGAGGATCTTACGCTGAATTACCGACGCTGGACGAACCATAGTCATGAAGACCATTTCTTTTCAATTTTTCTCATGATCAAATGCAGCATTTTAACTGATTTTTCCCACCACCTAGTAAGTGGTGGATATCCCTATTTCTGTTGTATTATTCCGTTAAAAAAAGGATAACCTCGGTACATACGCATAGGTTCCTTGTTTTAAATTTATTTCGGTCGTTTAGAGTTGGACGTAATTTCTAGGGCGACCTACCCTGGGAATTGTGCGTGGGAGTCGGTTGGGCGTTTTGGTTGTTCGTGCACCACCCCTTTTCGACACGGGTGGGCGCGAGGGATACCGAGTCAACTAAGGCGGAGTGAAGGTAATCCCATCCCTCGCAACTCACCTCACCTCTGCCATTCTTCGAAGAACCTGTTACACGACTCGTAGTTCAGCACTTTAAAGGCCGTTTTACACGGGGCACGGAATTGCGCTGGTTAGAGCTGCATTAATTTCTAAAATGGCGTGGAATTGCGCGAATGCATGAACGAAATTAGAACGGGCTATTTTGCCGTCTCGCATTCTCGCATGCGTTCTAGCAATTCACCGCTTTACACGACGCAATTTTGAATGCGCCTTCGCACGTACGTCAGATTGCGCAATTACGTGTACCGTGTAAAACGGCCTTAAAACGTGCTCAATTCATAGTTGGAGGTGCCGGGGCACAATTACTCCTTGCAGAAAAGTTTCTCGGGTTTTCCACCGGTTGATGTCGTCCATGTCTCCCGACGTTTCGATCCGCGACTTGCTGATCACCCTCAGGGGATTTTCCGAAGATCCCCTGAGGATGATCAGCAAGTCGCGGATCGAAACGTCGGGAGACATGGACGACATCAACCGGTGGAAAACCCGATAAACTTTTCTGCAACTGATACGCCGGGAAAACCTAAGATCATACACAATTACTCCTGTTTAGTTTTTTTTTTTTTCTTTGTCTAGTTTCTCTTAAATGTTTAAAGAAACGAAAAGTATGCCACCATACCGGGAAATCCCATGTCTAATTTTTTGGTGTGTTTAACCATTTTTCAGCTATTACCAGCAGTGAGGGCCAGAACTAGGAGTTTTGTCAGGGTGGGCAAAGATCAGTTTCCCACTCCCTTACCACTAAAATTTAATGTATCCGTAAGTCTTTTTTTTCCGTAAGTTCCAAGCTATGAAATACTAATTAAATCTGCTATTTTCAAGAACATATTCACTTTTTTGGTTGAAGTATACGAATATTTCCTCTCAATAAAACGTTTTTATTATGGCGCTGTAAAAGTTAATGAAGAGCCCTAAGGGGGCTGTTTATTAAGATATGAGGGTATCATAAATCTTGCTTATAATGTGCCTTTCTTCGCATATTCTGAAAAATCACCGGCGAGTAATAAATAGTACCCCACGAGCAAACGTCCTCCCCTACTCATAGTTGAATGTTGGAAGTTAAATGCTGCTTGCGATCCGACCTCATCTGTGTGCCTATTTCTGGTCGATGAATTTGTGCCGGATGCTATTTATGTTTGAAATGATTGCCCTTGTTTTTGTTTTTAATGTTTCAGGTTTCTTTTAGTGTGGCTTTCCTGGATATTGAACTCATTTTTGAGTTATTTCAGTGATATGCAAGCATGTGGTCACGATGAAAACAAACATGTGATGATGTAAACAATTTCCAACTTAAAATATCTAACTCTCTCCTTCGTTATTTTCGAGTCACATTCTATCGTACAATTTTGTGCGTTAAGACTGAAAGTTGGCAGTACTTGAAATTATTATCTTTATTTATTTGATTATCGCAATTGACTATTAAATATTAATAGAAATCCATTACTCACTGAAAACCTTTCTATATTTACTTACTATGATTGTAGCCGCTCTTCCTTTCCTCGAACTGATGTATTCGAATTTTGGACTTTCAGAGATTCTGCCTTCACGCCGAATTGTACGATAAAAATCCTTATTTTTTATCTTCAGGTCGTATCGTGTTTTAGGTACCATGAATATATACCACATAATGATGAAGCCGTGTATAGTTTTTTGTTGTCTACTATTTTTTGAAATAAACTTTTAATTCAGCTACAAATAATATGCTATTTTAATCATGACCTCCAGACGATACAATTATTTTTCTTCAAAAGATAAGTAAAGTTCTGATAATATTTAGATTTATCTATTAGACGTTATTAGATTTATTTCTTGTATTCAATTATTAGATTCCTGCAAAGGTTTCAATCATTCATTGGTATGGTATTTGGAGGAGGCGACCGACATCTGAGGTCATTTGCGCTATGAGGGAAGGGTAGGTGAGGAAGGGTGGAGAGAAACCCGGCGTCGGCATTAGCCTGCTCTTAACGAAAGGCGCCAAGGGGACCACGGCTTAATGTCCCATCCGACGGACGGAGTGTTGCCCTTGAAATGTCCTCCACACAACATTCAAGCAGGGATCGGGCAGTCTTTGAAAGTTCTCTGCCACTGCCGGTATTTGAACCCGAGCCCGCCGGGTGGGAAGCCAACACTCTAGCCACCACACCAACCCGATCCCCCTAATCATTCATTGCTCGCCCTATGTGACCTTATGTGATTCGGCTACAAATACATTTCTGCCGGTGAGGTTGTAATCGAAAAACCGGTGTGGGGTTAAGGGAAAATAAAAAAAAGTGAATATCGTGGACTCGCCCTGCTGGGGATCTTTCGCGGCGGAACGCGACAGCCGAGAGTGACGTCATCTTTCGCGGAACGTATTTCCCGCTGCGTCTCACGCTCTTCTCCGGAATTAGACTTTCTCCTCTGACGGATCGCGATGGCGTGCCGTCTCGTTTCGCTCGCTGTCCTCGGCACGTTTTGAAGTTGTCACCGTCGGAATATTCCGTCCCGAGAGTCACGCCCGCGTGGGAATGCACTTGCGTTTCAAATAACTCCTTGCCTTGAATTTTTTTTTACTCCATGAAGTTCGGCCCATCAGCGGTCTTTCGACCCGGCAAACCGGACGACTTAAAGTACCGTACTTATTATCTTTTGTTTCTTCGTGAGAGTGAACTTACGGATAAATATCCGCTTGTTCAATTTTGTTGTACTTTTTTATTGAACTACGTAATTAAGTTATCCGGCTCAGTGGCGGCGGGGTGAAGTCCTTGCCTGCCACACTAGAGGTCTCGGGTTCGATTCCCGCCTGTGAAGGTTGCCCCGATGCCTTTAAGCATAGAGTAAGTATATTCTTACTGTATATAGTATATACTTACTCTACGCTATGAGTATCGGCAAAACATCTCTTTTATTTTATTATTTCTGTCAGACGTGAAAATATTGTGTGGTTCTAAGATGATTTCCTCCTTGTGATTCTGAAAGGTATCCGCTCTTAATTGCTCATGTAAACGAAGCCTAGGAAACTGGCGGGGTGTAATCTAATTCTTGTTATAGCTGCCTTACTTTCTGTGAGCTCGAAGATGTTTACGACGAATCACGCCGTTTTTCTTTGTAGGGTTAGTGTTCCATACATTTTATGATGCTACTATTTGAGAACTTCTGGATGTTGCTTACCTATAAATGTGCTGTTATTTTGGGCTTTTTTTTCTTCTCGTAATTTATTTCTCCCACTACGGAGGTGTGTTTAAAGAAATTGGCACATTACTCTGGATTTCCGTATCTATGGATTCTACGGCGTTGCTAAACTCTTGTGTTTAAATGGGGCTCGATAAATGTTCCAGTATTTTTTTTATTACTGTATGGTCTATTTTCACATAGTAAAACATTTCACGCTGAACAGCTGTACAAGCCATTATCATTGGATTGTTATTCTTACCTAGGACAAGCCACGTTAGATAATATTATAATTTTTATAGCATATATTTTGCCTGGAACATGGAATTTCGGGATTAGTTATTTTTCCTCTTCCCAATATTCGGATTTTAGTATTTTCATTCACATTACCTTTGCCATGTATATTGTATTATGAATTTTTCTGCAATTTTGTCCACAAATAATACTATCGTAATTCCGCATCAGTAATAATTCTTTTTTTTTAAGTTTAAGATTTTCTATTCGCTGTTGAAAGGGAGAGCAATGAATGATTGAAACTTTTGCATAAATCTAATTTTTATTTTATTCTTTATTTTATTTATTTTATTTTCAAATCACCAAACAGCTTATATTAGCCATTTTACATCGGGGTATTCAACAAATTTAACAGGTACACGAACAACCATGCCCTGGACTAGAATTTGATATTATACATGGCAGTATACGCGTTTTTGCACTTGATACATATTCCCTTTATTGCGATGGCCCTACATAGATAGATCGACTTTTTTTTCGCTAAAGGTGATTGCATGCCATCATTCTCGTTTTGATGGGCGCGGTAAAATAATGGGGCCTCCATAAAATATAGACGCATCTTCAATCATCGTGAGTTGATTCCGTAGTTGGAGTGAAATATGTGCTTCGTACACTCATGCTCTCTACCGGCGCAGTAAATATTTTCGATCGTAAAAGTCATTTGTAACTTTCCTCAGAGATCAGCTCTTTGGTATTCTGGGGGAGAGATGTATGCATTAGCCTTATAGTACTGGCGGACCCATGCCATTAAGGAGCTCATTGCCCCGTGGAGGCCTCGTGATGTATGGCCCTTATGGTCTTTTTTATTTCAATTTTCACGCGTACATGGGGAGAGTTGATATTTCTCTTGCCGGCTCAAAGTGTATACCTCCAGGCAAATTTTCGTTTTTTTTGCCACAAATGCTGTAGATCTTTAAGTTCTTTGTGAGATTAGGTAAGGAGCGAATTCTGCAATCGCCATCCGTTAAAGTTATTCAGCTAAGGCTGTTAATATTCATGGCAAATAGGTCTTCGCGTAACTTTGTATCCAATTTAAATGGGTTACTTAACATTAAATCATAGCGAAGTGTGCGTTTTGGTATTGATGTTCGTATGTGTTGGTGCTTGAGACGAAAGTATTTCTATTATTCGGTATGAGCCTATAAACCAGTGCAATTGAAAATAAATATTTTTCTTTTGTTCATTTGGACGGTTCTCTATTGGTTCAATTAGTTTCAGATCCTAGCCGTCTCGCAACGTGTTCCTCGGCCTTAGTTCGCAAAAATTATTAAGAAATATACGTGCATAATTTTATAGTGGATGATTCTCTAGGCAACGTGAGTGCATGTTTTGGAAATTATTATTTTAGTTTTTCTATGGATTTAAGTTAAAACCTTAACCCTCCTGATATAATTTTTGCCGAAATAACTGGGCATCGATTTGGTCGCCTTATATATAAAAATATCTTATCCTTAGTGTTGCCATGAGACAAGCTCATACCCCAGTTGGAATCGCAAATGCCAATCATATTGCATGTCTAGCTATTACCTTTATCATCTTTAGAACCGCAGTGAATTGGCCATTGGTATTAAGGCTGTTTGATGCAACCCTCAAGTTCTGTTTCTATACTGTTTGTATACTATTTTCGTCCTTTTTATTCTTTGTTGA
The DNA here is from genome assembly GCF_921293095.1 of Ischnura elegans. Classification (NCBI taxonomy): domain Eukaryota; kingdom Metazoa; phylum Arthropoda; class Insecta; order Odonata; family Coenagrionidae; genus Ischnura; species Ischnura elegans. The sequence continues at coordinate 21,584,175 of NC_060255.1, forward strand.
TTTTAATTACTCTGTAACTTTTTTATATTAAAAAAAATGTTTTGTTTGAATGGGTCATCCATTTTTGTTAATTCAATTCTACTACGAAAAAAAACTGGAAATTTCCTCGTAACGCTAAAATTCTTTTATGGTGATATTTTTTCCGTATTCGCTGCTGATCTCTTTGGCGATGATGGTTAATAAACCTTAGACCTGTCTCTGGCCGTTTTCGATGGAAAATTTTCGCTGTATTGGTTGGCTTCAACAAGTATGTGAGTCAAATGAAATAAATTTTCTACAATCTGTTCATTCAGGCGTTATATAGTGGAAGTTCGACTTATTGCAATTCAATGAATTTGAAATTTGCCACAATAATTATTATTTTCATTTATTTCGTTTGATAATGGATTGCATTTTCATTTTAGAGTGAAGAAAGATTAATAAGGGTACAATTTAGTTGACTATTAAATTAATATATCTATGTATTGAATTCTTCTCCGATGGCCTGCCTCCCGTTAATATAAGTGTTATTGGCTGTCGATTTTGTCAGTTTTTTTCTAAAGCGATGTCATTTTTGTATGTTCTTTGCTGGCATTATATCTGTCAATTATTTTAGCGTCACTTATAGCTGCCATATTTAAGTGAAGGTATAAGTATAGTTAACTGAAGTATATTTCATTTCCTTAATCTTTCATTCTCAAATATCTCCCACGTGATTGTTGGTTAGATTTTGTATGCATACTCGAGTAAGGGTGGGAAATGGCATTCTCTACTTCATCCCACATGGATTTCAGCTAGCCTTTTTATAAAATCGCACTCTAGAGGTGAAAATGGATTGCACCATTTACTTCGGGACGACATTGTACATAGGTAGTCCATGTTTTATGCCAAATACATTCACGTCATTGCACAGCGGGACATCCGAAACCTAATCGCATACGTTTGTGGTTTATTTCCAGCCACATTACTATTTTGCAAGAGGAGAGATAGTGGTCATGCATTGGGAATCAGTCGCCAGGGTATTTTCGTGAACCGACTCACCTTGAGTGGGATATTGCCCGAACCGTTACTCAAGTGGAGCATTGCAAGGTCCTAGCGGTTGTTTTGGTCCCTGAATTGAGGATGTGGTTTGTGGGCTTCCGATTTTAAAACGGGTAAATGTTTGCTGGTCGACTGTTTGGAAGACAGAAGTAACCATAAGGCCAAGGCCAGGTATAGAGGAGATGAAAGCAAGTCCGTCTTTTCTTCGTTCACCTTCCTCGGAACTGAGTTATATCCGTCTTGGCTGAATTGCTCATCTGTGGTGAGTTCCGCATGGGTTGGGGATTTTTTACCTTTCACTTTTTCTTTCCGATTACCTGTAAAGAGTTCTTACACCTTCTGGAATGAATTCTTGTGCCCTTTCTCATACTAGCCGCCCTTCTATCTTATTATTTTTGTTCGTTGTTACCTTTTTCGGTCATAGAACTCATGGGTTGGGGAATTTAACGGGAACACTGAGGCGATTTTAACGATGATCATCATGATTTAATTATGATGAATTTTACGCATTCAAATCTAACCGATGAAGAACAAAAAAAACTGGAAAATATGAAATTTTTACTACCGATAAATTTAAAATTTGAGTCGCTGAGTCGTTTACGTTACTTAGTTACTTTATCAAATTGTATAAATACTCATAAAAATATACTTATAATTTCTCAAGCATTAACCGGTACGCTCTAATTATACTCATTTTCGTATTGGTTTATAGCGTGACTTCCAGCATTCTTAACGGTAATTGAACGTGATCTGTGTCTATTCCTTTCCTTTAAACGACTTAATAAGTGAAATTTTCACTTCAGGAGCGCGTCTTGCTGCATCATCACGTCTTTAACTTCTTTCTTTTCTGTGATTCGCCAAAAGAGAATGGAACAATTTTTGTTAAAGTCAGAAAAACGATTACATATCATTTCATGACGTGGGGAAAGGAGTTATGTTTTTTTTTTTTATTATAGGCCAATGCATTTCTCTTGCACACCAATTTGCAAATCGCCCATTTCTAAGCCATGTTCCACGATTTAGTCTTCATCTCCGGAGTGGTTGCTAGCGTGACCTCCAGAATTTTTAACAGTGAGTGAGCGTGATCTGTGTCTATTATTTACCTTTAAACGACATAATTAGGTAACTTTTCACTCTTTGATCAGCTTGTGGACACAATACTAGAACACACGTGACACATACATGTAACTTCATCAATCGAATAGCAAGAATTCAAGCGTTAATCGACTCGTAGTCTCATAAGGCAATACACGATTCTTTCAATCAGGGGTATAATTAATTTAAACAACTCAGCAACTCAGCTTTGAAATTTATCTGTAGTTATTACGAAAATATATCATATATTCCAGTTTTTTCGTGTTCCGCCTCGGTTAGGTTTGAATTCGTGCATTTCGTTGATTCTCCAAGTTAAAATCGCCTCTGTGCTCAAGTGATATATGTATCATTGCACTCATCTTCTGGTGGTGAATATTCCATGTTTGTAATTTTTATGTTGCCATCACGTTACTTTAACCCTTCAAAATCTGTTGGTACCAAAGCAACTAACGAAAAATGAGTTTGGTGCTCCCCCTATCAATACGTTGAGTCACTGCTGCTGACAGAAATAGATGATGGATTCAGTCAAGCACTCATCTATTAAGTACACATTTCAGTGAACAATAAAACAGTATTTCTGTGAATGTGGACTAGAATATTTTATCTGGCAGCAATCTCGCATTCAATGCCTTGCGGAAAAATTTCATTGAGAGGAATTGGTGTAGTTTGTGAAAAAAATTGTTATGCATTGTTCGTAAAAAGTTTAAGATTGTTTTTGTTTGTATTTTTTGTCTGAGTTACCTAATTTGTCCTCTTGTCATTCAATCTTCGTTTTTTCTCATTTTTTCGAGCGGGTTAATTTCCTTTTCCATCGAAGCTAACTCGTTTTACTGAAGAATTTGTGAAATTATCTCATGCAATAACTCACTGCCAATTTTTTTGCCGGCTCTGTGAAAACGAGTTTTCCTTCTCCCGGCTTGAAGTTAATGCCTCTCCTGGGAGTACATTTGTGTCCGTTCCTTGCACTTTTGTTCTCGCGTTTTTACAATGGGGGTGGAGTAATTTATTGCTCCTCGAAATCATGGCTTTGAGAGTTTTGCATGATTGGTTCATCGAATACAATTTTAATTACTTTTATATTTCGGTTTAATTGGCTAAATTTTTTCAACTACCATTAGGGAATTAGGAAATATTAAATGCGTGAAGTTCACTCACCTGTGGCCTAGTGCGGGGTGAGCTCTAACCTCTGTTACCCAAACCAACGTACGGGTTGAGTCACTGAGTTAGTGACTGTAAATATATATTCGCTGATTTGCAATTCGGTGGCGAACGTAAATGCTTTATTCTTTTTCAACTCAAAGAGTGTGGATTACGAATCACTCTTTTGTTAATGGATGATCAATCGGTTCTAGAACGAGAATTTATTCTCAACTCTAGGATTCATGGCACCAGTTGTGATGCAAGTAGGCACTGTTAGGGGTCGCAGTGTGTAATTACCTTTCAGGTCTCACAATGGTTCCAGGGCGTCGGCATGAAAGCATAGAGAAACGAATTTCACGGAGCTTGGGTGACAATGATTGCTACCTCCTCTTCCGTGGCCTAAATTACGTCTCGAGTTGGTCGGTGGGAAACGCCCTTTACAACGAGTAGGTACTCTGGACAACTATCATAAGTTTATCCCACAGTCAACTGTAGGAATCTCCATTCATGATACTGTGATAAATTGTGTAATATTGCTTTGTACTAGATATGTTGGGGTTGATGCGTTTACTTTGAATGACTCAGATAAATTTTACATTTGTTTTTATACACGATATAATTCTGTTTCATTTTACGAAGTTCATTATTTATTTTAGTTGCTTTTTGATTCTTTAGTGTTTTGTGTTTAGTCGGTGCCTTGGTGATGGAGGAAAACAAAGGATTGTTGTGCCAAAAGCCATATTGAGATGTAAGGAATAAAAAGAAACGATTTGAAGTCAAGTGATTTTGAAGTTTTTATAATCGCTTTGATACATTAGGATGGACGGGCTGGCTCTCGAAATGCTTTAATTAATAATTGAATCGTCCTTTTTGGCGCCCGATTCTTTCTACCATTGTGCGAATTTCTTCCCCAAATAACTTCGTAATGTGTAATATGTCTCAGAAAACATCAAAATGGGAGATTTCTTCTATTGATTTGTTAATCGAGTAATTATCATTGCTGGGGTTTACCCGTCGTGGGTGTTTCGTATGATAGTCGGAATATAGCTCATAGAGCTCGTGTGTGCTATTGGTGCAACCAACAACAGTGCAGCACTTTGCGCTATAACCATGTGTATGTGTGCCCAATATTCTAATTTTTGTGTATTTCGACGTAATTATAACCTAGACTGACAATAACAATAACTCTGTCAATATTCATGAAGATGACTACAATGGAAAGGTAAATGAACTTCTACCAGACAGCCTAATGTACAGACCTAAGATTTGCTACAAAATACTTCCTCTGATAAATAATAAAATTTAGTGTGTTACTGCATAGTAGTATTAATTTTGTTATGTTCTTTAATTGAATTTTAATGCCTCTCAGGAGCTAAATATACAATGCTCTCTCGGTAATCCGGCTGATATCGGATCAGAGTACTGCCGGATTACTGGAAATCACTAATAATGACGCAATTAAATAACAAAGACTATGTTTTATTGTATAAATTCATGTATATGTATTGTATTATTCACCATATTAGTACTTACACGCTATTAAATTTTTAACGTAAAGTAAAACTATAGTAAAGAAATATTAAAATTACATGACAGTATTGTATTGTTTCGTATCAATAGTCCACCGGACTATTCGTCCATATCTTCCCTGTCAGTCAGCGTTACTTCAATTATTTTTTAAGTTGGACTAGGCTCACCTGCGAAGTAGACTACTCGAAATTACCGAGCTACCCAATTGGTAGCTGCTTATATGAAACCGCACCATTGCTGGCAGGGCCGGAAAAGTGAATTGCGGGATAATAGAGGGAGTACTGTATATTACTAATTTAAGAATGCCGGGACTACACCTTATCCGCTATAGTCCTCAAATTTCCACAGGGAAGAATGACGCCTCGGTAACTTAACTGGCTTAAGCATTCGACCGGAAATCGGGAGATCCGGGTTCGAATCCTGGTCAATGCGATTGATTTTTTCTCTGTGGATTTTTCGCACTGTATATTACTATGGACCGAGTTTCAAGAAGGTTGAAAAATACGATTAATATTTAGGCCTATTAATTATATTTCGATCCACCGTTTAGGTATCCTTATGCTATCCACATACATTATAATCATCATCTCTCTTCCCCTTTTATGTAGTTTCATTCTGTCTCTCTCACGGTCTTCAACATCATGTCGTCACTTATACATAGACCACTTACACCATCTATAACCTCTTAATCTCGAGTAGGGACCTCTTCTCATCCACCATGGCGATCATTTCTTTTTGTCTTTTCCTCTCCATTCATCTCACGTCCTCCTATCCTCTTACACACTCACGCGTCACGATGTTCTCAGTGTCACTCCGAAAGAAATCTATTCTCAATTACTAAGCGTAGCGTTCAGGTTCCGTGTCTCTAGCGGCTCCCATGTCAGCCTAATTCGTTTTACATTGGTGTAACGCTTTCTGTACGCCCATAGCCCGTTTTTGACGAATCGCGCAGCTTTCCTTTGTATTTTTATTGAGTTCACGGATTAATTCTTTATGCGCCGGAACCCATGCGCTCGCTGTACATCCACGGTGTGGGCGGACGTGTTGAAAATAGCGCCTCTCTCTTAATTTTTCAACCGAAAATCTTCCCACTACACGCTTGACGAATCCTTGCTTCTTCAGGACCCTGCCACAAGTATTTCTCACGTGTGCTCCCAACGATAGGTTCGAACCATGTGAACCGAACTTAGTACCAGGCTCTTAATTATTTATTTATTCCCATGCCACCGAATACAGCACATATTGGCATTTTGCATCGGGGTGTCCAACAAATTTCACACTTACACATGCATGAACAACCATGCCCTCCATAGGAGCAAACGACCGAGGTGGAACTCGAACCCTCGACCTCTTGTTCGGCAGGCCAGAACTTTTCCCTGCCGCCAACGAGGCCGGCTAATTATTGTTTTCCTCGTAATTTTTTAAAGATGGTTTTCTACCATAACCTCTTTGTTTTAATAGAGTAGATTGGTAGCTATTTTGAGGTGTCGATCGAGTGTCATTTGCTTCATTGGGAAAGGGTGGTGAACGTATAGTGGATAGACAGCCGTCGTCTGTCGGCATTTGCCTGCCCTTCACGAAGGCTCCAAAGGGAACCCCAGTTGTATAGCATCCCATCCGACGGACTGAGTGCTGAACTTGTACACCTCTGCGCGAAGGTAGTTGTGATATCTCAGCTGCGGCCGAAATTTGTACTCGACTGGCCGGGCCGCGGCCCCACGGCAAGGAAAGTCAACAGGTTAACCATCACTCACACACAATCCCTTTTTCATGATTTCCCCTCTCTTCACATTTCCTAAGCCAACCTATATTCAGTCTTTCTCTCTCCCATACATTACTTTTTTAGAGACTTTCCGCCTTGTACAACACCATTACGTGTACGTACCTACGTATGACTTCTATTGACATCTCATCCTTTTTAATTGATAGAGGGAACGAGGATTCATAAATGGTGAAGAGAGAGGATTATAATTTAAAGGTATGCCGATATCAGGTAGAGAGAGGTGGATCGAAATATAATTTATTTACCAAGGTATTAATTGTATTTTTTAGCCTTCCTTTGAGTAGGTACCCTTTACTGGATCTCTCAACGCTCTTCAGTACATTAAAGAGGCAGCTTAGAAAAGCCGCCTTCTCCTGATTCTTAATTTGTTATCCTTTTTATGATTTTCTATTGTTTATATTTGTAAAAAATCCAGGTTATAAGTTTTATATTTAATGTAACCCACAAATGGGCAGTTATTGAACAATTAAATTAATAATTTAATTAAATGTCGTAGAACGTACAAGTTATCTATCGCAAGAAGCCTTGATGTGTGAACTCGCGGGGGTGCTGTGGATCTGCGATGATCAATAAATTGTTCCTTACGATCAGAGCTTATTGTGTTGGTGGGGAGTGTTGTTGCTCGGTAACCAACTTTCGGTTCTATCTTCATGCGGGTGCTCTCTTCATTTTCCAGCTGTGGCAAGCGTCGAGGCATAATGGGGAGTGCCCTAACGAGAATGCTCTGTGAGATATATGTGTGTATGGGGTCTGGTTGACAGGTCTTTTTAAAAGAGCGGTGGTTCGTCTGTGGAGGGCGGCAAAAGTGTTGAGAAAAGGCTTTGAGTGGCTCCGAGGGCGTCTCCACTCACTGGAAATAAAAAAGGGTGGGAAAACAACCCATGATCCTCTCTCGGAGACTTCACGAGTGTCGGAGGGACTGTTGCTGCCTGGGTTTCGTGAGGAGCCGAGGTTGAGACGGTAGTAGGGGATGCCTTGAGCTGTTTTTAGAAGAAAAGGGTTTAACAAGCCCGTTTGTTCAGAACTCCTTGAGTGGGTTCTCTTTCTCTCTAGTGCGGGCCCGACTTTGAGAGAGAGTGACACTACTCACGCTCAAGTGGCACTTACATTGCTGCAGAGGAGTGGAGTGGTGTTCTCAATGAGCCCACGATTATTTTTTTCGACATCGAATTACGGTTCCATTATCCAGTATTGTTCAATCTTGATATGTCGGCCTCGGTGGCGGCGGGGTAACGTTTTCGCCTGCCAAACAAGAGGTCGCGGGTTCGAGTCCCGCCTGGGTAGGTTTCCCCGGTCCAGGGCATGGTTGTTTGTGTACGTTTACTTGTTACATTCGTTGAACACCCCGGTGTAAAATGGCCAATAAGAGCTGTATCCGGTGGTTTGAGAATAAAATAAAATTAAAATAAATGTCGAATTTTCTCGTGTAGTTAAAAAAGCATCCATTTACAGTTTTTTCCAGCGAGGAGGGGAAACTAATATTTGGGGAAAAAATCTTGAATCATAGCTGTATGAATCAAATTAATTTGTGTTTTCTTTAAAGTGCTGCAAAATTGATTCATGAATTATCGCAACTGAATCCCTTTCATATTTACACCCTCTTTTTTATTTCTTATAATTGGTGTCATATGTGAATAATCAGTACGGCTTTCCTTTGTATTTTATTAAGTTCACGGATTCAGTCGTTTTGTTCCCGATTCCGTATGATCGCTCCGTATCCAAAGTGTGGTCGGACGAGTGCGAAGTGGGACCTCTGAAATCACTCGGAATTCTCAATCAATTGGATCTGATTAATTTTTTACGTATTTATTGATATCTGAAGAATCGCTTATGTTTTCCTCGGCGAGAAACTACGTGGGCGAACATTCTTGCAGAAGCCCCTAAGTTTCCTCAAATTTCTTCTCTTGTTTTCGGAGTAATTTCCTCCCATATTTCCTTATTTCTTCTAAGAATCCTAAAAAAAATATCCTCGCTATGAGTTTCCTTGTCGGTTTGGTGCTAAGTGTCTTGCCTCTTTTTTTATTGGTTGTCTTCGATTTGCAATGGTGATAGATCCATTCATCCACTTCTATTGTCGATGGCTTAATTATTGTGAACCGCTTGTGGCGACCGTTTAGCGTCTATTTGGAGAGGTTGGTGATGAATGCTTCCTGCATTCTAACGACCTATCCTTAAAAGCGGGAGGCCTCGTGCTATCTTCGAAATCGTGGCCAATCCTATTGTGTCCGGTCCGCTGTGACGGAAATAGCAGGTTTTTTCCGTGCGCGAAGTTCTTCCGCCTTCGGGAGGATGTGATGTATCCTGTTGCGTCGTTCAGTTGCAGCGCTGCAGTGTTCCGTTTTAAATAGCCCTACCCCAAAAAAATTGAGTTTGACATTTGCATTTGGAGAAGCAAGCAGTGCCATGTGTCATTCCACTCCGTAGCCTGGCATAATTTTATAGAATTGGAATGATCTTGTCGTATTTAAGTACGCTGTGTTCCGTGAAACACGGAGACATTATTTTTACAATTTTTTATCGAAATTCATATATCCGTCAAACTCTATGTGCTCTCGGTTGGGGTGTGCGTGGCCATTATGGTAATTATTCCGATCCGTTTTCATAACCACCTGTAGAACAACTTAACTGTAGATGTTGATATCTTGTGGTGTCACGTTCAGACTGTAAAACGGAGCTTCGCAGTTTTTTATTCTCCGATCCAGGTTTCGTCAGACTTCGTCATTTTCAAGGTAGAATTACGCATAATACGAGATTATTTATAAAATTGTTTTGGCGGTGGGGGAAGTTATAAATGGTCCCTTTCAAGCATTCTAATTGTGTGCCTGTGATGATTTCGCAAATATTAGTACAAATTTTTTTAAGGCTAAAACCACCCGAAACTGATGACGATATAATTGCAATTTGCCCCATCTAATGGAGTTACTGAGCTATATAACATTTATTTGTGGAATTATCCTCTCATTTTGGTGATGGTTATGTATTCTCTTTGGTTCATAAAATCGGGAAAGAAAATGAAGTGCATTTATTCCATAAAATTGATTTTTACCCTGTTTATTTTTTACCTACCTTCGATTAATTTCGTGCGTAGTCCGATTGTAGCTGACAGTCATTCGGTGGTTAATTAAATTGCGTTTGAGTTCATTGCAATACTTAGGTCCTGAAGTATAAACCTCGATAGTGATCCCTAATATGAAAACAGATGACCGTTTGTGGGTATAATGTCTTCTCAAGAGGTAGTGGAGTGTTCGGAAAGCCAGTGGATTTTCGTCTTGGGAGTAATGTTTCACCTCTATAAATTCTCATCCGAGCCTTTTCCAAACTAATCGCCGCGGCATTCCTCGTTGTTACGGCCACCATTAGTTTGAAGTGAGTAGCATCGGTCACGCCTCGTTCTTCCACTCCATTCCCTGCCTGCTGGACCATTCCTCTCAATTAAAAGGGTCACATCCCAGCTACCAAGACGTGACCCCCGTCTCTTGCGCACGAGTGTCGTTTGCTTTCATTTGTTCTTGCTTCATTTGTTTCTCGTAGGTGATGCACTCTTCTCGGTTTATATCTCCTTGGATAATGAAGACTGTGTGTTAATAAATGGAAACTAGAGTCTCTTTCTTTGGGTATTTTAATTAAAATCATGTTTTCATAGTTATTTCCACGTATACCGGTAGGATATATTCAGCGGCGCCAGACGAGATGCTGTGGAACATGTTACGGGAATTAATAAAGAAAAAATGTGAAATGCCCACTCAGACTTGTAATTGAGTACAACTCGTTTTTGCGACGAAAAAGCGTTGAAACGCGTTGTACTCAATTTAAAATCTAAGTGGGAATTGCAAAATCTTTTCTTTATTAATTCTCATACCGGTGAAATTTTCGAGATATGGACCGTATTCTTAGATGAAAGACAAACATTATAATTAATTACGCTATAGCAGTCGCAACTTGTCGATAGTAAATAAAAGTTTGTGGAACAGTATTGGGTTTTTGCTTCACCATGAATATCTCATCGTTCCACCAGGTCACGCCAAAGTCAATTGATTTCATCCACTGAATTTAATTTCGCACTAGACTTACGTGGGACCCTCACCCTGGAATCTTTCTTCCATCCATTCCTCGCGCGAGACCCTAGAAAAACTACCTTTTCTACCATAACCCTCAATATTCCGACTCCCAAACCCCACCCTTCCTCCTACACACTCTCCTTTATCAGGAGGACATAGTTAAGGAAGAAATTGGCTGCATATGATGCATCTACATCTACATAATACCCTGCGAGCCACCTCTAGGGTGCTTGGTAGGGGGTGATCAATCACCAGGATGCAGCATGCAATTGCATTCCCAGAAGCACACCACACGGTCCAAAAAACGTCAAGCATACTAACAAATTATACTACCACATGCAGTTAAAAATAACAATAAAATTCAAAAACATGAATCAAGGTATACTAAAGTTAGTAGGCTACACTACAAGCAATCTAATTTATTTGTGAGATCTAGCGCTGCCGTTATAATCTCCTATTGCTCATGGAAAAAAAGACATTCTGAATCAGTCTGTTCTACAATCTATCTCTCTTATTTTATTTATATTATATGATCTTTCGTAGTATGTTGAGGTTCGTAAGATATGGCTAACTTCGTTAGAAAAGACACTGCTCTTGAATTTATGTAAAAGGTTTAGTCTGCGGTCTTTAGTTTCAATCTGCGGTCCGACAGAGATTCCCATCCGAGTTTATCTAAGAGGTCAGTTACACTAACAAGACTATCGTAAAGACTTTTCACGTATCTGGCAACTCTTCGTTGCACGCGTTCTTATTCTGTAATTAGGCCTTTTTCATGAGGGCCCCAAACACTGGCAGCGTATTCTAAATGGGGTCTAACGAGGGAGAAGTAGCTAATTTCTCTTACTTTGTCGTCACACTTTCCTAGTATTCTTTTAACAAAACCCATTTTACGGATGCACCTGAAAATGTTGTTTTTCGTAAAGTTAAATCGTTTTTTTTTTTGAAGCGAATGCAGAGATTTTTTCCGTCATTTCGGAAGACCTTAATTATAAATGCTAAGAAAATAAATGTTTACGAGCATCGGCCTGAAGTCGTTACTAGCATAATGTTATATTTCCCCTTATAATTTGCATCTACCAGCACGCCATTAGTCGATTCTGCCCGCATTCAAAAGAAAATTTCACTGATATTGAGACGAGTCGGGTTGTTGAACCGTGCCAATCAGTTGGTGGATTATACACATATATCCTTCGAGGCCATTAGCCGTACTGTGCTTGCCAATTTTGAGGCTACGTGGTAGTATGGCAGTTTTCATTCCTATTACCTGCCTTTGGATCAGAGATAAGCACCTTTGACATTATTTTTGTATTTATCATCATTAAAAATGTATTCATTGATTTTCTGCTTTAAGTTAGCTTTGGTAAAAGAGACTTTGACGGTTTTTATTTCGTTCAGCTCAAAAAGTTGTACTTAATGCATATTTGCTAATAGAAAAATGTGTATGAGCCTAGAAGCGTTATCCTAAGGTGTCAACTAATATTTCGGTTACCTCCTGTAAGAACAGTAAATTATGTATACCAGTTATCCTTTTATTATAGGTTGCGATGGATATTTTATCATGTATCATTCTAATATCGCGTTTTAATGCTTAGTGTTGAATGTCAGTAGACAAAAACACAATTTTTACTTAATTTTCCTTAGAATCTCTTAAAGAAGACTCATTATGATCATTTATGTTGTTTTGGAATATCGTGATCGGGAAATGGTGCGAATCCCTTGTCACACGATGTAATCTTATTAAAGATCAAAATGTCTGAGAAGATTCGCTACGCAAATTGTTAAGCGAATTAGGCTAGGAGCCGCTAGACTCGGAGGTTGCGCTCTAGGCTTAGATAGTTTGAGTAATTAAGTAAAAATTTCTGTGAGAGCGTCACGCTGAACATCATATTAGAACCTCACTTTATTTATAAAATCGTCTCAGGCTTGATTTGGTGGAAGTTCGATATATCCATGGTGATAGAACACAAATGGTAATTTTCGCTTTTTTAATTCCAAAACTCAACAACCGACCCAGGTTTCAACACATTGTGTTATTTTCAAGGCTTAGCGGCTTGTGTTCTAACACCCCCCACCATACGCTTATTGAGGCTGTTTGCGGGGGCGGTACGTAAATGTGAATGAGGTCTCCGATCTTATTTTTCCGTTGGACCTGCGTTTATGGTGAAGATATATTTTGCGTGACCGAGTTCACGCCTTTTTTTTATTTCGGTGAACTCTCCTTACCTAAGTCATGCGAAAATGACACAATTTTTTATGTATACCGGGACTAGCCACGGTGATATATTTACGGAGTCACCCGCAATGCACAAATTGTGCGAAAAATCCACAGGGAAAGAAATCATTTGACTTGACCGGGTATCGAACCCGGATACCCCGATTTCCGGTCGAATGCTTAAGCCAGTTAAGCTACCGAGGCATCATTCTCCCCCGTGGAAATTTGAGCACTCGACCGGAAATCGAGGGATCCGGGTTCGAATCCCGGTCAAGGTGAATGATTTTTTTCCCTGCGGATTTTTTGGCGCAAATGACCGAATGTGTTGAAACCTGTGTCGGTTGTTGAGGTTTGGAATTGAAAAGTGTGGATATTACTGTTTGTATTCTTTCATGATGGACTCATTGTATTTCCAGGTCCGAAAGAAACGATCTAAAGGGAGAGGTTTGAGAATTCATTTTTCCCCGAACATTAATGGACTTAAATAAATGCTAGGTGGAACTTTGTTTCAGCATGTCCTTTTTATTTGTCAACGGCTTGTGTTCTAACACCCCCCCACCATACGCTTATTGAGGCGGCTTGCGGGACGGTACGTAGATTTAGGTGAGATCTCCGATTTTATTTTACCGTGAGACCTGGACTTATGGTGAAGATGTATTTTGCGTGACCGAGTTCACGTATTTTTCATTTCGGTGAACTCTCCTTGCCTAAGTCATGCGATGTTACCGACTTTCCTCAGAACGCATTATGGGAATTGAACAGCCTGGTGCCTGGGGGTCTTTCTTCCCACGCTCCGCCGCCTGGTTCCCGAGGTGAAGGTGCGAATAGTATACCAGTTGCAACGTGTTCAAAGGTTATCGACGTACGGCGGAAGTAGCCTTGGAAAGAATTTGACCGAGAGAAGGTCGTTGACGGACACCCAGCCGGGAGACGCGTCGCGATCGCGTGTACCTTCCTGTGACCGCATGAGACGCGATTCTTGGTTTCAGTCCTTAAGTTTTGGCAAAAAACTATATGTCAATTACAGGAATACATCTTTAACTCGTCACTACATATACTGAAAAGAAAAGAAACCTTGTGTCTGAATAGTATGTAAATATATTCTACCAGTTATGTTATCTACCGGTCAAGTTATTAAGAAGGCAGGGATGTAATTTTTTTAAATCATCACCGCGCGCCTAAAAGGCCTTAAATCGTTTAGTTTTTATTTTTTTTCGCTCATTTAAAATTATTTAAGCCCTTAATAACGGGGAAAATTTAACGAACAACATTGCAAACACCAAGCGGGACTCGAACGTGCGTCCTTCAGATTGACAGGCGAAGACTTTACCTCTCCGCCACCGTGTGTATCCAAGTGTCGTAAAGAGAAAAAAATACGGCCAAGTACCACCATAAAATATTTCGTGATTAACTAGCAGAACAATCAATTTGCTCTAGTGCCGGATAAGTGCCGCTGAAATGATATTTGCGCGACAGACATTAAATGAAAATTAAAGGGATATAAGGATTCCGCATTTGACACAATTCTCTCCCCTCACTGATTAACACTATATGTACTTCTTCCTACTACCCGTTGGGCCCCTGAATAGACGTATGGCGAGGGTATGTTAGGACACCAGACGAGTACAAAAATGAGGTGCGCATTGGAGCGAATAGCTTTGTCCAATCTAGCAATTATTCAAGTCCCCTATCGCTCGTTTAAGGAACGAATTCCTACACCTAACCATTCGGAAAAATATCTCAAATTGTATTGTTTCTGTATATTCTGTAAACTCAATATTTTGAGTTTCGAAGGCGGTGAACGTGACAATACAAGTCCTTATGGATACGGTGGGCGTTTTAATCAATAGTTTTTTCAATCAATTTCTGCCAGGTACTGTTAGCATTTTAGTCTAACGAACGGGTAATTTGTTGTAACCGTTTTTGGTGACAGCTTTCTCGATCCGGTTAATGGGATTATCAATGAAAAGTTTGCAAGAAGTGACATAAGGATCGTGCGAGAAGTAAAATGTCTTGAATATAAACAAATCACAATAAGATAAACAAATCATAATTTGCCCCTGGAGATGATGATGATTCATTGAAACCCGGGTCTTGCTCTGTAAAATATAAGTGATATGAGTAATTGTGTGATATCCAGGAAAACTTAAAATGCCTTGAGACATAGTTTCTATTCCTTCAATGACCCTTTCTCACTTGCGAAGATGATGATGTGATTCAGACTCAATGGTCCGGAGCATATTGTATAGCTGGACATGAGTTAATCTGTCGTGTGACTTGTTAACCCCATTTACTTATGTGAAAGATGGAGGAGAAACGATATTTCGTGGAAGTTAAAATCGAGTCGGTTTTTTCCGTGAAATAGTTAGCTCGCTGAAGGTAGGATTTCGCGGAAATTATGCTGTCCTTGAGCCACTCTTGGAATTTTTGAGAGAAGCTGTTTATGGGGTTTATTTTTAAGATTTACACTTTTCCTTGACCATTCCCACTTTCGTCCAAGACATGCATGATCTATTGTGGTAACTTTGATGATTCTACGAAAGATGATTCTCATGTCGAACAGGTTCATGATTATCGTACTCGAGGATAACTAAGGTTTTCTGAGGTCGGGAATCCCGGGAAGTCAGCTTCCCAAGGGAGCCACGTATGGAATGGCTTTAGTATCCCAAAACGTTTCTCATAAAATAAAATGGCAACAACGATATCACGGATCTTTTTTTCCGGGGAAACGGGATCTACGTAGTTTAGTCGCTAGAACTATCATAGCATTATATGCACTTGTCTATGGGTTCCGCGGTACAGCGACTTCTTTTTAATTTATGTTTTTAAATAGACTTCATCGATAACATTTCACCACCGCAAGTACAATTTCAGTGTCGACGAGGCAAACACACATAAATAGTCTAAAGTACTTCTTCTTGAATACCTTTTCTCTGACCTGCTGACGAACTTGCAGTGCAGCGAAAATTTTGACAAAAAGTACGAGATTTTCTTTTTAAATGTTAGTTTTCTACATTGGTATTGACATTTTCAAAGAGATTGATATAAATAGAACTGGTATTTTACGTAGTTTTCACATAGTCCTCCTACGTAAGTCATAAAAAATCCAACTTTTCCTTATCTATTTAATGCCACAAATATGAATTAGAATGAATATAAGACAACGTGGAGTTCGAAAAAGAGATAATGATATTTTAGATTTTTCCAATTCGAAATATTTTTAAAGCAATTTACTATTCAATTAATGTGAATTGCGCATAGTAACAATCGTTTGGTGAATAATGATGTAGTGCAACTTCAGTATTTATAGCTGTATTATAGCTAGCGGCAATAGAAGCTTCGAGCTGCATTGAAGAAGTTCTTTTGAGAAAATAATCGGCTGGAAAGGTCTTTTTGGTCTGAAAAATGATGAGGATCTGTGGAGAGAAAAATATAACGGTATTTTTTGTGTTGGAAGCTCGCTTACTAATCATCCAATTGAAAGCGGGCAGAAATTGCTTTGCTTTCTTTGTGAGAAGGCGGGCATTGAAGTTTTTGAGTAATTTTAGGAAATTTCGTGGCAGCTGGGTCGTTTTTTGTCAATTTCTTCATTCTCTTAAAATATTTCTCCCCTATTATTCTACTTCCTATATTTCCCTATTTCCTTTCCTTCCCGATTTCAAACTCCGCATATACTATCCACTTATTTTATATGCTTTTTATTTCTTTAACCCGTGCTACTGTTAGTTCGAAAGGTTTTATTGTTTACGGTTGTGGGAGAAATATTCTGTATTCATTTAATGCGTTTGGTGATATTAAATTGCCCCATTTCCATTGTATATTTTTTGCTTATGTCCAGAATATTTTATCAACTCCCCGTTTTATCCGAGCGTATGTATTTACTTTTATGTCCCTCACCATTTGGGTTCAGTGCTCAGTTCTAGCTCTCTGAACAAAAGCATTGGTCTACAGTAGAAGGGAAGAAGCGAAGACAAACCGGAAACTTGGAAACCACGAACTTGAGGAGGAGGAGTTTTGCTACTTGGGTAGCCGAGTGACCAAGGGTGGACGAAGCAAGAAGGAAAACGTCTATAGAATAGCCCTAGCGAAGAGGGCGAACTCCTCAAGGAGAGGAGTCTTCATACAGCTGAAAATATAAGCCACGAATATTGCAAAAGAGGATCCTCAAGTCGGCCTCTAAAAGTGTTGCCACCCACCGCGCATTTAAATGGGTTTACAAAAGTCGCCACTCGCGTCGCTGACGGACAAATTGATCCGAGTTTCACGGGTAAATAAGGTGTACTTAGGGGTATTAGCCGTAATGTGCACACGTGATGATGTTATCTATCAAATTCATTACTTTAAATGCTATTACTCGTAATAACAAACATTATCATGCAAAATATTGGAAAAAAGTGGATCGCATTGCACTCATTACCGCGCCATTTCTGAAAAATGGTTAAAATGCGATCGAAGTGGCAACGGAAATAAGCCTTCCGTGGGATGGTATTGGGCCTCCTCTATGCAGCCTTCTTGGTATACTTAAGCGTTGAAGGCGTGAAGCAATTTATTAGCACCTACATTTTGAGCATACTTCTTTATGGTAGTGAACCATGGACGATGACGGCATCGGTGAAGTCAAGGTTGGACGCTATTAAAATGTTGTGTCATGGAAGAATGATGAAGATCAAATGGATATATTAAGTGAGTAATGCGGTAGAACCTCTAATATATCTCTCTCTTACTTATCTCACTTACGGACACGGATACTTTTTAGGCAAAATTTTACTCTTTTACGCACACCATCGTGACGAGTTTTCTGACCGATGTC
Source organism: Ischnura elegans (assembly GCF_921293095.1). Taxonomy (NCBI): domain Eukaryota; kingdom Metazoa; phylum Arthropoda; class Insecta; order Odonata; family Coenagrionidae; genus Ischnura; species Ischnura elegans. Next base: position 21,601,823 of record NC_060255.1, read on the forward strand.
TCATAAATTGAGATTTTAAAAAATAAAAGTATTTTATTCGCCTGGTTTTAGTTCTTACACTATAATACTTGCGTGGTAATATTAAGCGTAAAAATGAAATGATCTTTAGGTTACCTCCAAGTTACGGTCACCTCTTACTTACGGACACATTTTCGAGGGCCGTTAGTGTCCGTAAATGAGAGGTTTCACTGTATATGCCGTCTAATAGCCTTGAATGTATTGTTGTTATAAGCTTTAGTTACGCCAAGTATCCCCGGAAAGACTGTTTACTGTTTTCAGTTGTTGTTTTACGCTGCACTTCATATTCTGAATGGAACATGTTTATTGGTGTTACTGTTTGATTGTTCTTTCAAAATGCATTTTTATAGGGTATAAGGTTTTCGTTGTAGCCTAGTGGGTAGACTGCTTGAGGGCTTGGCTGCTGAACGAGGGATCGCGGGTTCGAATCCCAGGTGAAGCCTGCGGACACCCTGGGAGACATGGTGGCCGAGGGGAAGGAATGTGTAAAATTTGCACGCCAGTTTCTTAGTTCTGGGTGAGCGCTACCCTCACCTAACCAAACCACGGTAATATTTTCCCACGTTTAAATCGAAGCGCGTATCTTTTAAACTGGAACGTCCTTGGTGCCTTATTTTTCGTACTCATCATCTTCATTTTTTTGTCATTGATTAACTCCACTAAATAATTCTGTGATAAAATTGGCGATCTGTGATCTTGTCTCTTGACGAGAACATTTTTCATGTGGAGGGGAATTTTCATTGATGAATGGTATTCCCCGAAATTCCACCGAGTTAATTAATTTTACGGCTCTTGCCTTAACTTAGCCGCAGCTGAACTCCGCACCGTTCAATACCGGAAATCGAAGCCCATATTGGTATTGCTTTTTTTATCGATGAGCTGTTTTAGCTCCTTGACGCAGTGAGTGACTCAGGCTGGATATCCTGCGAAATAATTCAGGCGCGTTTCCTCTCGCAGTGACATTCCAATGCGGAAACCGCACTTAATTTGGTAAGTCTTCATAAGCTTTCAAATTTAAAATGACATTGTGTATGTCTTTCAGTTTTGCTCTCCTAGGTGGCGGCGGGGTAAAGTTCTCGCCTGTAAAACCAAAGGTCGTGGGTTCGAGTCCCGACTGGGTAGGTTGCCCCTATCCTGGATACTACTGTTTGTCATCATTCATTGTTGTCTCCATGGCTTCTGGGTTTCATCGTGTGGTACTTGCTGTTGACGATTATTACGCAACCGGCGTTGTCAGGTTGAGCGTCGAGAAACTGTCGACAACAAAAGATCCCACGCGGTGAAACACAGAAGCCATTGAGACATCTGATAATTAACCCGATTAGAGGTATCTGCAAAGGGAAAAATACCAGTCAACATAAACCATTGTAATTGTTCGTTGGATTCATCCGATGTAAAAGGCCTTCAATGCGTTATTTTCCGGTGGTGAAGATAAAAAACTAATTCGAGAGGATACATGGTTTGACTATGAGATATGTTCGAGTAAACGGGTTTGAAGAGAAACTTCGCAATTTACATTCCAGATTTTTGAATTTTCTTCCTCGATCATGGTTTCCACGTATCAAGTGTAATTACATATTTGTTTATCGAAGTCAATTTGTTGTTGAGAATTAACACGTCGTTATCTACATTTTTATGTCGAAAAAGTGGCCTGTGCTACAAAAGTGTAAGTTTAGTACAGTAGATTTTACGTTAAAATATTGAGCGATGATGTTGTTACCCTTTTCAATCTTTTCTACTAGTTCATTCTGTGCTCTATCCATAGCATCGCTTGAACATCTTGCTTTTTAATTTAAGTATAGCGGGAGGGATTAGCCACGGTAATAACTTTACGGAGTCACTCCCAACGCAAAAATTGGGCGAATATTTCACTGAGGAAAAAAATCATTCGCCGACATTCGAACCCGGATCTCCCGATATCAGGTTGAGTGCTTTAGCCAGCTAAGCTAACGAGTCCTAATTCCCTTCTCTGGAAATTTGTGGACAGTTCCGTGCAAGATTTTTTTCTCCGCTGAATTTTCGCACAACATTACTTTTTGTCTTCATAATTTTTTTTTTTTCGTTCAAGCTGTTTTGAATAATTCATCGAACGGTATGGTGAAATCGATTTTTTTATGGATTTGCTACGCTCGAGTGAGAGAATTCATTACTACAGTATATATTTTTCCCTCGTTTTAAATCGCAACGCATTTTATTTCTTGAATATTCAAGATTTTCTCGAGGATTAAATTTCCGGGTCGTTGAATTTCAAGCGAGTACGCCGCATGCTTTTATCGCGAGAGAATATGATGGTCTCTTTCTAACTCGCCAACTTGCATGCCTTGCTCCCTTTGTGGGGCGGGGAAACTAGGTTTACTTCATTGTTCCCTCATGCTTATTTTTTGTCGAAGTACTTGCCTCAGCCATTCCTCTAGACTTTAAGCGCATACAATGAATTTCCTGATTAAAAGTTTGGATAGATGCTAAGATGTTTATTTTTGCTACGTTTTTAAATCCGTATAATACGGCCATCCGTTATGAAAATAGTTGTTTTCCTGAGAATGCGAGTTTCCGGTATTCGTATTGTATTTATGTATTAGCGCAATTTTTTTCATATCCCTCATTTTTACTCGATTTTTCTTGAATTGATCCGTTATTTTCATCGATGGAGTCTGGTAATTAATTTTTAACCCACTTCCCCATATTTGGATCGGCTAGAAAGTTTGTTCATTTGTTTGCTTCTGGTAACAAAATAAATTTCAACTATCAGAGATTAGAAATTTTGTTCCATTATTGTCTAATTAAAAAACTAAATTTCTAAATGGATAGATAGTTTTTAATTTTCTCAACAGGTGGCGTTAGTTGTAAATATGTAGCAGGAATTTCTCTCTGCTCTTTTAGCTCTGGTTTAGCTTAGCTTTTAGTTCTAGCTAATTTAGGTCTAGTTTAATCGATTTCATCATTTATCACTATAAAGTGGATCAAAAATAAATTAATGAAAAAACCCACAGGGAAAGGTCATTCGCCTTGACCAGGATTCGAACCTGGATCCCCCGATTTCCGGTCGAGTGCTTTAGCCGGTAAAGCTACCGAGGCGCCAATCTTTCGTGCGGATATTTGAGGACGAGAATGACGCTTCGGTAGCTTAACTGGCTAAAGCTCTCGACCGGAAATCGGGTGATCCGGGTTTGAACCCTGGCCAAGGCGAATGATTTTTTTTCCTCTGTGGATTTTTCGCATAATTTGCGCATTGCGGGTGACTCCGTACATAAGTTTAAGCGTGGCTAATCCCGGTATTCTTAAATTAATGAAAGATAAAAAACACGCTTTAAAAAAACAAAGAATAGAAGAAAAAACTTTTCATCACTTGGGGAATAAACCTTCAGTGCTGATTAGGTTCAGATATTAAAATGCCAATTTTTAATCACCTATCACGCTCTTCTTTTTCCATCGCTAATTATCCTAATCAGTACCCACGCTTTATTTCTCTAGTAATGAAAAGCTTAAATTTTACCTTTTAGAGCATTTTATGCTGTTTTATGGGAAAAGCATGTTTTTTTTATATCTTTTGCTATATTTTATTTTCCCCCTCATGTTTTTCCATCTTTCCCTTCCTATATACACCCAACTGCGCCTAAATATTAATGCAAAAGCCCCACCCTACCTGTGCCTAGCCTTTACTAAAACCTGTACGTGTTACGCTTAACGTCTATGTTCAAATGCGCTTGTCATTTCGTTTTATTTTCGGTATTTTTATTTATTTTCAACTTCCCCCTAAACAGCACATATATTACAACGGAGGATAGGGACCATCTACCCTGACGGGATTTGAACTCGCGACCTACGGGTTGGTAGGCGAGGACGTAACCCCACCGCCACCGAGTTTCCCATTAGGATACATTATATTCGAAAATCAATTTTCTTAAGTGGCTTATTGTAGTGACTGGAGTTGGTCTACACATTTTTTTGTCTTTTGTCGATCATTTATAGTGATATTTCGTAATTTTTCCACAGATGATATTCATAATACATAATCATTAGGGTGGGCCGAAAAAAGGTTTTTTTTCCTGATCAAATTTGCCCTATGCGGGTAAGTTGCGAAATGATATAAGGATCTCGTATACACTCTTTGATATTATCTATTATCCCATATTTTCATAAAATTCGTCTTCATAGCCATTTGATTCTGAAATCAGCCTGATTTTTCGCAAAATTTTAAACTTTAGAGCTCGGGCGGCAGTGGTTAATATTATCCGATTTGAAAAACAATTTGTATACGAGATCCTTATATCATTTCGCAACATTCCCGCATAGGGCAAATTTGATCAGGAAAAAAAACCTTTTTTTCGCCCCACCCTAATAATCATGGCCTGTGATGAAATATCCTGTTCATAAAATAGCTCTGAAAACCTCGTGTTTTTTCTAGTTAAATGGCTAATTGAACAGAATTTCTAGCCTGTAAGACGAAGTGAGTTCAAAGAGGTCGATGTTTTGACCTTTAACGGCGCTGTATGACATTAATAAACGATGCGTCATTATTTTCTGAGTTCTCAAAATTCAGCATTTCTTCTTTCACTCAGGAGTTTACTTCGCCCCAGCTTCGCAGGCCGTGAATACCAGCTGTGGGAAAATTATATGCCAATTACCGTGCGTAAAAAAATGTGGAATAAGAATCTTGGTCTCGCCGCAAGATAAAATGGGCCATTATTTTTTAATTACTACTTACAATTGTACGTAAAATAATGCGTGTAATAAGAATCATGCCGCAAGAAAAGGATGGTGGTTACTTGAATTATTTTATTTATTTAATCCAGTCAAAAAACAGCACGAGGCCAATTACAGAGGACTCACAATAACAGGAGAAACAATTTAATGATATTAATCTACGTAATCGATAGTGAACAAAAAATGTTCAACAGTATTTACAAATAAATAACAAAGAATAGTAGATTTAATCTGGTGGTGCGAGGAATAGGGGGAAAATTACGATGATGATAATAATGTCGCCTTTATTTCACAAGCGAATTTAGGACTAGATAGTCCTCTCTTACAATTAACTTGTTTGACAATCACGTACATCCATGCCCAGGATGGTGGTCAAACTACCCAGGCGAGAATCGAGCCCGCGACTTCTAGGTTAGCAATCGGGGACTTTACCCCGGCGCCACCGAGGCCGGCAATACGATAGTAATGGTGCAAGATGGATGAGGGATGAAAAAAAGGATCAAAATTTGGAACACATTTGGCATAGGAGTTAATGGAAGAAGGAAGTCTGAATAGAAAAGAACGTTTAGAGACAGAAAGGCGGGGGGTGAAGCAATAAAATAAGTGAGATTAAGATAAGAGAGTAAAATTACTCTGCGTAATTATGCAGAGAAATGGCTCTAGTGGTCTCAAGGAATGTGAGGCATGCACTCTGGAATGAAGTGGCTTTGGAGGCGTTATTTCCTTCTGCTCGTCGGTATGAAGGGCACGTGGAAGACTGTGGTGGGTTGAGTCGATATATGTGTGTACCACCCACCACGTGGTAGGGGCCGCGAGGCGGCACGGGCACTCGTCTCCCCTGGTCACGCGATATCGCAATATACACTTGCTGCACTGCCGTGTGAGTGTGGATTCGTAGCTATGGGATGCAGCGAAAAGGAGTGCTCGACCGAGATATTTTTCCACCTGCTTCGTCGCCCTTGATAGTTCGTCTTGTGGCGTGCCTCAAGCGCATGTTAGGTGGGCAGAAAATATGATAAGGTGTTGTTAGGAGTGCAGTCGCATGTTATCACCGTTGGAACGTTCGCTGTGCTGCCTCTTACTTAACTTGCGATTCCGTCGAAAGGCTTGGAAAATGGAGCTGATGGTGCCCTTCGAGTGCAGTAATTACCTTCGCCCCGAATAAACAGTACCTCGTTTTGAGAATTCCCTGCTGATAGATTGTGTTTTCCTCTCGATTATTAAATTTGACCTTCCGCTCTTTCGAGTGAGCCGTATCTGAAGGGTTCTATCGCATTGTAACCCCAATGGAAATACACATTTTCGTTGCCATTTAAATTGTTTATTGATCTTTTGGCTGCTATTGAGACCTACTCCACAAATACCTCGACTACATGAGTCGATGCGTGCATCACGATATCCTATTTCGTAAATGTACCTTGCCCATTGCGCACGTAAATGTTTAGATAAATTCCGAGGTGAAGTTTAATTTTTGCAGCTTGTTACAATTCGTTCAATAGCTCGTGATGAGGAAAAATCAACTTAATATTTACTTTTCCTTAGTTTTTCAACATGCTTCCTTTCTTTATTGACCCTAAATATGTCAGTGTAAAAATCATGTGGTAGGTGTATATATATAACCCATTTAAAAAATATATAATTAGTTTTTGGAAATATAAAAATTCTTTCAGCTAGGGTCAAAATTGTTTGAAGAGCTAAATCATACATAATAGTCTTATAAAAATTCAGTAAAAACATGCAATTTGCAAATTGATACATTGATGCTGATTCATGTATCATATAGTAAAAAAAACTCTTAGCTGTACGTAATAACAATAGACATAACATAATCATAAATAAAAACGATGGAATGAGATTTCACATCCATATAAAACAATAGAAGTAGACATTATGGTTATACATATGTACAAACAAATTACCGAAGTCAATGCACTAGCAAATACGGTTTTCGCTTTAAGTCTTCTGGATTAATTAATTTGTCGCTCTTTCTACATTTATAGGTGATGTTACTCATATATCTAATGAGGTGTGAGTGAAGACTGTAATTTATATTAGAGTGAGGGAGTGAAAACATTAATATTTTAATTATAAGTTAATTTAACGAAAGTGCTATCGTATGTTACGAGTTTTTTTCCTCTGATTTTTAAGTGGCGATAGCGAAAATAATACTCCTTTAGCACTTCTTTCCTCATGGGCGTAGAGGAAGAGCAAGATATCCCTATCCATCTACCAGAAGTCCATTTTGTTTTCCATTTAATTCCCAATGCACTGGAAACGCAAGGGAATTTGTCCTCTACCCACCCTTGTGGGACTCTTTATCTGTGGACGCTATCTCTTCAGTTCATTAAAAAGTATTTACTCGCATCATAAATAATTTCGAGTTGAATACGATCAGAAATGTATCACATGAGATCGAAACTTTTCTCTAGTAGTACTGTCTTCGCCTTTGAAAACTTGATTTGTGCCTCGACGTTCGCATTCGAGCCTATCCTCAGCCATTATTAGTCGTTGTCACCAGTGGTTGTTGTCACAAGTAGGTTCTTTCAGCCACCGCTGACAAAGCTAACAGATTCGACACGCCTTTGGTGGCGCTAGGGTAGCTTCTAGTGTTCACGTGTCGCGTGGCTGTTGCATTGTTGCGTGGGACGCAGGTCTCATGCGTTTTCATCTTGTGTGTCCCCCCTCCTCCCCTGTATGTCGCTGCTGAGACATCATCTGTTTTCTAGGGAGAGATTTTTTTCTAGAAGTTGACGCCTACATTCTTCCTCGCCTACGGCGCGAATGGAAACGCACGACAGTTGACAGGCGCATGCCGCTTCGAGGAGGGCGCCGGAAGCGTGTTCTTAAAGACGGATAAGTGAGAACTGGAGGAGGGGGGCCTTGGGTGGGAGGTTTCCGGAGTAGAGACGTCTCAAGAAAGTCCGTGCGCTTTTCTAGAGGACTCGCATCAGCCTAGACCAGTATCACGTCTTCTCAAGGTTCTGAGCGTGAGCAAGGTGCATCCGCTGAGTTGTGTAATGGGACAAAGGGGATAATTACGATTTTCCACCGGGTGAGTTTCTTACCATTGTTAGAGGCCGACGTTGGTAGAGGCAGCCATCGAAACGTCGGCCCAAAAGAAACGCTCCCAGTGGAAAACCCGAAAATTCTCATTTAGTGTAAAAGTGACCTTAAAACTACGTCTGTCGTATAATGCAAAATGAATGTCACGTTTTCCTGAGTATGAAACGACACTGCAATGATATTTTGCAGGGATGGCAAGTGAAACGAAACAAAAGTCAAAACAAATAAAATTTCAATAGTTTCGTTCCCGGGAGCAGAAACGAAAAAGAATCAAACCCGGGGAGCTAAACTCAGGGTCGAAACGAAATCGGAGTCATAACTACCTCGGGTCGAAACTAAACTAAAACTCTGGGAAGAAGTGGAAAAGATTTCACCACTATCATACCCTGGGAAAAAACAAAGTCATAAATCAAACGCAAAAAATAATAATAGACAGTTTTTTTGGGCGGAGATCTTCATCTACTTACCACCCCGCAAGCTGCCTCCATAGGGTAGTTTCCTTCATCAAAGAAAACGAAAGGTATTGATCGCGATTCGTTACCCACCATTAGTGTATTCGTAATATACAATTTATTTGGTTTTAGACATCCCAGTTTAGACGAAAGTTAATGGTCAATTTTAACCTCATTTGAAAAAGGCCAGATTGGCGCCCATGCGATGCCACTCCACGTGACGTCACTGAGACCTGAATGCTATACGAGTAGATAGGAGTTTTACATCGTCTGAGATTACCAATGCATGCATGAGACACAGAGCTCAGGGAAACATTTCTTAATAATCACTTATTAAAATTGCCTAAGGTCGGAAATTTTCCTTCTTTAGATAGGGTATTAATAATCCTTATTTAAGCCAAGCGCTACCTGCTAGCAGGCTACTCTGTACGTGCTAGCAGACTGCGTCGTAGCGGCACTCATAGCCTAGCACCAAGGTGGCCTCACACGGCGGCAGCCGGAACCAGAATGACGCTATTTATCTGATGTGAAATGATCGGGGCATTTATAGAATTAAAATGTATATTATTACGATGAAGTATTTTTGAATTATAATGCCGAGAAGAAAAAATGATTTTGGATGGAATGTGCAAAAGTCTACTGCAATATTGATGAGGACATGGATATGCCCGAAGAGACCCCTAATCTGTGGGTACAGTCATTGTTGAGGGACTAATTGCGGACTAATTCAGTACGCAATTGCGGAAATGGTATTAGGTAAGCGGGGAAGGGAAGGAAAGATCAAGAATAATGAATAGGATAAAGAGATGTTGGAAGTTTGCCAAGCTGGAGACTGGAATTGTGTTGACGGATAAAAGCTAGCAACCAGAAAACACTTAAATAGATTACTTTCATATTCCATTAGAACCTCCCTGCGTGGGAGATCACTGCTATAAAAGAGACTATAAGAAAAGACACCCCCTTTTCTCTCTATCAAGATCTTACCGTCTTCTTTACGTGACCACCCAGTCTAGGAATACCGGCCGTTCTTCTCTGCCTGTTATGTTTGCAAATCATTTTCACCTTTGTCGCTAACCTCAACAAGTTGCCATTTCATAGAGTGCATTCACTGCACTGCTTGCGTCGAGCTTCCTCCTTCTTTATTCAACATTTTAAGTATTTGTTTACCTTTCCATACACTTCACTCTTTTCAACCTCCATCCCTTTCTTAACTTCGGTATTCTGTATCAGAGATAGCATTCCTGTTGTTCTGGTCGGTAGGTTTTATTAAGGGTTTCATAATGCATCGTGAGTGATCGTCACCGTAAACATCCTTTCAACTCACGAGTATTTGCGGTGAAACTACATGGGCATCACGGAAAAAGTGGAGAACAGTGGCGTAGCCATGGGGGAAAACAGGGGGCAAGTGCCCCCAAACCAATTAATAGTAGTAGAAAAATATTAACCTAATAAATATTTTCTTCTACTCTACCATTATGTTTTAGCAAAACAGCTTCCAGACTAACCATCAATTGTGCAATTTTAAGTGTCAAAATAGCATGAAAAGTTGATGTAAATGTTCATATTTTCCCCGGTGGAGGGTTCCATCCCCCTGGCTTGCCCTCCCCGGCCCCCCCTCCCAACACGCCGTCCTGGTTACGCCCCTGGTTGAGAACATACCTACTATGTATCTAGAATCGACTAGTACATACCAGCACATGCGTCAAATATCGACCGAATTAAGGTCATTTCATTCCCCGTAGATGCAATAATTAAGGCAGGAATATTGAAGTCATTTGATTTTGTGATTAAAATGAAACATATATATTATGAATCATGGTTATTTCCTGTTACATTATTTTATATTTATATCTGGGAATCGTAACTGCTAGATTCTTCGAAAGGGAAATTTAAAGGTACGAATTATGTTTGCAGCCATGTATCGCATAAAAAAATACTAACTCTTGATATGGTATAAACTATGGCGTTCAGTTAAAATTTCAGTTAATTATTACTTACCCGTTGAATAATTTTGAAGTGCTGAGTTCTTTCGGAAGATTCATTTGTGTCAGCGTATTGCCATTAGTTGCTAGTGAAAAGAGGCCATGAAAGGTGAAAACACCTGGGAGAAGTAATTAAGATAAGTGTTTGGGGAACTATCAACTTTGCCGGATAAATACGCTGAAGAGGTGAAGGTCAGAGACAGCCGTGTATATTTAAGGAGAGAAAAGGGTGGTAATTACTTTTTGACATGGGACAATGTGTACAGGGAAAAATCGTACTTATTGCTTGGCGGCTTGTTTTCTGTGGCTCAGCATATCTCTCAAAAAAAAGTCAATGACGCGAATTGACATTATGTGCCATGTTTGTCTTCTATCACATATTGTTTGTATTATTTCGTTATATTGGTCGTCGTGTATGTTTCGGGAACGTTTTTTTTCATGATCTCGCGCTACGGTCGATTCGGGAGGCATTAATTCAATTGTTGTGTGACACTTGCATCTGCTCCCGTCAACGTTTGCTTTGGGCTATATGCCAAAGCTTCTCTTTATTCGCGGGCTTTCGGATGTAAACAGCGCTAGACTATCCCCTCTGGAAATGCTATAATGATGTTTGAGAATCCTTTCGTGGATGGGGAGGAAAAATTCGTATGAGCCATTACATAACTCAGCTGTTTGAACTAGATCTCGGCGGCTGATAAATTTCGCGATCCGAGGTCTATTTGATCGGTCGATTCGCTATTATTGAGCGCTCTCCATGCTACGACTTTGACGTTTGGCCCAATTCATCTGTCGATATATATTAAGTTTTACCGGCTCACCGAGAGCATAACAGGTTCCACGTCATGTTACGAGACAAGTGTTTTTGTCCTCCCGCTATCTTCTTGCGATCGGCGACCGCTGTTGTAACTGCCATAATGGAACAATTAATTTTCCGCTCTCGGGTATCTTTCATTCCTCTAGCTTTGTGCAAACGGTCAAAGCTGTGATTAACATTCCCGTTTGAGTGTACGCCTTGAAATTTACAGCTTAATTTCTCATCCCTCTGAACGGTCGTCATATTCTCATTATAGTGGCCATGGCAGTCAGTGCGATAACCTGCCGTGATTCTGATGAAATAGGATGCCGGTCATAATCAAGGCCGTAGCCTGTGGGAGGATCAAGGGGAATTGACCCCCCCTCCCCCCCCCCCGAAATGAAAAAAATTAAATAGATACTTTATGCTCGCTTGGTGCTCACACGACGATGTTATATAGTGGTGCATGGACATATGCGACTTAAGTCAATAATTAAAATATCTTCTGGCTACGGCCTTGGTCATAATAATAGTTTTACGAATGGCTAGAAATACCTTTTCGGCCGTTTACAACTGTCGCTTGCGCTAGCGGAAAACGTTTCATGGGTCTAAATCCGTCAAATTATTCATTCGAGCTTCGTTTCGCATTTTATTTGCTGAAGGAGAGATAGGAGATGAATAGAGCGGTAGCCTGGTGTGTCTTACCATTTTATTGCTAAATGCAATGTCTTGCTATTACTTCCCTATTTGTCTTCAAGAAAAGTCAAGTTCTATATTCCTTGGGAAAATCTGTTAAGAGTTAGATATGTGTCCTGGTCTTCATAATGACAAAGTAGTCTATTCGTGTTCCTCAGATCAAGAATGCATGTTAATTAGCTGCATTGACACGGCTGTTAAACTTGTGGCAACATGCAAAAAATACTATAAATGCAGTTTTACTTGCATAGGAAAGTATTTTTAAATAGCAAAGCTTCAATGTCAGATAATTGGGAATCTTAACTAGCTATTTTTTATTTTTTTTCGGAGGTTTGGTCCAGGAATGAAATCTTTTAGCGTAGCCAATAGTTAAATGGTGTCTCAAACAAATCTTTTGTTTAAGGAATGATATGATAGAAATTTATAAAGCATGAATTAAGCCCTGATAAGGGTAAATAAGGCTGGCGAAACGTTTCGCTTCGCTCTTCTGGAATGGCCTCTGAAGGTTCAAATTTGTTTATTAATGGACGTGGTTAATAAGAATAAAATAAATCCTAGGTTGCCTCGGTAATTATTACTTATCCTATAACAATTTCTTTAATTTTTATTTTACTAGGCATCAAAGTATGTATTCTTAACTCAATGAGTTTTCTGTTATGACGCTCCGCTTAGTGACAAGACTTCTGTTGTCGCCTGGATATTAGCATTGCGCTCCTTCGCCTGCTATTGGCTGGAACGACTTTACGTTTGTGTTTTTTTTTCTATTGTTGGTGGTCACTGGGAGTGCACATTGTTGCAGATGCTCATGTGCTTTTGTCGAGTCAACTTTTAATTTACATTTACAATGCAGTCCACTTATTTTTTTAGTTTATTTCTCTCAGTTTGTGCCTTCTCCTTAATCGCGCGAAAACGGCTTTTTCTTAATAATCGTAGAATTCGATAGAAATCGATATTTTTACATGGTTTTACCGCTATGTATGGGGCGTTTTCTGCGCTGTAGCAAATTATCGTCGTTACTTTGAGCCACGTGAAACGTTTTCGCTCCTGGCAACGCGAACAGTGTCGACCCCAGTCCTCCGCAGCGTAAACATGGATGTGAAGTTATCGTTTGCTGGCCTGCTTTCGAGAGCACCGGTGGAGCCTTAAAGGAGAGCAATGTTTTGACTAACGTCCTTCCTTCAAGGATCAACACTTCAAAGTATATCCCTCTCATCCTCATGCTATCCGTTTCCGCGATATCCCCTTCCTCTAGTGGAAAGAGCCCTCATCCATGTGAAGTAGACTACCTTTTTGAAAATACGCTCTTTCGTTGAAGCCCGATGTATATGGAACCATGGTGATCATCTATTCAGCATGATATTGTAAACGCTCTGCTATATCATTCAATTCATGACTATATTTAGCTATCTGTCTGTTTAATTATAACTGTAACATTAATAAGGTAGGAAATAGCCAATTGATAGACCGTCTTATTTTTTTCAATTTCTCGGAAGAAGTGGTTATATGCCTCGTACATTTAATGTCCGGATTGGAGCTTGCTAATTTTAGATAAATAGATATTTTTGTGCCGATACCAGGGGAATATTCATCGAAGGCATTATCATCGAAGGCATCGAAGGAATTATATTATTAACCGGAAGGACGAGAGTATGCATTAAAGGAGGGCGTCGCCGATGTCGGAAACGAGTACACGCCGCTGCGCCGCATACGACTCTTGCTGAAACCTAAGTTATGGATATCCCAAAATATGCTCATTACTAGAGTAAATTTATTCAAAAAATAATTCGTATTCATAAAATCCAAAAACAATCGATAAAACATTTATCGATTTAAAATCGATAAATATTTTACATTTGATTTATAAACAATTGATTAAATAATGAAGTGCGGCAAAGAAACAAAAAAAAACTCATAAAATAAATTCAGATATCAAGTATTATAAAACTAACATGACCGCCTCATTCGCTCTTTTTGTAATTTAGGATGGAATGAGAAAAGGAAGGAGGGCTTAGGGAGGAAGTATTCTGATATGATGGAATTGATGATGTTTCATCAACAGGAGTTTTTATAGAATTATACGCAAGAAGTAGCCGGTGAGTAAGGGATCTCTGAGTCATACATAATCTTCGTTTGTCATTCTTCTTGGTAAAACTCGTCAAAGAAGCCATTGAAATAACGAAAGGGGAGAAGAACAATTTTAACACTTTAAGCCCGAAGGTAAAAATTTTAACTCTGCCCAGATCCGAAAATATTGCTGAGCGAAGTCTTCCGTCATCTATAGATTACGCTCGGCCTCAAAGTGTTAACAGACGCACTGGCCTTTAAATAAGCCGTACTTGGCAACCCGTAATTCGGAACTACTCCTCCAACGTCCTGCACCCATCCTTCCCACCCCTGACATAGATGCGTAGTGTATGTATTAATAAAATTTTCACACTTCATCAGATTCCTTTGAAAAGGCGACCAGCATCGGTCTGGAAACGTAGGGGCCACCCGAAAATTAACGCGGCGACGTTCACCAAAATTTTTAAAAACCTACATGTCTCTTCTTGGTACTCAATTTTTAATTTTGAGTATCTAATTAGCGCCGTGAAGATAATCGGGATGGACGCCGCTAAAAATGCGCCACGACTCCATCGAATTTTTGCTCCCGGCGCCCATTTCTAGCATTGATATGTTATGCTTCCTCCATCCCGTGCCCTCAAATCTCTCATCCATCCATCTCCCTGACCCAGATGACGTGGTTTTTCCCCCGCCTCGTGGGTGGGTGGATGGATGCGCCTCGGCCAGACACGGACCCATATATTCTTGCTCCACCGCCCGTCGGGTAAGGGGAGCGCTATTTTCGATTCGCGGATCCTCAAGGAGGCTGCGATGGGTTTTCGCTTTTTGGAGTGGCGCGCCCGTCATGCGGTGAAGTGGTGCGTCATTAGGAGGGGCGGTCTCGTCGTCGCATTCGGAGAGCGAATTCGGAGAAGTCGTCCGTATCTCTCCGCGCCCATCTTCACTTTCCGAAGGATGAGGGCTTTCTTCTGACCGGTGCGAATTGAGGATGTGCGGAACGAAGCGCCTTGACAGAGACCCCCGTTGTGTATGCTGCTCCCGTTCCTTTCCATCTTCAATTACCTCCCTCCCAGTTCAGCTGGAAGGGGCCGTTGGATATCGCAAAGATTTCCACCGCGACAAGGTTGTGGCCCATGAGAAACGAGCACGATTATGAATGTGGTCCCTCGAAATGCAGGGAAAGCCCAAATGTAAAATTCTTTCGCTCCAAATGACATATGAGGAAGCACGTTATGAAATTTAAAAAAAATATTTTCCACAGTTAATGCGTCCTTATGTCACCTAAAACATGGAAATGTGACTACTTCAAGGTTAAAATCGCCTTATGCGCTGAAACGTTGGGTACCTTGAAAATGGCATTATGTACTGAAACTTAGGTCGGTCGAAATGAAAGATGGTAGGAAAAAGACTGCGTAAAAGAGAAAGGATTAATATTGTAGAAGTAAATGATTTCATTATGCTAAATATTGTTAAAAATGTCAACATACTTACGCCGGAAACTGTGTTTATTTATCATGATTCAGTTACTTTGAGGATTCGAATGTGTGACAAGCTCGACACATATATTTTTCTAGTTCCAATAGCGACAGTGCTGTTTAGGAAGTACATTGTGAACAGAATTTACATGCTTCTATTTCATTTCATAGCATTGTATGAGGGTGGGTATCATAGGCGGATTTAGGGAGGAGCCCCACCCCCCCCCCCCAGACGCTTTAAAAATAGACAAGAATTTTAATATGTTTATCATTATGTTCGTTTAATTTTATGTATTAAGGAGCCTCAATCATTCAATTTAATATTAATAAATTTCAATCAAAATAAAGAGAATATTTCATATGGCAATAGTTGTATTTTGTTTTTAATCTCAAATATAAGAAGACCTATCATACCGTTGTGTCCCCCCGCCCCCAGAAAAAATCCTGGATCCGCCTCTGGTGGGTATCATTAACAGGGACAAAGTTTGAGCGTAAATTTAATGAGAACGCGACGTGGCGTCTCCTGCATGAAGCCTATTCCAGTATATAGTAAAATATTTTATTATATTACCACGTAATAGCAAAGGGAGTTTCCTGTGCATAAAACCCCGTCAAAATCATGGTATATAAGCGTCCTGGTAGTGCAACTGGCAGAGCACCTGGCCTGCAACCAGGAGGTTCTGGGTTCGTGTTCCAGTCAGGCCGCATTTTTACCTTCTGATTTTTGGCTTTTTTTCCAGCCTTTATATCAACTCACCAACCTGTCTGTTTGTTTGTCTGTTTGTCTGGTACAAATCTTGTTACTGAAAGTTGACTCACTTCCTGTGAAGCAAAAACGCTGAAATTTTGCACACTTCTTCATTTCCGATGACAATACATGAAAATATAACTTTTTCTCTCCAACCCCCCTTTAACCACCCCCCAGTCAACCTATAGCCCCCCAAAACATGTTTTAGCTAATTATGATCTTCATATATTTATTAACAATTGTAAGGTTTTGTAAATGTTTGAATATTGTTTTACCGTTACATAAAACGTACGGGGTGGCATTTTTAACATAGGGGGGTGGCATTTTTAACGTAGGGGTAGGCATTTAAAAGCATAGGGGTGGCATTTTGAAACATAGGGGGCTTACCATTCACTGAAAATTTAATAAATATAGTGACTTTTTTAATACGTCACTTTTGGTTTTTCGGGGTCACTGAGTTTTTTTGCTTTGTGTCATATATAAACGTTGCTCATCCCCTGTAATCTAAATATAAAGGCTGGTTTTTAAAAAAAAAATTTTTATAAGAGCTTATTATAGATTACCTTTTGAGTGACTCTTCGATTGTGGACAATTTTCTAGGAATTGTATAACGGACCGTTTTGCCTTTCTCAGGGCGCGTGGTCGCGTAGTGCGTAGTCGCTATTTCCTTATCTCCCCTCGTGGCTAATATCGCCGCGGGGAGTAATCTTCTCCTCTATGCATTTGTGAGTGAGCTAACTTAGCAGTTTTGTTTTGCCTTATCGCTTTGCGCTGCGAGCGTGTCATTCCTCCCGTGAGCACCTCATGGCTACGCCGCAGCCTAATGGAAAAAGCGCGAATACTGCATGAGAGGATTCTCAAGTCCTCCGCTGGAAACGTTGTCGCTCCGCGCGCATTAAAATCACAATGGCCGTCTCCCGTTTATTTAAAATGGCAAATGCGCACAATTCGATTGTGAGGAAATTGTAAATTGAAGTACTTAAACTATCGCATGAGATCCGAGTAATTTATCTCCGAGTCGCTATCACACGTGAGGGGAGCAATCATCATTTAATATATTTCTTACATTAAAGTGTAGAAATCGGGTCTAGAGTTTTACTGGCTTCTCAAAATAAGAAGCTAAGTGCAGGGTTTCCACTCAACCGTGAAAACCTTAAAACCGTGAATAAGTCGTGAATTTCGTCTACCGTGAAAAAAAAACTTGGAAATAGCCGTGAATTTCATCATAAGACCTTAAAAATCTCTCAAACTTTTAGAAAAAAACTACAATTGACAAAAAGAACTCCAATTGACAGATCAAAAGAAAAAAAGATTTTTCAATCATGTTTCAAGGCCGAGCCACATCCAGGCACTGTCCAAACATTTATCTCCACACGTATATTCGAAGTGCAATTATTGGTCCTTGTGCCATGACGACACGTTGATCTTGAGCCTGTGATTGGAAGACCGGCAAACAAAGTGTTCATTAACCCTGGTGAAAAATCAGACAATTCTTTACTTCTCTACCTCACTGCTCCCTCCATTTTGTCACTCACAACCTTAAGCTACACCTTAATTTTGATATCGATAGGTGACGTCATGAGAAATAGCACTTTGATTGCTACGTTTGAATGCACGGCGCCTGTCGCGGTTGATAAATTTTTAGTTAACGTGCGGACGTTGATTGTTACGTCATCAATATTTCTGCCTAAAATGGCTTATCAACAGACCGTGAATTTGACGATATTTAGACCGTGAAAACCTGGAAAAAAACCGTGAATTTTATAATTTAGTTAGAGTGGGAACACTGTAAGTGGCCTTTTTGGTTGAATTTTATGTAAATGTTGGTAATTTTTCCGTGGATAGACATCTCGAATCGATTTAAAGAGTCGCGCTATCCGTCAAGATATCAAGCACAAAATAGACCCTTCGAAACAGCATTAAAATTCTGTGAAATATTCTTTCCTGCATTGGTTTAGGTGCAACCTTTGGCACCTTTTTCTTTTTTGTGCCCGTGGAGATGTGGCTGTTGGATTTGGTAGGGGCATAGCTAGGAATTAAGGCTGGGGGGATGGGTTTAGGTGCAACTAATACCGGTGTCTGTTGGTATGGAATACCCACCAGGATTAGCGGTAGGTGCTAGGTTAATAAATTGCGGAATTTTAAGATAAACGATTCAAATTGGTGAGTATTACGGCTTTCTGAGGGATATTTTATTAATGCTTACACTATTCTATTAGTAATATCAATCCATTAAAGTAAAATGGATTAAACTTAAAAATTTCTCTGAGCTCTGGGGGGGGGGGGTTTAACCCCCAAACCCCCCCCTTCGCTGCGCCACTGTATTGAATTACTGTTTAAGTGTTTCTCCATGTATTTTTTCATTGCATTGTCATATTGTTAAACCGACCTGATTAAATTCGGTAAAAGAAATCAATTTTACCACCCGACTAAATGGTCGACTTGTAACTTTTATTTTTTAATATTAATGAAATGGTTGGTAAATACTGATATTCAACCCGTTTTGGCCCCTTAAATTAAAAGAAAACAACGATCTTATTTGCGGTGTTGACTTGTCCGTGCCATGGGGTCTTCGATCAATGACCATCTTTCGCCGACGGTTCTCTTCTATACACTATGCCTATCGCAGTGGGCTTTCCCGACCTCTCAGAACAGGTAGTGCTGCTGCTACGCACTTGGATTTCTTCAATGAACCTCCAGCTTCATTCAGAAGAAAAGTTGGGATGTTTGCTGAAATTAGTCCGCATTTGCTTGGAGTCATTTTATTGTATAAAAATTTTTTGTTGTATTAATCACTTATTATACATTAAATTTTTGTTCTAGAGTTTGTTGCTTTCTTAATCATTTCGATTGTGTATAATGGTGTTATCCGTTGAAATAATTAATTAAATATCTCAAAATTGAATTTTATCCTTTGTTGAGTGTCCGAATTCTCACACGATTCGGGGTTACCCATATCGGGTTTGTTGCGGAAAAAATCTCTTCACGCTGTCTCTGGTAGGTCACTTTGCGTGCCATGGACGTAATATTACGTCCTGTAAATCTTTCCGAAGATTGCCATGGCCATAATATTACGTCTTCCTATTGTATTTGACTTTGTTTGCGTGAAGCTGTCATATTTCGCCCGTGGTACTTTTCCAGTTTACTGTTTTATGGTTCTGTTATTTCAAAAATTAACTGATCGATGGAAAAAGAGTTCTTTCAATGTTTTGAGGACGAAAAATCCTCTGTAGCTACCGGCGCCCTTATCTCAGCCTGCTTTGTGTGAAAATTCTTTGGAGGAAAGAACCGTTCGTTGAGGGTGCAGTGACCCTTTTTGTCATCCAGGATTTTTAATGCTATGCTTGAAACAATGCTTTTTTTATGATTTCCATGGTTTAAATCGTTCAAATTGATCGTAATACAAAATATTATGAATTTTATGGCGTTTCATCATTTGTTGTAACTTTTTTATTTTTCAAAAAACGGTAGGTTTTCGTTGTTAAATATATATTTCAAAGTTATCAATAAATGTTATTCAACTGATTCATAAAGAAGAGCAAAGTCCATTCTCATTGAAATACACAACGATATAGATATATTTGTGATGCTAATGTTAAAAAAAATGCGAATTCAGTAAAAATGGCTGGATTTTTCACTAGGGCTTTAAAATTAGCGGACGGTACTCAAAAGTGCTGGAGAACGACTTTGCGAACGCAAATCGGATTTCTGGCGTCGCTGAAGAAGTGCACGTGCCGAGACAGGAAGGTGTGACTCTTTGTCTCTCCGGTACTGAAAGAGAGAGAGAGACTTAATCGTATGCTTCGCTCCTCCATACATACCTTTAGATCGAGAAAAAAAGTCGTTGACGTAAGTAATGACGAGTCTTGGCGAGTGGGAGAAGGTGTCTTGCCTTGACGTAAGTAATAGCGAGTCTCTATCGTCGATAAGGTGCTGGAGACAGCTTAGCTTAGCCCCGGGAGATGCCTGAGACAAAGGCTCAGATTAATCAGGACGATTTAGCATGGGCGTCTGGTTAGTTTTCAGTCGAGGCGTGGCCAGGCCAGGTGTGCGTTTAATGTGTGGATGTGAAGATTTTTAAGTTTTCTCGTATACAAGTGTCGCGACTTCCGTTAAGAAAAAAGAAAGCATGGTATGGACGGAGGTGAGAAAGCACGTGCTGATTTTCGCGTTGTCAAGCGACGCTAATGAGTGACTAAGTTGCCTGCGGATATACCATATTTTCCATTCCCTTATAGTTAGAGAATATGCGGAATAGGATTTTTCGTTCGAATGAAAAGGAGTAGGGCTTGTTGCGAATTGACGAGGGAAGTCCGTGGAGAAAGGGGAGTCTGCCAGAATAATTCTTAAATGATCGATTGAAACCTACCTAAATCGGTACAATACGTAAATAATCACAATAATAAATGTATTATGAGGGAAGGCTAAAGATATATCCCTTTCATTGATAGTACAGGGAATAGCGAGCTATTTCGCTGTACGCTTATGCTATAAAAAAAAAAGAATCTCGTGTCCAAGCAAAGTTTTTATATAATTAATTCTGAGTTACTTGACTGAAGCCAAAAGAAGCTGTATAGTGATGGTGGCATGATGAATAAGTTGCCTGCGGATGGGTAAAAAGGTAATAAATCATCGCAATGGGTACTAAGCAGTAAAATATTTATCTTGACATTTTACTGTTCAGCATTCAAGTAGACAAGCTTTAGCGTACACCCATTATCCTGTAAAACCTCATCCGCATCAGAACTATCTCACCAGGTCCAGCGGTCCACTCGCGACAACCTGCTTGTAGAAAATAATATCTTCCATAATCCTCTTCGGCGCGATGCCATCAGCTTTCGCTATGACTGTGCAGTGCACATTATCTTTTCTGGTTTCGATGGTCGACGCTCTTTGAAATAACGTTGTATTATATATGAAATTATACAATTTGTGGTATCGGATTTCTGGATACAGAATCTATGAACTTTGTTTTAACGTCTGAGAATGCAGGTGGCGATTGTCACACACTCTTGTGGTGTATTGCACGGTACTTCGTAGATGTAGATGGTAGAAAATACTTGATTGAGTGGAGAATGCAAGCTTTAATTCTCCGTCCCGTCTGTAAAACTCGTCCGGGATTCTTGTTGGATCGGTAATGGGTAATAATTTTAATTTCACTGTGAATACGGTGGGTGAGTGGGCTCTATTGCAGTTTCCAGAGCTTAGATAACATAATTAAAGATGTGGAAGCGAGTTGATCATTAAGTAAGCTCAAGTCTCGTGCTTCAAGGATGGCGAAGTGGCCTTTTGGCTCATCCTAATTAAGCTGTGATACATCCCTGGGCTAGAGATAGCCTTGAGGTGCATTTTCCAGTGGATGCTACCACAATGATAGTCAGGGAACGGAAGGCAACGCGTAAGAATGTTGGACGACGTAGCTATGTGATGAGAAAATGCAAACGTGAGGTCGGACTTTGAAATCATAATTTATATTTTTTGAACTGAAGTATTTTGTTCGTACTTATTATTCTCAGATAAAATACATCCTTTTTGCAGCGTTAACAAAATTATTTTTTCCTTTCCATAACTTTGTTTTCTAAATAAATATTCACAAGGTGACTGGTAATGTATGACTATTTTATTCATTTGCATAATTCTTTGCATACAATTAGCAACAGTTATAATAGAATGAAATTAGGCACTACACAAGAGCACTCTCTTGGTGGGGGTGCCACGGGGGTACATACGGCAGCACAGACAAATTATGCATATCTAAGCAAGAAGGCAAGTTTATGCACAGAAAAAGTATTCATTATTAAAAAATATCAAAATCAGGACTCAAAAACAGCAAAATAGAAATTATTATGCGACAAAATATATGGATTTTTAAATTGCTTATCAGATCCATCCCTAGCTAAGAGTTTTCTAAAACACTTTTAATATTCTTATTTCAGCTTATGTATTCATATTCTTACTCCAATGTTCTTTAAACTCTTAAAAATAAATGAAAATTTACATGTAAAAATGTGTTTATATATTTTTTATTAATTTTATTAAAGCTCATATAGTTGGCTGAAGTCGATGTAGGAAGTTTACTGATGGTGGGATAACGGTAAACTTAGCTGGATTAGAAAGTGTTCGTAGAAACATAATTTTTACACCTCAAAGTTAATGATTATATTTGGCATCCCGGTTGATAATGAGCTAAGGCATGAGCAGAATATTTAACAAAGCTGAGGTAGCAAAATAAAAATTTTAATGTACAGTTTGACTGATTAGGTGGTAAATTAGCCTCATTTAACGGGATGTATGCTTGGGAATTTTTTTTTATCCGCACTGGTTTTTCTTAGTTCATTGATCCATAGAAGTTGGGTAAAACTTTGTTGTGGTTTTGTACCAACCTTGGTAACCATGGCAAGAAGTACTGACGAATTGATTGAAGGGGAAAATGCGTCATTAGAATTTATATTAATGGAATTTCTTTATTTAATGGATTTCTTACGTAACTAGTTCTCTATGGCAAGTTTATTAAAGTGAACCTCAATAGATAGAGTGGCCTCCCCCCGTCAAACCGAGACGTGTTACGTAAGACAGCTTTCTGGAGAGCTGTACACCAAGCTCACGTGTCAGTTCTTGCAATTAAAATTCACAAAAATCTCTCTGGATTTTTAGAATTTATAATTTATATTAGCATTAATTACCGTATGCGGAAATAGACTCATTTGATGTTTTGAGATAATTTATGCTCCATACGACAAAATTATGCTTCTGTTCTCATTTGTGAGGCTGGTAAGGAAATACTGTCTAATGGAGCGAGATTTCAAACCATTTATTCGCTGTGATTTATGCATGAAAGTGTATGTGATTAAATTATTCCGTATTGCATTTATTATTTATTACTCGCACTATTCACGTAACGTGATATGCCTTCCGTCGAACGATAGGTATTTTCAAGGCGTCGACTCTGATACTTCCGTCGCGACGCGTCGCTTCGAATTAGCGACTGTTTTTGTCGAGGGAACGGTGAACCAGCGTAATAGGGTAGTTTCCTTCATCAAAGAAAACGAAAGGCATTGATTGCGATTCGTCAACCACCATTAGTATAATCACAATATAAAAATTATTTAGTTTTAGAAATCCCAGTTTAGACTAATGTGAATGGTCAATTTTAACCTTTTTTGAAAAAGGCCAGATTGGCGCCAATGCGATACCACTCCACGTGACCTCACAGGGATCTAGATGTAATACGAGTAGATAGGAGTTTTTCATCTTATGGGATTACCAGTGCATGCATGAGGCACAGAGATCAGGGAAACATCTCATAATAATCACGTATTAAAATTGCCTATGGTCGGAAAGTTTCCTTAGTTTGATAGGATATTAATAATCCTTATTTAAGCCAAGCGCTTTCTGCTAGCAGGGTACTCTGCTACCTGCCAGCAGCCTGCATCGTAGCGGCGCTCATAGCCTCGCACCAAGGTGGCCTAGCATTGCGGCTGCCAGACGTCACCCGGGCTTTTCCCAGCATTCATACTACAATTAGCCGTCGCGTTTTCGCGCGCTTGAAATTTTTCACTTTTCATTGAATCGCGAAAAATATATTTCGTCATTTATAAATCTAAAAGCGTGAAATACTTACTCCAGGAGTAATAATCTTTCGGTCAAGGCAATTAAAAAAACAAGAAACCACCCTATTCTGGTCACAATAGTAATAGTGATCGCGAGATTTCGAAGGACTTCTCATTTAATTTGCAAAGAATCCTTCGAGTCATCTAAAAAATCGGTAAATGAGGGATAATGAAGTGTGAACATACAAATTACCTATACTTATCATAACATGACTCTACAAGGTGGTAGGGTTCGGCGAGATGTGCCACATACCTACTAACCGTTGCAAAATTCTGTCGCCCGAGTTAGAAGACTTGCATCTCTAACAAGGCTCATTCGCTTTTGCAATTAAGTGCACTAAATTTAATCTCTTTTATTTTTTGCTTTACTGATGGTAATTGAATATTTTTTATGCAAGTAGTAATTTTGTTGCGTTCGGAAAGTAAATTTCATCGCATTTTTTCTGGTTTCTGGACCAATTCATCATATTTTACGGCTTTGTAGCAACAAAACGAATAGAGATATCTAAATTTCCTTTCTATTTTTCGTGGGTAACGGATTTCTTTATATTAAACCGAAATTATATGTCAATAAGCTCCTTTGTATTTCTGTTATCTTCATCGACAAATAAATGCTACCCCACAATCCGTCGAGGGCAAGGCGAGTGGTGAGGGATGATCCATACATGTTTGGCGCATGTACTAATGGGCTAAATTTTCCTCCTCAAACAAAATTTGGTTAAATTCCTGAGCTATGTAGTAATTTTGGATAGAATGTACGTTATTACGTTTGCTAATTTAGTAATGTTGTTAATTTATATATACAGGGTGGGGCAGAATGGACTCCCTGATTTGACGGGTGAATTGTGAAAAAACTAACAAAGATAGTTTTAAAACGTTTCTATTTCCCAAAACTGCATTCAATGCCATTTTATTTTTATTTGAATTTGAAAATTTGTTCACCAGGTGACGACCTTGGCGAGCGATGCACATATTGAGTCGTTCAAAAACGTTTGCGAAAACTCTTCTCAGCATATCTTCTGATATTCCAACGATGACATCTGTAATTGCCTCCTTAAGAGCTTCCAAGGTCCTTGGTCGAACTTTGTTAACCTCAGCTTTGAGATATCCCCAAAGAAAAAAATCGCATGGACTCAAATCCGGGGAGCGAGGGGGCCACGGAACATCGCCTCGTAATGAGATCAGGCGGCCGGGAAACTGTCTTTGCAGGACTTGGCGTGAACGAAGGGCGGCATGAGCCGTGGCACTGTCCTGTTGAAACCAAAAGGCTTATGTGTCATATTGCTGACCATACTCTTCCATTTCAGGTTGAAAAAAGTTCTCCAGCATTTCACAATAACGCTCAGAGATAACAGTAACAGTTAAACCTCGAGATTCAAAAAGGTGACGCCCAATAATGCCTATGGAGAACACGGCACACCAAACTGTCACTTTGGGGCTATGAAGAGGTCTTTGGTGAAGTTCATGAGGATTTTCAGTCGCCCAGTACCGAAAATTTTGCTTATTAACTCTGCCGGAGAGGTGAAAATGCGCTTCATCGCTGGACCACGGAATAGCGTCGGGTTGCACAGAGGTTAAAATTGCATTGCAAGCATCCGTACGTTTCAGTCTTGTGGACTCAATTCTTGAACGACCATCATCTTGTAGGGGTGTAAGTGAAGGTCAGTGTCTAAAATTCGCCTTACTGTTCTGGGCGATATTCCAAGGGCAGCAGAATGTTTCCGCGCAGAGCGCGATGGGTACTGCTCAATGGACGCTCTCACTGCCACGATGTTTTCAGGTGTACTAACACTTTAAGATCGCCCTGCTGGTTTTCTAGGAAGTGCAGATCCTGTCGCCCGCACACTAGTGATCCATTTTCTACTGGTTTTTGCATCAGGAATATTGTTATGACGAGGCAAACCAAACTGCCTACGAAAAGCCCTCTGCGTCGCCAATACACCATTATTGTTTATAAAGAACGTTTCTATGACAAAGCCTTGATGCTCACCAGACCACTTCATGGCGATTACAAAAAAATGGCATCGCTTCCCCCACCAAACGACACTACTCCCACCCCGCTAACACACCTGCGCACTCTACAGTGATTGTCTGAAACTAGGGAGTACATTCTGCCCCACCCTGTATATCAGATTTTCTAAAAATTGTTTGGTGAGGCAAAAGTGTGGAAAATAAAAATAGTGATTTGCAATCATAACGTTCTGGTAGGATTGGTTTCTGCCTTTTTTCACCTGATGTCGCCTCTCTCTACGTGAGCTCTCGCAGAGAATTTTTGGTCCTTTAGTCATAAACTTAGACTAATGTTCGTTGTCGTTCTTTCTTCAATTAGCACGATTCTTCAATTAGCGCCGGAGAAAAGGCGACCCGGTAGCCATCTCAGCGAGTTTAGCCGCACCCTAGAGCTAAGTGCCTCTGAATAGTTTTTTTGAGTTCAAAAACATGCGTCAGGACCTTCGTCGACCTCTTTGCCTTTCTGAAGCTTAATTTCCTTGCCTTTCCTTAATGTTTGTCCGAGTTAATATGTATTGGCTTTGTTGTCCAGCCTTTGAAAAGACGGAACATTATTGGTGATCCTTCCAGGAAAATAATTGTACCCCACTATGACGCCAAATTTTTGACATTTTTTATACCACGTTAGATAAATTTGGCTGTAAATGCCGTTGTGTGAATTATTTTCGATTGCAAATGGATTTTAATATTGTTGCTGTTAACATAGGAACTCATTTATAACGAATGGTATGGCACTCATTTATAACATATGGCCATGAAGTATTGATTTTAACGGAAAGTAACTCACCACGCATTTCACACAAGTTATTGGTAAATTTAAAACACGTGCTAATGAACCGTTTTTTGGTGTAAATGAAAGAGCCGATTTTTATTTCAGCCATTAATTTAGTTTCCTCCTTATAACCATATTTAATTTAGTGCCATGATAAAAATAATGTTATTAAACAAAAATTGCCTTTTACGAATGTATTATAGCAAGTTCATTATTTCTGTTGTGGTATTTATTCTTTTTGTTTTTATTGCAGGTAAGAACATCTGATCATTCAAGGAGAGTTCTTCTTAGAGAGATTGCATTAAACTGAGTAAGTCATCAACTTCAAGTACGAAACTGTTAGTCTTTGAAATCCTGTGGAACATTTTTTGTTTACATAGAAATTCATTTCGAAAATGAATTTTGTCCAAAGCCGGTGGCTCTACCTATTTACTAGCCTTTCATTGAACCTCCTAAGTGTCGGATTAAGTTTCTCGTCCCAATCTATTAAAGTTTTTACAAACTCGCTTCAATTTGTCTTCTTGTCCCGGTCAAATCTTGCAACACAATTTAACCCATTTTCCGACCGAAACTTTCAGGATAACTGAGAACCAGATGACAATTAAATATTCTAGCACTTTTATTATGATTGGAACTGCATCTCAAATCCGATGGTGGAGCTGCGATCATTATAAGGAAATTCCCTTGTCACATTGAAATTTTAGCATTAATTATCAAATTCCTCCAGATTATTGCATAGTACGGTGTGGTTCTTATTGTAAGAAATTGATAGTTTGGATGATTGTATCTTAATATAAATTTTTCGACGCCTCTTTTTTTTTGCGTGGGCTGATTTCGAAAAACGCCTCGTCATCCTTATTTATATATACGTAGTTACCAAACCAAAGATGCCTTATTAAGCGTGTGTCGGGAGATGTGCGGCCACCAGCCGTTAAGCTGTATGAGAATTGGCTAAAATTTAAGTTCGCCTTTTGACAGATCAGATTTCTTAAGTTCGACATGGTATTTCATAAGGTTTAGGGGAGAGTTTTACGGGATATGCGGCAAGCACATGGATCCGGCGCAGAAAAACTTAATCCGTGAGCTTAAATAATGCAAAGAAAAGCTGTGCGATTCGTCACAAACTGCTATGGGCGTGCAGAAAGCCTTACGCAGATTTTAAACGAATAAGGCTGGGAGCCGCTTGAGAATTAAGGGCTACGCGGTTGGCGTAGATTGCTGGAGCTATTGAGAACAGATGCATTTAAGAGCGACGCGGAGAACATCTTATGGGAACCCCACTATATTACCTGATCCGACAGAAACAATGAATTAAGGGAGATATTTTACCAAACGCATAGGTATGGGAATTATTTTCTTCTCCAATAATAAAGGACTTTTATAAATGCAAGGCGTAATTATTTTTAACCATTTCCCTTTTTTTTTTGCTAACTGCTAATGCCATAAAAGCCCCTGCCAAACGCCTCTCGAGGCGGCCTACGAGGTTGTATGTAGATGTAGAAGAACCCCTACCTCCCACAGATGTGTATAAATGACGGACAATATTACCTCTCCGCATCATCTCTTCATCGACCTTAAGGAGACAGCTTCAATGCCGGCAAAACTTTTGTCTACAAAGATGAAAACACGTGATGCATATCTCGTAAATCTTTCCGCTTAATCTTCGCTATAACGCGAAAGCCTATAGCGCTATAAACGCTATAACAAGATCATTTCATGAGGCATTCATTTTTCGGG
This sequence comes from Ischnura elegans, assembly GCF_921293095.1. NCBI lineage: Eukaryota > Metazoa > Arthropoda > Insecta > Odonata > Coenagrionidae > Ischnura > Ischnura elegans. Next base: position 21,629,947 of record NC_060255.1, read on the forward strand.
GAAAACACGAATTCCAATATCTAGACGTTCGGCAAATAGGGTAGTATCCTTCATCAAAGAAAACGAAAGGAATTGATTGCGATTCGTCACCCACCATTAGTGTATTCATGATATACAAAATTATTTTGTTTTAGAAATCCTAGTTTAGACGAATATTAATTGTCAATTTTAACCTCATTTGAAAAAGGCCAGACTGGCGCCCATGCGATGCCACCCCACGTGACGTCAAAGGGACATAGATGCTATACGAGTAGTCAGGAGTTTTACATTGTCTGAGATTTCCAATGCATGCATGAGACAGAGATCTTAATAAAACATTTCTTTATAATCAGGTATTAAAATTTCCTATAGTCTGAAAGTTACCTTCGTTTTATAGGGTATGTATAATCCTTATTTAAGCCTAGCGCTTTCTGTTAGCAGGGTACTCTGCTACCTTCTAGTAGCCTGCATCGTAGCGACGCTCATAGCCTCGCACCAAGATGGCCTCACACGGCGGCAGCTGGAACCAGAATGACGTCTCACGGGCTTTTCCCAGCATTCATACTTTGCCGTCGCGTTTTCGCGCGCTTGAAAATTTCACTTTTCATTTAATCGCGAAAAATAAATACCGTCATTTAAAATTTTCAAATCGTGAAATACGTACTCCAGGGGTAATAAACTTTCGCTTTAGGCAATAAAAAAAATAGGAAACCACCCTATTGTCTCTGATATCTTGTCGTTTCTTTCGGGCCTGGAAATATTGTGCTTTTATAGTATGGCTCTTTTTTCTCCTTGTCGCTCTGATAGATATCTGTCATTGCCATAACGACTGGTCTAATTACGACAGGATTTTAATGTAGACCGTGTAATCTCCTTGCTGGTGCAAACGGCGCGTACACGCAGACCCTGCTTGCATATCTCCTTCGCTGCATTCTACCTTCGTAACGCTCGACGGAGTCCCGCGGTCCTTCAAGCGAATCGGGTGTTCATTACTCCACGTCACCGCGGGTGTGTTCTGTTCCTTGAAGAGGAGGAAATGATAAATCTTGGGCTTAGTGGCCATTTCCTTTGCATCGGCGACGATGCGCAGGTTCCCTGCCTTCTCGCAGCCCGTGCGAAAGTGGCGTCGCGCGTGGAAAATTGGTCACATCTGGAGGCTCTGTGCCAATTCCTTCTTTTTTTCAGTCTTCCCTGACCAGATGGGAAGGATGTTACTCATTGGCAATCGTTGATTTTTCATTAGGGCTCTCTCGTTAGGCGCTAACCATTGCTTAATTCTTTGTGACGTCAAGTATGAATCTTCCACTATTATTGCTCGTGTGTGGTGCATACCTTTGCAAACCTCCTTATACAAACTGAAATAAAAATTTACAGAAAATTCATCCGTTTATTTATTGGAAAGGGTTAGGGATAAGGTTAATAATTACTCTTCCTTAGCTAAGTTGACTTTTTTTCGTTGTACCTGGGGTACTTACTCCATGGTAAGAGGTTGGGTTTGAAAAAAGGTGTTTAAGTGTCAATTTCATATTAGTTTTCTAAAATAAACATTATTTTTTTATTAAAACATATTAATGACAAATTCAGATTTCTCGACCATTTTCTCCGGGTTTAAATTGCAGTGATCATGATAGTAAAACGTTTCAAATTTATCGAAGAGCCAGTCACCCCAGAATGATGACATAAGCCGGATGAATAACTAGTGGTTTGTGTTGGTATAAATAACTAATAAAATATTTGTAAATATAAAAAAAATTGTTCGCGGCTGGCGTGAATTGCCTAAATGAGCATGTAAATGATTTTTGAGTGTTAGGATTAAGCGGGATATTTTTCCGGATTAGATCTAAGAAATGGTCTCATGAGAAGCCTAACTATACCAAATTTTGTATTCCATAGGACGTTTTCCGCCTTTTTTTTTGGAGGAGCAGCTTCCTATACCCTATTTAAAAAAAGTATTCTATCGATTAAGTTCAACAGATTCAGGCTTCAATTGGTGGAAGTTAGACATATTTAAGTAAATGAAAGGTCGTAGCACTTTTCCACAAGAATTTTTAATTCGTACAACGCGTTTCAGCTCACTGAGCCATCATCTGGTACAAGACCAGTCTTGTACCAGATGATGGCTCAGTGAGCTGAAACGCGTTGTACGAATTAAAAATTCTTGTGGAAAAGTGCTACGACCTTTCATTTACTTAAAAATCTATCGATTAAGATAGGTTTCCATCGACATCGCGAAAAGTGATCACGCGAAACCATATTTTTCCGCCATTATTGGAGCGATCGCTGAAGCTATCATTCGGAAGTGACGGAAAAAAAAGTTATCGTGTGATTAAGTCTTTAGAGCCGAAGGTCAAGAGTGAGCGAGTGATAAATACCGAGGAAATTTGCCTACGCAGGGTTCCCACTCAACCGTGAAAACCTTAAAACCGTGAATAAGCCGTGAATTTCGTCTACCGTGAAAAAACCTGGAAAAAGCCGTGGATTTCGCCGTAAAACCTTAGACATCTCTCTACCTTGATTGTAGAACTACGATAGACGGAATTCAAGAAAAATCGATATTTCGATCATGTTTGAAGGCCGAGTCACGTGTGCAGATACTGTCCACACATTTACCTGCACACGTATATTCGAAAGCGCAACTATTAATTAGTCCGTATGCCATGACAGCACATTGACCTTAAGCCTGCGATTGGAAAACGTTTACCCTAGCAAAAAATCAGGCTCTTCTTCACTTCCCTGCCACCCTGCTCTCTCCATTTTCCCACTCACACCCTTTTAGCCGGACATGAATTTTGCTAACGATAGGTGATGTCATAAGAGATGTCACTGTCATTGCTGCGTTTGCATTCAAGGCATCTGTTGCGTTTGTTACATTTTTAGTTCATGTGCGGCCGATGATTGTTACGTGATCAATATTTCTGCCTAAAATGCATAATCTACAAACCGTGAATTTGATGACATTTAGACCGTGAAAACCTGGAAAAAACCGTGAATTTTATAATGTAGTTAGAGTGGGAACCCTGCTACGGGAGAACCCCAGAGTTTTTCGGCTATGCCTGTGATAAGCCATTTCCTCGGAAAATTTTGTGGCTTAATTGCGGCTCGTGCGGGACACGCTCCCGGGAATTCTCCAATCGTGTGGCGATGTATTGAGCGTGCAGGAGAGAGGGAGGGAAGTGGTTGTCTGGGCTGTGCGCTCCATGAAGGCGCTCTTGTTTTATTGATGACCGCCATCACTGTGTGTCTATGTGGGGAGCGGACGTCACTGATTTTTGAAAAAAAAATTAAGTACAAAAACTCATTCGGGGGTTTCGGCGGCAGGGCTTTGGCCGGTGGAGATGGAACTCAGCTCTGTTTACGCTGCATTTTTGATCGAACTACGTGCTGTCGTTCTCAGTTCCAAGTATTTGTTACCTTGGAAAAAAATTACTTTTCAAAGAGACGTTTTTTTTGTCTATCCGTAACCATGGGCAATATTTCGCCAGGGTTCGAGATGGCTGCACGGTGCCCGCAAGACGGGAAAAGGCGACCGCATATAGTTGTAATCGCCCTGATTAACTTCGGCGCTTTTGGAAGGTTCGTGAACGTCGAAAGGAAAATAGACTTCTTATGGAGAAAAACTTGATTATCAAAAGAAAATCTATCGGAAAATATGGGTAGTTAACATTATTTTTTAGACATATACATCATGATGTTTTATTTATCTTCACCTCCCCGAAAATAGCGCATTTAATTCTTTTACAACGGAGGTATCTATAGGTGCGTTTACACTGTGTAACATGTTATATGTAGCTTGTTTTATATAACATGTTACACATTGTAAACGCACCTTAACGAATTACAACGTTTGGCGATCACAAACGCCCATACTCTGGGAAGGGGCAACCTATCCACGCAGAACTCGAACCCGCGACCTTCGGTTTGGCTGGCGAAGACGACTTTACCCAACCGCCACCGAGGCCGGCAAATCGGGGTTTCTTCTATTAAAAAAAAAGCTCTCTCCCTCTCGAGCATTTTATTCCGCAATCGTAATTGCTCTCTCATTGCGTTGGAATGGATTCAATGTCTTGTGCCCTCCATATGCTCTCTTCTATTGCCGATATTTGAAGAGAGGATAAATTATTCCAGCTTCTGATTGGATCTTTCACCATGAATCGAAAACTGCGGAGCGAACCTTTCTCCAATCCGAAATTTCCAACTGGTTTCCACACCATGCCAAAAATTATAATCTAAAGGTCGTTTTACGCTGGGGCACGGAATTGCACAGGTTAGAACTGCATTGGTTTCTAAAATGGCGTGGAATTGCGCGAATGCATGAACGAAATTAGAACACTGGCTATTTTACCATCTCACGTCCACGCATTCTCGCATGTGTTCTAGCAATTCACCGCTTTACACGATGCAATTTTGACTGCGCCTTCGTACACGTCAGATTGTGCAAGTACATGGCCCTTGTAAAACGGCCTTAAAAAATCATGGAACATGTTTTTCGTTCAAAATTGGCCTTTTCTTCAATTAAAGACTCTTTCTCCAGCTTGAACATTTTGGCCTATAATCGTTTATGCTCTAATCAGGTAAAATTTAACCAAAAGTAAGCTTTGAGTAATTAGTGATAAAAAGGAAAAGAAATTAAGTGAAAGGCGCATTATTTTTTGACAGTTCTGCATTGGCTAATGAGGAACCTGAAATTAAACAATGACAATGACTGTTATCACTGCATATCATTAGGGATAATATATAATGTTATATCCCGCTTGTTATGTGATATATGTGCTTAATTTTTTTAATATATCCCAAATAGTGGTCTCGCGAGATGTTTTCTCATATCGTTAGAGAATTTTTCACCGTAGATTTTTTTCGATCAGCAATCCCAAGATTTTAGATACCATTCCGGTCTGATTGTGATTTTTAGCACAGTATTTGCTAACACCCTATTTCAATAATAAGTTGATAATGTCGACGCCAGAATTAACTGGCTCCTTTTCGCTGTTCACGATCTTACATTGTGATAAAGCCTGCCTTTTATGCAAACCAAATCTTTCTCTTCTAACCGACGTCATTGCCGTCCTTGTGTCAATTTGCTCGAAAGAATTCAGGGTTGATTTTTTTCAAATCATCAACCTTTAGTGCGCGCTTGCTCGAGCCTTCATTTGTCTTCCTTTTCGCGGGATCGCGACTTTGATTGGATCACGTTCGCGTGAGCATTGGGAGACATCTTTGTCCCCCGTGCCCCAATAATACCTCTCGCCAATCCAACGTTTCTTTTTTTCCCAGCCGTCCCTGACGTTTGTCTTCGGAATGGAAAGAGAGAGAGAACGCTCCCTTTTCCCGGCTTGTCTCCAATTGTCATGATGTATATCCTGGGACGGGCTGAACGGTCGTGCTGTTTGCAACGCCGCTAGGGCACGACTCAAAAGTGTGTTGCGAGACTGTGGGCTGAATCGTCGCGTTTTAAGCGATGGGATCTCTCGCGTTGTCGCGCGAGAGCCAGCCATTAAGTGCTGAAAGCCATCGGTTAAGTGCGCTTTCAGCTAGTTTCAGGTATCTGCTCATGGCATCGGTATTTCTGAAAGTTGGCTCAGTGTAGTCGACTTCACCTTTCTAGTGGGTCCCTGCGAGTTGGCGAAACTATTGCTCAAATGCTCGTTGTAGTGACATTCTGTCAGGGCCGTAAGTATTCAAGGGTGAGGGGAATAATGGGGTTGGTCCTCGCCAGGGCTGAAAATTGCAGCAAAAATCGAGGTTATTATATTATTTATCATGCTCTTGTCCATTCCAAAATCGCTTATGGTATAATCTCCTGGGGCAGTGCATACATGAGCATGTTCAAGTGTGCACTCATTTTGCAAAAAAAAATAATTCGGGTAATGTTGTCCAAAAAATCTTATGAACACTCATTTCCGTTGTTTGTGGCCCTAAAATTGTTGCCACTAAGGCATTTGCATTTATTCAAAGTCCTAAAATTGTTTTATGCCAGAAGTGGCAATATGCCGAGTGGATGTGATAAATACAAATATAATTTAAGGAGTGAGTCATGTGTAGTAACAAACAGGCCAAGGTTAGCATTATATAAACTTTGTTTTCTTTACATGGTGCCAAAGTTATTTCATTTACTGCCCGCTAAAATTAAAAAAATTAAGCCACCAAATAAAATGTTAAGACTTGCCAAAGACTGGCTTTTCTCACTAGAAATAATTGAGCATTTACTTTGATATAGTATCTTTAAAACACTCATGTATTATTACTGATAACTTGATTATAAAATCTGCAGCTTAAGGGTATTCTAAGGATGAAGTATTATTTTGACATTGCGAAAACGATATCTCCACCGCACAAATGCTCAACAATCGCCCACTAAACCAAATACGCTCATCTAATAGCCCTAATAGACTATTAGTAATAGTACTAGATGAGCGGATTAGGTTTAGTGGGCGATTTTTGAGCGTTTGTGCAGTGGAGGTATCGAAAGGACTCTGTTCACACTAAAAAACTTATGGAAATAAAAATTGGGGCAATAGTCCATGAGGAAGGTCAAGAGATAAGTACATTTCAGATAAAGAAAGACAAAGGGAAGAAATTAGGGAAATGAACTTGCTTGGGTAATGGGACGATTTTGGGAGTCCCAGTTTACCCCTCTTGGGAATGCGGTAATAGGAATAAATGAATTACGAAAAGTTGCCATATGGTGCATATCCAAAAATTTTAATTTCTATCGTGTCCTCACAACCGTGAACCCTCCCGTCACGGATTTCCGCCTCTATTAATTCATTATTATCTACCTAAATCCTCTTTAGCGAAACCTCTTATTTACGGTCACTAACGGTCCTCAAAAATCTGTCCCTAATTCGGAGGTGACCCAAATTAAACCTCATTTTTACCTTTAATACTATCCCGCAAGTATTGTAGTGTAGGAATGCCGGCTGAGTGAAATCATTTTATTTAAAAAATTCTCTATTATTGAATGACCGGTCAGAAAACCCATGGCGATTTGATTTTAATTTTATTTATTTCTTTTACCTGGCCCAGATGAGGCCACAATCCGGCCCCATCTTCCTCTGGACCAGGGCTCTCTTTACAAGGTTGTAGATACGGAAATGAAGGAATACAGTCATCAGTAAAAAAATTGATATGATGGTAGATAATTTATATCATTATGTACCTAGGCCACGTTGTAATTTTTTTTGGCCAGCTGTCGTATCACCTTCGTCCTTGACCAGTCGCGTCCCTGGTCATCCGACAGGGCGTTAAATGAGCGGGAAAAGATGCATATAAATGTTCCCGCCATACGCGAGGACCTATGGATTGTGACCAGACGTTGGTGTCCGTATGTGGGATATCACTTTCACTAGAGATTCTATCGTTATACAAATACACACGGGGGAATTGGATATTGCCCTCATGTCAGAGGTGTCCGTGAACAGAAATTTCACGCTAATTGTATTTTAAACCTTACGGTTGCCCTCCTCACACACGAATGCGTATGCCTCCTCATATGCCCTGATTTCTTCAATGTGATCTTCTTCATTCTCTTCCATCCCCACAACTTTAACACTGCTATCTCATCCTCCTTTCTCTTGGCCTTCGTTTCTGCTACATATAATAAAAACACTTATTTCCATATCAGACTCTTCACTTTTGTTTTTTTACGTTCTTACGTAAGGCTCCTTTCCATTTCCTACGGCTAAAAACCCTCATTGAGATCGATATTCTCTTTATTTAATTTCTAATTCCATACTAATCTTGTCGCCGTAACGTTATCCTGCTCAAGGTAGCGTATGTGTATCCATCGTCTTCTTCATTTATTATTTATCTAATTACTATGAAGAAATTGGTCCCATGAAATCAAATTCAGCGTATTTAATTAAAGTGAGTGTTGCTCTGGGACGATTTTATGACTTTTGAGGCTCCGACCGCAATCTAGGTTGTCTGCTTCATTACATTTGCGAGATCTGATATGTTTTTAACTTTTCTTTCCCTTCTTATTAAGAGTTTGCTTAGAGTGTACAAATATCTATCACTAAAAATATCTTTCAATGCTCATATCTAATGAAAGTTGCGCAAGGTTACTTACTTCTTTTAATTCAGAACGCAAGTATAGTTTTGGATACTTTGTAAATGCAGGGTACTTGTCACCTCACTGTAGCCGTTTGATGACAATTGCGCTTAAATTGAAATCTAGCCTCTAATTTTAAGAGTTCGGCATCGTTCTCCGCTACAATGATGTAGCTGCTGAACCCTTTCACTGCACGAGTTGGCTTCAGGACGGTGTCATTTTATTTTTATTTCCATACCACCAAAAACAGCTCTAAACGGCCTTTTACGTCGGAGTTATTAACATGTTAAAAATTTAACGTACGCAAACAACCATGCCCTGGACAGGGGTAACTTACCAAGGCGGAACTCGACCCCGCGACCTCCTGTTTGGCAGGCGACGTCTTTACCCCGCTGCCACCGATAGTTAACGAGCATTTGTCAGGTTTTTTGTTTATTTTGAAACATAAACTAATACCATTACATATTTGGGTTATTATTTGGAGCGCAATTATTATTTAGTATTTAGCTTTTGTATGTCCGCAAAAGCTGATGTAGTAAACATGTGGAACTTGGCCAGTTTTGTGTGCGAATTCTGGAGGACTTGAGCGGTGAGCGAGAAATTGAGGGACCGAGTATATGGCTTACTAAAGTATCATATCATTGCATGTCGTCCCTGTAAATCAGACCCAGAATTTAGGAACCTAGGCGCAGTGGTCTGCGAAGTGGCCCGGAAAGCTAAAGGTCCGTGTTTCCATTCCCGATGCAGGGGAATTCTATGTCATGGCAATTCATGCGTATTTCACTGCCGTTCACGCTGCAGGCTTCGAAATATTAGAAAATTAGAGGTATAGAAAATGCAAGAGGTAGCTTCGAATGGGCGTTTTCTCCTGAATCTTAATTTATTTAATTCTTTTTATAGTTTTTTATAGAATATATATTTTTAAGCTCCAGATTATAAGTTTTATATTCAATTTAAAGGTCAAATCGGCTATTTTTTTAATATTGAAGTGAATAAATAATAATGAAAAGATTGCCTTCGCTGGAGAATTCCGCTTTGAGGCTCATCTTACCGTAGGACAGTGGACAGTCTCCCCGCGAAGGGCTGTTTCCTCCCCCAGACCGATCTCTTATGTGAACATCTCGGCCGCGACGGAGTTACGCTATCGCAGACAAAAACAAACTCGGAATAAACAGCGGGAGAATGAGCAGTCGGCCATTATCCGAACGGTATTGGGACGGAAAGTGGATTGGTGACATAATTCCGCCTCACCCCACCCCATAATCGACTTGTCTCCGTGGATTCCCCTACCTCCGATTCCCCTTGTCCTCCCACCACCCAATCGGATTAGTCATCTCGAACGTGCTCGGGTCTCGTTGCCCGCGGTTACGGGAGTGCGGACCGCAAATGGAGTTCCCCTGTGCCCGGTAACCGAACTCACCTCGGGCCGGTAAAAAATGAGGTATATCCATTCTAGCGGCCCACTAGTTCTAAGCTCCTACCACTCTTCCCTCCTGCGTAGGTAAGACTCTTATAACATTGTTTTGTCTGTCGCAGTTTATGCACGAAGTAGGTTAGGAGACGCTAGAGACTTGGAGGCTATGTGTTAGGTTTATCAGTGACCTTTCAGAGTGACACGGAGAACATAGTCGTAGGACCTATCAATATTTCCAGGTCTGATAGGAAAAAAATATTATGGCGAATAAATAAATATTTTGCAGTTAAATAAATCCGTTTTCCTCCGAATAATAAGTCTTTATCATCAAAAATCAACAATCCTTAATCCTGAATCACACGATCATTTGTTTCGTTCATCTTAGTGACCAATCGAGCGATCGCTTTTCGCGACCGGAAAAGTGACCGCTCGAGTAATCATTTTTTTCTGAATCCCACGGTCCCTCTCGCCGTCGCTTCTCGCATCATTTTCGATACCACAGCTCGTTGTCATAGGACCCGCATCACGAAAATATATAGCGTGTTTATGTTTACCTATGTCGTTCCCACGATTGTCAAACGTTGCACTGCAAACGCTCCAGACGGGTATGGCTTATACGGTGTTTCAGTGACGGTTTCAGCGACAGAAAAAGCGACCTATAGTAATGAAAAAAGTGGTGGGAATCCTCATCATTGGAGTGATCGTGAAAAAAAAATTGAGCGCGACAATCATTTCCGAGTGATAACTCGAGTGATCGCTGGAGTGATAACTCGAAAATGACGATAAAATGATCGTGTGATTCAGCCTTAAGATTAATGTAACAAAGGATGAAGTTTGTCATGAAAAAATATTTGGCTCAGCCGGGATTCGCACCCAGGTCTCCCGATTGCCGGTCTTGGCGTGCTAGCCAATTACACCACCAAGCCATCTTCTGAGAGCTAAGTTTAGTTTGACGCAGCTCTCCATTCCTCTCTCCTATCCGTAAGCTTTTTCGTAATGACGTTTTTCTTCTCTTTAGCATCCTTTGTAACCTGTCCTATTCAACTCATTCAGGGCCCTCCCTTGCCCTTCTTCCCTTCCACTTGTCCTTCTAAGTTTGTTTTCATCAGGCCATCATTCCTCTAAATGTTGCCAACTAGGTTGTCGCAACTTCTCTTTTTGAGTTTAAAATCTCTTTCTCTTTTCTCCCGCTCTGCTTAGCACATCCTCATAACTTACATGGTCGATCCATTTTATCTTCATCATTCTTATTAAAAATATTGAGAACACGAATCGGAGCTTTTTTTAAACAATTGCATGCAAAATTGTATACCTACAGAACAGAACAATATGGTCAACGATTTTTTAAATTTCTATTATCTTATCATTTCTCGCTGTATTTAAAAAAAATCTGCAAGTTGCACTTTTTATAATTTTTTAAGTTATTTTCTTATTTCGAACTCGGTTAAATTGTTTTTTTTTCGTTTTTTTTTTCTTATTTCGAACTCGGTTAAATTGTTTTTTTTTTTTTTTCGTTTTTTTTTCTGCAAGAAGCAATTTTTATCATTTTCAAGTTCTGGAGGAGGCGACCGACAGCCGAGGTCACTTGCGCCATGAGGGAAGGGTAGGTAAGGAAGGTTGGAGAGAAACCCGGCGTCGGCATCAGCCTGCTCTTAATGAAAGGCGCCAAGGGTACTACGGCTTAACGTCCCATCCGACGGACGAAGTGTTGCGCTGGAAATGTCCTCCACGCAACATTAAAGCAGAGATCGGGCAGTCTCTGAAAATTCTCTTCCGCTGCCGGGATTTGAACCCGGGTCCACCGGGTGGGAAGCCAACACTCTAGCCACCTCACCAACCCGATCCCCTTTTTTTTATAGTCCCCTTGCCCGTGGTCGACGATGAGCCGATTAATGCTCGCTAGTCTTATCAGCTCTTCTTGCACGTCACCGTACACGACTTTTTACCTTCGTTGATCTCTCCGTGCAGGGATGTGCTCTTCTTACTCGCTTGGGTGGTCCCTTGCGGGCCGTTCACGGATCATTAGACTCCGCGGGCGGTTGGCATCGCGGAGAGATGCTCTTCCGTTCGTGTGTGTATCGCAGAGAAGAAGAGACCAAAAGCGACGTTCTAGGAGTTGTTGTGGCTCAGCCGTACCCTACATAGAGACTCTCTTGCGACACTTTACCGCTACCTACCTGTGTGTGTTCTATCAGTCATCCCGTTGCATTAATTCGCCCGACCTCCTCCCGCTCTCCTTAGCAATGGAGCTCGCTCGAATGAATAAAAATACTAACGGCTCTCTTGATGCAACACTAGTTGCCCGCCTTCTTGGAGTCGTCCTGCCCGCGAACATTGAGAGAGCAGACACTTTTATAGAATAACCCCTCCATTAAGATTTTGTGGATGGAATAATACAGTTCGTTAATCCATTACAACCCAATGATGCTTCTAAGTATCATCAAAAATGTTTGCATATACTGCTCTTCTCAGGAAAGATTTATAGTACGTGTTATTTTGTGCTATAAATTTAACTGTCGAAATATGTACCTGCAACAATAATTACGGAAGAGTAGAAAATTTTCTCACTTTGAAAATGAGAAGTATTGAAATTTAATATATCCAAGGAACATCTCTGGGTTAGAAAGGGTTAAATTGATATAGGTTTGTCACGGTTTGAACTCAATATTTAATTATTTTGATGTTAATTCTGTTGAACATGAAAGGTTATAAAGGATATGTAATAAATAATATTCCATGCTGAGAAATTGAAGTAGAAATCCACACTGTTCTATTCCTTATGACTGTAAACATACATCCGTATATTTAACTTGCAGAAAGACAGTATTTCCCTTCTGAATATTCTAATTGTACATAATTTCCTGGCTTAAAAAAATAAGTGAATTTACACTATCTTATTGAGTTAATTTGTCATTTAAAAAATAATATTTTCTTAATTTTCTTTGAAAATTAAATATTTATTACCTTCATATTTGGAAAAAATAATTTTTGACGTGCTTGGTCCATGAGTGGTTGTTTATAAAAGAATGGATGTTGAGGATTGTTAACAGCTATAGTTGGCGAGTTTTTAATGGAGATCTGATAATAAGCTGTGGAAAGCTGTTACATTTTTGCAGAAATAATATCACGACATAGCAATACTGACCATTATGCCACTATTGAGCTGAGTTGGAAAAATAAAATAAAATTCTGTTGCCTTCAAACTCCCCATAAATCGAGAGATAAAAGTGTTTGATTTTGACTTTGGTCAAATAGTATAGTCAGAAAGTCACACGACGGCAGAGAGAATTTATTGGAATAGAAAATTCCTTTTTCGGTTCCATTTTAAATCAAGTCTTTGATTATATCCTTATTGTGCTATCCATTCTGGTCATCTTATACACTGATGAATGATGTTATCTTAATGTTATTTATGTACATTTTGCCAATAAGTTAGGATGATGGACAATTGGACACTATTAGTATTTTGAGATTTTTGGCAAGGAAATAGCTAAGCTTGTAAAGTATAAGCTGGGCCACGGCTTGGTTTGGGTAATTTGTGAGTTAGTAACAAAAATCTTCTATGTTATTATTTATGCGATGACTTAAGTTCCTGCTTGTGGGTCTATGAATAGATTGGAATTGCAGTTTTCTTTTCAGGACGGTGAAAGGATCGAGTAAGTTTGTCCATGAGGCTGTTGATTTTTAGAGTAAGAGTAGAGAAGGATGTTGATGACATGATTGCCTGAGAGTCTGCCGAAGGGCACGCATGATTGTCCTACTGTGATAGCTAACTTTAAATTTCACCGTCATATTTTTTGAAAACCCCTTGATTTAACTGTGGCGCCGGATGACATGTGGAAATTTCATATCTTTTCATATTATCAGCATTAGTATCTTTAAACTTTTTAAGTTTCATAACTATTTTAATTATTATAATATTAATTTATAAACATTTATGAAATTATGTTAGTTATTGTATGATACCTTAATGCTCGGAAAAACTGTGTAAGTACTTTTTACTCCTACGCTTTGTGCCTTAAATAATATTTAACAACTTGTGGAATCAATAAGATCGATTTTTTTAAGGAGTTTCATCTACAATGAGAATTTTTACCCAGGAGTGTATCTCTATGGCCGAGGTCTCGGTGAAAATTTCCCAGCTCAGCTCTTCTCTGTGGACGACTAGTTGAGCCTTGAATTATCCGCTTGGACGATTCGCGATTCAAATCGTGGGTTGCATAGGATGGAAGCCAATGGACTTGCATTTCAACGCTAGTTTCCATATTCCGTTTCGATGCATTAAAACGCCGTGAACGCTCATTGGAAGGCTCGACTGGAAGCCGCACTTGGAGCAATCTAGTTGTGCGAAATTCGTCGTGTCCCGCATAATGGAAACGTTTTGCGATTTCAAATTTGCTATTCGTTCGGGGGACTGAAGTGTCGGGAGTTGGCAGAAAGGGTGGAGACTGCTTTAAAGTGAATGGTCGACAGCGAACTTGACGTTCAGAGCTGGCAGTCCCGAGAATCACGACAGCAAAGCTTCGCGTTCTGTTTTGTTTTATCGTTTTTTTCCCATGAACTCGATTCCGGAGAGTGGATAGTTTTCCCTTCATCGCAAAGGAAAGTCACTAGGTTCGTCGTTGTTTTAGGGTTGGTTTATTAAAAAAGTTTGAAGCAAAAAAAATAATTTCTATTTGACACCCAAAAACGTTTTGAGAACATTTATTTATTTATTTAATGCCGTCCAAAAACAGCACGAGGCCCAGGGGGTGGTTTCCTAGTACATATTTTTTATTGCCTAAATCGAAAGATTATCACTCCTGGAGTATTTAACGCTTTTAGATTTTTAAATGACGATATCTATTTTTCGCGATTTAATGAAAAGTGAAAATTTTCAAGCGCGCGAAAACGCGACGGCTAAGTATGAATGCTGGTAAAAGCCCGTGTGACGTCATTCTGGTTCCTGCTGTCGCCGTGTGAGGCCACCTTGGTGCGAGGCTATAAGCGCCGCTACGATGCAGGCTGCTAGTAGGTAGCGTTTGGCTTTAATAAGGATTATTAATACCCTATCAAACGAAGGAAACTTTCCGACCATTGGCACTTTTAACAGGTGATTATTAGAAGATGTTTTTTTATAAGAGATGTTTTTTCAACAAAGTTTTTGTATATTTCTTCTACCAATTTCCGTACTTAACTATGTTTAAAAAATCATTTCTATCCCGAGGCTCCTCACCCCTTCAATTCCTTTGTACCTTTAGACTTTGGAGGACAAGTTCAAGACGTAAATGTACATGTTTCCTGGCGCTGCTATTCAACCCCGGAAGTTGTTTTGGATAGGTTATGATGGAACTCACCCCATAATAGGCCACATTCGTGTAAAATTCTCTCCTTCAGGTAGTGGGGGACATATCCCTTCCCTGGGGTACTGCGAGAAATTTTGTTTTGATGGTGAAGATGGTAAACAAGATCGATTTGGTGCTACTGCGCATGCAAACAAAAATAAAATGGGAAAATCCGAGGCCACTAGATGGGTCTAACTGACCGGCTACGGCAGTTGCGTTTGTTTTCGTGCGCTTTACTACGATTGAAAGCTGTAATTTAATGTTCACGAAGAAACAAGCAGGGGAGTTTTATTAAATATAACTGCGTGCATTTTTTGTTTCATTAACAGGAAGGAGGTTATGAGATGATGGTTATGTAAGGGGTTAAAGAAAAGGCTAATGAAGAGTCTGATCTGGACCGTATCGCTTTACGGTGCGGAAACATGGACACTTGGGAAGGATCACCGATTCAAGTACGCGAAATACTAAAATATATACATTCATAAGAAAATTCAAATATTAATAACACCGTGTCATTGTAACGTGTCATATTAACACATAGTAATACATGCAAATAATTCATAATAATGCACAATCAAACATATATAATCAATCATGAGAAATCAAAAATGTATCGTATATTAATAAATGACAAAATACGTCGCAGATAATGGGCACATTCAAGCGCTCGAACTGTGTTATTCCATTACTAGATATATCATGCATGGAATTATATTATATTTTCTTCGAACTGACGAAAATAAGAAGGAAATCCATAAAGGTAGGGGAGACTGCTAGAATACTTCATAAATACTCCCTACGTATTTTCCTGAATCGGTTGATTACTTAAATTAAAAAGATGGTCAGCAATATCGGAATATTTTTCTCGTTTTGAAATGTTCTTGGTAATGACCAGCCAATGAATCCGGACATATCTAACTTAATCGATGATTTTTATTAGAGGCCGTTGGTGAAGGAGGGAGGGTTTTGCATCCTTTCTCTCTTGTGTCGTCGTCTCCTCTCGTGGCAATCGCACGACTCCCGGCGCCAAGGTCGCCACGGATGAGGAACTCATCGCCCTCACCACCCCACCCCCTCAACCGCATGCACGTGACAGCGTGACAGCCCCGTCTCTTTGCTCCCTGAAACTACTAGAACTGTGAGATTATTCTTTATTTTTTATTTCATTTTCTTGACCGTAATATTTAGTAATCAGTATCTTGGAGTAATCATGGAGGTCTTGGAAATAATTGAATTGAATTTTTGCCTGCGTTTCGGTTTATCTTTCAACCTTCATCAGGGCTTTAATGTGCAGGGTTCCCACTCAATCGTGAAAACCTTAAAACCGTGAATAAGCCGTGAATTTCGTGAAAAAACCTGGAAATAGCCGTGAATTTCGTCATAAAACCTTAGACATCTCTCAAACTTAATTGTAGAAATACGATAGACAGATTAAAAGAAAAATCGATGTTTCGATCATGTTTCAAGGCCGAGTCACGTGCAAATACTGTCCACGAATTTATCTGCACCCGTGCATTCGAAGTTCAATTATTAATCGGTCCGTGCGCCATGACAGCACATTTACCTTAAGCCTGCGATTGGAAGACATTAACCCTGGCAAAAAATCAGGCACTTGTTCACTTCTCTGCCACCGTGCTCTATTTTCCCACTCACACCCTTTAACCGGACCCGAATTTTACTAACTATAGGTGACGCTATAAGAGATAGCACTTTCATGGCTGCGTTTGCATTCAAGGCAACTGTTCCGGTTGTTTTATTTTTAATTGACGTGCGGCCGGTGATTCTTACTTGATCAATATTTCTGCCTTAAATGCCTTATCTACAAACCTTGAATTTGATGAAATTTAGACCGTGAAAACCTGGAAAAAAACTTGAATTTCGTAATGCAGTTAGAGTGGGAACCCTGATGTGTGTTATTGGATTATTATTTTTATTTTTATTTTCCATTTCTGATGCTCCAAAGTTTTTTTTTTCTCTTTGAGGTTGTTTCACTGCCAACTCCTCGCATGCAATACGCTACCAACATGAAGAATGCAGTTCGCTACGTGTTTGGAGTCATAAAAAAAAGCAATTGCACATGTCAGCAGGCTATCACGGATGGTGCATTACTTAATGCAAGTTCACACCAACCATGCGAAAAGTAAAAATAAATTAAGTGAATAAGTATACATGCAGCTGCATAGAACTAGTTAGATGCCGTCGAAGGAAAACAAGGGCCAAAAAAACCCAAACCAGAAAAAAATACATGCATTTGGTCGACCTAGAGAGTGCAGCGATTAATAACTTTGATGGCACATAGTATGTTACAATTCCTGAATGTCCTGGGAAAGATTGACATCTTGAATCTCTTTGTTTTGCAGTCTATTTCTTTTATGTTCCTCTCGTGATCTCTTCTGACAATATACGATGATAAGTGAAGTACACCTTTCATATCTACGATCACGCCCTCTCTGAATCTGCTTCCCTACTTCATCGTCATAATGGAATTTCTTTCCCCGATCCCCGCATCCTTTCCAATCTTAGCCTTAACCTTCGCCTTCGATGTTCTCCTCTGACATTTTGCGGGGGTTTTCCCCCGTTGCCCTTTCGGCCACGTTTTGTGCTAAGTCGAGTCGGGAGTGCATTTAATCTCAGACGACCAGCCCTATCAGATTAGCAATTTTCCTTTTCATTGCCCACGGTCTCGTCACGATAGCAAATATGATATTGGACTTAGATGCTATTTGAAATATTCAGAGGTAGGGTGTCAATAATTGACATTTAGGCATAGCCAGGGTATGTACCCGAAATGAAGATATTTATGCATGAGTTAACGTAACATCTAACACTATAAAAATGTTCTCAACATTGAGATCACAGAAGAGCTCTAAACTGGCCAAATATTTTCTTTAAAAAAAGCAATTTTTTCTACTTTCTTTAATAAAAAATGTCGTGTATAACTGGAATTTGAGTTGCTCAAAATGATCTTGTATGCAATCCTGTCTTGCCGCTATATGGAGAGTTAAGTCCATTTCGGGCGTTTTAGTATTCTGGAATAGGCTGGTTTTTTTGTAATAACTGTAAAATTCATCTATTCAAGCACGTTGAACCTCTATTTTCCCTCTTGAAAACTTTTGGTATATTTTAATACATCTATATATCTTTCTAATTTTATTGGAAGGAGAAAATTATTTTTTTTAACGTTTAAGCATGGCACAGGAGTTAATTCAGGGGAATTTCTCTTAAAATATATTTCCCTGCATCACTAAATGTGGTTAGTTTATTTTCTCTGGAGGCTTTTGAACCAAATACTTTGAAATTTAGAGTTAAAATATTCAATGAAAAACTGCTCTAGAATTCAAGCTAAAATCTTTTGTAATAAATATTAATCATTTCGATTTCTTCTGATTTTCCTGGTGAACCTAAAGACAATTTTCACAAAGGGAATGTTTTCCACTACACTGATTTTAAACGTCCATTTTAATTTATTTTCGTGGTTCAATACTTTCCTTAGTCTATTCGCTGGCCTAAGAGGAGTATAATTTTTTATGTAATCTCATTACTGAGAAAATGCCGCTTTATGTCAAGCTGAGCTGATGTAATTCAAGTATAAATACCCTCAATGCCAATTTATTAATACCCTACCTATGATTCTACAACCACTAGAACTGACCCTTTCCACCTCCTATGTCCTATAACTCGGACAAGCACTTATCTGAATTCTTTTCTTATATCTGGGTGTAATCTGTGGAATTCTCTCTCGTCATTTATAAAAGGTTCCTCTTCTATACATTTGCAAAGAAAACCTTTTTAATTATTACCTCAGTGAGAACTTACGTAAGTAAATTATATTTATTTTTATGGTGTACAAGTTATCCGAAGTTTTTTTTCTGAATTCCGGGTAATATCGAGTATCTTAAAGAAATTTTAAATATGGGAAAATTTTCCGCTATTCTGATCGATGTAAAATTTATTTTCGTGGTTCAGTACTTTCCTTATGTCCTTTTTTGCTGGGCTGAAAGGATTTTATGGGATTATAGTGAGCCATCATTTGTCCCCAAACCTCATGTTTTTCCCCCTCACCCATAACTCTAAACCATCCAGACATTTTTTTCGCCCAATTGACTCCTTGATTGACGCATTAAAGGAGAGAGTCCAGAGAGAACTCCCTTCCAACCAGTGTACAGTGTGATCGGCTCAGCTTGCCTCTCCCCCACGAGGACGTAAGCGATTTGTGGCGAAGGTATTTGTGTTCGGTCGTACGTAATTACATCCTTTCGCGCACGCGCTGATGGATTCAGCGTAGAGGTGCCCAGAGAACGAGACTTGCGCCTTTGGCATGTGGATTGAAAGGAAACGGACAAGGCAGCATATGTGCCGAAGTGCTGATTTGCACAGGAATGGTTAATAATTAGGATTTCTTTGCCAAATCAGGCTTTTGTAGGACTGCAGTGAATAGTTTATTTCTCGTACCTATACATATGAAAGTAGCATATGTGCCGTATTTCTTACTTGCGCAGGAATACTTAATAATTAGAATTTCGTCGATAAGATGCGCAAAGATATCGTAATGTCTACTTATTTTAATTTCAGAAAATAATTAGACAGGATGATATCTTTCTGTATCTTTTCACTATGCTCTTCTACGGATAAATCTCCCGAAAAAATCGGCTTCTTACTATTTATACGAATAACCTTTGCCAAATTAAGCTTTGGTAGGAAATAATTGTTTTGTAAATAGTTACTTTAATGTACCTACATAAATGTGCTAGCAGTTTATGTGCCGGATTTCTTATTTGCGCGGGAAGATTTGATTATTATAATTCACTTCCAAATCAGACTTCTTTAGGAAAGTAGTGTGTGTTCAATTGTTTATTTAAAGTGCTAGCACTAATGGGAAACTTTTGTGTAGATTTTAGATAAATGAATATTTTAGAAAATCGTATTTTCCTACAAGTGCGAAACTTTGACGTTGACTTTTTTGGCGAAATTTTGAAAAAAATAAAATTTTCGCCAAACGGCCTTCGAGTTTTTGTTAAGGTGATTATGCATTCATTCGCAAATTTTGACTAAAATATGACACCTTAGTGTAACTCATATTTTTTATAATATCTTAAATCTTGTACATACCAATGATATTTCGTAAAATTAATCTGTCACTGGTTTATCATGATTGTAAAAAAAGGAGGGTCTGCAAAAATTCATTTCGGATGATTTGTTTACACGACGCGTTTGGAGCTGTAATAATTCAAATCGATTGGTGTCATTCTATTCTCCGAAAGTGGATTTTGCTTTCAGTATAATTCCTTTCATGTTTATATAGATCCATTTACTATCTCGCAATCCGCCTCTATAGGACTGGGTTTGGGGGAGGTTAGGTAACCGGCCGTTAAACTGAAAGGGAGTAAAAATTACTAATTAAGGTTTGCATTTTGAGAGATTTGACCGCCTAATGCGACGAAGTCTTGCGAAAAAATAATACCTATACATTTCGTTTGGGCAAAATGTCCCTGGTATTTTAGCCTTTCTGTAAGTCCTAGAAATATAGTGCTGTTGAAAATTCATCGTCGTAATGTAATAATTTTTAATGTCGATTTTAATTGATTTTGATAACAAATATCGGAACGATAACTATTGCTTAATCGGCTTCCGTTAAAAATACTGAGATATATGGGTGGACATGTCGTTATATGTGTAATGCATCCGATTCTGTAGTATTTTATCGATTTGCGATAATTATGGGATGTTGAATCGCGACATTTTATCATGATATTTTTTTTCGGGTGCATTATTTTGGTGCTTGCTGTCGGCTTATATTTCACGTTTTTATCCACACCTACATAGAACCCTGCGAGCCACCTATTGGGTGTATGGCAGGGGACAGCCTCCGGTAGAAACTCAATATATGGGTCCCGACATATTTAAATATCGTGATATCGATATTTTCATCCGAGCGTTGAGCGCAGTGTGGCAGGGGGGGTGCTCGGGTAGGATAGCCACGCCTACTTTGACCAAAACATTGATAGTCCCATAAGAGTCAATGCTAACTGTTTGGTGAAATGTTCGGTCATGATCGTTGTTACCTTAAAATAAACTATCGCGAACGAACACAGTAAACCTTTTTCCTATCATTACGGGAAGGATTCGTGAAAATATGCCTCGAATATCTTTTCCCAAGGAAAAATTATTGTCAAACACCACGGTTCGATTTTGCAACTAGCTTAGCCGAAAATAACATTTTACAAGTGTAAAATATCCCCTCCCCTGCACTTCTACAGGTAATGAATAAGATTACAGACAATGGAAGTCTTACGATAGCGGACCGGTCGCAATAATAGTACGAAAGTATGTTCACGACTATATATTATCACCATGATATGACTATATGGACAGGTTAATATACACAGTAGGATGACGAACATATTAAAATATCGTGATATCGATATGTCGATATCACGATATTTTAATATGTCGGGATATCGATATTTCGGTATATGTCCCATGCCTAC
The DNA here is from genome assembly GCF_921293095.1 of Ischnura elegans. Classification (NCBI taxonomy): domain Eukaryota; kingdom Metazoa; phylum Arthropoda; class Insecta; order Odonata; family Coenagrionidae; genus Ischnura; species Ischnura elegans. Next base: position 21,651,202 of record NC_060255.1, read on the forward strand.
CACTGCCTATCGCGTCTTGTACGCGGAAGATGATTTACTGGTGGCTTCCAGCCTCCGGTAGGTGAGTTTCCATGCCGTACGGATGTTGCCAGCTCATGCTTATTGCATCCGCGGTATTTTCCGCAAGCAGGTGTCTCGGAGGGAGAATAGGCCGGGTGCCGAGCTCATAATCACTTAGCGTCGCCGTCATCATCGTCTTTTTCTTCCCGGCCGTGCTCCTGGAGACATGGGTCGTGACCCCCCAGTCATCTCACAGCCACAATCGCCACCCGGTGCCCCGGCACAGGTGTCCCGCGTCGAGGGGACTTTTACCTGCACCAATCGATTTGAATTATTGCAGCGCGAAATGTGTAGAGTAAATAATTTCTCCAAAAGGGGTATTTTCTCACACTTTTATTTTTCTGAGTCATGGTAAGCAGTGATAGCTTAATTTACCGAAAAATCACTGGTAACGCAAATCAAAAGGCATTTAAAAGTTAAAAAAGGGTATTAATGCTTGAGTTACATCATTTGAGACACAAAGAAGCATTTTCTGCACAATGAGATCTCATGATGTATGATCTTAGGTTTTCCCGGCGTATCAGGTGCAGAAAAGTTTCTCGGGTTCTCCTCCGGTTGATGTTTTCCATGTCTCCCGACGTTTCAAGCAGCGACTTGCTGTTCATCCTCAGGGGAGAGTTCATTCGGAAGATCCCCTGAGGATGAACAGCAATTCGATGCTCGAAACGTCGGGAGACATGTAAAACATCAACCGGTGGAAAACCCGAGAAACTTTCCAGATCTCATGATAACTTAAAACCAACCAAATGTTTTATTCAAAAATGCGTTTTTCTTACTGTCTTCAATAAAAAATCGCGTAAAAAAGAGGAATTTGCACCCACTCATTTATTTCAAAGTCATGGTAAACCAGTGTCAGCTTAAATTACCGAAAAACCAATGGTTTCCAAATACAAGATTAAAGGCATTAAAATAAATACGAGCTGCGCATAGGGTGTCAGATTTTGGACAAAATTTGCGAATAGATCCATGATCACCTGAATCAAAAACTCCAAGGCCGTTTCGCGAAAACATTTTGTACGATGTGCATTTTAATTATTTCAAAATTTTGCTGAAAAAAGTTATGTCGCCTTACTCGCAGGAAAACCCTATTATAACGAATGGATAAAAATACTTTTTCCTGTATTTCACTCTGCAACTACTGCTTTGTACTTCCCTTTTCCAAAGTATTGATTCATATAAATCAGCAAAACAGGTTCCAAGTCATCGGATTTTCTTCCAAAGGCTACCAATGTTAAAGTGGAGGAATTCCTAGACTCCGTAGTTTCTGTGATTAAATGATTGTGTTCTATCACTACGGGGTCCTAGAGTCTACATGGAAATTCTGAGAGGTTCACGGTACAAAAACATGTAGTACTGTCTGCGTTAAGTCTTATCGGGATTTCTAATGGTTTAAATAGTTGTACCTAAATTGCAAACGTTTCATCAAGCGACTCCAGCAAAGCAAGCATAAGGGTGAATGAATAAGGTTAGTAAGGAATATTAATAAGGTTAATTGAGCAAAAAACCGGGGAGATGGAACCAAGTGGTAGTGCATGCATAAATGAAGCGCGCTATTTACAAAAACTACTTTCCAACCACGTCCTGCTTCTCAAAGAAATTCTAATCATTAACTATTGCCGCGCAAATAAGAATTTTGACGTTCTTGCACCCGTGTGTGTAATTGATTTATTCAAACCTTTTAACCACCCAGCTTCCCTGCCACGTTAACGTGAGGCACCTCGAAACATTCGTGTCAGACGCGCGCCGTGATTTATGGCGAGAAGTGCGCACTTTGCAATCATAGTCGTCTCCATTCTCATCTTGCGCGAGAGTTTATTTCTCCGAGTGTGTGAAGACGTGTCGTTTTTCCTCAGACTGCCGTGAAGATGACATTCTCAGGATCCGCAACCCCCTACCGAGTTTTCACAACTCCATTATATGACTGAGCGTGAGGCATTGACTAGCTTAGTCCCACTTCTCCGGCGGCTAGTTTCCGAGTTTAAGATATTTCTCGTATAACTCTTGTTTTAATGATATATATTTCTTTTGTTCCTAACCCCTTGAGCTGAAATGACGAATGTAGCTCGTCAGCAGGTTTTCATAATTTGAGCACTATTTAGTGGAACATTTTAAATATTTTGAAAGTTTAGCAATTTTAAAACATCCATAATGTGCATAAAGAACTAATATTTCATGAAATATTATGCTTTGGAAGTAACAAAATTATTTTATGCGAGTAGCGATAGCTGTGTTCTCGATGTATTCAACTAGATACCTCAAAATGTGAAATGATTATCATTTTTTATTTAATTCATTTTCATTACCAGCCATTCCATTTAAAAATAACCATAAATAAAAAGAGGACAGGAGCACGATGTTCAGAAAATAAAATGAAGTGGAAGGGGTTAACCTCTTGTTTATATTTAAATATTGACTTCTGATTCTTGGGTCATTTATAAAAAAAAACATTTGCCGACGTTTCACGTTTGCAAAATATATTGTAGTATAATTAATCAGAGTCAATAAATACATAAACATACTTATACAATAAAACTAAACACCTACGTACAAGGTATGTAGCATCAATTCTTCTTAATTATTTTAAAATGTAAAATATATTTGTTGGTATATATTTTGCCGTGACCAAATTTTACCCTGTTCAAACACTCATTTATCTTTGTGCGGCCAAATTATTTCCTAGATTGTCAGATAAAATATGAGACTAATTTAGTTAAATATCTTTTTTGAAAGTAGTAAAGAAATGGTTACTTAGTGTAGAAAATCCTGATGTATTTTTTGCTGATAGAACGATGAATGCTCAATATATTTTGTTTGCACTACAGGTTAAAATTGAAAAAAATATCTTTTTATGCTTTTTTTATCGCTTCGGTGTCAGTTTACTTATGTTTTCAGTTCGTATTTTAATTTATCTTGAACTATAAAAATGCCGACCATGCCTAAACGGGATTCCTCATTTATCCTTGATTTTGAAATTTGAAAAAAAATATGGGGTATTTTTTGCTCTGTAAAATTAATTTTTTACACTTGACCACTTTTGTATCTATTGTACCTCTCCTCTCATCTTTACGTGAAAGACTTGAAAATGGAAAGTAAATTTCGGAAACGCCAGCAAATATGTTTTAATAAAATGGCCAAAACCTCGTGTCAATATTTAAAAAATAATTCTCGCTTGAAATTTTTTGGACACACCTTTTGAAAAGCAGAATCATTGGTATCAGTTTCAAGTGCATACAATAAATTGGCTTCGGTTTTTTAAGGGCGCAAACTCCATGATCGCGCGGAAAGTGTCGAAAACAGCAATTTTTCTATTTTCGGTTTATAAGCATTCACTTGAACATAATTCTATCTTTTTATTTCCAAAATTGAACGGAGTATAAAATTAACGTTATTTTGACGAAAATTTTCTTTGAATAGAAAATTAGATTTTGATGACGCATTTACGTAAGTTTCAAAATTATTCATATATTGATTTACCCACCCTACTGGAAGGGAATAGAAATTTTAGCAAGATATTCACTCTTTTTACGCGTATAATTTTTAATGTTAACATTAACTACAGGTTAAGTTACCGAAAAGAATATATTCTGGCGCATTTGGATGAACTTAACTTAATACGTAACGTGTCGGTAACTTTTAGCGTACGTACGTATGAACGTAACTTATTACATAAGTGTGCTTATGATTTCATTCGTTATTTCGTAATAAGTCCTCTATCGATTTCCATCCTGTCTGTATGCCTATCCTATTCTCATTCTACCTCCAGTTATGCATGAGTAGCTTTCTTGCGCTCATCGAAGATTTTCCCGACTTCTCACTTTGTGTCATTCTCATTAATTAGTTTTCTCGCCAAATATTACATCTAATCTTGATACAGTTCAACTCAAACGCACTTCCCAGAAGATGGAGGTAAAGGGCCTTCTTCAGTTTTCCCCCGGTTAGGACCGGTTTTTATAATGTCTGGTTAAAATTTTGCGAAGCATAAAAACCTAAATTAACGAATCCTTCCATTTAAGGTCCTCAGTTTATCTAATCGTTATTCAGAACTACTTTGTTTTGCTCAAACTTTAAAGCAGTCTCAAAGTGTGACTGCGGCTGTGATATGTTTTCGTTATCAGACTAACTAGACACCATGTAACCGGCCATTATATTGTGCCGTTGTAGTCGCTTAAGTTGGTGTCTCCTTTTTACCCACTCGCTCAAGTTTTTCTTGTTCGTATTTGCGATTAAGGTAACTGTTAAGGTGGATGGCTTTATGTCGTCATTCACAGCATGTAGAACGACTCCCGTTCGCTAAAAAGACTCCTGAGAGCGATAAGTCTACTATGAACGGTCTCTGCGAATGATTGCGGAGTAATTTACGTCAGTTTCTAAGTGATTTACTCTAGACATCCCGTTTCCTCGCACCCTCGTCATAACTTCGTCGTTCGATGCTTTCCATCTGGTAGGTGGATTGAATATAGGATAAAATCGCGCTGTTATGACGAACTACCCTAATGGAGCGTTTAAAAAAAAATACGATGGATACCTTATTCATAAAATATTGCAAAGATGCCATCTTGGCTATTTATGACGGTAATATTCTGAATTTGAAGTATTCCTTTGAAAATGACTATCATCCCCATACCTCCACTGCACAAACGCTCAACAATCGCCCACTGAATCAAATCCGCTCATCTAGTTCTTCTAGGGAATACTAGATGAGCTGATTTGATTCGGTGGGCGATTGCTGAGCGTTTGTGCAGTGGAGGTACGAATCTTCTATGTGACAATCTCCATGGATGAAAAATTGTTTATTTCTATCAAAATTGTTGCTCTATCTAACTCTCGAGAATCTAAATGATGCCATTAAACGTCTGATTTTAATTACTTTTCTATAGAGACTGGGGGGAAAAAATTAGCTACAGATGACTTCCTCTACTTCCTAGAATGGTGCAGGCCTTTCGCAATATTCCAGATCCCTTCCATGTCATTTGCCTATTATGGTGGGTTCAGTCATTCTGCTACGGGCATCCATAATTTTGCGCCTCTATTTTCTGATTTCGTGTACCGCACGTAATCCTTCATCTTACTTTAAATACCTTCAATTCCTTCGATCCTTTTCCTAACCAGCTGTCCCTAGCTCATGGACGTACCCAGCTGGTTGAGTAAGTCCAACCCGGGGTTAATTAATTTAATAATTTTTTAATATTGACACTTGACGTTATGGTCATTTTATTAAATCATGTTTGCTGGCGTTTCCGAAATTCACTTTCCATTTTCAAGTCTTTCACGTAAAGATGAGGGGAGAGGTACAATAGATAGTGGTCAAGTATTAAAAATAATTTTACAGAGCAAAAAAGGGGGTTGAAGCAAAAATCGCAAAAATCATTCAGGAAAATCGGGACTGTTTTGAAACGAAAGTTTTGTACAAATTTTCTTTAAACTCACGAAAAATGATAATAGTAAAAGACACTTAACTAAAATATTTTTTTCAAGCAAATAATTTTAAAAAACCAATGAGACGCTATTATAATTTTTATTGAAATGTTAGTTTCATTCGCCTTTTATATGCTAAAATGTTACAACTTGAACGCCCATGGCTTGCTCCCCCGCCCCCTGGTTTTGACCCTGGGTACGCCCTTGCCCTAGATAGCTCATTTTCAAAACCCCTGGCCGTTAGATTATGTACTCCACCCCCTTTCATACCCACTTCTGTTTTCTATGATCATATAAAAGTAACGCGAGCCATTATATTTGTACCTAAATATGTGTTTTCACATGGTCTTGGTGTACTGTTAAAATCTGTGGAGATAAACCGGAGTATTTTTATATTGTCGGCCTCGGTGGCGGCGGGGTCCAGTCCTCGCCTGCCAAACTGAAGGTTCGGGTTCGAGTCCCGCCTGGGTAGGTCACCTCAACTAGGGCATTGTTGTTTGTGATCGTCTATTCTTATTTGTTTTAGTTCACCGATGTAAATGCCAATAGTGCTCTTTTTGAGGAGATGAATATAAATAAATATATCAAGATGTAAAATTTTAGGTTTTCCCGGCGTATAGATTGAAGAAAAATTTCTCGGGATTCCCACCGGGTGTGGTAATGGGTTACTTCTCCCAACGTTTCAATGGCTAAGTCTGCCATCGTCTTCAGGGGTTCACTTGTAATGGTGAACCCCTGAAGTTCATTACAAGTGAACCCCTGAAGACGATGGCAGACTTAGCCATTGAAACGTTGGGAGAAGTAACCCATTACCACACCCGGTGGGAATCCCGAGAATGTTTTCTTTAAATATATCAAGAATTTCCACCGTGCAAGGCCGGAAACTTTGTTGGAATATATTTTTCTCCAGGTCTTCATATTGTCTTACCACCGATAGAAAGGTATCGGGTTCGAAACATCCAAAAAAATATATTCGAAATGCGTGGTGCCCCAGGGAAAGGAACTAGCCTCCCTACCCTGAATGTGTAGTAGTCGCACTCCTTAGTGTAGTTTGGGTGAGCTCTGCCCTCACCTATTCAAATCAACTTCCAGGTTAAACTCTGAGTGTGAGGAAGTGATATATTTTTTTTCATTTCATCAAATTTTCCATCTCTCTTCGTCCTTTTCGTGAGGCTTGTTTTCTTTCTCCCCATTTCTCGCTTACCCAGCATCCCTCACCTATTACAGTTTTGGCATCCTATTAGGGCAATTCCATTCGTGACGGAATTACCTTTAGAGGAAAGAATGCAATATGATATTACGATAAAATCGTAAAATACAAAAACAAAATTGCAAAACTTCTAACTGTGCGTGATCAAAAAACATTTATGAAGGTGATTTTCATGTGAAGAAACAAAATAAATTGTCGAAATACCTTCTAAAAAAGCCCATAATTAATATTTGACGGAATTACTGAAAGGTCAACCTCTTAAGTGTGATGATTTCAAACATCTTCAAAACTCTGTGAATCGAAGTATAATTTGAAAATTTTTTATAAGGCTCTGAATAATGTTTCAAATACTGATTTCATAAAATTCATTAATTTAGCTTTTGATTCATCAAGATAAAATATTTCTAGCCTCAATTTTAATTTGAGAGAAAATGTTGACATCGTGGAAATGCGCGTTAACCATAAGTAGTACGCTTTCCGTCCACACCCTCGGTATCCTCCTTATCTTATGCATATATCTGTTTTCCATCCTCATTTACGTGTCTGGAACTTCCTTGTTTATTATATTCTTCATTCATTTTTTCCTCCTGACTCCCGCCTCAAAAGGAGTTTGATCCTTCTTGATAATGGCACTCGTTTTAGCTACGTACAGCCTTGTAGATTGCTTATTTATCTCAATATTTTCGTCATACACTTATTTGAGATACTTGTCGAAAAACTATCGGCTTGCTAATGTGTAGTTGGCTTACACTATAGTGTCTTTATTTAAACATGCTAATAGAAAGTACTCTGAACTTTCCACGTAGCTTTTTAATAGCCCCAAGCGATTTCAACAACGGTTTATTATGTTCAAGCTATAAACTGTAAAAAAATATCTACCTTAATCCATTAAATTCAGTCACTATAGTGACTTGTTTAAAGCATTATTGTGGCGTAATTATGTAACCCTTGCAACAAGTATGAAGTATTCTACGAAAAAATTCCAATAGCTCTGTACCACTTTATATAGTACACTTCAGAAATTCCAATAGCTCTGTACCACTTAAGAACATGGTGTTATACCTATTTTCAGGCTAGGATTTTCGTAAGGTAGAGCGCTGAGCAGGTAGACGCAATACGATTGTCCCCCAAATTAATTTCAAATTAATTCTCAGTACGCTGGGATTCTAATTGCCCCATTCAATATTCATTCCCTCAGCACACTCCTTTTCCGGTGGCTATATCATGCCTTGGGAGTTCGCTTTCTCCGCGGACGAATGGAAAGGCCCGTCGCGGCGTTTGTTGTCTTTGAAAACCACCCCATCTCCACCTCGCTCCGTTTCCAGCGGCTGCTTGATCTCTCGGGTACAGCGGAGAGAGCCTGCGGGGGATGGTTTCGTGTTTGCATTTCAAGGCGGATGGGGAGGACTTAATGGCCGATCTATCTATCCTCGCATCGGCCGCTCTCTTGCGAGTGGTCCGCGAATGCATTACAGGAATCTCTTTTTAAGAGGTCGATAAATGCAAGCGAATCACTCGGCTAAGTGGCCGCGGGGAACGCGTGTGAAACGTGCCTTGTAAGGAGAGAAACCTCGCAGCCTATTTTTCTCCGACAATAAGTCGATTGGTTGGCGGGTTTTGATTCCACGTCGCAGGTGGCGTAAGCGTGTCGCAGCATCCGTGAAATCTAATCCCGTTGAGTCAGAATGCGATGTGAACAAAATGAATGATGGAAAGGGGCGGAGTCAGAAGTTTCTTAGATGGTGGCAGGGTTTCCAGCTGCTTTAGAATGAGTTATTATTATTATTGTTATTATCGAAGTATTCTACCGAATAAGTTGGAGTACTTAAGAAGCATTATGGCAGCCTCCCATTCCTTCAGGTACTTCCTTCTTTCCTTCTACGATTCACAACAAGGCTTACTCCCATTCATCCTATCTAAAAACCTTATTCTCTTCCTTCTTCTCCCTCGTTTACCTAATAGTCTACTCTCTTGCTCTGTTTTCAACTTAGAATTAATTTAAAGCTCAAATTAAATATAATTACGTAATAGGTTTTTGTCCGTTTTCTTTCTTGATATGTGTCATTCGCCTTATTATTAATTCATATTTTTGGAAAACTTTAGAGGAAAACTGATGCAGTAGTAAGGACATCAGGAATGGAATTGAATTAGCAAAGGAGGCGTTCATGAAAAGGTAGGAGCTTCTGATTGGATCGTATGTAAGAGTTTAAAGAAGACCAGTTAAGAGTCTGATCTGAAGTGTAGCGCTTTACGGTGCAGAAACATGGACATTTTAGAAGGAGGACGAGAGAAGACTGGAGGCGTTCGAGATGTGGGTCTGAAGAAGAATGGAGGAGATGAAGTGGACGGAGAGGAGGATGAACGACGAAGTGCTGGACATGGTGGGTGAGGAGAAGCAGCTTCTTGAAGTTTTGAAAGGAGTGAATAGTGAGGGGGGAGAGGATGTGTTGGATGGTAGAATGTTGGGTATACGAGGGAATGGAGAAAAGAGAATAGGATTTTTAGATAAAATGAAAGGTAGAAGGCCTTATTGTGAGTTGGAAAGGAAAGACCATGAATGGAAGAGAGACTGCTAGAATACTTCGTAAATACTCCACGAAAAACACACAAGTTCAGATTCTTCACTGGCTTCTCTTTGAACTCTTGCATAAATATCCTCTCATAAGCTCCTTCCTATTCACGAACGTCTCCTTTGCTATCTCAATTCTCTTCCTGATGACCCTACTGCTGTATCCTTTTTTCGGTAACAATTTTGATGATTGCGGTAATTTTCTATGCGCTTCTGTTATGTAGTGCTCTGACGAATGGAAAATCTTGGGAACATTCTTCTATTAAAAATTTTCAAGGTTAAAGTAATGTCAGTTATGAGATCCAATTGAAATTCTCTACTACAATGAGGTATCTTTGGTACGCATATATTTAAACTCTCTCCCCCTTGAATTAGTTGGAAATTTTTCATTCAGTTGGCTAAAGAAGTTCGTGATATGTATTCTAAGTTATATTCTTTATTTTTAAGAGTGAAATGAGAAGAGGCAACAGTGATTGGTATCCTTCAATTAAGTTGTCTGTACTCATAGCAATTAATCGTCAAAGTAACTTTTAGTAATATTATAAAATGGTGAAATGAAAACAATTTTTGTGCAAAGTATAAAATGGCATGTTTTTTCAGCCTTGGCTTTTAAAATATTGATTAGATTAATGGCGGCATATATTACTGGAGATTTATTTTTGGTATCCATACTTCTTTGGAGTTCTTGTTTACTTCACGTACACGAAATGGTTATCAAACTGTGCTTCATTCGAAGAGTTTACAACGGTGCGTGTCGGTGGAGAGAAATTGCGCAAACTTATTGAAAATGAGTAGTGTACAATTTACGTTGTGATTTCTTGCCCAGAAGCTCGACTCTTTTCTGGGCATCAGGATCTTGCGGTTCGCGAATGCGGCGATGAATTAAAGACTTTGCAGATATCCAGTCGGTCGTTCGCGCAGGTCTCCAATGATGATGTGCAGCATCAATTCTAGCGCGGAATCGATAGACTCGAAAACAGTGAGGCCTCTTTCATGGGTGAGAGCTCTTGAGAAGGAGAGGATAGACTACGAAAATAGAATTTTAAAAAATAGTAAAAAGAACTCACTATTTCCAAAAAACTGTTTAAAATACACTAAAAAGCGAAATTTTAGCTTTTCATCACTCCGATAAAAATGCGTGGGTACTGAGTAATTGTATTAGATATGAGGTATGGGTGAGAAGCCAAGGGCTACAAGTGATTTCTTTTTTTTATACTGAGTTTGGTACAGAAATTAGCTATATAAAACAAACGAGATCAATTAGATACTTACTAGTAGTAGTGCATTTGATTTTTCACTGGATGTCAGCACAGAACAGAGACCCACTAGCATCTCTTGGAAAACAAGTTTTTGTGTATTTCTTCTAACAATTAACCTAACCTAACTCTGTCGAGAAAATAATCACTTGTATCCCTTGGCCTCTCACCCCCTATGAGTATGGAAGGATTGTCACCCATACTTTATTCTCCCAATGATATTAAGCTTTTGTTTTTACTTTTTGGTACATTTTATTCTGTTTTTGGAAAAGTCGTGTTATTTAATTTTTTTACTGATAACAGATTTTGACATATTTTTTTAAAAATCTATGCTTCATTTCGTTGGATTTGTTAAAAAAAACTAATTATTTCTATTTAAGATTAGTTGATACTAGTATGAAGAATGAAAAAGAAACTTTGTGCTTTCACATGAAATATTTATTTACACGACCATGGTTTCAACGTAAGACGTCATCATGAGGTGAACTCTACAGAGGTCCATCACCTGGTGTGAATTGATGTGATGGACCGCTGTAGAGGTCACCTCATGATGACGTCTTACGTTGAAACCATGGTCGTGTAAATAAATATTTCATCTGAAAGCACAAAGTTTCTTTTTCATGTCTCTTTCATAATGAATTGCTTTCGCAAAGTTACGCCTCAAATCATCAATTTTAATAATACTATTTAAGATTGCTAAAATCGCAATTTTACGCTGTTTCTTGCGAAAACAAATTACGTGATACTTGCCAGGAGCTCCCCCTCTTCACCACGTGAGATTGGGTGAGGATCGGCTTGACTTCCTTCCCCCACCCTAAACGCCTCTCGTAACTACGAGTGCCGGTGGGCCTTTGCAACTTTTAAGTGTCATAGTTTAGTCCGGATATTTCTGGATTTCTTCGTCAAAAGTTCGTCATTGTTTCGCATGTCTCTGAGCGGTATCTGGATAATTAGGACGGAAACGGTATCTTTCCTGAGGATGAAAATTGAAGTTTGCTTCCTTTACCAGGAACTACAGGTAGTGCGTCATGTTTTATTTGCTTTTTAATTGTGCCGCCATCGCTGTTTTCTTTTCCTTATCATTCTTGAATTTATCCCTTCCGTTTACACATTTGAAGAGTGCTGAAGCCGGTTGGATTTAATAATCAAATTGATGTTACGGGGGAATTTTAGAGCGCGAGTTTCGTTTTGTCGGAGTAAATTGCACATTATTGGTGACTGTAGAGTCTTGACTAGAAACGTTTATTCGCACGGTTGATTGATCATTTGGTATTGGAGAAGAACCGCAGACCTCTTTGGTGCCGTTAACCGTTTTAAAATCATTTTTTCATGCTGGTTGTTATATAGGTTGAGGTAATGAACTGTAAATAATGGATTGTTGATACCGCTTTCCCAAGTGAAGTCAAGGTATTGCGCATCTGGCGATCTTGAGAAGGAAATTTAGAAAAGCTCTTCATTTAAATACATCGGAAAAAGTTAATTTTTTATGAGCTCTTATAATTCGGATGAGATTGCATCTCGGAAGATGAATTAAACGTTGTTTTTCATCTCTTGTGATCCTTTATATTTGTTTTGTTCCCGTTTCTATTCTTGAACTTATCTACCTATTTTATCATTCCTTTCTATCACAGGGCTCACATTTACCCGTTAAAACCTTAAAAGCGTGAATAAGCCGTGAATTTCGTCTACCGTGAAAAAAAAAGCGTGGTAATAGCCGTGAATTTCGCCATAAAACCTTAAAAATCTCTCAAACTTGATAGTAGAACTACAATTGACAGATCAAAAGAAAAATAGTTATGTCGATCACATTGCAAGTTCATTCACGCGAAGACACTGTCCACGCAATTATCTGCACTCGTATATTCTAAGTGCAATTATTGGTCCGTGTGCCATGACGACACATTGACCTTAAGCCTGTATCAAAGTCAGAAGACCGGTAACCAAAGTGTTCATTAACCCTGGAAAAAAATTCAGACACTTCTTCACTTCCCTGCCACCCTGCTCCCTCCATTTTCCCACTCACAACCTTTAGCCGGCCCTGAATTTGGCAACGATAGTTGACGTCATTAGAGATATTTTTGACGTCACATTAGATACTTTCGTTGCTGATTTTGCATTCACTGTGTCTGTCGCGTTTATTAAATTTTTAGTTACCGTGAGGCCGGTGATTGCCAAATGATTAATATTTCCTGCCCAAAAATGGCTAATCAAGAGACCGTGAAAACCTGGAAGAAAACACCGTGAATTTTATAATTTAGTTAGTGCGAGAACCCCGTTATTAATTTTTTTAAATAGAATTAATCCTATTTTGCTTGTTAATTTATTTTATTGTATGTCTTTACTCTTGGATTTTTTTCTAAATGTAACTTTTATCGTTGTAAAGCTCTGTGGAAATAATTATTCAATCGATTCAGTTTCTTCGACAGCTTCAAAAGCTTTCGCGGGTTGATAGTTGTTGATGATGGTACATCGGGAGCTCCCCGCTTAAATATTGGGTTTGTTACCCGACGTTTCGTTGCCGTTGCTCGTGACTTTTTCTGAGGGAATGGGGATAATTTTTTTCCGTGGAGAGAATTTCTAACGGCTCATGCAGGGGAGGAGTTCTTGTAATTGATTCGTTTATATCAAATCGTTTTATCGATGAGATTTTTCATTATTTTGCGATTCAATCTTGAACCATCGTGTATCCACCTGTCTGTTTTATATTAACGTTGACATTTTGAAATGTTTTTTTATTGATTATCTCTCCATTATTTCCATTTCAGGTAAGAAAGACTGACTGTTGAAAGAGTCGTCATAAGAGGAGCTGTGTCAGTGCAGTAAGTCATTACCCCTTGATATTAATATTTATGGATTCCATGGGCTTGAAGTTTTTCTATGGCTTCGGAAGACCGATTCATAGCCGGGATATTACGTATTTTTCATAATTTTGAACCTGATTCATATGGCGCCATTCAGTTTTTGTACGTCCCTGTATTTATAAATTAACGGGGCTTGGTATAGTGGTGAATGTCCTGCGGTGCCTACCATGAAATGTATTTCTATAAAAAAAGCGAGTGTAATAAAACCTTTTACTTTTGTAGTTGTAGATCGCTCCTTACTTAAGGTTGGCGTTGAGTTCTGTAAAAATTCACAGGGAGTCGTACATTTCGTAAGCAATCAGGTAGTCCTTATTTTCTCGCTCCAACTTTCATCTGGTGTTGCATGAGGAAAATATTAGTTTCCTGAATCGGAAGGGACAATATAAACTTGCTAATTCTTTGGTTATGAGGAAGTTTATCGAGCACTTAAACGAACAAACAAAATAAAGAGCCTTCGATATTGACCTCCTTCTGATCCCATCTCACATCCTACTCCCTATATCTCTATGACGACACTGGGTGTCTCGCTGCGGTGGAATGGTAGCAGATGGAAGCTGGGTCCCGAGTGGATTACGTCATCCTTTGCGAGCTGGAAGTTGCCTTTATCTCGCCGCTATTCGGATTCATTACGCTGCGACCGAGTGGAAGGAATCCGCATTCACACATTCCTCCTCTGAATCCTTCGGCTGAGCCTGTGTCCCCAAATGAATGTACAGTAGAACCTCGGATAACGACCACAATCCGTTCCAGAAAGCTGGTCGGAAAGCTGGTCGTTATCCGAAATGTTCGCTATCCGCAACAATTTTCCCCATAAGAAATAAAGGAAATAGGAATAATTGGTTCCTAGCTCCTATTGACTCGTTATTATATGAAAGTTACAGGCTATATAGGTATTGTATTACATTGTATTACTTGTAGGCGTACTATTGTAGACATTGTATTATTTGGTTTCGCACAGCACCAAACACAAACATGGCTGCTACACATCTGTTCGCTAACCGAAATTTTGTTCGCCGTCCGAAGCAAATTTTTAGCGAAATTTTTGGTCGTCATCCGAAGTGTTCATTATTAGAGGCGTTCGCTAACTGAGGTTTCACTGTACTATCGTGCAAACTTACTCTAAACTAGCAGGCCACTCGCAGTTGCTCGGGAAGGATAGTACCCAGAGAAGTGGGAAACTTTGAATTTGGATTTCATGATCATACAGTATTTTTATGTTGATGGAGACTTTCGCGGAGTGGTGCAGCGTGTGTAGCAATGTTTTCGGGTTGACCTCCGCGTCGGTTCGTCTTCATGACGACAGTTTCACCGGCGTTGCAGCTGGCGTCGTCAGGTTCTGCCATGAAATGCAGAATGCAAGAACACCTAAGGGCCACCAAAAACAGAGAGTTTCCGTTATCCGCCATCGAGGAGCATGTATGGGAAGGGCCAACACACAAGGTGGACTTCGAAAATGCAAAAATCGTCTCTAGAGAGAAGCATTACTTTCCCCGGCTCATACGAAAGGCTATCGAGATAGCGAAAACCTCCACATTCAACAAGGAGGACTGCTGAATTCAATCGATTCGGCTTTTGCTTTGTGAAAATACATGTTGAAATGAAAATATACAACCCTGGTAACTTTTCACAGGAAAATTAATTATTGGTACGACGCGTTTCGACGCTGAGGCGTCATTCTCAAGTAGGTACCTAGTACCTCTTTCCACTGAAAAGTTACCAGGGTTGTGTATTTTCATGTCAGGAGGACAGCTATTCGTTCTCAAACGCCTGGATGAGACTCTTTCCCAAACGGACCAATCAGAACGCACCTAGCCAAAACCAAGGCCCATATAAGACGGGCAAAAATCTGCATTAAACACTTCGAACCTGAAGACGCCAGCTGCAACGCCGGCGAAACTGTGGTCATGAAGATGAATCGACGCGGAGGTCAACCCGAAAACATTGCTATGCATGCAGTATTTTTATGTCATGCAGTACTTTTGCTGTGCCTACACCTCCTACACATCCAACTCCAGAAGTTGTATTATGTGCATTAATAAACGGTAATGAGAAATAGACTCAAGTGAAGCATAGGACGAAACGCAACCGAAAGTAGCACTACGGGCTTTGGGAGCACCTACATACTAACTTAGGCCGCAATCTTAGCAGCCGTATGGAAACGCATAGTGGACAGACAAACAGAAATCCTCTTTTATGTATAAAGATAGGTAGATCTTTAATCTATGGATAATAGGGCTTCATTTGTTGTATTTATTAGCGATTGTTCCCCAACGATTCCAACCACATGACACTGCCTCATCAAGTCACTCCTCTACATAGAGCACCGAAGGGTTCAAATCTGGATAATAATATGGAACACGGCGAACTTAAATTCCCGCGGTCCGATTATGACTATAATACTTGCAGGTACCTCAGAGCTACACGCCTGCATTGAATGCTCAAACGTCAATGATCTAGGCTAGGCTGACAATAACCATCATCTGCCAAACCAGCACTTTAGTGGTTAAAACGTCTACTAGGGATATGCTAGCCAAGAAAACATTATGGCTGTGAGAGATATGTATTTTGCCGCCTAAATAAACGGATGCGCCGAATGGTAAATAACGATACTTATAGTCGACAAGGTGGGTGTCGAGTTTTGCGTTGAAAAACGCCTTTGCCAGGTGTTTGCAAACTAGTCTTTATTTGGAGTTTACACTCATGAGTCTTCTTACTCGATCTGGTGTCCTAAAGATGTCTTTCAAACACCTCTCAGGGGGGTGAGATCTCTGGAGCGTTGTGTTAGCCGAAAGGGCGTTCACCGTATTAAAAAAAAGAAGAATGGGCATATTTATTCAGCGTTCATGGAAAGAGATGTGTGAGTGAATCGTGACTTTTAGTGCAAGTCGAATAAAGACCTTGTAGAAAATAGTGAATGCATGTAACGGGAATTAGAAATGCATAGAGGAGGCATATGAGGGGCTAGGTCGAAATGACCTGGGAAACTTTGGAGTACTGAAAATTTTTAGGAGAGAAGTAGAGATAAAAAAAAACTTTTTTATAAAACTATTCATCATTTTCTTACACAATGCCGCCCAATCTCTGTATTTTTTTTAATATTTCCTACTTCTCTCCTCAAAATGCATCAAAATTTTAACTACCCCACTGTTGTACGAAAATTCTACAGAGGAAACTCATTCGCCTCGACCGGGATTCGAACCCGGATCTCCCAATTTCCGGCCGAGTGCCTAACCAGCCAGTTAAGCTACCGGGTGACTCCTCAAGGTTTTCACCGCGTCTATTCCCGGTATACTTAAATTACCCCTCAGTTTCTCATGCCCCGTTCAGATTACAATAACATATCCCAGCGATCGCCCTAACGATAGTTGACAGAACTAGTTGTGTGAATGCATGTCCGGACAATAGTTCACGTAGTTCCTAATGTTACCACTTTACGATGGTTAGGCGCTGTAAAACCCGAAGAGGACGTGAAAAGATAAGGACGAAAAGTTTTTAAAGCTCCCATTGCTCTATTTTTTTCACGGATTTGTCCAAGCAAGGAAGAATGTGGGCGGAAGAAAAATTATAATTTAAATACTCGTTGAACACAGTAATATCTTAACCCTCCATTCCTCAACTACTTCGTTAACCGTCAATTTCTCGTTCAATGTAGGTTTCAGCACTGGAGGACAGCTCAGGTTTTCACCATCGTTGTGTGAATGCACAGTAGTTCCAAGGATCGCTGGAATAATCGTAATCTTAACGAGGCATCAGGTCGCTTCAACCGAGTCCCTTATATTTTCCTTATGCGGCTCTAAAGCCCTCGTTGCACGATACATTTACCCGTACGAGTTAATTTCTTAATGTATGGACAGGTGAGTCAACGCCAAAATGCACCGTGTAACCAGTGGCGTAACTAGGAATTTGCTTTGGGGGGATGAGGTGGCCTGGGGTGGTGACTCCCCCCTCCCCCCTTGCGGAGTGTGAGAAAAAATTTTTAAATGACGTGCCAGGAAATAAATTTTACATCATTTTGGCACTAAAAAAATTTACTTTAAGCAGATGCAGTTATTTTCAGTCAAAACTGGACATTGGTTTTGAATATTTTTTTATTTCTCTGAGCCTTTGGGGGGGGGGGGGTATCTATCCCCCTCTTCCCCCCCTCTGCGTGTTACCACCCAGCTTGTGCGAACACATGAACTGAAAATACAATATGTTCTAATTTGGTTCATGCAACCGTACTTGTTCGGTTCCGGTCCACCAAAATCGTTCATGCATCCGCACATTAACTCGTAAGTGTTAATGTACTGTGTAACCAGGCCTTAACACCCGCTACCTGTATTCCTATATGTGTGTTACTCGTATGCGTCTCTATGAAAGCGAGGCTTAGACGTTGACAGCAGCAGAGAAGTCAAGAGTGGAAGCATTCGAAATGTGGTGCTACCGAAGAATGATTAAGATAAATGGATTGACCGTGTAATTAACGGAGAAGTGCTAAGAAGAGTGGGAGAAAAGAGAAGCCTCCTAAAAACCTTAAGCAGAAGACGGGACAACTTAGTTGGCCACATTTTGAGGCACGATGGTCTGATGAAGGCAAATCGTTGAAGGACAAGTTGAAGGGAAAAAGGGCAAGGGACGGCCCCGAATGAATTACGTAGGACAGGTTATGAAGAATGTTGAAGAGAATAAATACGTCGCTATGAAAAGGTTAGCGGATAGGAGAGAGAAATGGAGAGCTGCATCAAACCAATCTTAGTATTGTTGACTAATGATGATGACCTGTATTCCAGCATTTCCTTCAAGATCTTTATTCGACTTGTTCTAAAAGTCACGATTCACTCCCTCATTCATCCCTTCCGGTATTCGCTAAATATATTTGCCCATGATTCTTAACTTTCTCAAGACGTTGAACGCCCTTTCTACTAACACAATGCGCCAGAGATCTCTTGAGAGGTGTTTAAAAGACATCTCTAGGGCACCAGGTCGAGTGAGAAGAGTGTTTGTGAACTCCAAAAAAAAAAAAGACTCGTCTGCAAACACCTGGCAAAAAAAGATGTTTTTCGACGCAAAATCCGACACCCACCACGTACGTCTCCGCTGTGCGTTCCGCTTCTAGAAGCGAAAGAGTGAAGCCTGGCGGAGAATCCTGCATCGGCAGACACTCCTGGCGCAAGGCGTCTCATTCAAAAGCAGGCTGTGGAGGGAACAATGCGATGCTGTAATCCCTTTCGTGACGTGACTATACTCTTCTCATGACTGGGGATACCGTGCGAAACGCGGTGGCTCCCTCCTCGCAGCACAGGGAAACTGAAGCACTATGCACTTCCAGCACAGAAGTAATCGAAGTTATTCTAGACATCATGCAATTGAATGAAATTTAAAGGGGGGAAATGCATTTATATTCAAGAAACCACGTCATATCGTCAGTATCCCTCGGGTTTTTATGTGTCTATGCTTTCACGGGCCTTATGTTCCTTCTTTTTAACTTGATATTTCTTCCAGGGAAAACTCTTTTAATCGCTGTAATGAAAAATAGAACCTGTTGTTGGTCTGCCCATTAGGCATCCCATAAATGTACCCGGTTGTTTCAACTAAAATGAAAATCATACGTGTAGCAAAAAGTAAATTAATTTAAGGTAATAATATAGGTGGCAAGTATTTCTTATTTTTGTAACTATAATGTGGATTTTTTAACTTGACAAATGATTAAATGCATTTCATCAATTTATCCTTGCTCAATCACTAATATTATAGTAAGACTACGTAGTTAGAGTATTTGGCCGTTAAAAAGTCAGCCAATCGGTGAAGACCTTAGATGTCGGTTGGATAAAGTAGGGAGAGGTAACGGAGAGACACCTGAAAAAAATATGGCGGCTTTTGTTTATATCAGGTGATTAGATCAACATCGATAAGCTTTCCTTGATGCATTGAGAACGGGAGAAGTCTTGTCAATGTGTTGTTGATAAATTCATTAAATTGCAGAAAAAATGGAATTCGCATCCTCCTGCTTACTTTAATTAGCTGCTATTGCATTCCCATTAACATCTTCTCGAGGCAATGGCCTCTGGTATGGAATTTTTTTCGCCTTTATATTTATATGACGCATTTTTTTCGCTTTATTTACTTCGGTTGCTTTGTTATAAAAAATTACATTCATAGATATAATTTGAATATCTCATGCAGACAGATTTTTTTCTTTATATTGTTGTAAGTATTAATGTACTTACTTCCAATGTAATGGATGTCAGCACAGGAACTCTCAAGGATTGTTATTAAATCTTCAATGTTTTTATAGACACCGAAGAAATTGGAAATTGGAATCTACTGAGCCCATACTTGTCATGCATACGTCCAGTTCGTTGAAATACTTTTTATATGTCGCATAAATTCTTTTCATTGGCGATTTTTCACGATAATTGGCCCTTGGTATTTAAAAGGTTCTTTTTAGCCTATTTTCAACATTAGGAACTATGGCATATTTTTTATTTTGAATTAAATGGTACACGTACAACAAGAATACCGTTTTAAAGTGAACTTGAAGAAAATAAGAGTTGAATGAGCTAATTACTTTGTAAAATCAAACGAAAACGCGGCGACAAAACCTTTACCGTGGCCTCAATCTCAGTTTTTAGTAAATTATATAGTCATTGCGCGTTAAATGGTTCGTATTTCCATCCTGAGAATGTTGCCTTCGTTGATTTATCAGAGCCTAAATTCCCGTCAATATATCAGCGAATGTGCTTGTAATAAACCTTCGCACCTCGTAATAACTGGATCGAGGAGTAACGAGTGACGACATAAAAACATTTTCCTCACCAGGCGTTTGTCGGACATAGATCGGAGAGCGTGTGACACGTTACGAAGCGCGCCCTAATTGCGTTCTCCAAATACGTCGTTGTGGCACACACACCCGCGTGAGGAGGGGAGGGGATAATAGATGAGGATTTTCGATGGAAAATGCGCCGCAGGCTCCTCGCATTGCGAAACAAACAGAGGTATTTGACATTGTCGATAGGATCGATTAAGCGGGAAGCGGACGGAAAATTCGAAGATTTCTTTCGCGCTGTCGCATGCTTCTACTGTTCTTGGATACCTCTCATTATGAATTAAACTGGTTATATTCCGATTCTCTCACTCGCTATATCTGTGTTTCAACCACTAATATTAAAAAAGAGGATCCTCAAGTCGGCTTCTATATGTGTTGTCATCCACCGCGCATTTCAATCGGTTTACAAAAGTCGCCACTCGCGTCGCTGACGGACAAAATGATCCGAGTTTCATGGGGAAATAAGGTATAATTAGGGGTGTTAACCGAAATTTATGCATATGATGATGTTATCTATCAAGTTCATTACTTTTCTATGCATTTCCTCGCAATGACAAACATTATGTAAACAAAAAATATGAAAAAAGTGGATCGCATTGCACTCATCACCGCGACACGGACATTTTTGAAACCCGATTAAAATGCAATCGAAGTGGCATCAGAAATCAGCCTTCTATGGGATGGAATTGGGCTTCCACTATGTAGTCCCCTCGGTTACAACTCAAAGGTTGGTTTGGATAGGTGAGGGTAGAGCTCACCCACTTCTGTCAGAGAAACCGAAATTACTCTTAAAATTTGGGAAATATTTTAATGGTCAAGAGTGAAGGGTTTTCTGTAAAACACAGCAGAGGATTTTGAAGGAGAAATGGTGCTTTCTAGTTTCTGTCGTATCTGCCTTGTAGAATATTTTCACATCATCGCACTAACTTTTTATTTCGTTCGTTTATCTATTTTGAATAATGTTGTTCTTAAATTTGATTGAGGAGCTCGCTGGCGAGGCTTTTAGAGGTTTTAAGGTTGTTGAGGTTTTAGTGTTGTGACAAAGTTAATTATATTTGATTTTGATTTTTTTATTAATTTCAATTTTGATTTATTTCACCTAACTTGTTCTAATCCACTCAGTGTACAAACATTCCATTGATATTAATATTTAAAAATGATGTTGTTTTTTCGAGAACTCCGGAGAGATGACAACATTCTGGGTATCACAATAATCTATTCTCTGCAATAACGCAGATCAACCCTCGTATTGGAAGAAGCGTCGTTTGTTAGACATTTGGCTAGTGGTATTCAATTGTAGAGAAAATAAACCGAAGGATGAAGCCTTATAAATTTTTAAAAGTGAAAGATGTCTTGGGACGATTGTATATTACTATGCGCCTATGGAAATTTTAGGCGTTGTCAGGTTGGGGTTTTGAGCATTTTTGTGATGGTAGACAATGAAAAAGTTAATTTTTAGGATGGCTAATATGATTTTTCGCCGTTTGATGTTTTATAATATTTTGGAGGCTTACTTTGGTCGGTTTGAGTTAAAAGTAAAAGGTTTCAGTCAAGTGGCTTCACACAATTAGTGAAATTGAATCTTGTAAGCCGAAGAGACAGGCCTGAAGATAATTATCGTCGACAGCAGATGGGAATTTATTACAATTGAAACAATCACGAAGATATGGTACGTTTATTTACTATTGCAACTGATTACCGTCCGAGTTCGGTGCGATCAAAAATACAATTTTTGATCCGAATACGTGATTATACATATACACCCCATCACTACAATCCCCAATGCTCCTGCGGAAGCTCTCTCTTTAAGTCTCGGCGCCCCGTTAACTTCGTCGTAAATTAATTTTACTTGACGAGGCTTTTAACTCCTGTCTGATATCGTTTCCTCACTAATTGATTCACTGTGGAGTGAGAGGATTTTCGCATCGCACTAGCGTCAGTCATCTCTCCTCAGCGTACGCTTATCGACGAAGCAGTTTCATAATTAATTGATCTTAATAGTCATCTATCGGTGTTGGTTGTCTTTAATGAAATAGTACGTGTGGTTTGGTTGATGAGGGCGTGACTCAAAACCAATGAAAGATTGGTCTTTATCAGACGTGAGTTGTCGGTGCGTCTGCGTCTAATTCGGAGTCGTTTAAATATTTGCGGCTCTTTTAAGTGCCGGGCTCGATGGTGGCGGGGTAAAAAAGGTCATGGGTTCGAGTCCTTCCCGGGTAAGTTGGTGTTTGTGATCGTCTTACTTCGTTTTTCGTTATATTCTCCCGCTTCAAAGACCTTAAATGCGTTGTTTTCGGGAAGGTGAAGACAAAGAAATAAAATGAAGTGCGCTGCCCCGTGAAAAATTGTACACCCCTCACTCATTTAATCTAAAAGAGTTCACGTCGGCAGTGCTTATAATCCCATTTCTAATCAATTTTACGTCGAGATGAAAAAAATGCTGGCATTTTACTTAGTAGTATATATTTTAATACCTTATGAACCAAAAAGTGTTATTTGAGGAACAGGTTTTAGTGTGAAAGATTATAATATTATTTTGAGATGTGAGAAGTAATCTGTTTCGTGGGAAGTTTTTTTTATTCGGCATGGACATGAAATGCTTCCATAATTCTATCGCAGAAACATATATTATATTACATCGAATTAAACAAGTAACATTGTATACAGTCACGCATTTGTACAAAGTAAGTTACTAATGTATCTATGCACGTGTGTCAGAGTATTAAAAAAATTGGAAATAGCCTTAAAATCCTCGCAATTGATGCATTGGAAGATGCATCATCTCGATGCGCCGCACTTTGGCTTGCCCTCGAGAGCTTAATGCGATCGGAAGTATTCCTATTACGAGGGAGTTTCATCTCCCTTACTGCGACGCAATATGGAAGTGCATCCAGGGAAGTCTGGGGACTCTAATCCGAGCAGGCGTTTTTTTTTTCAATACCACGACTCAATTTCCGAACGCCATGTTCTATAAGAATTTATGCGGTACTACGGTTCGGAGTCGATCGCATTTAAGAATATAAGCTGGAAGCGCTCGTGGCCGACTGAATTTAAGCTAGTTTTGGAGGTATAGAGCCCAAATTTTTAAAAGCATTCCAATACCATAACTGAATCCGGTGGTATCAATACAATTTTATGGTTCCTGCCTTCGACTACGCACATGAAGCCGAAATTTGAAATAATAAGAGAGAAAATTGCCTGTACAATTTTATTTCGGTGCACGAAACATCCTTAAAAGCTATATGGGCAAACTTAAAGATGAATAATTGGAATCGGAGGTCTCTTCATATAATTATTTTTAAATATTGAACTAGGGTTTGGGGGTGTGTAATAGCTGTTATAAAGCAGTCTGTTATTAGTGGTTAGTTTCAGAGAAAGAAAAATATTCCCTGGTTAGGAAAGGTCAGAGACGCAATTTTACGATTCTGGTCGTCGACATTGAACGTGAAGTAGAAACAGGAAATTACAATTTTTTTATTACTGTACATGAAAGATCCTTTAAAGGTGAATCTAACTGCTTCTGGAGGTATAGAGGCAATGGCGGATCCAGGATTATTTTCTGGGGGAGGGGGAGCACGGGTCTTCTCATATTTGAAATTTAAAACAGCATGAAACAAGTACTGTACAAAATATTCTATTTATTTTTATATGAAAGCTATTAATATGAAATTAAATGATTGAGGCCCAGTAATGCACAAAACAAAACGAACGTAATGATAACCGTATTAAAAATCGTGTCTATTTTTTAAGTGTCATTATTATTAAGTATTGGGGGAGGCACGTGCCCTCTTTTCCTCACCCCAAATCCGCTATATATGTATAGACCTCACAAAGGAATACGGGGAGAATTCGTCAAAAACTGCTACTAACCCTCTTTCACGAAATCAGTGCCATGTACAGATCACGAATGAGTCTTCTCTCCCTCCAATCTAAGCCTATTTTCTCGAGAACATCCATTAACTTTACCCTGTCCATTCTATAAAATGCTTTTTAAAAATCCACGAAGCATACACGTCCTGTTGTGTTCTAGGTTCAAGTCTCTCTCTACGCGCATCTGATATTTTTTTAGTATTCTCTTACGGGTTATCGGCTTGTGACTTCACATCGCCCGCCACACTCCTAATTTGGCAACTTTGGGGGTAGCATCTACGTGTAAGTCCAATTTCCTTTGTGACGCCACCGGAAAACTCGTGCCGTGAGTCGCTACTGCTGTGTTCTCACTTCACATCCCATCAAAGTTTCCAACAGAACGGTGAACTTAAATCTTCCTTACTATGCAGTTCCATTGGTTTCGTCACCGTAATCAAATTCGTGCGTGTTTTTCGACGCAGTTGGGATAATTCACACCCATGCCGGAAAGTAGACAATTGGAAAAGTTAAATTAGGAAGCCGATGGTAATTTTTTCTTTTGTTTGTAGTGCGTTCGTGATCAATCTCTTTCCAAGAGTCGCCAACTTACTATTAGGAGAAGTTTGAGGTATTTTGGTCGCAGACGGGAACGGGTTCGGAAAAGAGACTTTTTATAACGTTTTTATAAAATCGCTTTTTTATTTGTCATCTAGTCCGCGTCAAATCTTGGAACTCAATTTTAACCCACTTTCTGATTAGCTTTCAAGCTGATATTTTCAGAATAACTCAGATCCAGATGACAATACAATATTCTACCACTTTTATTATGATTTTAACTGTATCTCGATTTTTATTCAGAATTTAAAGTTAGATGTAGATTTTAGCTCAAAAATGATCTCCAAAATGCGATCTTAGGCGGCGCTGCGATCATTGAAAGAAATGAGAATGATAGAGAGTCATAATCATTGGCGGATCTAGGAGGGGGGGCACGTGCCCTCCCACCCAGACCCAGAAAAAATATGCAAGATTTTTAATACGGTCCCTTTATCATTGCGTTCGTTTTGTTTACGGGGTATCCTTGTGACCCCCAGGACAAAACCCTGGATCCGCCTCTGGTCATAGTAACTAATTTGTGTATGTCATAACATCCTGATACTAATGTAGGAGTTTTGCTTTGAATTTAGGAGATGCGGTGGGCTTTTTTTGATACCTGCTGTAAGAATTAGCAGAGGGAAGGGGGAATTTAAGGCATTAGGGATGGTATCGGAGAATGTGTTTGGTATTCAATTCGTCGAAACCAGTTGTACAAGTCAACTTTAAAGTGGGCATATACATATACATATATCCTTTGCATATTTCATTTTGCATTATTGTGTTCCTCAACATCTCGCCTTACAATGTTGATCCATGATATGAACTATCTTCTCCTATCTATCTATTATTATATAGATAAAGGAGGATGTCTGTTTGTGTGTCCGCTGTGCGTTTACATACGTCGGAACGGATTGCTACCTAAGTTAGTACATAGGTGCATCTTATTCTTTCAAACCCCGTAATATTAGTTTCGGTTGCGTCCGACGCATCCTTAGCTTCGTTATCTCGTTACTATTCGCTACGTCACGCCATAAAACTTCTGTGGTTGGTCATCCTGTCGGAATAAAATATAAAAGTGGTAATTTCCGTACTTTAATATACCTACAACTCCCACACTACACACCCTTTACTCGCTCATACGCAAAACATATCTCAGGTAATACTACACTTACCTATTAATCCCATCGGTGCAAACCTTTTTGCTGGAGTTTGAGTTCACACAATATTTTTGGTCTACACACGTACAGAAACACTTAGCGAAAAATGTTGTGGAGCGGGGTATAAGCTGATCCCGTGCGCAGTATACGGAAAGCGTTTTTTCTCTTCTTTGCTATTCAGCCTGCCTAAAAATCCTGCTATGTGACCATGAATTCCAAGTTCCAAGCTTCCCACTTCTGTGGGTACTATATTTACCAAGCAGCGCCGGTGGCCTGCTAGTAAAATATAAACAACAAATGGTAATTTCCACTCTTTATTATAGAGGGTGTTTCAGGAGGAATGTGCAAAATTTCACGTGAACAGTTGAACTTTGAACTAAATTAAACTAGATCTTTGATCGAGTATCAAAATTCAATTGCGCAATCTCACCCATTTGGATATTAATTGTTTCAGACAATTATATTCGCACATTTTCGTCAAACCTTGATCTTTTAATGTCTTTAAAAATCCGGAGTATAAAATAAAATGTTTACAAGGCTGGATAACCACGAAAAACCCCTCTCATGGTATGTGCAAAGTGCATCCAAAAAATATTTGCTCAACCATACCTCGGTAACTAAGGAGCTGCTATCCCATGTTCAAGAGCAAAAAATGCTTAAAATTGACCCCCCCTCCCCCCCATCACCTCCTGAAGCACCCTGTATAACGCCACTACCGACCATAGTTTTGACTCTCTCTCTCTGTCATTTTCAAGGTTCTTTGAGTGTCGAAACCGTGGTCGTTGTAGGAGTTATATGTTCAAGTATGGAAGTTACCACTTTTATATTTTATCATGGATATATCCCATTTCCAACACTCCAAGCCTGAGATAATTTTATACGTTCACTTCGTTGATTTCATTCGAAAACTTTCTCCGCGTATATTGTGAAGGAATTTTATTTTGTTGTGTCCGAATGATGTGAATGAGAAAATTCCGCGCATTTAAATAAAATATTTTTCGCCGAGTTCAATTTTTGAATAATGAATGCTCGACGGAATGTATACTGTATTGAGACTATTGTGTGCCATTAATGTGTGGACTCATGCTATGCATACCCTCGCCCACACCAGCATCATCGGAGAAAACTCAGCCGTCCCGAATTTCGACACACTGTCACGCCTTCCCTCGGCCTATGATCCGATGGGACCGCCTACCATAGCTAATACCCGGCAGCTCCCGGCAGGCTCCGATCTCTTGAGTCGTGGGCTGACCTCATAGGAATTTCAATTTTATGGGCAGCCTATTCCTATGGACAGCACTGAAGGGAGGCTTCACACAATTGTCACACTTAACATGGCAATTAATTTATTGCAGAATTTAACAAACATAAAGATTTCCTTTTAAACAAATACCAATAAATTACAGTGCGACATACATACAAGATACCATGAGAATATTGTCTTTTCTTCTGGTACCAAATTTGAAGATTCGAGACAGGAGAATGCTGGATCTCGGCTCATATCTGCCAAAAGGCAGCCGGATCTCTGAGACAGGAGAATGCTGGATCTCGGCTCATATCTGCCAAAAGGCAGCCGAATCTCAGCTACGTATATCCAGGAAATCACCTGAGTGGTGTCCACAGCCCCAGAGTACTTGCCCTGGAGAGAACAAGAGATAGGATCGACCCATGTCTCAGCAACCGGCCAGAAACCAGTTAATTGCACCCAATGCTGTGCACTTGCAGAAATGAGGCTGATCCACTTACCGAAGAGCGTCGGGAGATACGGCTTAATATCCTTCGGGCGCTATCTCTATGCGTAGGCTGGACACTCTCTGAGTCGACCACTGTCGACCGGACTCCTGTCTACTCTCTCTCTGTCTGTCCTCCGTCTCCCCGTCCTCACATACGCATGTTCGCTCGCCTCTCTCACCAGACTCGCCTCCTGGCTGACGCATCGTTACCTGGGCTCTCCCGGCCAGCCCACCGACCTATCCAGGAGGGGAGGGGGGTTTTGGTGGGAGGTGGGTGTGTAGGTAGGGGAAGGTTTATTTGGGAAGGGGAGGGGTGGTTGCCTGAACCATGACTCCGCACGCCCAGCGAAGGGAATACGGGGGAAATGGGGGAGTGAGTCACCGTGGAACCGGCCGGTTAAGGCAAGCCCAGTGGAGTTTTCAGGGTGAACGTTACAACACTCGTGTTTTGCATTAGAGTGGTATTCTGTCCTCGTCATGGAATCGTTGGCCTGAATGTGGGGTGTGCTCGTCTGGCACGTGAAGACCCCCAGGGTCCTGGAGAGAAAACATTTACGACCACACTGTGCACTTACAATGGCGTTTTTCAGCCCTTTTTGTTAATATCGCCGCCCTTTCGGATCTCAATGGAAAGTTGCGCCGAGAAAGGCGGTTGAAATTATTTTACTTATCACTCAACCTTTTTTTTTCGCAGCCAAATCTGGAATGTCTCTTTTCCGTTATCTAGTTGCCAAAGCTTATGGTGGTTTATTCTTACACCTTCGCATGTATTTCTTTCCCTTATGATGGAAGGTTTATGGTTTATGTGGTAATTAGTTGTGCAGATTTGTCGCAAGAAATACGTAAGAACTGCGTTATATGTTAGTAAAGGTGGGTTAAATGGCGTATTATCTCTATATTTCTATTCTAAACCACAAAAGTTTCTCACTGCATAGTTCTTTTTGTTTAATTTTTGCCGATTGCGGGCTTTGCTACTTTGTCTTCCATTCATGAATTCTTATCTTGCCTTCCCTTGCCTTGCATTCATTTATTACAGAATTGAGTACGTCCTCCTCTTTATTATATGCTTCGGTCACCTACTCGTCCTTCCTTTCTTGTCGTCGTTTGCAACCTTGAAGTTCGTAATTATCTGGATAGAAAAAAGGATAGCCGAGGCAAATTTTCTGGCAATCAGTGAGTGATTTCATTGCGGATGTGCCCCGCTCTACGATAGCGACCTTATCCGACCATTTGAGGCACTTCTTCATCATTTTCAACGTCAAATACCATTTTTAATGTATAGGTCAATAATATATGTCTTATGCTAGTGCACTTATCTAAAGATTTGATCGTTGGATCCTTCTTCCTCATAGAATGGTCCTCCAAGATCGTTAGAATATTAATTTCGTATGCTTGGTTTCGCTAATAATAGTAGGACCCGCCCGCCTCTGTGACGGTGCAGGATTCCTCGTCCCTTCCCTTCCTTCCCCTATCCCCTCCCAGGAGGCGCCGTCGGGCTCCTATCGCGGCGGCGGCGCCTCCTTCCTTGTTCCTTCCAGTCCTTCCCCTTCTGCGGGCAGAGGAAAAAAGCTCGCGCTTAGTATCCCTGCCCCAGGAGTGTAACCGGCGAGCCCGCCCTGGAGTCTCGTTTCCACTGCTAGTGAACTTAGCAAGGTACTATGGCGACCATGTCCCTAAAAAGCAATTCACAGAATGGGCCTTCAATTAAGAGAAAAAAATTGCATGTTATCCCTATCTTCTAAACGTACAGTATTTGAAGGAGGTTTCGTCAAAATATGAAATTGACTGATAACTTCAGGCTTGACTTTGTGAAACCTCTCCATATTGGAAGTAAAGGAGTAAAACTTTGTCAGATTCACTATTATATTAATAAGTAATATTTGTAAATTATAAAAATATATAATAATGTAAGATCAATCAACTGAAGATGTAACTACGTTACGAAACCCGGGTCGTGCCCATATTAATATAATAGTGAACCTGACGTAGTTCTACTCCTTTACTTCCGATATGAAATTGAGTTAGGCTTGGTTTGTAGTTGTAGTGTTGAGACTTAGCGATGCAAATATAATTTTCTTACCATTTGTAATCGCATCGGGAGACGGCTTCCAAAATTTGAAGGCTGTCACTTGTTTTAGACCACCATAATGTGTCACCCACTTATGAAGGAGTGTCGATAAAGAGAGGTGGAACTCAATGGAAGTTATAATGTTAAACAATGAGGTGAGACACTTAGCAACCTTGCTCAAAAAATTACATCGATGGAAGTTTATGCAATCAATAACTCGCTCAGGTCTAGATAGAAGAGTTGCCTCCTTGAGTATCAATGAAGTAGCACCGTAAGATTACGAACATTGCTATGAAAGCAGGAGAGAGACGTTGCGCTCATACAATTCCAAATAATTGCTGTAAATCTATTATATATTCCCAGCTCCTTACAATACTTTCACTCAAATTCTATTCCAATAGAACAATTTGATAGATGGATAGATCACCCGTTCAGCTTTCGCGGAATATTTATTTGGGAGATAGGACACTCGATTAAAATGTATCTAAATGCGTAGGGATGTGCCAAAATCCAAAGTCACCAAAATGCCGCGATAAACGTATGTTGATTTAAATATGTTGTATTCCTTTTGAAGTGATAGAACTAAGGAAACACGGTGAAGGTCACATTAATTATTTGAATTCCTCAGCTGCTTTTAGCTAAATCGATTTCTTTTATCTTTTTCTTGACATGATTTTTCAAATGTTATTAGCGACTCGGAGTAAGTATAGGTAAGGTATAGGTGTAAGAATGATGTGCAAAATTTTTGGCCAACGTTTCCAGTTTTTTTTATATTTTCTTCTGGGCTATGAATAATAATGTGATTGTCTTAAATTGATACATGAAGGCATGAAAATGTTTTTTTTACAATAATCAAATAAAACAATATATTCACTATACTCAAATTAAAAAGACGCAATAATTTTGACATGCCTTTTTTGTGTTATTTAGCGCGGTAGAATGAGGCTATTGTCATTCGGAGTTGTTGTGGAAATGAGAAAACGCCGGAGCGTGAAGAAGAAAGAAA
Source organism: Ischnura elegans (assembly GCF_921293095.1). Classification (NCBI taxonomy): domain Eukaryota; kingdom Metazoa; phylum Arthropoda; class Insecta; order Odonata; family Coenagrionidae; genus Ischnura; species Ischnura elegans. Next base: position 21,681,785 of record NC_060255.1, read on the forward strand.
GCTGGTTGTTTTTTTATTGCCCTTACCCCGTGTGTTCCAAAATAATACTGGTCTCTCATTGGTCCTGGCGGTCTCTCATCATTTATTTTCCCGTGTAAGATTTCATTTAGTGTGAGTGAACGCCTGAAAGATCTCGCGAGGGTCGAATCGGTACGAGTCATGCGCGAAAGTCCCCGTCATTTGTCTCTCTTAGATCGCACGCAAGTCGTCAAGTAGGCTGCCAGCTCGGGTACCCCTCTCTGCTATACCTGCCAATCCTTGCTCGGCTTTCGAAAAGCTGCAGGCTAATGAAACGGATACTTCTCTTTGAGAAGCGATTTCTGATTGGCGAGAAACTTTCCCCTCCCGACCAAACGAGAACGCCCATTGCCGCCCGTTCTCTCGCAGCCGAAGCTATGTGAGAAAATTGAATTACGCATTATTATTTCAATAATTTTCGAAGCTTCTTACGTTGAATATTTGAATAAATTGGCCGGGTTGACAATAGGGTGGTTTCCTAATATTTTTTTATTGCCTAAATCAAAAGATTATTACTCCTGGAGTACGTATTTCACGCTTTTAGATTTTTAAATGACGATATCTATTTTTCGCGATTAAATGAAAAGTGAAAATTTTCAAGCGCGCGAAAACGCGTCGCGTAAGTAGGAATGATGGGAAAAAGTCCGTGCGACGCATTTCTGGTTCCCCCTCCCGCCTTGTGAGGTGACCTTGATCGAGGCTCTGAGCGCTGATAGGACGCAGGATGCTAGCGGGTAGCTGAGTACCTTGCTGGCTGGTAGCGCTTGACTTAAAAAAGGTTTATTAATACCTTATCAAACGAAGAAAACTTTCCGACCTTAGCCAGTTTTAATAGGTGATTATTAAGACATGTTTCCCTGAGCACTGTGCCTCATGCACGCATTGGTAACCTCAGACGATGTATAACTCCCATCCTCTCGTGTAGAAACTAGGTCCCTGTGACGTCACCTGGAGTGGAATCGCATGGGCGCCAATCTGGCCTTTTTCAAATGAGGTTAAAATTGACCATTAACATTCGTCTAAACTGGGATTTCTAAAACCAAATAATTTGTATATTATGAATACACTAATGGTGGGTAACGAATCGCAATCAATGCCTTTCGTTTTCTTTGATGAAGGAAACTACCCTATTGTATGTGTCGTCGTCGATTGTATAAGTCGTTTCGCTCTGATGGAACCCTTGAGCAAACTTTTCATTTGCCGATCATCATTTTTCAAGTCAACAATCCTAAGATTGGTGTAGCGCAGCTCTCCATTACACTCCTATATTCCAGGGATAGCTGCAGCGCTTGGGATCGCTATCGCTTTTTCCATCATTGAGCGAGTGCCTTTTTCCATTCCTGAAAACGCCATTTAAGTAATCAGCCAAAGGTCGCAGCGAGCGGCTGGATTGTCGCGTTTGGCTTTCAGTGAAATGGAAGTTCATCTACATCTACATAATACCCTGCGAGCCACCTCTAGGGTGTTTGGCAGGGGGTGATCAATCACCAGCATGCATGTGGACTCCCACATGCACACCACATCGTCCAAAAAACGTCCCGTATACTAACAAACTATACTACTATATGCTGTTAGAAATAATAATTGAATTAAGAAACATGCATTAGTTTTTACATAGGTTAGTAGGCTACACTACAAGTCATGCAATCCCTTGTACCTACCTATGTGTGCATCGAGGGGTCAGTGAAAACCATGGAAAAAATTGACGGCGATAATGACTGTGCGTTGCATTTATTGATTGGCCTTGCAAGCGTTATCGTGGTCCCTGAAAAGCTGTTGCTGGAACTATCCCTAAGAACTCACTCAGGGATTCATACGGAGGTATATTTGTATAGGTGAGGGCAGAGCTCATGCCAGACTAAGCTACAGGTGTATAGGCGTAAGAGGCTGGGAGCCTAGCTCCTTTCCCTGAGTCGCCTAACTCTTAAATGATTAGCGTATAGGGTGCCAATAAGTTTCGCCGGGATTTTAACCCGGGATACTTTGCTTGGTTGGTATGCACTCCACCCCCAAGTCTACCATGCTTCCCTAATCCTTACTGAGGGACAAAAAACATGATTTCATGAATTCGCCTTTTTATAGTAAACTGATAATATTTTGAACAGAATCTGCCGTAATCAACATCTACATAATACCCCGCAAGCCGCCTAAAAGGCGTGTGGCAGGGGGTGTTAGGACACCAGCCGTTTACAGCTAATAAAAAAAATGAAGGGCTCTAACGGGGTTGGGACTAGCGTTTATTAAATTCCTTTATGTTTGGAGGGAAAAACGAATTCCTATATGTAATTTTACTCCACAAAAGAGCAGTCTCCGAAAGAAAAGTTAACCGACCGGTAAATAAAATCCCTTCCATGACGTGGAACCTAAATTAACGATCTTTGTAAAGATCCACGGGAAAGGAAACCCCTTTGTCCACACCGCTACAGGTTTCACCGCCCGCTAATCGCTTGATCAATCATTCCCACCCGCCAAGGTGACTTCCACGCATCCATCTAGTTCAAAACGAACGCCTGGGTCGGTCAACGAGTCGATCCACCCACACGTCTCTTCTGAAAGGACCAATCACACGTCAGGGTCCCAAAAAGGAGAGTCCACGCCCAGAAAGCAAAACAAAAACCAGAAACCGGTATTGTTCCACCGGGGTCACGTACATGCAGTGCAGCCACGGGGAAACATAAATGAATACAGCGATCAATCATGAGTTCCCGCCCACTCACTTTAAAGTGATAGGCAGCTATGGTTAAGTTAGTGGGTTGCTTTCGTCTTTCTACCCGTGCAAAAAATAAAAAAAGAGGTAGATCGTGGTTAGTCAGGCTTCCAATATTTTTATTCACAAGTGTCACCTTTATTTCCGCTATATTTATGTCTGACCTGCGTCTGCTATATCTGGTGGACCGTGGTTGTATCGATGAACGATTCGTTGGTGGCCCATGCAGAGGTGAGCGCCCATACTGATCCCAATTAAAAAAAAAACTGGCCAAAATTAATAACGTCGTTATTTTACACAAATTAGTAACAATAATGGCTGTTTTGAATTGATGCTGATCGCCTGAATCTGAATTTGAACTATTTTTACGCCATCTTTTCAGTTAAACATTTTTTGAGCTGTTATTATTTAAAAAAAAATTAGAAAACTCGATGTAGAAGTCATTGCGATTGGCGATAACTAGTTATGCATGGAGAAAATAAGACCGTATACTTTTAAGATAATGGGTGTTTGAATTGTAGTTAAAAGCCATGCTAGTACTTAAGGCTTGAAATTAACGGGATTCTAACCCGCTAACATCAGCATAGTCGGCGAGCTACCAAAATCTGAAAAACAACTACACATTCACTGAATTTTTGGATTCCTTGTATTTGATAATTTGCTTTAAATTAAATAAATTGACTGATGTTGAGGAGAATACAGTTAAGATTTCAATAAAATCACTTATTTTTCACAAAAAAATGAATTCGAAGGAAATCGTCATCCTGTTGTCACCACATCAGACTTATTGTGCGCCGCCTATGCCGAAAACTACTTTCGGCGTCAAAATGATATGCGGCTGTAATTTGCAAATACATATCTGTGCTTCTGTGCATGATAAAAAAATATTTTTTGTGCAAAAATAAAAAATGTAGACACACCAGTGCGATAAAAGACTCCGCGCATAATAAAATCACCCGTTTTTTCAACTCCATGAACTTTGTAACTCAACCTGGGGAAAACTATAAAGTCTACATCATTAATCTTCCACAATAAGATTCAAACATTAATATGCAGTACGAACCAGCCTGTCACACAGCCAGGTTGACTCTGCTGCGCTATGCAGTCATTCGACAGTCGAAAAATGCATTTCGAGCGAAATAAAATCTTTTTATTTCTGCTACTGAATCGAAAATATGAATATCACGATTTCTGCTTGAACAAAATTTCGTGACGCCACCAACGATCTAGTTCTGTTCTCAATTCGCTAGCTAGGGGAAGTAGAAGTGAGGAAGCAATGGAGGAAAGAAATACTATCCATCAGATTTAGCGATAAGAAAATAGCAGTACAGCAGCCCACTTTGAGCTAATTTGAAAGCTGTGTACAGAGCGTACCTAACACTGGAATTCCCTTCCATGAGAAATCCATGCGATATAAAACGTAGCTGTTAATAGTGACATACAGTAGTGCCATAACAACTGACACTTAATAAATGCTAGGTGCAACTCGTACACGTTCAGAAATCAAGCAGTTAAAGACCCACAGATAAGGTAATCAAGCCATTAAGAAGGCGTGTGAGGAGTTGCGGAACGCAGGGTGTCCAGCGCCCGGAAAAATCAGATGAATTTTTAGTCCCTGGAATTATGCATGAATAGGGTAGTTTCCTTCGTCAAAAAAAACGAAAGGAATTGATTGCGATTCGTTACCCACCATTAGTGTATTCATAATATACAAATTATTTGGCTTTAGAAATCCCAGTTTAGACGAATGGCAATGGTCAATTTTAACGTCTTTTGAAAAAGGCCAGATTGGTGTCCATGCGATACCACTCCACCTGACGCCACAGGGTCCCAGATTCTATACCATTAGTCGAGACTTTTATATCGTCTGATATTACCAATGCATGCATGAGGCACAGAGCTCAGGGAAACATCTCTTAGTAATCACCTATTAAAATTGCCTATTGTCGTAAAGTCTCCTTCGTTTGGTAGGGTATTAATAATACTTATTGAATCCAAGCGCTACCTGTTAGCAGGGAACTCTGCTACTTGCTAGCAGCCTGCATCGTAGCGGAGTTCATAGCCTCGCACCCAGGTGGCCTCACACAGCAGCGGCCAGCTGTCACACGGGCTTTTCCCAGCATTCATACTTAGCCGTCGTGTTTTCGCGCGCTTGAAATATACACTTTTACAAAAATAGAAATCGTCATTTAAAAATCTAAAACGTGAAATATGTACTCGTTGCCATGCCGAGCGTGGCTGATCATGGAGCTCTTTTTCTGCATCTCCTGAGGCTGTAACATTCTTTACCCATCGCCCAACTTCACTCCTACCAACTGCAGCGTTGCCATACACTGCACCGGAATGTTTATGGACGTTCTCCACGGTTTCTTTTTCTGTACACAAAAATTCAATGGAAGCACGCTGCTTTTAACGTGAGTCGTATGTAGACGCCATTTCGACGCTGTACTACGGTTTTGCTATCTGCTTTAGAACGGTGTCAAACTTCATCAGCGCGGAGAACAAACATCAATTGTGAAGCACCGACAAGGACATTGATCAGTGTATGTCAATGGCTTTTTAAACAAATGTTGGACATTACTTATTGAACGACTCTCGTATTTTCATGTGGCAACTTTCATTTTAAAATAAGGGAAATATTTTTTATAGTAATTTTTTGACAATATTTTGTTGCATATTGTTTTTTATTTCAAATATGAGAAGACCGTTTGACCGTGCCTTCTGATTGGCTGAAGGACGGTGCACGCGATGTAAAGAGGGGCGTGCCGAGTTTGGGATGGAAATCCCATCTTTGGAGCAAGCGTGGAAAATAATCGCGAGAAACAGTCATTTTTTTCTGCCATCGCTGGAGGTCTTCCTCCAAAGATAAGGAAAAAAATGATCGTGTGATCCAGGCTTAAATGAAAGAGAAGGCACAGAATATAAACTAAGATAGTATCATTTCGCTGACGGTGACACATGAATGACGACAAATAGGATATCTATGTAGGCAGATAGAGATTGCCTGCGGAAGAGAGCAAAAAATCTCATCCCTAAGGCGTTCTACCTCATTGAGAGAACCTGAACGCAATCATACTTCCATCACCGATGATGTACGGACTGAAATGGCACACCAACTCATGAAACACGTAGCAAAAACGTTACATGTTCCGTAAAAGCAGTTTTTCTCATGGGTCGTTAAGCTAATCATCAGAAAACACACGTTTTTGATATCTTATTATAAAACAGATGATCAGACGTAATAACAAAGGTTACCGGTTGGCAAATTGCAGCATCCTCTGCATGCACTGATTGCAAGTACCTCAATCGCCTCTGAGCTGGTCATGATGTCTAAGACGAAATGAGTTTCGTAGGGATGCGAGCATGCAACAATTTCTGATCAAACAATAAAAATGTACCTGGCACAATTCTCTTGGCAATAAGAAGCAAAGATAATACACCGAAGTAAAAGTGCTCACTGAGGCAATTTTAATAGTCTTTCTTGGAAAATAGACAGAAAAGTGGAGTTTTTTTAAATGAATAACCACAAGGAATTCGATAGATTACAATATTAAAGATAATAAAAGATTTAAGTGAAAACGGGAAGTGTACAGAAATAATCAGAGTTCTGAGGTGGTAGAGTTTACAAGAGAGGAGGAAAAGAAGCAGGCTATGTGGCATGTTTAAAATAATGAGTGGGGAAAAAGCATGGAAAGAGTTAGGGAAGGACATTACAAAACCTAGCTTTGTTGGAAAAAAATGATCACCAGTTCAAGTGTCGATCACAAAGGACAAATTCAAAGCAGTTCTCCTTCTTGAATTGAACCATAAGGGACTGGAACGACCTACCAGCAAAACTATTTGAGCCCTTCCCGTAAACTTTACGTATTTTTAAAAAGCTGTTGAGGAAGTAGAAACCAAGGGTTTCTTACAACGTATTCTATTGTTTTTGCATCATGTGTTCATGTTACCACCAGGCCAATGGCCTGCTTGTAACAATTTAATAATAATAATAATTACTTCGAGGTATTGGCCCGTTTAGGATGTGGGAGGGTACACGTTCTCACATGCGAAATGAGTGGAACAAGTTGCTGAGATGATTTGCGCCGGCCTCAAACCACGCTGACATCTCGAGACCCGAACATTCCAGCCGACTGATGACCGACTATTTCACCCCTTCATTTGCAATCTCCTTCAGCCACCCTCACGATCTTTTTTCATCATTTCCTCTCCCTTGGCTGTACCCGGACCTGCTCTCCGGCACTCGTGTTACCCATCCCCGCATTCGGACGTATAGCGAGATAAAGAGAGTCTGTTTGAGCCCCCCAGGCTTCTTGAATGACTCCGACCGTACACACGCCTGTCAGCGGAGAATTCATTAATACTCACCACTTAAGAGATGTGGGGAGAGTGATAGGGCATAAGGTCAGGAATGGTGGATGGCGGAGTGGTAGGGTTGGAGGGAAAATTGACTGGGAAGGGGAGAGGGTTAGGAGCAAAATAAGGGGAATTTGGTCTTTGCTTCAACCCTTAACTGCGTGAATTTTTAAATACGCGCCAAAAATTTTTTTGCATAAAATATATGCAGAAACGATTCAATGACTACATTTTAATAACTTTTCTGTTATTTTTTTAATTTTTAAGGAAACATTTTAATATATATCATTTATGATACATTGTGGTTATTGACGACTTTTACATAAAATAAATATGTATCAAAGATTTGGCAATTTTCCACAAAAGGTTTTCATTTCACATATTCATTGAAATCTTCTCATTGGCGCCCGTAACTTTACTAACTACATTTATAGATATCTCGCGGGTAAATCGTCTTACTCGTTTCTCAGGCAGGGAGCTGACTTCCTTCAACATAAGGGAGGTTCCCTATTATTTTTTTATTGCCTAAATCGAAAGAATATTACTCCTGGAATACGTATTTCACGCTCTTAGATTTTTATATGACGATATCTATTTTTCGCGATTAAATGAAAAGTGGAAAATTTCAAGCTCGCGAAAACGCTATGCCTAAGTATCAATGCTGGGAAAAGCCCGTGTGACGTCATTCTGGTTCTGGCTGCCGCCGTGTGAGGCCACCTTGGTGCGAGGCTATGAGCGCCGATACGATGCAGGCTGCTAGCAGGTAGCGCTTGGCTTCAATAAGTATCATTAATACCCTATCAAACGAAGGAGACTTTCCGACCATAGGCAATTTTAATAGGTGATTATTAAGAGATATTTCCCTGAGCTCTGTGCCTCATGCATGCATTGGTAATATCAGACGATGTAAAACTCTCGACTACTGGTATAGAATCTGGGACCCTGTGGCGTCAGGTGGAGTGGCATCGCATGGGCGCCAATCTGGCCTTTTTCAAATGAGGTTAAAATTGACCATTAACATTCGTCTAAACTGGGATTTCTAAAAGAAAATAAAATGTATATTATGAATACTTTAATGGTGGGTAAAGAATCGCAATCAATGCCTTTAGTTTTCTTTGATGAAGGAAACTAACCTATTACAAGCTTTGGCACCTACTGACTGCTTCGAGAACCACGCAGTAAAACGACGGTCTGTATCATATCTGATACACCATGCGTTATAGAGGAAGAATTGTGCCCTTCAGAAATAACCTTCAATGATTTTAGCGTACCGTATATGATGCAAAATTCAGTGTAGGGTTAAATGAGTTAACGAAAAAGAGAAGGAACCTGTCCACAACTTTATTGAGCACCGTACAAAGCGTGTTGACAGTTATGTCATTCTCAGGTACAGTGCGATATTGCCAGTTTATGGATCTCCATATTATCTAAATCTTTACAATGGAGACTCCGTTTGTTGTAATTACTAAACGAAAGAATGTGGGCGTATGATCATACAGCTGAGTTTACAATGGATTGATCGAGGCTCTGCCATTGAGTAGAGAGTAAGTAATATAAATAGAATCTTGTATGAAAAGGTATATTAGTGAGACTTCGAGGGAAAACATGGAAGCGGAGAAAAACACAAATTGATCGTAAAAGTAGCCGGTATCAGGGATGGTAGTAAAGTCTATAGACTTCCACATGAGCTATCGAAAATTCTGCTAAATCGATTTCACGGTCTGAGTTGTAATGGGCAAATCATTTCACTTTTAGGCCTAGGTCGTGAAATCAGACCGTGTATCAATCGTAAAATTGATTCAACAGAACTTTCGATAGCTCACGTGGCTGTCGATAGACATTAATGCCATCACTGCTACTGGCTACTTTTACGATAAATTTGTGATTTCTCCGTTAATAACTATTCCAAGTCGAGTCAAACAGTTTTAAGTTGTTGTGAACCACTAAACGTTCTTCTCAAGTTTTCAACTCCATAGTTTGGCCTTGTTAAGTTGTTGTTATCGAGGTGTACTAGCAATAAAGTCCAATTTTTTCCAATTCGGTGCTATCTTTTCTTGCCTTTCTTCTTTTTCGCCTGTGCTTCAGCGATTATTTTCAATTTCGTTAGCCTTACCATTAAATTGGGGGCATTGTATGAGTGCACTGGGAAGTAGAAATAGTAATAGTTCCATTTTCAGCGATTCGATGAGGTAGATGCTTTTTGTTCCTACGATAATATGATTAAGTACTCATTCGTTGATCTAATTTCAACATTCGGTTCGCACGGATTACGTAATTACAGGGTGTTATGCTATAGGCGTGTAGTTTTCACTTTAGGTTTGCTGGCAACAGGTGCGAGGACTCTATTGTCACCTCGATTAGTCATTCGCTTTCTAATCACTGGTCATTAATCTGCGCCGGAGAGGATAATTTGCTCCTGTGGTTTTACTACTCCCAGTTGAGCTGCTACTCGAGGTTCACGGTGTCCAGTGTAATGTGAATGCCTTTTTGTTGAAATTCAATGTTTCTATCCCTCGATTTCGTCATTACATCATTGACTAAATTTTTTGTCACATTGCTATCAGGCCAATGACATGATGGATCTCGCTTCGTAACGAACATGGAAAGATGGTAGAAAAAATAAAAGAATGTACAAAGATGAAAATGAGCGCTGATGATTGTATGAATCGTTGTATTTTACGGTTTTAGGATTATTTTAATTCATTTATCATTGTAATGTTTTAAATTTAATGTCATTTCTTTTTCTTTTTTTCAGGTAAGAAAAGTTTTTCTGCATCTCTGATATCTCCAATGAAATTCCATGATGTAAGGTCTAATTCGGTGAATTCATATTTATGGTAAGTTTTCCGTTCAGTTATGTGTTTGCCTGCACCAAAATTTTCATTTTAGGTCCTCTCGGAATGGAAGTACGAGGATGGGTTTCTCGTATTGGTTGCTCATTAAATATTCTAAATCTAAATTTAAAAGTCCGTAAATGTTGTCATTTGACTTTTTTGCGTCATCAAATAAGATACAGAAATTCCATATCAACTTTTTGTTCAGTTTTCAAATTTTGTGTTATTGTAGAAACCTTTTTCAATGACCTCCGAATATCCATAGCTTTGGAAAGAATTTAAATGGAAGATTTATATTTTTAGTGAAAATTCGAGTTATTGTACATAAACATCCCGTGTTTTCGGGTTAATAGACCCTCTAATCATTATTTCGCAACATGAGAAGTAGACAAGCTCGAAAAATTAACTTATTTCTCTTAAAATTCTTAAATTCACTACGAGGCGTTTTATCGCAAAATTACATTCATTGTATGTAGTTTTATTGGAGTATTTTCATTTCTCATTCTATATTCAAGTGGTGAAGCGACAGCATAAGATTTTATGCATGCAGACCATCATAATGGTTCCACTTCTTTACGATAGTGAGAAATTTTATTTGTATTGATCATTCTTGAACTTTTGCTACGACTCTTTCGCTACCTCACCTAATCCCTAATATATTTTTTCGACCTTGCATTCTTACTTTCTATGCATCTGATAGTTTTCATTCATGTAACCGGTGAAAATGAATAGTAACGGTTATTCGTCGGATAAAATTACATACATTATTTCTCAGGCCACAGATGTCGTATCCATGTCATCCAATATGTCCTCTCTCTACATGATCTTATTTTATCGCCGCGTCACTTGGAAACCAATCTGCCTATGCCATTTTAAGGAGATTAATATAAATAGTATCTGAATATATGGGTCAATTACAGTTTCAAAATTGATAAAAAATATAGTTTTACTATCACAAACATTGTATCAAAACGTGGGCGCATTGGCATCAAATCATAGACGAAAGAAATAAAGGTAGAGTAGAGTTTAAAGCAATTAAAAACATAAGATTGTTCGTGAAAGGGGTTATACCCCTCTCTCTAGCTTCCAAGCGACACAGCGTCGCATCGCCCCCTAAGATTCTCGTCACCTCGGCATCGTATTAATCCCTGTCTACTCCCAAGAGCGTCCTCTTCATCAACCTGATCCTTTCCTCCTTAATTCTCCTTTCGATCGCTCCCCCTCTCGACTCCCACGCCTCCACACTAATCTCATTATCTTGCTTAGAAGCCTGTGTGGATAGCAAGTTAACATCAAGACTGAGTCGGTAGATTTTCTTTGGTTATTTTCGTGTGACGAACATTTTGGTGACTTTAATGCAATTTCCTTGAATTTACTTGATTTCCCTAAGGCTACTAACTTTTTAACGTTTTTATGAGCTTGCACGTTCGTATGTACAGAGAAAATGCCTTTCTAGAAGCTTGGGGTATAGCTCTTGCATAGTGTTTCCTCAAACACGTTGCAAATAGTTTTTTTTGGCTATTGTACTACGATTCCTCAACAGCCGATGAATTATAGAGAATTTATACGGAGATTGCCTTTCTTCTGTCCCAGTAACGACTTTATTTGGTTCTTTGATTTCTAAGGTTGTAATCTGATACGTTTTCAGTTGATTTTGTATCACTTATATTTAGATTTTTACATTATTCATAGCGTTACTTGGATGTTGGAAAGACAATATCATTTGCTATCTTCTCATCCGAGAATCGTAACCGATCTTATTGAACTGAAATTTCTCGCAAGTCTTCACACCCTGTATTGTATCCGCTAAGCTTCTTTCTTATCTTCCCCGTCATCGCTTGTACAGTACACCGTATCAGTATCGCAGTTACGTTCCAAAAACAAAGAGCTCTCGTATTGTTTCTGACCGTAGTAAAAAAATTTTATGTATTAAAGCAAGTAATATTATTGTTTTTTTATGTCGTCATTTTGGCAGTTCTAGATGAAGCAAGTTAAAGACGCAGGAGATGGATGAAGCGAGTGCTGAGCGGGGATGGGATGTTGAAAACAGTATTAGTGAGTAGAATGTTGGGGGAACGAGGAAAATGAAGGAGTAGAATATGATATTTCGATAGATTGGAAGGTAGTAGGCCTTATTGTGAATTTAAGAGGAAAGTCTATGAAGGGAGTGGAGACTGCCAGAATACTTATTTAATACTCCATGGAAACTTACCTTAATCGGTGGGATACTTTAAGAATTAATAAAGTGCTGGCAGAACACAGTAGTTTCTAGCTTAGGTATGTATGGACCCCTTAAGTGCTAACATTGGGAGGAGATATATATCTTAACGGCGGCGTCGTAAAATCGCTTAGCTCAGCCGCAAATCGTTCTTCTCTTTTTTTCCATCTCCGGACGAGTTACCCCGGTTACCACTACCAGTCGTATTTCAACTAATTATTGTATTCCGCAGCTGAGCGGCGCTCGAATAGCGGAGTGCGCAGCGGGGAAGGCGGGGGTGAGGGCAGTTTCATAGCCCCAGGGCAAGACTGCGCAATAGATTATCATCCAAAAGGCATCGATAAAATCGCTTAGGTAAGTAGGACAGGTCATAATGCTCAAGACGCTACTTCTCAGCGCTGATGCAGAAAACTCGTCCCCTCCAATAGTCCTATTTCAATTCTCTGACTGCCGGTTTTTTTCGCGTGCCAAATTGATGGAGATTCGTGAGAGCCGCGTTGTGGCCTCTTTCGCTCTGTGTTCGTGTCGCTCTTGTGAATGGCTCGTGAGCTCTCCGGCATCCGTTGCCTACCTGCTTGCGTGCACCAATCGTAAAGCGTTAAAAGTACGATTCGAATTAGGGCCGCAATCCATCCAAGTGTTTCCATTGCTTCGATGCAAGTCAGTCGGAGTTTTAATCAAAGGGGACTCCGGTTTCCAGTCCAGTTCGGCTAGCGAAATCGATGAAATCGGGTATTTGGAGCATGTTATGAAAATGAATGAATGTTCTCTGGTAAGGCCCTTTTACACGAGGCACGTAATAGCAAAATCTGACGTGTGTACCAAGGCGCAGTCAAAAATGCGTCGTGTAAAGCGTTGGATTTGCTGGAACGCATGCGAGAATGCATGGACGTGAGATCGCAAAAATTGCCCCTGTTCGTGCATTCGCGTAATTCCACGCCATGTTGAGAAAGAATTACAGTTCTAACCTGCGCAGTTAAGTGCCTCGTGTAAAACAGCCGTTAGAAAAATGCATTGTTGGTACTCGATTGTGATAAAGTGGATCAAGTATTCGATTCGATCGAAGATTCGATTTAAGTAAACGTTGTTTGAGATATTCCTGTCATTCAAAGGTTTTTTTTACTCTGTACATGAGTAGAGAATGTAGAATATTAATAACAATCACGAAAAGTTTTATAAGAATTACCTCGGTGTTCCACGCTTTGAGAAAGTGGAGTAGAAAGAAAGAGCGTTTCAAATAGTGTTCCACCGTGAAAACTGAATCCTGGTGTGATAATTACACCCTCCAGTAGCGTAACTAGGGATGGACTCTGGGGGGATAGGGTGGCGAACTCTCCCCCCCCCCTCCCAGGCAATGGGGTCCGGGAAAATATTTGAAAACTGACATTCCTGGAAATACATTTTACATAATTTTGGCACTTTAGATTTAACTTTAAGTAGATGTCGTTATTGCATGACAAAACTGGATAATAGTTTAAAATAATTTTAAAATTTCTCTGAGGCTTTGGGGGGGATCTATCCCCTTATTCCCCCCATAGTTACGTCACTGACACCCTCAATGCCCTATAAAATACCATGTATTTTTCTCCTCGGCTGAATCTTTTGTTCCGTTGTCCAAGATTCTTTGATTCTGGGATCCATAAATCCCTCCTCTTCAGTCACTTCTCAATCACTTTCACCTCTCCCGTGTCACCGCTCGTTCACTTTATAGTCTCCTACCTTTGATAAATTATTCGTCCTATTCCTTTTCTCTTCTTGTAGTAACCCTATTAAAACTCAATAATTTTGCTTGTTTTCCTCAGTGTAGGAAACGTTTCAGTTAATCCATTTCTATTCATTCGAAGCCCCTTCTATATTTATTTCCAACTTCCCTGAAAACATCACATATCGGCCTTTGAAACGAGGATTCCAACATTAACATTCACAGCTTGAACATCCATGCTCTGGATATGGGCCACCTACACAAGCGGGACTCGAACCCACAACCTTCGTTTTGGTAGTCGAGGACATTTCCCCACCGAGGCCGATATTCCCTCTTAATTGTACCTATTTTAACTATGTATCCCATAATTGAAGCCGAATTACCAACGATGGACGAAGCAAGAACGAAATAGTGGAATAGCGCAGGCGAAGAGGGCTTTCTACAAAAAGAAGAATCTTCTTACAGCTGAGAATGCAAGCGGAGAAGTAAGGAAACAATTCATCAGTTGCTACATATGGAATATGTTTCTCTATGGAAGCGAGGCTTGGACGTTGACAGCAGCAGAGAAGTCAAGAGGGGAAGCATTCGAAATGTTGTGCTACCGACGAATGATGAAGATAAAATGGATTGACCGTGTAAGTAACGAGGAAGTGCTAAGAAGAGTGGGAGAAAAGAGAATCCTCCCAAAACCCTTAAGCAGAAGACGGCACAACCTAGTTGGCCACATTTTGAGGCACGACGGCCTGATGAAGACTATCGTAGAAGGACAGGTGGAAGGGAAGATGGGTAAGGGACTGCCCCGAATGAGTTACGTAGAAAAGGATGTAAAAGAGAAGAAATACGTCGCTATGAAAAGGTTAGCGGATAGGAGAGAGGAATGCAGAGATTCGTCGTACCAATCTTAGGATTGTTGACTAATGATGATGATGATCCCTTAATTAAATATCCCTCTTAATTGATAGTGAATTCCTTAGCAACCCCTGCATTTACCGCACGCTAGCTTTGTCTCTAGCCTGCCCAAGTTTTATTGCCGCGAGTTTAGAAAGTAGTTATTCCTTGTTGAAAAATGTAAAGTGTTGGTCACGTAGCCTATAGTACACTTAATTAGTCAAAACTTGTTTATGCGAATTGAAGATAAATATGGCTACGTAGGCTCAATCTTCAGATGGTGGGCACTGGTTCCAAGCTGTAAGCGAAGCAAAGAATAATATTTTTCGATAATGAGGCATCACTTTTTCGCAATATCCTCCTCCTTATAATCGTTACCTTTATTCGCCTACTGGAAGTATGGTAATGTCTCGACGGGGCGACTGATTACCTATCCTGGTACCTTAGCTCTTACTGGATAAGGTTACCGAAAGGAGAGCGATACAAACACTCGTAATCTAATCGGCTTTTATTGGAGCTTACACTTCAATCTTACCCTTGCCCGGGGATGGTGGGGGGGGGGGGGGGTTTGAGGCTGGCGCGCACGGAGGTGGGAGTCTGGGATATAAAACTTGTCGAATCATTGCGACGCATTGGCGGAGAGTAGAGAGAGGCGATACTGACGGTCGTGGTCCTGTACGTTCCCGGTTCGAGGTCCGCAGTTTCCGTAATTCGAGGTCTGCCGCATTTCCCGTGTCAAGGTCCCAAAGAGTCCCCTGAGGAGAGATCCGCAGAAGGCCCCGAATTACGGCAAAAAGAACTTTTTCTGTAAACACTTATAGGGTGGTTTCCTATTATTTTTTTATTGTCTAAATCGAAAGATGGAGTACGCATTTCACGCTTTTAGGTTTTCGAATGACGATATCTATTTTTCGCGATTAAACGAAAAGTGAAAAATTTCAAGCGCGCGAAAACGCGACGGCTAAGTAGGAATGCGGGGAAAATCCCGTGTGACGTCGTTCTGGTTTCCGCTGCCGCGACTGATGTGACCTTGGGGCGAGGCTTTGAGCGCTGATACGACGCAGGATGGTAGCAGAGTACCCTGCTAGCTGGTAGCGCTTGGCTTAAATAAGGATTATCAATACCTTATCAAACGAAGGAAACTTTCCGACCTTAGGCAGTTTTAATAGGTAATTATTCAGACATGTTTCCCTTAGCTCTGTGCCTCATGCTTACATTGGTAATCTCAGACGATGTAAAACTCCTATCTATTCGTATAGAATTTAGGCCCCTGTGATGTCACGAGGAGTGGCATCACAGGGACCTAGTGTCAATCTGGCCTTTTTCAAATGCGGTTAAAATTGACCATTGCCATTCGTCTGAACTGGGATTTCTAAAACCAAATAATTTGTATATTATGAATACACTATTGGTGGGCAACGAATCGCAATCAATGCCTTTCGTTTTCTTTTATGAAGGAAACTACCCTATTCGCAAGCACCAAGCACTAGGCACCCTTCGCCGCCCGGGGAAGAATTTCTGCCCTACACTAGTTCCTGGTGGTGCGGGTGGCAGGAAGGGGGTAGGAACGCAGGGGTAGAGTACCCCAGTTCATGGTCCAGAGAATTCCGAATTCTCGTAAATGCTCCTTGGGCCCACGCACCCCAGGACGGGAAAAGTGGCGTCACGCCTACTTTTCCGCCACGCAGAGTAGGTATCTTCCGATCACCACAGTAACACTCACACAAATCATTACAAATTGGCTTTATTTGTTAATCGCAGTCGTCGCATTTTTAGGTCATGAAAGTCAGAAGCAGCCGGAATCGCTCGATTGACCCAGTGGCTTGCTCAATCATTTTTAGGTGTCTTCGCGAGCAAGAGAAATAGGAAATACGGAATACTTAGGCCGTTAAAAATTTTTTAGAACTTTATTTTTGAAATTACTTATAGGTACAAAAAAGTTGAAATAAAACTTAATGTACTAATATGCATGGCAAAAAATTGTATTTAATCGTTTTCTCTTTCGCAATTCTGCGACTATCTAAGTTAAATAAAATCCACATGACGGCTCGTGCTGCTTTTTTGCTGTATTTGCGTGCATTATAAATGGTGGGTTTTGAAACTTAAACACACGGTCAAAAAAATTTTTAAATTTTTAATGGGTAAAGAGAGACCTCAGAGGGTCAAACCTAGAATGCTGAAGAGAGAGCCTATAAAACCCTAGTACGACCAACGTTAGAGTTCTAATCTCTTGTCTGGGAACCACACAGGTAAGTAGTGATGTCGAACTCAGTATAGGTACAGATGAGATCTGCTAAGCACGCACTGAGGAACACAAAAGGAGAGCTAGACAGAAATACTTGTAGT
Source organism: Ischnura elegans (assembly GCF_921293095.1). Lineage (NCBI taxonomy): Eukaryota > Metazoa > Arthropoda > Insecta > Odonata > Coenagrionidae > Ischnura > Ischnura elegans. Next base: position 21,698,854 of record NC_060255.1, read on the forward strand.
GCTAGTACAGGAGGGTTCATAAAGGCCGCTATACACGGTGAATGATCATGCGAATAATCATGCTGATTGATCATGCGAATGAATTCATTCGCCGTGTATAACGGAAAAATTCGCGAATGAACCGTCATGCGCATGATCATTCAGGGAAAATTAGAACATGTTCTATTCATGCTCTTATGATCCTGTGAATGATCACGTGATCAGACAGCATGATCACTCACCGTGTATAGCGGCCTTAAGAGGGAAGAAAAAGCAGCAGGCTATGTGGGATGTGCAAAATAGTGAGTGAGGAAAAAATATGTGATGAATAAAATTCGAAGATCCAAGCGTGATGGAGTGGAATTTTCCATATTGATATAAACACTTGCCGTTTTCCAAGATTATAAACTTTTTTTCCGACCTAGGGTTCGATGTTACTACATCATCTTCAAGGTACAAATTGCGTGAGTAGTGCATTCAATTTATACAATTTGTAACTGGAGTGGGGGTAGTAAGGGGAGAGAGGAGGGGGAGGAGATGGGAAAATCTTAACAAAAAGTGAACGGTACAGAGAAGAGAGTAAGTGAGGGAAAGGTGATGCCTGAAAAAAAAACGGAGAAAAAGGTGGTGGGGGTTAGTACATGGGATGGTTAACGGTATGGTAATTGGAGGAGGCGACCGATAGCTGAGGTAATTTGCACCATAAGGAAAGGGTAGGTAAGGAAGGTTGGAGAGAAACCCGGCGTCGGCATTAACCTGCTCATAACGAAAGGCACCAAGGGGACCGCGGTTTAACGTCCCATCCGACGGACGGAGTGTTGCGCTTGAAATCTCCTCCACACTTCATTCAAGCAGGGATCGGGTGGCATATGAAAATTCTCTGCCACCGCCGGGATTTGAACCCGAGCCCACGGGGTGGCAAGCCAACACACTAGCAACCACAGAGAGGGATGGTTAACATTGGACGAATTTGGGAATGACATAGTAAAACCAAACTTATTGGGAAAAAAATGATCACCATTTCAAGATAAAGTGCCGATCACTAAGCACAAAAGTAAAGCGGTTATCCTTGAACAGGAACAACAGGCGGCCTACCTTTAAAACCTGCAAAATATATCGAAAAAAAACCTACCGACTACTGACTAAAAAAATCCTGAATAAGTATTTTTTTTTAGTCGGTGAAAGAAGTCTGTTTCGAGGGTTTGTTATAATATTATCAATCGTTCTGCTCTTATGTTCATGTTACCACCAGGCCTCTGGAATTCTTGTTACAATTTAATAACGATGATGATGATATAGCAGTGCCACTCTCGTATAACATCGAAAAGACAATGGCGGGAAAAATAAACAAGTACCCAGACTTGGCAGTAAAAAAAAGAATATAGAATATGGAACAGGTTTTGATAGCGCCTATTGTCATCTCTGCTTGCGGTATCATCCCAAAACAAATACAAAATAGTCTTACAATACTCAACCTTTATCCGAATACAGACATCAAACTGTAAAGGCCATAATAATTTTAACGTGCCATATCACGAGAAAATTTCTCAACTCAACAAAACAGTAAAGAGTTCTTTGGTCAGAACCCGTGCTCTTTACATTAAAAAAACTCATTGAAAACTGAAGGAAATTTAGTGAAAAAAAGTAGTAATAAAGTAAACTGTGAGCGAGATTGGAAATCCACGAAATGTGCATCTTTTCCTGCTGCAAGTCTTTGCACGTTCGCTTTTCACGTCTCCTTTCATTTTTGCACGCTGTGAAAGTATGTATAACGGAAAAAACGAGGGAAGCGCGCGATCTCCATGGTAATGGCTTTCTCGGTTGACAGCTCATTGAGCGGTATTATTCACGTGCACATGCTGTTTACCCCTCCTTCTCGCATTGTTCCGACTCGTAAGCGTTCCGATATGTCGACGATTGACGATACAAATCGCGTGGTTAATCTATTACGCATCTTTGCTTTCAATTTGTCCAGGCCTTCCAATACATTACCAGTTCCCCTTTTTTTGTCGATTTCAATCTCGCGATGCGTTCATTTCTCTCTCGCTATTCCTCGAAGCCGCCAGCTTTTGTTTTCCTTTGATTTCGCGTCGATGACTTGCTAGTCTGACGAAGATCGCAAGTTCTTGCCATGAATTTTCTCTCTTCGCACCGATTTCATTTTTCTTTCTCGCTCCTCTGCAGACCTTGCTGGCTTTGTGTGTGGTAGGATATCATGAGACTGTAATTTGAGCTAGCAGTGCTTGAGTACACGAGGCTCATTTTTGCATGCATAGCCTTAAGAGCACATGAAAAGAGGCACGGTAACTCCATCCCTGTCGCGTATTGTATAGGCCGTTTAACACGGTACACGGAATAGCGCAATCTGACGTGCCTGCGAAGGCGCAATCAAAGTTGCGTCGTGTAAAGCGGTGAATTGCTAGAATACATGCGAGAATGCGTGGATGCGAGACGCCAAAATAGCTCCTGTTCTAATTTTGTTCATGCATTCGCGCAATTCCACGCCATTTTAGAAATTAATGCAGCTCTAGCCTGCGTAATTCCGTGCCTCGTGTAAAACGCCCTTATGATTATGGGTCCTGATATGGTTTTGTGCTCCTCAGTTATCCTCGAAGATTCTATGCGTAATCCATCGGAAGAGTAAATAGAACAAAATGGAGAAATAAATCTAGCCTATTCTTACCCATTCGACATCTACAAGGGTTTAGGTGGGGCTGTGCACCTCAAGAAAATAAATTCAACTTAATATGTGACTTTTCAAATGCCATGGGATTCATTTTCACTTTTTACGCGTTAAGTTTGCATAGTTTTGCACAATATCTCGGTAACTTTTGTCCTTTTCAGTTTTCTTTATGACTATACTTAATTAATAATTGTTGCTATTTTTGGGCTTTTTTAGTAAAATGTATCGATATTTTTTTGTGATCCACGAAGATTCTTAAACGTAATCTTAGGCATCTAGAAGTTTTTAAGTAGTGGTGCACCGCGCCGCTGAGGGCAGTTGGCCGGCGGAAGACTGAATCCCTTTATCGCTCGTTGTGACGCTCTGAAAAAAAACTGATTGTTCAACTCACGGATATTACAAAATAGGATCCTCAAGTTGGCCTCTAAATGTGTTGTCACCCTCCGCGTATTTAAATGGGTTTGCTAAAGTCGCCACTCGCGTCGCTAACGGACAAAGTGATCCGAGTTTCACGGGTAAATAAGGTATAATTAGGGTTGTTAACCAAAATTTATATGGATGATGATGTCATCTATGAAATTCATAACTTAACAATTATATTCCTCGCAATAGCAAGCATAATAATGCAAAATATTATAAAAGAGTGGATCGCATTGCACTCATCACCCCGCCGCGGACATCAAGTTGCTGACGGACAAAATGATTCGGATTTCACGGAGAAATAAAGTACTGTAATAATAATAATACGTATATACTGGGCGAGATGGAGACTAGAAAGCCCCATATTCCATCTAACCCCTCGTCAAACATTTAACTATTGCAGCTAAATACATTGTCAAGTTGCACTTGGAATTACATATGGTTGATAATGGCCAAAAAAACATATACGTACGGTTTTCAATCAACAAACAAAATTATAAGTTAACAAAGTTACCATTTACCAAGTGTAAAAAGATGTGAGCAAACGTGGGAAAAACCTAATGGTATTGACTTTCGTCGTTATTGGAAGAAAAACCCAGTGCAGGAAAACGCCCACACAAGAAGGGGGGCGTGAAAAACCTGCGAAAACCTATTGAGAAAGAGCTAATGTAAACACGGATGTATACAGTAGTGAGGGGTATTAACCGTAATTTATATACATGATGATGTTATCTATCAAATTCATAACTCCTTTATGCTATTCCTCGCAATTATAAACGTATTTTTGCAAAATATAAGAAAAAAAGTGGATCGCATTGCACTCATCACCGCCCCGCGGGCATTTTTGAAAACCTATTAGTATGCAACCGGAATGGTAACAGGAATCAGCCTCCTTATGGGGTGGAATTGGGTCTCCGCAGTCCCCTCGGCTCAACTCCATCTTTGTATTTCATACTCTAGGGGATTCCGCAACTGGAGCGGAGAGGTGAAGTATGTTCCCTCATGACACTCCTTTTCTCCTCCCCCCGAGAATTCAATTCGCGTTGCTGGGAACAATCCAATGGGCAGGGAGGTCTCCCCGGGTCGAAGGTCATCTCGAAGCGGATAACCAGGGTCAAGTGCGAGGCGTGGAGAAGTGCATCGTGACCCACAATCCTCTCCTAAAGTCACGTCTCCATTGTACGAGAAAATGAGAACCAGGGAATTCCATAGCGGCATCCTAAATATCCCCCGGATGAATTCTGTTCCGTGGTGATTTTGGGAGTTAAAATAAACACAGAAATATTGAATATTATTCTATCGCGCTAGCCACCGGGTAAGAAATTTATGCTCACAATCAATCGAAGTTTTGGGTTCCGACTCGTCGTCCATTCTCATGTATACAGAAATACTGTTTTGTTTTTAAAGATTTCTTCGATGTTTTAAACAGAAGATGGGTTTTTAGGACTAGATATTCATTTTAAATCAAAATATTCCATGAGGATTCCATTCCATTTTTCGACTGGAAACCGTACCTTTTACTATGCCTTATTAATTTATCGCTATAATGGAAAAATAAAGTAAGGGGAAAAAGTCATGTTAAACAAAAGCATAAATGCCCCTTGAAAATATTTCCAGCATTAATGGAATAAAATAATTAGGAAATAATTGTGGTAAGTAAAATATTATGCTTGTAAATACCTTCTTCATAGTTTTGTGGAGCATAGTCATGTGCTTGAACCAAAATTAAACCTGTAGTTGCTTACCTAGTTAAAAAGAATGTGAAGTGGAGGGAATTACTTCATTTCTCCGTTCACCATTGGTGTTTATAGGTATGCTTTTTTCTGCCGTTCAAAAGGGATGCCAAATCAGATATTCTTAAAGTTATTCTCTGCGTTAAAAAAGAGGCCAATAATAATTTGTTATCAGAGTAGTCTTTCGATCATTTAAAGAATAGATGCGTTGCTGGGACAGAATTTTGTTCCCATCTTCAAAACTCATTCGCCAGGAGTTGCTTAAGTTTAGCAATGAACCATTAGCGTCACATGCCAAACGAAACGCTTTAGGCAAGCGCAACGCCAAACAAATATTTCAAAACTAAATCATGAATGTGTTGCTTTGGTGAAATAATAAACGCGTGGCGTCAGAGTTGATGTTGGGACCATCTGAAACAATGGTGAATTGTGTCCGTATCTGCTAACGTATTTAATCGACGGAAGCTTCAATTTATAGGCTAGACATTTTGCTAGGGAATTCTGTGGCATCCAGCATGAATCTCGGCAGTGTTACGTTGACGGCACACCATGTCGCCGTGTCCCTCATATTCGTACATATACGTGCATATAATTCAAGGTGGTAGGACCGCAGCTGCGCGTTTAAGGTACTTTACGCGTTCTCATTATCATCGTAGGTCAGTAATCCGAATATTGGTTTGACGCAGCTCTCCACTTGATTCTACTCTCTGCTTATCATTTCATATGTATGTAATTCTTTTCTTTTGTGTCCTTAATTGCTTGGTCTACTTAACTCATTCCGGGGGCTTCCTTTTCTTCTCTTCCCGTCCACTTTTCCATCGACGATTATCTTCATCAGACCAAAATGCCTCATCCTGTGACCGATTAAGTTGTCCGGTCTTATCCTGAGGGTTTTTAGAAGACATATTTTCTCCCACCATTTTAAGGTCTTCCTCATTACGTACTCGGTGTATCCACTTTATCATCATCACCTATTATTCTGTGGCACTAAATTTCAAATGCCTCCTCCCTTGTCATCTCTGCTGATGTCAATGTTCGTGCCTTGCAACCATCAAGGAACATGCTCCAGATGTTGTTCCTTGTGAATTATTTCCCCACGTCTCTGCCATTATGAACACCTGTTTTTAAACTCTTTTTTAGAATGACCTTTCGCATGTCATATTCCACAGACAGATTTTTTCCCATGTGTTATTACTAATAGTTTTGCCAGCGTAGACGACATCTAAGTTGAACAGAAAAATTGGGGAGTACACCTAATGTGAATTATTCAATCCTTATGCTCTTACGCTTGTCATTTTTCCAGCTAATTGTGCCGACCGTAGCACTTTTTTTCATGGTACTAATGTGTATTGACTTCAATCACCGCTTGCATTTATGTGCGAACAACTCAGAAGCTAGTTGAGTGACGTGCATACGTTTTATTCATATAATCATTGTAATCGGAAAACGGACGTCATATAAGTTTTTATGGAAATAACGTATATATAGTCTAGCATAATTAAAAATTTTAATTATGATCGAATAAATGACACCATAAGAGCCTGGAAAAAACATCGTAAATTTCCTAATGCAATTTCCTAAAAATGTAGAAGAGAAAGAACTAATTTTTGGCCGTCATTCGATGAGTAGCAACGGGTAATAGCATATTCTTACTTATAAAGTGTTTATTTTAACCTTCGCAGATTGTTTCCATGGGAACGCGGGAGAAAGGCGATATTATTTTGGTCATTATTGATTGATTGGTAGATAATCGGGAAAGGGTTATCTTGGGTGAGGAGGATATTCGAGGCATTTGTGGTTATTCGTGTGCTCATGGCGAAAGGAACCTCTGGTTTCTCAGCTTAACGGTTCCAACTAACAGGTCGAACGCTGCACTGTTTGGCCAGTTATCTAATAAGCTTCGTGTAACCTTCCAGTCATTTGCACTCTAAAATAGATGTGAGCGAGGGTTTAGAATGACGGCGAAAGAGGCGCCGTTTGAGTTGTTGCAGTGCTTTACGTCAGACGACATAAATTGGCATGATTAGGTGGGACGCAAATTCTTACATTTCTTCGTAATTATGCTTTGGATAAATATTTTATGCTTTGAGTTTAACTCATGTCTCTATCAAAAAGCTATTACCTCAACCTAGCACGTTTTCAAATATTTTAGAGCTTTAGATTTGGTGGGACGCAAATTCTTATATTTCTTCTTAATTAAATAACGGATAAATATTTTATGCTTTGAACTTAACTCACAGTTTATATCAAAAAGCTATTACCTCAAACAAGCACGTATTCAAATATTTTAGAGCTCATATTTGTTCTCCAAGAAGCAGGCTGCCGACCTCAACTCTAGAGCATGGCTTGATACATTTATTATCATGCAATCTAACAACAATTCACTCACTCAGGTGTTCTGTCAGAAGGTTGGTTTGGATTGCTGAGCGTAGAGCTCACCCCGGATTAGGCTACAGGTGTGGAATAAAAAACATTCAGAGTAAGATGGGGGCAGCTGTTAATTTGGGCCACCTCACTCTTTTGACCGAAGTGGCCACAGAAAGGCAACCAGTTAGCAAGTACGAGGAAATGCTATAACGAATCTCCACTTAGCATTTATTGAAGTCCTTTTATGTTCAGGGGAAAATCGAATTCCCATACCCATCAATTCGGCAAAATATCCCTCTTAATTTATCGCTTCTGTCGGACCTGGATGAACAGTGAGATTATAATATGATGCTCTCCGTGTCGTTCTTAAAGATATCTATTCTCATTCGCTAAAGCAATCTAAGCCTAGCGCGCAGCCTCCAAGTCTCTAGCGGCTCCCAACCTAATTCGCTTAGCATCTGTGTAACGCTATCTGTACGCCCGTAGCTATTTTTGACAAGCCGCGCAGCTTTCCTTGGTATTTTATTCAGTTCTCGGATTAAGTCTATGTGCATCAGATCCTATATGCTCACTGCATATCAAATGTGTGGCCGGACATGTGCGAAATAGCACCTCTTTTTTACTTTTTCGTCCGAAAATCTGCCCACAATACACTTGACGAAACCTCACTTCTTCAGGGCTCTGCCACAAACATGTCTTACATGTGTTTCCCGCTCTTGGTTCGAAGTTATCGTAGCTCGTGGCGGCGGGTGCAATTACGAGCGAAGCTTGGTGTTCACTAAGTTCAACAGATTCAGGCGGATTAAACAGATTATATTGTGGAAGCTCGGCATATTTAAATAAAAGATGGCAGCACTTTTCCACAATATTTTAATGAGTACGACGCGTTTCGACTCGCAGAGCCATCATCTGGTACAAGACCAGATTTAATTCAGGACCATCTTTTATTTAAATTTGGTGTTCACTGTTTCGATATTTAAGGGACCCATTCCTTTGGAAGAATTTATCTTCAATATTCTTCTCGGTAACCGTTTTTTAATATCTACATTGCGACATTGACTTCCTTTGTCAATCGCAGAGGTCGTTCAGCAATAGTCATCTACGCTCGTACATGAGTTCCCCGCGACAGATTCGAATTATAAGTGTCTGTAGCGGTATTTTTTCTGGGGCATTATTATTGTTTTGAAGGTATTCACGCTCGTCGAGGATGTGCCGTCAGCAAGGGCTGCACACAATGATGTGGGCGGGGCGCAATATTTTCTGCATCGTCAGTGATCCTTGTTTCTTTTCGCGGAGGGTGGGGCTAGTCGCATCAAAATGATCCGGCAACCGGTCATTAACTCACCACGGCATCCCCTTCTCAAACAACCAATGAACGCTGTGACACTGTCCTCTGAATAAAAATCAAAATTATAAAGATAAAATTCAAAATTCTTCGTAAATACCTGAGACATACCGTGATCAATATAAGCAAACAAGCCGAGATGTTTTTTAAGATAATCAGGTTAGGCAAAAAATGAAAAAAACACAAGCCTAAAGGTCAATGTAAAATTATACGCGTCGATCAAAATATCTGATTCGTAATATTGTTATCCAAGGGGTGAATCATTAACTATAAGGAAGAAATTCATGCCTGTTCCCCGTTCCAATTTTCAACTATCCCTTTCTGAGGGCTGAGTATTAAAAAAAAAACAGGATAAAGAATTTTACAAATATATAAAATAGACACAAATCACAGAGACTACGGAAAATCACTTCACGCACTTCTAGCGCACAAAATAATACATAACAGCGAGGAAGACATTCTTGATGACATGCAACGTATAATACACGCAAATGCATAACTGATAGTTAAAATCCAGAGAAAATGTTCAAGTTCTAATCCAACCACTAAAAAAAGTCCACAGCATTACAATTTTTTCGTTAGCGGAAAATCAATCTTCATTTTACGTGGACAAATAATCTTTAAAGAACAGAGGAATTCCTTCAGTTAGCTTAGATACCGGAAGACGAAGATAAACGAATTTCCGAATAACTGAGGCATGCGAAATATAGTGGAAGGACATCCAGAGTCTACGGAAAAGAGTACATTTTTTCCACAAGGTTAATGCGTACCGTACAATGCGTTTCGACCGTTATGTCCTTCTCAAGTACACAGCGATGTCGTCAGTTTCTGCAGCTGTATTTATTATATTTGGATGGGTGGATTTGGGAAATACTCGATGCTCTAGAAAGATCGAAAATTGTGCTAGGAAAAGGCTATTCCTTAATGAACGAGAAGACGTTCATGGGCATCTCCCCACTCCTTGCCATCCGAATCCCAAGTTCACTGCCCAATGGCCTATTTCTTCCCCCACTCCTCAGCCTTCCCCTTCAACTTCCCAACCCCATTCGTACTAACAGAATAAATACAGCTCCAGAAACTGACAATATCGCAGAGGACTTGAGACTTGGTATAAACGTCCGTCCGACTTCTTCACGAATAACCAAGCATCCCTTGATGAATTTTAGGCCGCTGTGTGACTGAAACCTCCCCCTTGTAATATCTGGAGCCGTTTAAACTCCTACTCACCCTCATTCTATCTAAAAAATCATATTATCCACGCTAACTACACACTCCATCCATACCTTCTGTCTCCTCCGTATCTCATCTAAAAGCTGCCTCTCCTCACCCACCATGTCCAGCACTTCGTCGATCCTCCTCCTCTCCGTCCACTTCACCTTCTCCATTCTTCTCCACTTCCTCATATCGAACGCTTTTAGTCTCTTCTCGTCCTTCTTGTTAAGTGTCCACGTTTTCGTATCTTATGTCGCTACACTCCAGATCAGACTCTTCACCAACATTTTCCTTTAACTCTTACTTAACGATCCTCTCATCAACTCTTTCCTGTTCATCCACGCCTCTTTGTCTTACGAAATTCTTTTCCTAGCGTCCTAACTGCTGTATCCGTTTTCCTCTAACGTACTTCCTAAATAGTTGAACTGCTCAACCTGCTCAAATTTTTCCCCACCCACCTTTATCTTGAGCCTCACATTCCTAGCTCGCCATGCTTTACAAAACCGCATAACCTTGGTCTTCTTGTGATTAATCCTCATGCTATACTCCCCGCAACGCTTGTATAACGCACCCACTAGAGCTTGCAGCCTTCTCGCTGAATGGCTAATCAACGCTTGATCATCCACGAACCTCAACTGCTTTAAACATCTTTTTTACCTCTCTTCCTCACTTTAACTCCAGTTTCAAACTCATCCCAACCAATTTCTAATGCAATGATTTTCCTCGCGTCCTTTCTAGTGCATCCGTTTTCCTCTAGTGTGCTTCCCAAATGCAATGTACCTACGTAGTCTGCCATACCCAGGATGTCAGGTCAAACACCCCGAGGGACCGTTATACTTCTATTCTCTTTTTACCATCCGCCGGATCCCGCGGCGGGCCTTCCGCCTACGCGTTTCTCTGCCTCTTATAGGACACTGCTCTCGTCTTACCCCTGTCCGTATCTTGCTCCGTTTTCGCCTTGCCTTCACCGAGTACCGAGGAAATTTGCTAATCTTCATCTTTCCTCGCATGGATTGATCCTTGGCTCTTTTTCATGCCATTTTCTCCACCTCGAACCATCGCCATGCATGGCGAAGATTAAAATTAGCAATCCCGGGGTTTGATACTGGTGAAGTCTTCTCGGGATTTCCACCGGGAGAATGGCATGCAGGCAGACGTTTCGATGTCTGCCTTTGCCATTGTCCTCAAGGCATGATGATCCGAAAATGGCTCTTTCGTATAAGACCGCTATGATTTGAAACTAGAAATTCAAATCTTGGAATTCATGCGTTAATTATTTGTAGTACAAATTTACGAATATACGCACATTTAAGTTTTGAGGTCGCGGCTTGGAGCCATCCGGCTTCAATCATTTTTTTTTTTAAGAAATATCTACTGACTGCGATGCTTTCTTTATGATCGAGAGCTTGCTTTCCATTCTTGACCGGCTTTTGATTGAAGTCTTTCGGGACGAATGGCGTTATCAACGGCCGATAATGACGCCGCGTGCTGAGATCAAACGAAATGGTCAATATCGAAGTCGAAAAATCGAGTTTTGATTGAAACTCGAAGATTAAGGCTCGATCTTGATTTCCTCGATCTTTTGCCCCGTTCAGATTACGACTGTCCCAGCGATCGTCCTGACGATAGTTGACAGAACTAGTTGTGTGAATGCATGTCCGGACAATAGTTCACGTAGTTCCTAACGTTGCCACTTTACGATGGTTAGGCGCTGCGAAACCGGAAGAGGAAGCGACAAGAGAAGAACAAAATTTTTGTGAAGCTCCCATCGCTCTATTTTTTCTCATGGAATTGTCCAAGCAAGGAAGAATTTGGGCGGAAGAAAAATATACGTTAAATACACGTAGAGCATAGTAATATCTTAACCCTACATAGCTCAACAGCCTTGCTAACCGTCAATTTCTCGTTCACTTTAGATTTCAGCACTGGAGGGCAGCACCATTTTTAACGTCGTAGTGTGAATGCACGATTGTTCCAACGATCGCTGTAATAATCTTATATCTGAACGAGGCATTTGGTACATAAAGCTCCATTTTAGATTTTAATCGAAATCTATTTTTCCGTCACTAGATAGGATATATTAGGACGGGGTCTCCAAACTATTGCCCGCCAAATTAATCGCGGTGTATGTTTACTTACAGTTCTTTGGCTCATGTAATCTGGAACCTGATTTTAATGAAATTTTGAAGTTAAAACGATAGTATCATTCGTCATTTTAATTTGGTTGGCTAAACCTAAGGCTGGAATCTATTTATTTTACCCTGATTTTTACCAACATTACATTGTTTAATATTTCCACGTTAATACTCTTAATTTTGGAATTAATTAAATGAAAATTACTGCTTTTTGTACATTCTTTATTCCTTCGGCCCCCATAAATGTGGGAAATAAAAAATAAGCTCGCAAAACCCGCAATTGTGAAACACTACACCAGCCCAAATTCCGACTGACAATGTCCCATAGATCACTTTTTTACGGCTTACCTTCTCTTTTCAATTCCATCTCAAATACTTATTCTTCTCTTGACCTCTTTGTCTCCCGCACCAATTTCAGTAGCCAATTGCTAAGACTTTCTTTTTTATAACAACCTTTTATATGCATTGTATATGATAAAAATGATTGCTATTTATGAGATTTTTTATTTATATTAATATTTTATTTATATTTATAATAAATATTTTATTTATGAGATTATTTGTATACATTTTTAAGTGATTGAACGAACTACGGCCGTTAAACAGTTGAAAGAAAATTAATTTCCCAAGGCCGTACTCTTTGGTCCACCAAAAACAACACTAAGGCCTTTACAAGGGTTTTTATAAACATAATGCATTTTGTTTATAAAAACCAATGTAAAGGCCTTAGTGTTGTTTTTGGTGCTAAATAAATAAATGAGGTGGCCATTACATATAAAAGTTTGGATACCACTCTATTGGGATAACTTTTAGTGGCGGTCAGTGGACAATTTGAAAGTTTTCCTCACTTCGGAGGAGGGGAGGGGACATACATATGCAGGTACGTCCCTAGTGCGATCGTTTCATTGCCTGCAGTTACTTCTTTCCGATGACATTGGCATGCTGCCATCACCGCCTGCTGTGCATTTGAAAACGCATAAATAAGATGGTGGCGTGTTCTTCTTCTTCGCCGTGTCGATCGTTCGAGGCTCGGATTATTCCATAAATCGTGTCCCACGACGGCACTCACATGGTGTGATTTTGAATCCCGTGATGCTGACGGTGAACATTGTCAAGTGATTGAGTGCACCTCAATTGTGTGCACACAATCGCCTCGTCCACTTGATCTTTTCACGTGCGATTCGCCTATCGGAGCATGCCTTTCACTACTCCAGCGTCTGTGTCACGTCAATACCTCCGATCACTGAGCTGAGGTCTGAAAAGAAGGGATGAAGGGTGGAGTGATTTGCATTTACGTGCTTCGTAACTGAGAAAGTTGATGATATTCTTCGTTATTCGAATCTTTATTTTCAATTTTCATCAATATTGTTGTGATTTTGTGGCAACGTTATGCCTGTCCTTCCTTGTTTTTCAGTCCTTATTTTCTCAGAAGATCAGAAAATACTTCTCATACTTCTGAGAACCTACCGAACAATGAGCCAAAAACGATTGAATTTCCATCTTACTGTGTTTGATATAGCGAAACTCCAAATAATTTTTATATCGATTTGTGTATTGTTTGTTATTTATATTGTTTGTGTATTTATAATTATTTGTCTCCCCTTATTACGTGTATGAATTATTTATAATAGCTTTCAATTTCCTTGTGAGCATAATTTTCTGGATTTTTCGTGATTTTACCTTTTACGTTCTTCAAACATTTATTTTTCTTCTTTTTTGGAATTACCTCCTGTATTCGCCACTTTTATTAAGTTATTCTACATTTAAGCGCATTTTTAATCGTCATCGAGCTCAATATTTTGTACTTCTTAGCTGTTTATAGTATACTTGAAGCTTGAAGAGGCGAATAAATTTCGTTACATTGAAACCTATAACCTTAACCAGTTACCTTTAACCAACGATCGATGAATCGATAAATGAATAGTCAGGAGAATGGCGCAGGCGAAGAGGGCTTTCTATAAAAAGAAGAATTTTCTTTCAGCTTTGAAAACGTGTTTATAATTAAGAAAAAATGCGTAAAATGATACATAATGGATATTATAATGATTATTTAAGGTGCATATTTCTTTGTGGGAACAAGGTTTGAACGTTGACAGGCGCAGAGAAGTCAAGAGTGGAAACATTCGAATTGCTGTGCGACCGAAGAATGATAAAGATAAAATATATCGACCGATTAAGTAATGAGGAAGTGCTAAGAAGAGTGGGGGAAAAGAGAAGCCTTCTTAAAACTCTGCGGTGAAGATGGGGCAATTCAGTTTTATTATGAGGCATGATGGCCTGTTGAAAAGAAAGATTCGTAGAAAGTCAGGTGGAAGGGAAGAAGGGCAAGGGACGGCCCCTAATGAGTTAGATAGGGCAGGTTATTAAGGATGTAAAAGAGTTGAAATCATCATTGTGGGCCAACAATCCTAAGATTGGTTTGACGCAGCTCTCCTATCCGCTAGCCTCTTCAAAGTGGCGTAATTCTTCTTTTTTATATCCTTTTCAACCCGTCCTATGTAACTCATTCGTGGCCGTCCTCTTCCCTTACACCTCCTACGTCGCTATGAGAAGGCTAGAGGATAAGTACGATAACTGCGTCAAACCAATCTTAGGATTGTCTTGCATGATATGTGACTAGTGCTGTGCGAGAGTCTTGTCTCGGCGGTCGAGACGAGAATTTCATTTCTCGGCATAGTCGGGACGAGACTCTCGGCGCGGCGAGAGTCTCGCTTGGGTCGAGAGTCTTGACGAGAGTCGAGAAGTCTCGCCCGTTCGAGATTTCTTGACACCGGTCGAGACTCCCGGGCAAGGCGAGAATTTCCGATGAATACCGCAATCAGTCGATGATAGACCTTACTGGGGTATCCCTTACGACTATTATGGATTTATTCACACTATAAAAATATTTTTTTTAATGATTTACCATCTGCATCCAATTTTTTAAAGAGTGTGCACGATGCTAATTTGAATTGTAAATTTTGCCGACGTTTCCGTTAATTTACAAACCATTTACAGGGCTTAAAATGAAATTGAGCATATTATTTTGATACATAGGCATGTTAAATAGTTACTGCAATGTTTCTAATTATTGTAATATAATAAAAAAGAAACATTCACTTGTATATTAACAAAAAAGAAGAGATCATAATCTAATTCTTTTGAATTTTATATAACTATTTGCAATGTTTATTTATGGTAACTAAGGTTCATGGTTACCTGTAAATTTTGGTTAATTAAATAATAAAATATGCTCAAGTTTTCAATGTCGATCTTATATTACAACTATTTTTAGCTTTGGAAACATATAAGAAGTCTTGAAATAATCTTTTTGTTAAATTATTTTCAATATCTAAAATAGAAATAGTTTTATTTTTTTGGGGAGCCGAGAGTCTTGACGGGAAGTCTCGAAGGGGCGAGACTTCTCGACTCTCGACCCAGGCGAGACTCGCCGCGCCGAGAGTTTCGTCCCGAACATGCCGAGAAATGAAATTCTCGTCTCGACCGTCGAGACTTTCGGGTGGCCGAGAGTGTCGCACAGCCCTAATATGTGACGCGAAATGGTGGTGTTAATTAATATTAATCAAGTGAGATATTGCAGTATTTCTTACTCATGTTGGCTTATGATGATGAGTATACTTGAAATACCAAGTTCGACTCGCTGTACCGACGCCGGTTGGTGTTGAAGGTGATGACTGACTAACTCTTACTGAACGGTTCTGCGCTTCTTAGCTACTCCTTAACCTCATGTGGTTCATTTTTGATTGATCTATTCCTTTCCTTAATGAGCGATTTTTCCGAAACGACTCAATAAGCCTCGATGACATCACAAGCTCATGAAACGTGGGCCGGACTTTAGCACTTTTTAAAATTTTTAACTCATTGGCTGTGTGAGGAGAAATATTTTTTCCGTCTTAACTTATCTTTCCATTCCTTCCACCGTCTTCCCTTTCAATGACTTGCTATTTCGGATATGAGTGAATGACCCCATTTATTGAAAGATCACCGAGTTATCGCTTGAATGTTTTTGAAGGGGTTTTGCTTTGGCATTTATCAATGTTGGTCGTCTCCTCCCGAAAAATATTGCGGAAAAATTGACATGGCTTTCATTCTTTAGCGGGAGAAATCATTCAGCATTCGACTGCTGTCTAAGTGACTGGACGGACCTCGTTTCCCCACCTGATACCCCTTGGTGAGATATTCTGATGGATTCAAATGAGGGATTCGTCAAGTTTCACGTGTAAATCGATTATTTATGAGGCGTTTCGAGTTGGTCACTCTGGTCCCGTGAGAGCGGTGAAAAATCCAAGGTGACTACGAAGAGGGGGCTCCAGTCTGTACCATGCAAGCTTCATTTTATCATCATCTCTGGTCAAAAATACTTAAGATTTGTTTGATGCAGCTCTCCTCTAAATTCTCCTATCAGCTAATCTTTTCAATCCTACGTATTTTTCTCTTTCACATCATTCTTTATCAGTTCCATATATATTTGGGGTCTTCCTTTTCCGTTCTTGCCATCTCAATGTCCCCGAAGGTAGTCTTCATCAGGCCATCATGTCTCAATATGTGGCCTATAAGGTTCTTCCGTCTTCTTATCAAGGTTTTACGAGGCTTCCCTTCTATTCGAATTAGGTTGGGAGCCGTTGGAGACTCGGAGGCTGCGCGCTAGGCTTAGATTGCTTGAACAATTGAGAATGGATATCTTTAAGAGCGACACAGTGAACATAATATTAGAGCCACACTATATTTCCAGGTCCGATAGAAGCGATAAATTAAGAGAGATGTTTTGCCGAACGGTTAGCTATGGGAATTCGTTTTTCCCCCGAACCATAAAGGACTTTAATAAACGCTGGTCCCAACCTCGTTAGAGCACTTCATTTTTTTTTCAGTTGTAAACGGCTGGTGTCCTAACACCCCCTGCCACACGCCTTTTAGGCGCCTCGCGGGGTATTATGTAGATGTAGATGTATCCTACTCTCCTTCGGACTTCCTCGTTTCTAACTCGGTCGATCCATTTGATCCTCACCATTCTTCTGTAGCACCACATTTCGAAGGTCTCCACCCTTGATTTCTCCGCGGCTGGCATTTGTCCATGCCTCACTTCCGTGGAGTAGCATACTCCATTGGTGAGTTTTTATCCTACCAATTCGCTCGCTTTCGCTTTTCAGAGACGTCCGCAGTTCGGCGACGAGAATGGAGCGATCCACTATTTCCTAATGTTTACAGTGCAGTAAGAGCACTTGTGAGGAATAGAATTTAAAAGTTATGAATTTGAACGATAAAGTACATCGTTTGTATTTAGCTGTGCGATTCATCGAATACCGTAACGGGCGTTCAGTAAGCGTTGCACGGATGCTAAACGAATCAGGGGCCGTATTCTGTATTTCGTCGGTGCCGCACCGGTCGGTTTCCCTTTCAAGCCCACCGACTGGACATCAAACCGTACCGACAACGGATTCCGCACCGACGACGACACTTTCAGCGATTCTGTAAGGTCGTCGGTTTCAAACCAGTCGGTACGGTTCCCCTTCCTTCCCAAACAGGGAAAATCCGAATATATCCGAAGTTTCACGTGTCTCCACCAATGAAAGAAGGGTAAAAACAAGTGAAGACTCATTGGCACAGTTTGTTGTCATCATTCTCAATCTTTTTATTTGCGGAAATTACGACTTATTGCTAGATTAAGATAAACGATATTGGATAAGTTGTTAACAATGCTTATATAATGTGTGGTAGTAATGCTGTACCTACAGAATCGAAGGAAACAATATTACAACATCACAATAAAGTTTGTATGTGATGGAGATTGTTGTTGCTGGAATGAATTATTGAAACTATCCTTGAGATCGTAGTTTCTTTTTTTAAATATTGGTTCCGTATAATGCTATTTATTCATGATTTGGTAATATAGTTGTCATTAAGTAAGTTCCGTATAAATGTTATCAACGGAAGATTATGCCATTGGCACCGTAGCAGACGAAAATAGCATACCATGGAACGTGAACGTAGGATTCAAATGCAAATGTAATATTAGAGGAACAAGTTAGGAAATTGCTATAAAAATATGGAGCTGGGTGCAATTAAAAGAAGTGTAATGACGAGGAAGTAAATAAATTGTGATTGGGTGAAATACATATGTATAAGTTGCGCATTCCAAGTGAGAGAAAATGATAATATTGCGGTAAACCTCATACTTATTAACAAATATCTTCTTTTATCGTCAAGGGAATCAATGGCTGACGATGAAATTAAATATAGTTGCCCGTTAAAAATGAAAGAAACTGATACCGTTGTGGCAAACTTCATACTTAAATAAAAAGATCTTATTTCTATGCCGAGAGAAACGCCAAATGATGATTGAGTGAAATAATAGTTGCCTATTCATAGTGAGATAAAGTGATAACATTGCGGCAAAACTCATATTTAATCAAAAATATCTTTTTTATGTCAAAAGGAGCAAGTAAATGATGATAGAGAGAAATAAAGCCTATTACAAGCGAGTGAAAGTGCGGTAACATAAATGAGAGAGTCATTATATGTTAGCAAACCTCATTTTTATTAACCATTATCTTATATTTCTGTCAAGGTAATTAATATAGATGATGACACAGTGAATTATAGAGGCGTATTCGAAGGGGCAGAAAAAGATAACATTGGAGAAAACCTCATTATTTACTCGGTGATGAGGTAAAAACAAAATAAAACGTACAATGCGCACCGGGGAATTCATGAAACCCACTAGTCGGTGGCCGTACCGACACCTCTTTGCTGTCGGTACGGCTACCGACGATCTCCCGTCCTCTCGTCGGTGCCGCACCGACCGGGTTCGTACAGAATCACACGACTTCTTACCGGGAGTCGGTGTGACGTCGCACCCGACGAATCGGTGCCGCACCGATCGGTTTGGAGTTACAGAATACGGCCCCAGGCTGGGAGCCACGAGAGACTCGGAGACTGCGCGATAGGCTTAGACTGCATGAGCAATTGAGAATCTCTATTCGAGCGACACGGAGAACATATCAGAACCCCTCTGTATTTCCTGGTCGGACGGAAACGTTAAATTGAGAGAGATATTTCGCTAAGCGAATAGTTATGAAAATTCGTTTTTCCCCGAGCGATTAAGGACTTCAATGAATGTTTGACGGAACTATGTACGCGTATATCCCTTTTATTTGTTTACGCTTGTTGTCTTAACTCCCCCCGCCCCACGAATATTTATTGCAATCGTCCTTCTTTTTCTATAGCATGATTGTTCCATTGAGAACAAACTCAGCATGCTAATATTTCCGTATGGATATTCACTCGTTGAATGTTCTCTCGCTGATTTCATGGATGGTTTCTCGGGAGTTAACATCGAAAATTGCACGAGACATAGCAAAATCTTGCCATACGTCTTTCTGAATTCCATTTAATTCAAAGATTGGTCCAGATTTAATCAAGGTTACACAGTGGTTACAAATTGTTAGCAAATTGAATTTTTTGTGTGCAGTTTTTGCTGACCTAGAGGCGAGTTTTGAGTCATTTGTAGGTGTCCTAAAATTATGAAATGTCTCATTGTTCTGTAAGTCTTTTAGCATCCAAATACAAGGGCAAAGTTTATATGACATAATGACCCGGCCAATGCAGTACTTACTTTCAGTGCAGTTGATTGATTAAGATTTATTTTACCTTTAATGTATGTTGTGTCTTAATTGTTATTGGAATCTTCAGCATCTTTCGTATCTAGTTTTTTCGGCATCTTTCGTATCTAGTTTTGACTGAGATGTATCCTATCATTTATTTTTTTACCAGCCCTACTTGAGGTGACGGTTGTGTAATTTGAGATAAGATGCGAAAATTCCTTCCACTGGTGGGGATATAATTCTTCCATGGAAATAATTTTCGCTGCAGGGATTCCCGTCGTCGATATAATCGTTGATCAGCACCTATAGCTGAGTGCCCTAATTTTTCCCGCGCCTTTGTATTGTGACTCAATTCCCTGTTGGTTCGCAGTGTATATCCATGATTCCTATGGTGAATCAGTCACACTTTCTAACCTCCAATTTAGGCAATGGAAGACCTCATCTTATTTTCGAAATCCCTCATTCACCCAGCTACTGCTCCGAGCACTTCTTTTGTTCTGTTTTTGAGGTCCAGTGGATGAGGTATCGAGCATCAGCGGAGTGAATTTACGTGGTGCATGCGGGAGGGAGCAGCTCTATTCAGCATCGGGGTTGATGTTGGGGATATTGTCAGCGCGCTGCCGCAGGGTGCTGCGATTCGTGCTAGGGAATGGACTCCCCGCTGCACCAATCGGAGACCCCATGCTGTTTCAGATCCTCCAGTCACTGCGACCCTACCTATCGAGCGTTGCAACACCCCTTTTCTTGCCCGTCATCTCCTTTTCGTGGACCTAAGATGCAAGTGCAGTTAAACCTATCTTAAAGCGACCAGCAAAAGGGCCGAAACGAAAAAAAAATGAAGAAAACTGGCCGCATGAGGTGACCAATGAATGGGGGTGGTAGATTAAGATTTTCAGGAATCAGTATTAAAATTAACCATTTATTAATCTTCTTCCGAGAAATGGCTTGATTATCTTTCTAGAGTTTCCGTGTCTCAATTGTTCTTTAGAAGCTTATTTTCATGCGTAATTGCCATTTTAAACTTTGAATGAAGCAATAGTGTTTGCTGGCAACATCGTGTTGAAGAATGTCTATCGTTATTCATCCGTTCCACTCGTCCTATACAATTTCCTGCTTTTTGATAATCCTATTATGGTAACGAATCGTGTAATGGTAAATTAATCTAAAAAAAATAAATAGCTAAACAAATACATACACTTCATACACTTAACCATCAAAACAGTTTTTCCTACTGACGGTCACACTGTACATATTTTCACCTCAGGAACCCATTCATGATAAGGCTTAGAGCTGGTTGTTTCGCAATGCGCTTGCGCTGCGTGATACATTTTGCCTATGACGCTAGTGATTCATAATTATTAGGAGCTTACTCCTGACAAAAAGTTTCTGATGCCGGAACCAATATTTTTCCCTGGAAGCGCATTTGCTATTTGAATTATTGGGGGACTATTCCGAAAACAAATGAACATGATCCTATTTTTTTCAAGCTGAGGATTTGAGAATAGTGTGGTTTCCTATTATTTTTTTATTGCCTTCACCGAAATATTATTACTCCTGGAGTACGTATTTCACGATTTTAGATTTTTAAATTACGATATCTATTTTTCGCGATTAAATGAAAAGTGAAAATTTTCAAGCGCGCGAAAACGCGACGGGTAAGGAAATCTCTCCGTGTGACGTATTTCTGGTTCCCCCTCCCGTCTTGTGAGGTGACCTTGATCGAGGCTCTGAGCGCTGATAGGACGCAGGATGCTAGAGGGTAGCTGAGTACCTTGCTGGCTGGTAGCGCTTGGCTTAAAAAAGGTTTATTAATACCTTATCAAACGAAGAAAACTTTCCGACCTTAGCCAGTTTTAATAGGTGATTATTAAGACATGTTTCCCTGAGCTCTGCGCCTCATGCATGCAATGGTAATCTCAGACGATGTATAACTCCTATCTTCTCCTATAGAAACTAGGTCCCTGTGACGTCATGTGGAGTGGCATCGCATGGGCGCCAATCTGGCCCTTTTCAAATGAGGATAAAAATGGACCATGGCCATTCGTCTAAACCGGTATTTCTAAAGCGAAATAATTTGTATATTATGAATACAGTAATGGTGGGTAACAAATCGCAATCAATGCCTTTCGGTTTCTTTGATGAAGGAAATTACCCTATTCCTGATTGGGCTCCGCTTTCGTAAGACAGAAAAATTCATAACATATACCAACACCAATGGTGAACGGGAGATGAAGTACTTCCCTCCACTTTCCGTTCTCTTTAATTATCTATGCAATTACAAATTTAAATTGTTGTACAGCCATGTAATTATATAGTACAAAATTATGAAGAAGGAACATGCATACAAGCCTAAATTTTTACATACTATGACTATAACTATTTATTTCATACCATTAATGTTGGATATATTTTGTTTGGATATTTATTTTTTGATAAAAATTAGTTGTCCTCTTATTTCAGTAATCCATAATAACGATAACTTGACGCGGCATTAAAATTGGTACAGTTTCTAGCAGGAAAATATAATTATTACATGTTCATTGCGTACTTATCCAGTTATTTTATGTATTATCTTTTAAAAATTAGTCATTTTTTTCTTCGCCTCCGGTTTGATTGCAAATAAATTTCTCTTAACTTCTTGCTGTAAGTACATCATTTCTTTACTTGAGTAGTATGCCATGGGAGCAAAAACTATACTTCGAGAGGCACAGTGGTAATTTTTACGAAATGTTAGTCGTAATTATTTTTTATGAATGTTAGATAATACTTTTCTAGATATTTTTTATAGTTCTTATGTACTATTTTTCTAATGAATTTGCGAGGAAATGAAATGATTTCACCACCATCGTTGCTTTACATCAACATCCCTTGTCTTAAGCTTTCTTCCAGATTTTCCATTTACTTTCACTTGTTTCGTGATTGTGAATTTTTCATAATCGTCTTTCGCCATCCATATTTCCATCAAGACCTCCCTTAGACGTTTGTCCAGGAATAGTCGTATTCGCAGAAGAATGAAAGCTTATCTTCACAAAGGGCCGCTATGAGTAACCCGTCTTGGGTGATGGCTCCACAGGTGTGTTGGATGTTGTCCGCTCTGTTGGGCACCCATTTCAGTTGCATCTGCGGATCACCTGCCACATGCAAGAGAAAGATTTTTAGTTCGACTCTCTGTGATCGCCTTTAGAAAATTTATGAGAAATACCGTACAACAGGCTGAATGGAATGATACGGAGTTGGAGGTTTCGCTAACTCGTTTATGAAGTAATTGGGTATTTTTTTATTTTAGTTATTAAATGCATATATTGCTGTATCAAAACAATTCATTTATACTTAAAATTAATATTGTATGGTTCATACATTGCGTAAAATTCCTCACGTAGCATGTAATTTCCATCACGACTTAATTGGGGGAGGCAAAACTTTCTATGCATCTTTGAAGGATCCTGACAAATTATCTCACTTGCTTAAGGAATAGTCCTGAACATATATTAAGAGCTTGATGCCAAAAAGTCTTGATAAATGGCCCCTAGCTTATTCTTTCTCGAAGTGTATTGCATACCTCACTTTGAAAAATGCTTTTGATGCCGATAATGAAAGAAAACCTAGACTTTTTATTCATTCTAATCTCTGGCTGAAGTTTATGATGGCCATGAAGCTCATATTTAAGAAAAAAATCAGAATATTTTTGGGGTGAGATCAGTGAGGGAACACTCCAGATGAATGTGGTAGTCATAATATAGTGATTGAATTAACACGATTGAAAATATTCTCATGACTAACTGCTGGTAGCAGCCCCCGCCACGCGCCCATTCAGGCAGATTGCAGGGCAGTCTGTAGATGTACCTACTACTGGCATGAATTTGCCTTCGATTCGATTGAATGACTCCATTTTATGGATGAATAGGGCGGCGCTAATATTTGTAAGATTTACCGAATATCGTTGTCCATGCGCGCTTCTTGGTGGGATCGTAGAAACCGATGAAGGATTGTCCTCCTCCTTCGCTCGTATTCCTTGTGTAAATGGTCTTGATAACGTTGGCCTCCTCCTCAGAATCGAGTATGGCCAGGTGACCTCCCTCCTTGTTGCAGATCGCAGACGCCTCCATGAAGGTTGCCTTGGTCTTATAGTGGAACTTGTAGTAACCGATGCCCAAGAATTCCTCATAGTCCTTCTGCCGGGGAGGTGGTACTGGAAATTATAACATCATCATAGATATTAAGTGCAGTGCGAATGATCTGCCTTCAAGCCAAAAGCTGTTACCTCTTGGTGACCCAAATTAACTGAAAACAACATTGATTGAATAAGCTATTTAAAATAACAAATGGCGTGCAGCTTCTCTATAAATCCTTGTTTCAATCGGTTTTATTTTTTCAGAAACGAAAGCCTAGTCAAGCATTTATGTAATTTTTATCATAATGAGTTCGAATTATTGCCTTCTTAAAGATATTCTCAGTGTCAATGAGATATTGTTTGCATGACTAAACGTCGGTTTAATTTCATATGTATCCTTTTAAGCTTTTCGTGGGAGCGTGATATTCTAGTGTCAAAGTGCGGGGTGAGCTCTACCATCACATATGCAAACCAACCTTCGAATTGAGTCGGTGAAGGAGTGAGGCTTTCTTGGTGATTATATTTTTGACTCTTCAAATTTCTTTCCGAGAGGTAATGGACTAATAATCCTATCTACCTCTGTCACTGTATTATCTTTTGATATTATCCGTCAATGAGTGCTTTTTAGTGCAATAATGAGGCTTATATACCGGATCTAAGTGAATGGCTATAAGTTATGTCCTTAGAAGTGGTTTTCTTAAAAATGGCTCTTTAGTGACAGTACTCTCCCCAAAAAAGGGCAGAGAAGGTTGTGGGCATCGTTGATAAACTGAGAGAAGCCTTTTTTCTGGTTCTTTATTCTCCTTCTTATTTTTTGAATCGTAAGTTTAAAGTGAAGTGCATAGTAATAAATGCGTGAACGAGTGGGAATGTAGTAATAAATAAAGCTTTATCTCATTCCTATTATCAAACGTTTTTACTTTGACGCCGAAGGCTCCTCTATGTCTTTGATGGTGGGGTTGATGTAATTCTATTATTACTACCACTGCATTGTGTAGAAATAAGGATTATAAATTCAAAATAAATTATAATATGCAATCATATATATTCGTGCATGATGTGAAGTAAATTATATAAATATATAAAACCTTAAATTATTATTAGCAATAATTTCTCAAGACAAGCAATATTTAATCGCTTGAATCTCGGATAATTACACCCTAATCGATAAAATATTTTGGCGTTCGGGAGAGTTTCAAACCCAAATTCCCCGAAAATAATTATGAATTTCAGATCTATATTCCTCCTCTTACAATTAGTTATATACATAATTTAAGTATGAAGTATGTTAATAATAGTTCTCTAATAGCAGCAATGTGTTACTCGAATCTTAACCTTGATCAATTGACACTCAGGAGGGGTTCAGACCCGAAATCCCCCTTATAATTATTTAAAAGTAGTATAAGGTATGTTCAGAAAACAACGGGAATTTTAGTTTTTTACATCTATTTTTTTTATCTACATTTATGTAGTCGCCTTCAAAAAGTCGCCATTAGATATTATGCATTTGCGCCAGCACTCCTTCCAATCCTGGAGACATTTCTCAAACTCGATCTTAGGGATTGCCAGAGATATCTTTTGATGTCATCTATATTTGTTAAGGTTCTCTTTATCTTAACGGTTTATTTTAATCGTAAACAGTCACGCGTAACCATATCTGGCGAATACAGAGGCTGGGACATCGTTACATGATTATTCTTTGGCAAAAATTCACGAAAAAGCAATTTAATGTGAGCCGAAACACGTTTAACCTTAGCGGCTGCCACAAAGTAAACAATGAATACAGCTGAAAATTGGATGATACTTCAGGGGCATGAATAACAAAATAATAAAAAAATGACAATCGAACTCTTCAAAACTCGCAATAAATTTAGAAATTCAGTTCCCGTTAATTTCTGAACACACCTCGTGTAAGCAAATCTTCTGCATTCGGCATTGGTAAACATGGAAAGGAATAGCCGCTGCATGCGGAAAGTTCTCAGAGGCATTTATACATGCATTCAATGAAATAGACCATATTGATAAATGTCCGATTTGTAACCAAAATTATATCTGTGGATGGCACTTGGTAGAGTGAGTAAATAAGATATAAATAAGTGTATGGTAATAAAAACCACACCCCACCGGTTAGGATTCCTTTGATCTGAAACGTGTAAACCCCTCCGTACTCGGCGGTGTAGTGCTTCACGTCCACTTTCCAGTCGTGGTGCATTTTGGGAGAGGCGCTGCTCATGGAGAACTGAGTGTTCCAGTGTCCCGTCTGATTCTTCCTCCCCACCATGGAGAACTCCACGGTTTGGTTGTTGAACGGCGGGCCGGAAAGCTGATCAGGCGTGCAGGGTAGCTGTCCCAATGCCAATCCGACGTTCAGGACCAACAGCGCCCAGGAGGCCAAGACGGTCGACGTGCGGTGGGCCATGCTGGCACCACTTCTGGTGATGGTCCAAGAGTTTTGCTCGAGATGTCGATCCCTCGGAGATCGACCTCGATGTAAGCCTAAATCTTTCCCATCCACCCTTATTTATACATTTTTGTCTGTCCCCGAAATAAGTTTCACTTTTTTTGTCCGACGGTCCACCGAGGGACCTTTCCTCCCCTTCCCTTCCTTCCTCCTCCACTCCGGATATCCTTGCCGTCCGCCAGCGTGTTCTAGGTCGTTCTGTTGTTGAGACTTCCCAAGATCGTGCCTGTCCAATACAGTGTCCATGTACCGTAAATTATTGATTAAAAAACAAAATGAATTCATCGACATTTTTTACGGTAAGTTAGATGGAAAAGAAACTTACTTTTAAGATATGGATGAATTTTTATTTTCTAATTAACCTCAAATCAATGGAGGGTTTTTGATTTGCTCCACAGTTCCCCGACTAAAATGCTCTAAAAACATCTCATTCATTACACCTGTTCTAATCTCTCAGCCGTATTTCACCTTCCGTTATGCCATACACCATTGGTCTTGTTAGCATCTTTTTTGGGCTGCGCTGGTTGGCAAAGAATACTATTCAGTCGGTTCGCGCAGCCTATCAACCTGTTGGAGCGTGTGAATCGATACTTCTCTATATCTGGAGAGAAATGTCCTCCGTAAAATGGCCTTCGTAGCTAACCTTGGCATTCATTGAGGTCGCTGAGGCCTTGATCCGACCACGGCCCGATTCTCCTCGAGAAAATGTGGGGCAAGGGTCTGTTTCCTGTTACCCACGAAGGTGATAATGTCCCAAAAAATGGTCCTCCCAAGTTCCTCCCTGCACCCGACGTATGTTAATGAAATGGTACAACGGTGTATTTATCTCCGGGTGATTACAACAAAAAAGCGAGCGATTGGAGGCATAGAATTAATGGAAACGCTCCTGTAGAGTTATAGCCCAAGGGATTGAGGACCACGGATACGGAAGACAAATCATTTTTGGGTGTTGCTGTGGCGACTGATTGATAGGCTGCGCCGACGCAGTTGGTCAAGGCCTAATAAGGATTCCGGGGAAGTTTCACATGCCTGAGTACAAAGGTGGAATTTGAGCTCGGCATTATGTTGTGTCCACGGTAGCGGAGAGAGTAGCGTAGATAATTGAAGTTGTTAAGTAATTAAGGGACGATTATGATTGCCTGGGGCTGGACCTTGTGAAGGTAGTCGGCCGTCATTGATTAAATTGCCGTAGCCGTGAATTCCCATTTTTCACTGTCTTGTAATCCTTGGTTCAATTTTTTCCTTTTTCGCTCTAAATATATCTTCTGTAGGTACAAGCCATCCCATAATCCTACGGCTTTCGTTGATAGTTTACTAACTATCGGGTTTTCTATGAATTCGTTCGGTCTTACGGCATGTGGTATTCTCTCGGATATGTTGCACCTCTCTTCCATCCACTTTTCGCTAAGCCGAAGCCGTATTTCTCGACGAGTATGAAATGCAAGTATGTTGAGAGGATGGCTTTCCAGTAATCAACCAAAAGCTGTGGCCAAGTAACCAACCAAAAGTTGAAATCCGGATCTCAGTATCATCATGGGGAATGGAAAAAATTCTCAATTGAAATACTTACAAAGAGATTGCATTAACATTCTAAAAATGCTTGGTGTATTCAGTACAGCATATTCAATTTTTTGTTCCACATTTCCGGATCTATTTGCATCTAACAAGTGAGTAATTGTAAGTGTAAATAATTCTTATTTTATTATATCATTCGTTGAGACACACATGTGCAGTGATACAATGTTGTCTCATTGCAATTTATCAAATGATATTTCAAACATTTCCTTATATGGTGTGTATTCTATAATTAATGCATTAATTGCCTTTTCATGGTAAATTTTATTTACATTTTTCTCTATTATTTTTAAATACTCAAAGCAAAGTTAGAATTGAGAAAAGGACAAAAGAGGAATTGAGTATTAAGTGTATATATTGATATTTTCTTTGTTTTCTTATGCGTTATTGTAGTATTTATTATGTTTGCATTTTAATAATTAATATTATATAATGTAGCCAAGTCATGTACGAAATTTCTAAAAGACCATTAAATGGTCCACGACAATAAAATATTATTATTACTATTATGATTATTATTATGTCAGACTCATTAATATCCACTCCCCGCTTAGTACTGGCTCCAGCCAGGCACTTTGTCGCCGCGGTATCTCCTGAAATTTCTTCTCCTTGCCCACCATGTCTAACACTTCGTCGTTCCTTTCTCGCAGCGTTACTTCAACTTTTCCATTATTCTCCATTCCCGCATCTCCAACCCCTCCAGTCTTCTCTCGTCCTCTCTTAGCGTTCACGTTTACAGTGCTGCACTCCTGATCGGAGCCTTCACTAGCCTTTTCTCCAAAGTTTTAGTGGTTCAATATCTACGGGTATAAATTGTATCGGTCACTCTGTTACTTAAGTCTTTTACTCGTCCTGACTTTTTTTACAGTCGGCGTCAAGCAATGAGGTGAGCGCCCCCATTCGATGGTTTGCTTTTTTTATGTTTTACGGTTTATGGATGGCCTATAACATCACTACTTAATTTTAAACAACATTATGCTGTTGAAATAAAAAAGTAATTTCTCTTTTCCGCAATTATTTTAAGACGTCGTACGCATTTAAATCATTGTGGAAATGTGCAACTACCTTTTAGTTCAGTATGTTTAACTTCCACTGTATCACGCCTGAATCGGTTATATTTAGTATTTTGCTGGCCATTTTTTCTCTTACTGAGTTATATTTTCCATTATATTCCTCGTATGTTTTTACTTTAGAAAATTTAAGGCTCATGGGGCGTGGTTTACGATTATATGCGAATCCTACTTCAATCATACCACCCGCCACACGCGGACATAAATTGTATAGCGATGTTCATATGGGGTAAACCCGTGCCTCAGTGTATAAAAATGCACCTACAGTTTCGTCTCCGCTGCTGGAGTCCTCCTCAGGGAAATTTATGTTTAACCAATTGATAGAATTTTTGGTCTTTTTTATGAGCTAATCTTATTATTTTTTCATTCCAGGTAAGCGTGTTGGGTCCCATGATTCGTCTTGTATGGGAATGGTATTCAGTTTGAGCGGTGAGTGAAACTAAAATTAATTCTTTCGTCTCATAAAATATCGGGTTATACCGCGCATTGGTGGATTTCTAGCCTTCTGAAAATTTCCGGCAGAGTTAAGATTGTTATTTTTCGTCTGAAGATTTTCACAGCTTCTTTTATCTATGTTGGTGGTGGTTTTCGGGTATTGCTGTGTAGAAAACATTTTTACTCGACGTTTCACTCCTCCTACTGGGAGCGTTATCAAGAGAATGGAAGGAATTTATTCTCGTCCCGAGCTTATATATGTTTTTCGCTACCCATTGTTGTGCCGGATTTGAATTTTAGGCGATAGCCGTTGGTCATTATACATACATAAATATATATAATTATGTATTGTGCTAGGAACCCTCTCCATATACGGCTGAGGTTATACCCATCCTCCCTATTAAAGTTATTAGGTCTTTTCGCTATCTCGATGGATTCACGTATAAGACGCGGATGGTATTCTTCCGTCTTCGCTAATACCCGTGTAGCGTCAAACATTATTCTATGCCCAGGGCTGGAGGCAAAATGTTCAGCAACAGCTGATGCGTCCCACTGATGTAATTTTAAGATTGTTATGTTTTCCAATTTGATTTATCGTCTGTCCACTGACCACAGTATCGAATAGGGTCGGAAGGTTAGCCAGCGATTAAAAGATTATGTTATTCATGTAAAAGTTTTCCATTATAGACAACGTATATCCAGGTCTTAAAGCAAAACTAGGGTACACAATGTGAATCTCTCCTGTTTATACTGTGTGGTTTATGTCTAATAGGATCGGAATTGCCGGCCTCATTGTCGGCGGGATAAAGTCCCTGCCTGAACACAGGAGGTCGCGAGTTCGAGTCCCGCCTGGGTAGGCTGTTAATCTATACTCGAGAACCAATGCCCTTAACAGGGCATGGTGTTCCTGTAAAGGGAATGAGTGTTCGAGTCTGTCCGGTTGTTCGTGTATGTCTAATTTTTGAGCGAAAAAAACTATATAAAAGGCCAATGGTGCTGTTTTCGGAGGTATAGGAATAAATAAATAAATGTTTGGTAAATCATTTTAGAGAGTGGCCTCGTTGGTCCAACATTTTTCGAAGCAGTCTGCTCTGTTTGCATTTAATTATTTTGTTGTCAAAAGTTATCAGTAGCCTAGTGGGTAAACAGCGTGGCTGCCGACTGAATAACCCGAGGGAAACATTCGGACACACCCAACCTTAAATCCTTGTAATTGTTCAAATTCCGAGTGATATGCGAGAATGTTTGTTCGAGAGTGTCCGAAGGTTTCACCAGGGATTTGAATCCAGGACCTATAACTCAACACCGAAAGACTGTTGGTCACCGCGTGTGTGGCAAAGGGAGATGAACTGGCCAACCCTAAGACTCCACACCCTGAATGTGTGAACGCCTGCGGCTTAGTTCGGGGTGAACCCTACCATCACCACTATCTATCCAAACCAATCTTTTATTCATTCATTTATTTAGATCATGTTCACGTATAGCATTAGGCTGGTCCCTATTTTTCGAATTTATTTCGGGACACCCCCTCATTTTATGCCAATTGGTGTAAAAACATATCCTGTAAAATATTATAGCAATAGGATTACGGGAAGACGAGCCGCATCGCACTCAAAGTTGAGAAATTTTGGCATTTTTGGCTGTTTTTCGGATATGAAGTGCGATGAGAATGGCGCTGGTATTTATAAACTGATTTTCTATGGTAACCAACGATACTTCGGAAATGTTACATGCTGTATCTAAAATATTTTCCAATTCTGAGCAGTGGTTCCCGAGTTAGGGCCCCAAGAGGGAGCGCGTGCCACCCCAGGCAGACATTTTGTATGGCACGCGGGTTGCATACGCTCGATAATTGTTGATCATTCTCACTCATCGTGCAACTTCGTCAATATTACCTTGAATGCTATATTTATTACTGTTTATTGCCAAGGCGGGCTAGTTGCAATTTCTAGAGACAAATTGTAATAATGACATAAAAAATAGCAAAGAATAAACCAGAGAAAAGAGGAGAAACATTCTATTAGATGACATATGGGACTATTTTTTTCAGTGAAATTGTTGCATTTTAAGTCAAAGGGATCGATGGAAGGAGAGAGCGAATTTAGAAGGGAGGAGAGGCGATATAAAGGTGAGCTCTTGGTTTGGGAGATCCTGGGAATAGGCAGATGACAGGGTAATAATAATAATAAAATGCAGAAAAGTTTCTCGGGTTTTCCACCGGTTGATGACGCCCATGTCTCCCGACGTTTCGATCCGCGACTTGCTGATCATCCTCAGGGGATCTTCCGAATGCCGTTCTTCGAAAATTTTCCAGTATTGTGGTTTTATATTATATATTATATTTCCAGTGTTGTGGTTTTCCCGCCATTTTTGCTGTACACGCGTGAACCAATCAGGTTACACCTGACCTCGGATGGAGTGTATATATACTGGAAATTTTTCGAAGAACGGCTTTCGGAAGATCCCCTGAGGATGATCAGCAAGTCGCGGATCGAAACGTCGGGAGACATGGACGACATCAACCGGTGGAAAACCCGAGAAACTTTTCTGCAACTGATACGCCGGGAAAACCTAAGATAATAATAAAATGCCTTTCTTCTGGCGAGGTTGAGACTATGAAGTCACCTCTTCCCCCTAACCCCTCGATAGCGTTACTGCAAACATATCAAAAAATGGTAGACAAACGTTTACAATACATAGGATATACAACATACACTATTTGTGAAATGTCAAATATAAGCAACTATATGTGAAAATTTTTTGTAAAAAAGATTTCTGTTTGTGGAAAAACAACACGAGGATAAGGGGAAAAAAAACGAGTGCAGGAAAACGCCCACACAAGAAGGGGGGCGTGAAAAACCTGCGAAAACCTACTGAATGAAAGCTAAAGTCGTGTTATTTGTAAAATACAACATAGTTAATGAGGTGCAAAGTGTACACCAATATTATACATTCATATTTTAATAAATAAAAGATCGTAGCACTTTTCCACAAGAAAAAAACATTTGAAAATCCCTTTTATACCCTTGAGAAAGGAGGGGGTAGGAGAGGATTTGACATCTTTGAGGATGGGGGGTGGGAACGGGCGTACAGAGTAGAGACAGTGGGAAAAGATACAACCACGGGATGTGGAGAACCCACGTTGGAAGGAGGGCTCTAGTCATAACTGTAAAATGACGACACGTGTGGAAGAACCTTAGCAAAACGGGAGGAGGGAGGGTGTTGAGAAGAGTAAAAAAAAAGAAACTTCCACCAATTGAAGCCTGAATCTGTTGAACTTATTACTCGTACAATTAAGATATAAAATATAACATATATACATATAAGCATTCAGTGATACATATCACTTTGTCGTAGGCGCTGCTCAGTGTCATGTATATTTACCAGCTAGTTGTGAAGTGAAAAGTGCTTTGTGTAGGGTAGAGAGAGCGAGCGGGTGGATGAATAGAGTTGGTATTCTAAAATTCAACAGAGAAAGTAGTTCAGGGCAGTCTGAAGTCGATTTCAAGTAATTATGAAGAAATGTTTCAAGTCGTAAGGCTCTGTAAGTTAGATAAGGAGATACTGAACGTGATAACTTACGGCGTTAAATAAAGACCAGGCTTCTACTCTGGCTTGGTGATATATCACTTTGCATCTAAATCTACGAAATGCTATGCAAATAGGTAAGTCGCGTGCAGCTGGGGGATTCCTCGGTGGACAGCGTTCAACTCACATCCCTCCTCTAGATTGATATTCGTCGCGCCCTTGGTCTTTAGACGTCTTGGTAGATCCTATCTGGGAAGGAAGTCAGGTAAAGACTAGACCTTGAAACTAAAACCTTTTCCCTTATACTTGCTTGTAAGCTTGCGTGTAATGCCCTTAAGGCACCCATTCTTTGTGTACGCCACTAACGCTAATTACGAATATACAGAGGAACTTGGTTATAACGTCATCAAAGGGACCAGAAGATTTTTAGCGTTATATCCGAGTGACGTTATAAAAAAGCAGCCTTTAATCTGAGTGAAAGGACAAAGTAAAGACACAAATGCTCTGCTATATACAGCACTGTTTATTGAAAACTACTCGTACATTGGAATAGTATAATAAAAAATGATATTCACAATTAAATATTTTATAGGCTAATAAAAACCTTTCTTTACTGTCAAAAAAAATCTGTGATCTTCTTTTGAACGGTCTTTTCAGAAATATAAATTCTCTCCGTTGTGCAACAAACGTCTTGAACCGAGCTGAGTGTTGAAGCAGTGCAGCAGTGAAGCACTTTTTCAACCTAAGAATCGCAAAATTTTTGACGCTATACCCGAGCGTCGCAATATTTGTCGACGATATAAACGGGTTTTCGTACAACATAAAATGTTCAATTTTGGCTGGTCTGTATAAAATGTGACGTTGAACCCGAGTTGACGTTACAGCCGATGCCGTTATAACCAAGTTCCACTGTATTAGAGAACACTAAGCCGTGTATGAATTCACGGTGGAGTACAACAAATACATGGGTGGTATTGACCGAATGGATAAATACTTATTCTATTACACTAAGCAACATAAATCCCTGAAGTTGTACAAAAAATAGGCATTCACATGATGATGCAGAACCTAGACACTTAACCGCTAGCATGCCCTGTGGTACAATTCCATTGGTATTACTTGGCGAAAGTTTAGTTATTACTCAGTTTAATGAGGCTTGACTCGTAAGAATATTGTAATTATCGGAAATATTAAAACAACGCTGTTATAATAATGAAATATGGCTTATCACTGTAATCCCGGGATACTGCCAGGGTAATTTATCAACCATTAATGGTTTTATTTTGATTTTCTGAAGTATAGGTGTCATGTTGGGAGAGCCCGATTAAAAAATATCGAAAAACGCCAATCATTTCTGTCATTACATTCAAGCTGATACCTTGTGCGAAATAAGTGGTTTCGCTAATCCCTCAAACTCCTAAATCATGCTTTTCTCAAATGACGGCGTAGATGTGAGGTTAAATTACAGTCAGTGCATTGCAAAAACTCTTCTAATATGCGTATATTTCTAACGAGCTCTCTCCTCGCGTCGGAATGTCCAAGTTTTCATTCCATGCGAGTCGATACTAACAAGCTGCCGATTTCAGGGTTTCACGTTCGTTGCTCTCGGCACATGTCATAAATTGCGAAGGGCGGTCCTTATCGTCGTTTTTCAGTATAATTGACTATCGATTCGATCGGATTTTTCCATCTATCTCACTTTTCTCTTCAAAGACACGCTAAGATCTCTAATACGTATCTATTTTTTTATGAAAATAATCTACATGAATCATAAAAGGATGAAACAAATTCATGCCTCATACTTTAGGATGTGTTTCCAGCATCATTTAATGACGTAGTATGATTTTATTGAGGGTCGTCCGCAGGAAAATGTATGTTGTAGGTCGGGCCTTAAGGCCGTTTTACACGGGGCACGGAATTGCGCAAGTTAGAACTGCATTCATTTCTAACGATGGCGTGGAATTGCGAGAACGCACGAACGAAATTAGAACAGCGGCTATTTTGCTGTCTCACGTTCACGCATTCTCGCATGTGTTCTTGCAATTCACCGCTTTACACGACGAAATTTTGACTGCGCCTTCATTCACACGTCATGTTGTGCAAGTACGTATCCCGTGTAAAACGGCCGTTTGAGAATGTTGTGAGGGGATTTTTAGGAGGCATAGTGAACGTGGTATCTTAGAGCGCTTTGCTGCTGATATAGGGTTTGTGGGTTCGAATCCCGGGAGAAGCCCACACACACCCCCTCGAATTAAAATCCTCGAAGTATGTATCTCTGGATACACTTTGTGAAGCTTGGGAAAAATGATAGTTTTAGTGGGGATGAGTCGATTTCAAATGTCGATTTTCGATTCCGCCAATTCTAGGGCAAGGAATCAGAATCGAGAATCGATCGCGTGAAGTCGATTCCGATTCTATTGAGTCCAGGGAGATAAATGTTTTTAACATAGACTATGAGCTTGGGGCATTAAGGCCGCCACACACCTGAGCCGTTGCGCTCTGTAGATTATTAAGTTAGCAATTTATGACTGAAACAGTTAAAGTGTATATTACTTTATTAATGCTGAGGATATGCTACTATAACATTAATTCGCAATTTTTAAGAAAAATAATTTTTGGGCACTCAATTGTCTTTGTTAATTTATTTCCATTCAATTCTTAAGTTTTAATTACATCAATGCTACATAGGAATCAATATCCCACCGATTAGTATGAATAAGAATCGATGGAATCGGATCGAGAATCTGGAATCTATTTAAAAGAATGGGAATTGGAATCGTAACCGAAAAATAGTGAAATCGACTCATCTATTGTAGTTTTTAGTCTATTTTTCCTCGAAAATTCAACGCTAAAATGAGCAATGTGTCGTAATGGCAGTGAAAATTCATCCCTGCCATAGAATATACGTTAGCCGTCCCGGGACTAGCAGAGGGGCCACGTGCCCCGGGCGGCAGATTTCACGGGGCGGCGAAATATGAAAAGTTTATTTATAACAGTTATTTAGTTTTTCTAATTAAATTATGTAACAATGATTGTTAATTTATAAATTATTTAACTACAATATTTAAAAAAAAAACTTCTTAATATAAAATATACGGTGTGTAATTTCAACTACTGCGTCTCAGAAAAATTAGAGGGGCGGCAAACTGATCTTTGCACCCCCACCCACCGGCAAAACTCCTAGTTCCGGCCCTGACTGTTAGCATTACGTGCACGTGGCCATGGTTATGTAGCGAGGTGGCAAATATTGATTGTGTACAGCGACGGAATTCGCATAGGTAGGTAGTGGAGCCCCCTTGATACCTCGTCGTTGTCAGCGTGGGAAGCGAGTGGGGACTCGCTATCCTGCACTATATATATTCCCGCCCACCAGTTGACCTAATGCCCTGCGAATTTCTAGTAAATGTCATGTTCAGAAACGAGAATTACCGTATAACTTAAATGGTTCGTGTATCTCCCAACGAGTTGTTTTTTTTCAATTTCAACACACTCAGAATATTTCTCCACTATTTTTCCGTGGGAACGAAGTAAACGAAATAGTGGGTAATAGCAGAGAGGAGTAATAGTCAACATTACTCTCATGCTCCGGTAGCCACATTCTCTGTTCCTGACAAATAATAAATAATGGTAATGAAAAGGTGGCACCAATTCTATTTACCGTTTTGTCTGTGTGCTTATGCACAATTTAATATAAACAACCTTTGTATTAAAGTTAAGCCTCCCTATGACGAAAAAATCCAGACCCTCACACACACGGCGCTTTATAGTCTGTTTTATCTCATCGGCCTTCATTTGTTCACTCAAATTGTTTCCCCCTCCCACTCTTCTAACGCGACTCCCATGTACCCATCCTCCTACGTTGGATCTGGTATAAATATATGAAAGAATGTGTGTTTCATCATCTCGAAAATGACACAGAGTGTCTAAACCATGGTGGGTAGTGGATCCCTTTATTAAATTGTGGAAATTCCCATTTTTGTTCATATATTATCATGGATACATCGCATTTCCACCACGCCAAGCCTGAAACGATTCCATTTGCAGTATAATTTTAAATAACTCAAGGTGTTGAAATATTTCAGGTTCTCTCGTATGTACTCTTCTTTAAAACGAGTACTCTTTTTATGTCGCGTAAACATATTTCCTCCAAAGCTACTACGTCATTCTATGACGTTGGAATCTCATTTTCTGGATTTGAAGTTGTTGATATCGTCAGTGCGAAAGCTAACGTGAGGGTTTTTGTAATCTGCTTTCTCTTGCTGAGATATTCGGTGATATATGGGAGAGGAATTCAAAATATTTGGATAAAATCCAAACATGCTTTGAAAACGGAAGGAGAGGCTAACGGCAACGTATGGTTGAGAAGGAATAGTTCAGAAGGACACTGGATACATATCATGAAGGACTTGGTACTGAATATTCTGGTAAAGTGTTGGATGTTGGGTAGTTGGGCTTTAGAAGCCTTTAGCCAAGGTGGGCTTACTTGATAAAAAGATAAGTGTCATACCCGCACGATGTTAGTCCTGAGTTTATTATATTACTTCTTATATTTCTTAAACGTTTAAAAATACATGAAGAATAAATTCAAGTCCAGAATTGAAGTCCAGATATAAATTCTCAAAGGACAGCGGCACATCATTTTGACGTCCACAGTAGTTCTCCGTTGAATGATGATAATTACCTCAATTGATCGAAAAATCGTCATCAGTTATTTCATTTACGTCCAAGTTATTGGCTTTTAGGGTTAGGGGAAGAATGCCAGAATACTTTTTAAACATTCAATTGAAACCTACCTTAATCGGTAGAGTACTTATGTAATAATAATGTCATGTTTCCAGCCTTTAGTTCCTGTCCCTCGAAATGGGTTCACTCTTCCATCAATTCGAGGCTTTGAGGTTATGGTTCCTACCGCATTGCTCATACCCTTGGGGCAAGATCGCCGCTAAACCTTCCACTTTCTCATCGGTATTTTCGTCTGCGAATCGACTGTGGTATGACGGCCTCCGCGTTGTCGGAAATATTTCAGTTTCGAGGAAAGAACGTAATGAGGAAGCACAAATAGCTTCGCGGCCGGAAATAGAATCTTTGGATTGCTTTTAGCGTGTATCCCCGAGTTGATTTGTTTCGTCTTATCGAATTTTCGCATCGTGTGCCGTCGCTGAAGCTCGCCCGTGGGATGTTTAGTTTATATTCGTTGCTGCTGATTCTAATTGTTAAGAGCCAAATGTACCTGGGAGCTAGAAAGCACCTATGTATTTCTGTGGTGACGTCAATTCAATCATACGGTCACCTGCTATACAGTCTCACAATTTCAAAAATAATATTAGTAGTGCTATAATATTTTTAAACTGCTTGTTATTTTAAACTTAATTTATAGCATTAGTATTTTTTAACTGCTTCATGCTTGTATTACGATATCAGCGACGTGAATTATATCATTTGCATTATCATCATTAATTAAATTACCGCTTCACCACTTACTCAAAATTGCGCATTTGTTTTTTTTGTTGTAATGCCGATCAATAATAATGTGCTTATATTAAATTCCTGGCAAACGTTTGACAAATCCGCCTACATGGGAAGAATACAATAAATTTGTCAATGTCACATTTATTTCAAGTAGTATAATATGAGGAGGTTAGAAACCAAGGTATGTGAGGACGGTTTTATCTGGACGGAGTTAGGTACATTAATTTGATTGAAGAAGTTTACAAAAAACTTTGTGTCCAAGGGATACGAGTGAGTCTCTATTCCGTGATGACATTCACGTAGAAAATAAAATCCACTACTAAATCTCTAGTGGATCTCGTTTGTATTCTCTACCTAATTTCTGTTCCTTACTCTGTTTAGAAAAAGAAATCACTTGTACCCATAGGCTTCTCGCCCACTCATATGCAATCGGGTATCCTTACCCACAGTTGCATAACTTAGCCTTAAATTGATATTGCCACCCCGCTCCAACGACTGACAGTGATCTTCCCACTCCCTGCCATCTGTTAATAAAGATGCTCAGTCACCCACAATCAGTGATTCAGCAAGAGGTATGGTTTGGATTAGTGATGGTAGAGATCGTCCCGAACTAGGCCACAGGTGTTTGGATTGCATACACACATACACCTCGCATTTCGAGGATATACGTTAGGGGGTGTCCGAAGGCTTCACCTGGGATTTGAACCCAGGACCTTTCGATCAGCAGTCCAATGTTCTACCCAATAGACTACCACGCTCCCCATTTTTACGGTAGGAAGTTACAGTTCTAGTGTCACCGAACTAGTCCTTACCTACCAATACTCCCAAATTCCCTCGCGGTAATTGAAAAATCTAACTAATGAAACCGGAATATAAAAATAATAAAAATTGTATTCGATGAACCAATCATCCAGACTTTCAAACTCCTTGGATTTGAATTCCACGACACTTCGATCAGCAGTCAAATATTTTACCTTAAAGGGTACCACGCTCCTCGCCGTTATCAATATTAAGTTATGATTATAAACGGATTACGTCTTATTTTTTCTAATCCGCGGTGGAATATCTGCAGCGACCAGAAGATCAAAATGACTGTTGTGTTCAACGGTGTTCGGCGAGATGTTGTGGAACATATTGCAATGATAAATGAAAAAAGAAAAACTGTGTGTGGTATGTTTAATTTATATTCGTTGCAGTATTTATTATTTTTCATGGCATTTGTACCCGATGATAGCGAAGGTGATTCGCTGAAACGCGTCGTACTATAATAAATAATGTGGACATACAAAAAATTTTTCTTTTTTCATTTATCAAAATGACTGGTAAGAAAAAATGAAAAATAATATAACGTGGAGGAATGACGAAGATAAAATGGATTGACCGTGTAAGTAACGAGGAAGTGCTAAGAAGAGTGGGAGAAAAGAAAAGCCTCCTAAAAACCTTTAGCAGAAAACGGGACAACTTAGTTGGCCACATTTTTGGGCACGATGGCCTGATGAAGACACTCGTTGAAGGACAAGTGGAAAGGAAACAGGGTAAGGGACGGCCCCGAATGAGTTACATGGGACAGGTTGTAAAGGATGTAAAAGAGAAGAAATACGTCGCTATGAAAATGTTAGCGGATCGGAGAGAGGAATGGAGAGCTGCGTCAAACCAATCTTAAGATTGCTGACTTATGATGATGATGAAGATTCATCTCCTAAGGGGTAACCATGCCCCATGGAAATTGTAACTGTGTGAAAATTTTCTGCTTGTTATCACGACTGAAAAAATGTACGATAGTTTTATCGTTTGTATTTTCGATGGTCAACGCAAACAGTAAGGCCATCGGTGCCCCTCCTCTAAATGGTCTTTGGCAACTTTCTATTATGTTCTT
The DNA here is from genome assembly GCF_921293095.1 of Ischnura elegans. Classification (NCBI taxonomy): domain Eukaryota; kingdom Metazoa; phylum Arthropoda; class Insecta; order Odonata; family Coenagrionidae; genus Ischnura; species Ischnura elegans. The sequence continues at coordinate 21,738,854 of NC_060255.1, forward strand.
GTCATTTATTCAGCAGATGAAGGCGTATGATGTTGTGTACACGTTACTTATACTCCACTGTTACTAAGTAGGCAGCCTTACGAATAAAACAAATGTATTCGTCTATTTTTAAGCGTTTAAGAAATATGGGAAGTAATATAATAAACTCATGACTAACATCTTGCTGATATGAAGCTAATCTTTTTATCTAGTAAGCCCACCTTGGTGAAAGACCTCTAAAACCCTATGCGGCCCCGAATGAGTTACATAGGACAGGTTATAAAGGATGTAAGAGAGAGGGAATACGTCGCTATAAAAAGGTTTGCGGATAGAAGAGGGAAATGGAGAGCTGCGTCAAACCAATCTTGGGGTTGTTGACTTATGATGATGAAATGAAAAATGTACTCGGGACGTTAGAATAAATGCTTCCTCGTGTATCATCCCTTAAGTTACGGTTCTGGATAAAAATAATGAGAAAGGAGTGAATTAGGATGGAGCGCCGTGGCGCCTGGAAGTTAGCTGCGTTGACCCTGACCGACACGGACTTTGGCGGAGAATTTCGCGCCGCAGTGAATTGGCACGGGACCAGTGCATGCGTCCTTGCCCTAGAGGAATCGGGGCATCGAGAGAGAATTGAACACACGATCGAGATCAGGATAAAATCGAGAACTAATTCGTCTCTTGCGCAGAGAAACCTATTTTTAAAAAAGTTTCGAAAGTTCAGCTTCCGTTATCCTAGCGTCTAAAAACCGTACCTTAATTGCGTTCAAAGGCGGGTAAAAAAAATTGGTAACGTGAGGATGAGTTTCTATTGATATTAGGGACAGTTATGTTCTGTAATGAAGTAAAAATAAGTGAATTACTCTTAACGGTTTCGTTTTTTTGTAATTTTGATTTTTAATCGATATATTTTTAAAAAGTATTACTTATACCCGTGATTTATTCGAGTAATCATTATATTTGAGTAATCGTGGTAATTTAGTAATAAAACGTGAAATATTGAATTCCACGAAATATGAAATGCACGAATCAAACATTTTAATCATTACTTTTGTAATGGATTGAAAAAAAATAATTGAAATGCTGGTTTGTATGTCAATACTCCCTGTTTGAGAAAACATTCTCAGTGATTGTATCATGCATCGGAGTAGCATTAAAAGTAAACGTATTTGTAATCCTACTGATTACTTTTTCAAAGAGTAATTCGAAGTCGTAAATATTAACAAATTTAACGGTCTACTAGTGATTGAAGCCGATTACTTTTTCCAATGCTGTTCCCATCACCCATATAGGGACGTACGAATATCCACAGCTTAGTTCATTACAACCGATCAAGTAATTACCGATATATGGCACTTCAAACTAGGGTATCTTTAATTTTTGCACGGTCTATGCATTCAAATGCAGAGGCCGATAAGCAAAAAGGAAAGTAAGGGTACCAGGGTACGCCAGAATAATTGCGAAAATTCAAGTGAAATTACTGAAGAATAGTTTTAATTTTAAGTGTTGGCTACTCTTACGCAGGCGTCCAGAATATTCTCTCATTTGAAGATTGGATCTGCCTAGAATGGCAATTTCAAGAAAATATTCTTAAATTAATAGTATTCTCTTAGAAGTTTCCGGTATCCTTAAATTGAGAACACGTCACATGAGAGATAAATATTATTTAAACTAACATCATGTATATTTCGTTTACTCGGCAAGATCGACGCCGTGGACACTAGGTGGTTTTAGCTCTGACTCAGTCATATAAGAACATCCTCTAAAATCTTAAATGGCCTCTTTGATATCATCATTAAGAATATTGCCCAATTTCTGTTAACATTACCTGTCTCTATATAAGGCACCTCGTTGCTAATTAAAAACATTTGTCGTATATTTGACGTTACTGAATATTGTATGATTGCCATCATTTTGAAGTCCTTGAAAATTTTTTCAACCACTTCTTTCTGGATCTGCGTAGCAACAACTTTGAATCCTCAATATCCAGTGTGAATTAATATATGTATAGGGTAAGTTTTCTCCTTTTACTTCCGTTAGCATTCCGGGAATAATGTGATTTTGTAATTTATCGCAGAACGGTAATCAATTTTTAGACGACAATTATTCAAACAATGTTATCGTCGGAATAAGTCAGTCGACGATCTTCTCTGACACGGAAAGTGCGGTGGCGATATGGTGAGGGATCACGTGGGATTGGATTTATTTCCTATTCTATCTTGGACGCATGCGCAGAAGTCAAAATTCTCTCTTGAACAATCCGTTCTCTGAAGGCCGCTATACACGGTAATGCGAATATACACGGATCATGCGAATCAAATCATACGCACTGCCATGATCATTCACGGGATTATGCGAGCAAAAATATAACATGTTCTAATTTTCATTGAACGATCATGCGCGTGACGGTTAATTCGCGAATTTTTCCGTTACACACGGCGAATGATTTCATTCAGCATGATCATTCATCGTGTGTAGCGGCCCTTAGATTCCTCATTGTGCGCCTTCGAATTTCTCGGAAGAGCGGTCGCGTCGAATCGTTAGAAAAAAAAACACTCGCGAAAGAGACGCCTCCGCCCGACCCTTTTCGGCTTTCCTCATCTTGTGTGTGTGTGTGATGTGTCACGCCCTCTGCGGTGTTGACTGCCCCCAACGGCGGCGATATTCTCCGCTGGGAACCGGTTCCCTCCAGACCCGACTAACCCTCCAGCCAAAGTGCTCCCACTCCAGAATGGTCGCTCGCCTCGTTCCAGGCGTTCCAGGCCATCGCTATGTCTCGTCTGCCAACCGCCGGGGTCAGGTGTTTCTGCATTAAGGCCTCTAGAGCGGTGGCGTAACTATGAGGGGGGATGATCCCCCCCAAAGCCTCAGAGGAATAAAGAAATTATTTAAAGCAATTGTCTAGTTTTGACTTGTAATAACTGCATCTGCTCAAAGTTAAATCTTTAGTGCCAAAATGATGTAAAATACTAAGTAAAATAATGATAATGAGTAATAATAATAGGAATAATAATAATAATGAGGAATGAGTAATAATGTAAAATAATGAGTCTTGATAATGAGTCTTGATAAACGTCGAAACTAGTTGACAATAAAAATAAAAATTTGTGGAATAGTACTGGGTTTTGTTTCACCATGATGATGTAAAATACATTTCCAGGCATGTCATTTTTCAAACATTTTCCTGGACCCCGTTACCAGGTGGGGGGAGATATCGCCACCCCAGGCCATCCCAAAGTATATTCTTAGTTACGCCACTGCTCTAGAGCATGGGTCTCCAAAATACGGCCCGCGCACTCGTTTCAAGTAGCGCGCGATTCTCGCTCGTTTAACTCAGTGAGACGCCGCTAGGAGCATTGCAGCGCTGTACTCTGTACTGCACGTCAAAGTCGCCTTCAACTGTTCGTAAATAAGAAATACGCCACCGGATTCTTCAGTAGACGTTGGTATCGAATACTTCAGTCATCGGAAAATTTGCTATCCGGCCCGTGGGGCGATTCGGAACTTGGAATGTGGCCCTCGTGGCCTAGTAAATTGGAGACCCCTGCTCTAGAGAATATTATAGAAAAAGTTAGCGGTAAATTTTTTCGACAGGGGGCACTTAGCTGAGTAAAATACAAGTAAGTTCTAAGCGTAATGCACTCTTCGCTATATTGTTTTACTCTTCTCTCAATTCCGTTCACTTTTTTCTTCAGGTTTTCCCATTTCTTACCCCACCTCTCATCCCTTACTCTTCCCCACTCCAGTTAATAATTGCGTAAATCGAATGCTCTGCACTCGCAATTTGTAGCTTGAAGATGATGCGGTGACATCCAAACCTCGGTCGGAATAATGTTTTAAGCGTAGAGAATTGCAAGTGTTTTTTCAATACTTAGCTGTGCCAACCTATGCGTCAACGTACAAAAAATTAATCTATGAAACATTTCGGGAGAAAATAATTGGAGGAATTGAAGAATATGGAAGTAATTCGATGGAGGGCGGTACAATTTCAGGTAAATTCCCGCAAAAAGCTGTTTTTAAAATTTATGGCAGTCGCAAGAACCAACAACCTAGATATTACACAGACATCTTCAATCCATAATTTACTGAAGTAGTTTGTATTTTTTTCTTGTTTTGTGTTGTGTCAATGGTTTATTATGAATCGGATATTTACGTTTCGTAGAAATAATTGTCGCAGAATTTGGTGAAATTTGAGGGGAAAATTTTTGCGGAACCTGGTGAAATTATCGCGGGGTTTGGTCGATTTTGATTGAACGAGAAAATTACCGTTATTATTTATTATTTTCGTAATTAATTGGTCCAGCAATTATTCAACTGGGATGTCGAGCCCTTTTGGAGCCTTAGGAGAGATTGTAGATGCTCCGTTTTTTAAGGACTTCAGAAAGAGCCATACAAATGTTCAGACATAGGTATAAAATGCTTGAGAGTCTTGTCGCTTATCAGAATGCAAAGGGCTTAGGTTTTATCTCAAGTGTAAGGGGCACTTATAAGATTGCCTTTTTGTTGCCTAGCCATGGTACAAAATTGAAGTTCTGACTGTATTTTTCGTTCATTTTGCGTACGTCTGAATGTTGGAAAATTGTTGCCTCATGCGTGAGAACTCGCGACGCAAGAACCTGCATCCTTGGTGTGGATAACCCTTGGGCTATTTATCTAACAACGGAATTTCACGATATTTCGTACGTAAGTTATTGTATGGTTGTAAAATCACTCTGACATGAGTCATGAAAGAAGAATTGACGTGCGTAATGCGCTAATGCCTCGTACTTCATAGGTTGAAAAGCATTGCGTGATCAATTGAGGACTTAGCGGGCAACCTTATTTGCAATTATTTCAATGGGAGAAAAGAAATCCTGCAATGCGTACGCTCTTGCGTCATCCATCATTCACCTTCTCAGAGATTCAACTCGTTGGTTGGTTTGCACCCGCGAAGTTCAAACTCACCACGGACAAAGGCAGAGGAGTGTGAAATTCACACATTCATGGTAGGAGGACGAGTCCATTGTGGCGTTCACTTTTATTTGCTGAAAAGTTGGAAATCTTACTTTTTTGCTGGAAACATTAGTCGAGTAGGGGAGACCGGGGCACGTTGGCCCGATTTTTTTACATTTTTAAATATTTTTTATTTATGCATTGTTAACTTTATGAAATTATTGCTAAATTATAGAGCAGTCTTCCTAAATCTGGATGGCAATAATTAAACATGAATATATGAGTTATAAATTTAAAAAAATAAATAAATACTGGGCATATGACAGGTGGGCCAATCTGCCCCTACATCGGGGTAAGTTGGCCCAGCGGCTGGGGCACGTTGGCCCATGCATTTTTTGTTAAGCTGAACTAGTACGGTTTTAGGAAATCAAAATAAAACTAATAGTTATCACGAACTATATTTCAATATATGTAATCATTTTACAAAAACAACGGGAAAGCTTTAAATTATTAGGATTTCTGGCGTACTAATACAAACCAGTTAACTTTTGTGACTGTCTAGATACAAAGGATCAGCACAATTATTGCTCTTGTGAAAAAGTACGCGGATTTCATTGTTCACACATGTCTAATGAGCCCAATGCTTGCAATTTGTGCACTAAATACATTGTGCTCCAGGCTGACCGTCGAAAAAGGCACACTTTAGGCACAGTGAATCTTCATCTTCCTATATCCGACGCGCGTATTTTATTTTTTTTAGCTCCAGTTGACATCCGTTACATTGTGATACTATGTTACGTTCAAATAGAAGTCTGTCTTCACCACTGCGCTTATATTTTAGTTGCCTCTTTGAATTTAATTGAGCCTTTGTGTCGAAGCAGTTCAGACCTAACCCAACGCTCCCAAAGACGACTAATCCCAGACCCAGCGGAACCTCTGGAGTTGACTATTGATGCAAGCTTACCCTCAAATGTAACAGAAATTAATCCATGTAAGTGAGGAAGGGGTAATCCAGCTTTCGAGCTCAATTTTAATTGTAATCCAATTCTTCCTACGGAAGAGGCAATCAAATGCGTAAGTCCACTCGACTTTTTTTTCCTTTTTCTCGGATGAACTGCTTAAGCAAATTTGCATAAATAGTGACATATATGCTGACCAGAAAAATGTAAATCTAGCTTTGGAGAAGGAGGATCGTATGGCATGATAAAATCAGGTAATATGACATGTAATGCTACTATGAATACATATAATACTACGATAAATACCCAAATAAACGAATGTGTTGGTCCAAAAAGGTAACAAAACTTAACAAAAGGTACATACCCACACTCTAGTCGGCAAACATGCATTGTAACCGCTTTGAAGCAATGTTAAGTCATTTACACCTGAATGACAGCTCATTTGATGATAGAAGTGACCGTCTATTCAAAATTAGGCCATTTTTAACGAAGGAATGCATAGGGCGGGGTATGTTGGCCTGGGTGGCCAACGTGCCCCGTCGTCGCTGGGCCAACCTGCCCCATCGCCATTTTTACAATAAATTCTATTAGTTACAAAACTCACTGAAGCAATTTAGATTGTACGCCACACAGAAGTTATCCTTAAACTATGATCTTTAATTATAGTACTCAACTATTGAGCCCAAATTGATCAAAACTTAAATAACACACATTTAACCTGGGAGTAGAATTTTACTGAAACACGCGCAAATACAATTAATCGCTACAACTTGTCAAAAACTGTTCCGTCAGTCATAATGGTATTGTGGAGAAAGGGGAAGTGTGCTACCAACCTTCTGATAGATTCCTAGCACGATTCAGTGTCTATTGTATGAATTAGCTCGACTGGGCCATCCTGCCCCTATGGCCAACGTGCCCCGGTCTCCCCTACTTGCAGGTAATGGCACTTCCTTAAGACTTAGTCCGTGGACTTTATAAAATACCAAGGAAAGCTGCGCGGTTCATCAAAAACTGCTACGCGCGGACAGAAAGCGTTACAGATATGTTAAACTAATGAGGGCGGGAGCCGCTAGATACTCGAAGGCTGCGCGTTAGGTATCGATTGTTTAAACAATTGAGAATAGATATCACAGAGCGAAACGGAAAATATTTTTTCAGAACCTCACTACATTTCCTCTTCCGACGAAAACGATAAACCCGTCAACGCCCACGGGTGCCATATGGCACCCAGTGCAGTGCTGAGCCAATATTCCGGCAATGCATTTAATATGTGAATTTTAGCGTACATTTTGGTGCACATACTTAGTAGAAGGTTTCCTCTATTTTTCAGTCAGTTTGAATTGTGTTCTTTGTGTTAAGTTCATATGTATCATATTTTTTAAAAGTGAAATATGTTTGAATTAAAAAAAACTTTGGGCGCTGACGGGTTAAGAGAAATATTTAGCCGAACGTATTGGCATGGAATTTCATTTTCCCCCAGAAAAATAAAATGCTAGGCGTAGTTCTGTTACGAGCATTCACCTTTTATTTGTTCACAACTGATGTTCTTAAGGCCGTTTTACACGGGGCACGGAATTGCGCAGGTTGGAGCTGCATTAATTTCTAAAATGGCGTGGAATTGCGCGAATGCATGAACGAAATTAGAACAGGGGCTATTTTGCCATCTAACGTCCACGCATTCTCGCATGTGTTCTTGCCGGCCTCGGTGGCGTCGGGGTAAAGTCCCCGGCTGCTAACCTAAAGGTCGCGGGTTCGAATCTCGCCTGGGTGGATTGATCACCATCAAGGGCATGGATGTTTGTGATTGTCCATCAAGTTAATTGGAAGACAACAATGTCCTAAATTCGCTTGAGAAAATAAGACGAAATAATAATAATAATAGCAATTCACCGCTTTACACGACGCAATTTTGATTGCGCCTTCGCACGTGTACGTCAGATTGCGCAATTCATGTACCGTGTAAAACGGCCTTTACATCCCCCGCCATTCGCCCTTTGAGGCGGCCTGCGGAGTAGTATATCGATGTATTTCTGAACTCCAACCATTGATGTAGAGCATGGAACCGAAAAAAACATGAGGAAGGGCTCCGTTTTCCGCCAGCAGGCTTCAATTGAAATTTGCGGGTTTGGTCTCGGGAGGAAATGATTTCACCTCGACCTGTTGCTCGCGAATTTTATTCTTCGTGCGGTGAGGCATGGGCGTTTCGCCTTTAGCAGTTGTTACATTTTTTGCGCTCTCTCTCGCCCTCTCTCTCTGCGTAGTGCTAACGGGACCGTAGCCCAAAATTTTGGTTTGGCCTGAGCCCCCTTTTTCGCGGTAGACTTCTCATGCCCGATAGGAAACAAATAATGTCTCAATAGTGGTTCAGAAGCCGCTCTAAGATTTCTACTTAGACTGGAATCAGAGGATTCCGATGTTTGTCAGATTATGAGATTCCTTGGAATATCCTGAGTTAGATTATTATTGCTATTATTTTGCTTAAGTATTCTACCGATTAAGGTACGTTTCGTTGGAGTATTTAAGAAGTATTCAGGCAGTCTCACCTCCTTTCCTGGACTTCCCTCTTTAACTCAAAATAATGCTTACTCCCTTTCATCTTATCTAAAAATCATATTCCCTTCCTTCTTCTCCCTCATTAGTAAACATTTTGCCCTCAAATACTCTTTTCGACATCCTATCCCCGGTCAGGACTCCATCCATATATATCCCCGTAAATAATGGAGTTACTCCGTGAACTATGCTTATATTTAAAAAATTGTTGCAACAGCTCTAGCAGGATATAGTCTGTTCCAAACCAACATTTAGTCTGTTAGAAAATTTTATGAAGCAAACACCCGCTTCTGTTTCCTCCATATCTCACCTAGGAGCTGCCTCTCCTTACCCAACATGTACTTAATCTTCCTCTTCCTATCCGTCCAATTCACATTCTCCATTCTTCTACACACCCAAATTTCGAACTCCTCCGGTTTTCTGTCGTCCTCCTTCCTGAGTGTCCACGTTTCCGCACCTTAAAGCGCCACACTCCAGATCAGACTCTTCTCTAGCCTGTTCTTTAAACTCTAACACAACGATCCTATCATCACCGCTCTCCTATTCATGAACGCTTCCTTTGCTAGCGCAATTCTGTTCTTGATGTTCTTACTGATGTGTCCGTTTTCCTCTTATGCCATTCTCTGTGGATCTTTCGCACAATTTACAACTCCTGGATTACGTATTTTACGCTTTTAGATATTTAAATCACGATATCTATTTTTCGCGATTAAATGAAAAGTGAAAAATTTCAAGCGCGCGAAAACGCGACGGCTAATTGTAAGTAGGAATGCTGGGATAAGTCCGTGTGACGTATTTCTGGTTCCAGCTGTCGCCGTCTGAGGTGACCTTGGGGCGAGGCTTTGAGCGCTGATACGACGTAGGCTGCTTATGCTTTGAGCGCTGATACGACGTAGGCTGCTAGCAGTTAGCAGAGTACCATGCTAGCTGGTAGCGCTTTGCTTAAATAAGGATTATTAATACCCTATAAAACGAAGGAAACTTTCCAACCTTAGGAAATTTTAATAGGTGATTATTAACAGATGTTTCCCTGAGCTCTGTGCCACATGCATGTATTGGTAATCTCAGACGATGTAAAACCCCTGAATGTTCGCATAGCATCTAAGTCCCTGTGACATGACGTCACGTGGAGTGGCATCGCATGGGCGCTATTCTGGTCTTTTTCGAATGAGGTTAAAATTTACCAGTAACATTCGTCTAAACTGGGATTCCTAAAACCAAATAATTTGTATATTATGAATGCACTAATATCGGGCAACGAATCGCAATCAATGCCTTTCATTTTCTTTGATGAAGGAAACTAACCTATTGAATGGAAAGCTGCATCAAACCAATCTCAGAATTTTTGACCAGTGATGATGATGAAATGAAGTTTGCATGATACAGACCGGAGCTTCTACTTAGACGCCTTGGATTTATCACCGCTCTCACGGGAAAACAGTGACGGAGTCGAAGCGCCTCATTATTAATCGATTTACAACGGATTTTTAACCAAATAATTTGTATATTATGAATACAGTAATGGTGGGTAACGAATCGCAATTAAGGTGAGGTGGGGTAAGTGCGACTGCGGGGTAAGTGCGACCCCCCTTCAGGAAAATCGTATTTCCGTTCTTGAAGCAGGTGGCGGTCGTGCAACATATTCTACACATAGTAATGAAACCAGAGCCAACGACTTTGTAATACTTATCCCTTAATTTCTCGTTCCGCATGCTTAGGAAATATACCCGTCCGTTCATCTCGTAGTCTTAGTTGGTTGTGAGGAGAGGCTATACCGCAGTTTCCTCTGAATCAACGCATCGGAGGTGTTAGGTAAGAACTATATCTTGTTTTCTCTTCTTCATGAATTGGTTTTCCTTGCTCTACTTTAAATTTAGGAACTCGGGTCATTATATTTAGTTTAGATGGGGGGTCGCACTTTCCCCGTCGTAACCATCCATTCCTACCATCCGGGGCAAGTGCGACCCTGTTGCCTGGGGTAAGTGCGACCCCCTGTCGCACTTACCCCAGGCTACGAGGTTGAAGTATGGATTGAATTTTTTGTTTCTGTCTAACAGTTCTTGCGTTAAACTTTTAGTTTCTGTCTGGCAGTTCTTGCGTTAAACTTTCTTAAATAAATGTTGCAAAACACCGAAGTTTATAAAACTAGGTCTTTTAATTAGAGTCCTCTCATTAACTCTTATTTTGAAGGTTTATCTGATAAAGATAGGTTACTTCAGTTTGTTGATTGATTATGATAGGGCATTGGATATCATGTCTTCTGACGAGGAGGATGTAGACGACATGGTATTAATGCCTGAAACAAGATAGCATGAGTCGAAAAAGCTTAACAAATTCGGTGACTAACATTCAAAGTGAAGATTGGATTCTGGCTAGATTCAGCAGCAAAAGTCAGTTGCTCACTATGTAGGGAAAATTCTGGAGATTAATGAATAAGGTGATGCCGTGGTTTGCTTTTTGAGGACATTTTTTGGAACTGAATTAAGTTTCACCTGTCCACGGAATGAGGATTCCAGCAAAATACCTAGGGAAGATCTCTTCTTCTTCTTCATCCTAGCGTTTGTCCCGTGCTATTGCAGGGTCCACTGTTCTGCAAAGTCTTCTCCACTTGGCTCGATCCAGGGCGTCTACTGGCGTGGCGTTGATGGCCTTCATGTCCGCCTTAATTTTGTCGAGCCAGCGCATCTTTGGTCGTCCTCGTGGTCGGCGTCCTTCAGTACTCAGCCAAATTGCTATTTTGGCCACGGAGTTCTCATCACTACGCACCACATGCCCATACCACCGCAGTCGAGCCTCCCACATCTTGTCTGTGATCGGTGCAACTCCCATTCTTTTCTGAATGTCTTCGTTCCTGATGTGATCCAGGCGGGAGATGCCTAGGATCCATCGCAGCATCATCATTTCCATGACATGCATGGCCTGTTCTTGATTTGCTGTGGCTGGCCAACATTCTGCTCCATATAGGGCCATTGGGCGGACTACGGTCTTGTATACTTTGGCCCTGAATCGTTCGGGCATTCGACGGTCGCACAATACGCCAGTCACTTGGCGCCATTTCAGCCATGTTGCATTAATTCGAGCTCGTGTGCTGGCGGTTGTGTTTCCATCGTTGCTGATGACAGAGCCCAAATATTTAAACTTCTCGACCTTTTCAAGGTCCTCGCCATCGATGCTGATCATGCCATCGTTTTGAGGTCCACACTCCATGTACCCAGTCTTCTTGGTGTTTAATCGCAACCCATAGTTGTCGCGTCGTACCTTCCATAGTTGAGTTCGCTGCTGTAATTCGGGTCTGGTGGTGCTGGTAAGGAAGACATCATCGGCGAACAGTAGTGACCAAGGATGTGATTCTTGGAGACAGGCCGTGAGTGTGTCCATGCAGAGGATGAAAAGGAGCGGAGAGAGGGCCGATCCTTGGTGGACGCAAACAGTGAATGGGAAAGGCGGTGATATTCCTGATGGGCAACGGACGGAGCTGGTGACGTTGGTGTAGAGAAGCTTCACCCATGACACGTAGACTTCAGGAACGTCGTGAGATCTGAGGGCATGCCAGATAAGGTCGTGTGGCACGCGATCGAAGGCCTTCTCCAGATCAAGGAAAGACATATGCACTGCCTTGTTCTTCTCTCGGTGCCTCTCCAAGAGCAGCCTAGCTGCGTGTATTGCATCTGTTGTGCCACTCCCCTTTACAAATCCACACTGGTTGGATGTGATGTGAACAATGTGTCTGAGCCTAGCATCAATCACTCTTTCGAATATTTTCATGGCGTGTCATAAAAGCCGGATCGGGCGGTAGCTAGAGCATTCTGCGACGTCGCCTTTACCCTTCCAGGTGGGCACAGACACAGGGCAGATGATGTAAAAATATTACCGAAGCCCTCTGTCGGTCGTCGAGGAAAGTTAACGTTTTGCCTATCTTTCTCGGGGTAAAACTTAAAATAAACAAATAAATATTCAATGTTCAATTGGTTGAAGACCATGAGTTTTTTGCTTTTGCATTTTGCTTTTTTATGTTAATAACGTAAATTACATTAGAGAAGAAATTCTTTGTTCATTACAATCTAGTTTGTATTCAGATTTGTTGTCATATGCAAGATTTATAATTTTTTTTATTTATTTATTTAGCTTTTATGCACACTAGATATTTTAAATACACTTTTGAATTAATGTGTAACAGTTGAATACTGTTACTATCATTAAAAAAACACATTAAACAACAATTCCATACTGTGCCATAATTAACCAAAAAACGCGAGAAAAAAAATCTACTTACATTACCTAAGATAAAAGTTGATTTCTCAAGAATGGTTAAACATAATTTGGTAATTTAAAAAGTAATGTACAGCTGAATTTCTGGGCAAATCGCACTTACCCCATGTGCCGCGTAATGTATAAATATATTGCACATCAGCCATGGGACGCACTTGCCCCATGTACGGGGTAAGTGCGATCCCTCTACAAGATTTTAAGTAAAAATTTATAAAAATTACCACTTTACAAAGAGAGGATTTTTAATCTAATAATCATTTTCAGTGATTCACATACATATTATACATTGAATCTCCTGTTTTTAGCTAGCCTAGAAAATTTTCCTAAGCTAGTTAAAGTTGATGTATGCTATTTAGGGGTCGCACTTACCCCACCTTACCTTAATGCCTTTCGTTTTCTTTGATGAAGGAAACTGCCCTTATCATGTAAATTTCAAGAATTGCGCGGCGGACTCGAAATGTTGCAAAATTATTTATCAAATTTCTCTTTTTGGTGTTTATATCTTTGTACCCGTGCGCGTGACTGCATACAAAGTCACTTCTTTTTATTCAACGTTTCTTATCAGGTCGGATTAGTGTGTCGATTTGAGCGTGTTTGGTGTCCTAAATCTTTGCCGTGCAGTATGCCAATCTTCGTCAAGGGTCGTTGTCTAACGACGAAGCGAGAAGTTTAACTTCTCATTTTTTCCAGCTCATTCGGACGCGATCCAGTCTCCTTCTTGGCTGACGTTTTTTCTCCGCTTTGAGACGCCACACACCGTCGTGTGCGGGCGGTTTTTTCCGGTTCACGCTCTCTCCTGCATTCTGTGAGGCCGAGCACGCAACCCCGACGTGTCGAAAGTATATGTCTATAGCAGTGCCAGTTCGCTTTTTCCAAACCCTTGGCCGCTTCAATGCTTCAATCATTTTGTTTCGGATGCATCCCTACCCCACGGCGCGACCGGATTTTGTTTTTGGTGGCGTTTCACTCGTTTAAAACTTACGATGTCATCTTGAAATTTTCAGGGCATGTGTGTGGCTTGGAAGCTAGGGGGTACAAGTGATTTCTTTCTTCTATACAGGGTTAGGTACAGAAATTAGGTATAGAAAACAAACGAGATCAATTATATACTTAGTAGTGCATTTGATTTTCCACCCGATGTCACCACAGAACGGAGATTGACTCGTTTCCCTTGGCAACCATTTTTTGTGTATTTCCGATAACAATTCACTTTACCGAACTCTGTTGAGAAAAAAATCACTTTTACCCCTTGATTTCCAACCCACTCATATGATATTGAGTCTTCTTCTTTTTTTTACCTCATATTTAATGTTATTATATCATTAGCGAGCATAGGTACAGGCACAGGGGATTGGAAGGAGCGAAGTTGGAGGGGGTCATAACTACCATAAACGAGTACAGAACGCCATATGTATATTAAGCCTTCTGAGAACTAACAACAAACTTCATCAAATGCTTTGCTAAAATGGAGTTGACTGATTCATTAGCTGCCCTGATACCGTTTCCCTAGGTTATTTATCCATTCCATTATTATGTCCGTGTTAATTTTCATCCCGACATGTCTTTTTCCATCATAGCAATACCCAGCGAGCATTTGGGATATGGGCATATAGTGTGCTTAGTAAAATCTGTGAGCCTAGTAAAATACTAAGGAAAGCTTCGCGATTCATCAAAAACTGCTTCAAGCGAAGGAAAAAGTTACTCATCTTTTACGCAAATTAGGCTGGGAGCTGCTAGAGACTCGGAGGCTACGAGCTAGTCTTAGATTGCTTGATCAATTGAGAATTGAACTCTTTCAGCGCAATACTAAGAACATCACTATATTTCTAGGTCCTACAGAAACGATACATTAAGAGAGATATTTTGTCGAACGGATGGGTGTGGGAATTCATTTTTCACTCGCAAAACAAAGGCCTTTTCCTTTTTGAGATGTTAGAACTGCATTAATTTCTGAAATGGCGTGGAATTTCGCGAATGCATGAACGAAATTAGAACAGGGGCTATTTTTCCAGCTCACATTCACGCATTCTTGCATGTGTTCTAGCAGTTCACCGCTTTACACGACGCAATTTTGACTGCGCCTTCGTACACACGTCAGATTGTGAAAGTACGTGCCCCGTGTAAAACGGCCTTAGCACTCCTTGCCACGCGCCTAAAGAGGCGGCTTTAGGGGTAATACGTAGGTGTAGATGCTAGGTTTTAGTTGACGAAATGTTGAGTGCTCCAATGAAGGTTTCCACAATGAGGAGGCCCCAGTTTGTCCCGCAAGAGGTTGTTTTCTTTCCCAATTTGGGCGTATTTCAGTTTTTTTTTACGTCCAAAGGACAGCTATTGATACAAAGAGATCCGTTTATTTTTAATATTGTGTTTCGCGCTTTAGTCAGGCTTTTTCGTAATGAATTAGTGGGAAACGTTTTAAATGTTCTCATATAGTGAATTCAATGACCTAGTAAGCCTCTGAATCAATCATTTATACCATGTGTACATCATTAACTCTTTTATCGAGGTTTTCGATGGTCTGGGGAGAGAACAGAAGATTCCAAATGAGCCCCCTCTGACGGATTTCGCATCGTTCATTAATTGAAATGCCAAATTTTATTTAAATTAGGGTGTGGTTGACGTATTATGCTCAATTAGGGATTAACTTTTGGATATTGCGGCAATTTCGTAGGTAAATTCGCCAAGAAATTAGTATTGGGTTACCAACAATCACCTCTGAAACTGATATTGTACCATTTTCGTCTCGGATGATAAGTTTACCCCAAAGCCATAAAATGTCGCCCCGGGCCTCATAAAATTAAAAAATTGCATGTCGATGTATTTTCGCATGGGGAATATAATTTAGTAGTTAAAAAAAATGCAAAATTATTCCGTCTACGCGAAAAGTGGGAGACACTTTCGTAAAATTCATGAAAAACAATTTTTTTGTTGTTAAAAAGAGGCCCTACTGCCACTGGAAAGGTGGGAAAATATGAAACAAAATTACCCTGTTTGGTTTGAAAATACCTTTAGCCTGTTAGATGATCAATCAATGAGAAATACTTAGATTTGGCAGAAATAATGAGTCAAACGTATAAAATTGAAAAAATTGTAAAAAATCACGTTTTTTTTTCAAGATTGATTTTTTTGAAAAATCGATTTTTTAAATGTAAAGCCCACGATTACCCTTCGTTTTGTGTGCCTGAATGATGGTGCACACTCACTTTTGGAATTTAATTCTAGGCATGAATTCCCTATCTTAATCCACCATACCCTTTCGATACCTCCATTGCATAAACGCTCAACAATCGCCCACCTAATAAAATCCGCTCATGTAGTTCAAGGGCTATCTGGATGAGCGGATTCGATTCGGTGGGCGATTGTTGAGCGTTTATGCAGTGGAGGTATCGCTTTAGAGACTGACTGGAGAGTTGTACTATCGGACTCCATCAACCAAAGAGAACAGCCATCTTTGAGTGGTCGGGAGCAATACCGACATTTCGTCCCAAATAAACTGTTAGCGTTCATTGCACCCAAGTTGGGGGCGAGAGGGCGCTCGCTGACGTCACTCGAGGTTACCTTTCTCGGCCGCATTTCATACTCACCCTTCCCGCTCGTGAGTGTTTGTTGTCCTCTTGAAAAGTGATGAATTACGACCCCTTGAATCCACTCCAAAAAAAAAATGTGTACCACTCCCACGCGGAGGCCTCCTGCAATGTTTGGCGGGGGAGGTTGAATGCCGGTCTCCGCCGGTTCAAGTCAGCACCGGCACTACTGTCGATTGCGATAGAACTTGAAAAATCGAGCTATTTGCGACGAAAAGTCGACGCCCTTAATCCTTTCGCTGAAAAGTGCATAACGTCTCTGACTCTTGTTAAGCGGCTAACGGTACTTCTTGGTCCCTCATTGGTTGTTTTCTTTGTACGACTTAATGAACCAGAACTTAAATGACGTTACTAACTAATGAAAAATGGGTGGCCATTTTTACATTTTCTCATTTTAAAGGTATGAGCAAATGGTTGAATGAGAAAGACTTCTTCTTCGTCAAAATCTTTATCTTTCCTATTCATGTACCGAATTTAGCATTAAAATAAATCAGCAATGCTAATAATAATATTGGTTTGACATAACTCGCCATTCTTCTCTCCTATCCGCAAACCTTTTCATAGCGACGTATTTCTTCTCTTTTACATCCTTTATAACCTGTCCTATGTAACTCATTCGGGGTCGTCCCCTTTCCCTTCTTCCCTTCCACCTGTCCTTCTACGATTGTCTCCATCAGGCCGTCATGCCTTATAATGTGGCCAACTAAGTTGTCTCTTCTTCTCCGCAGAGTTTTAAGAGAAATCCTCTTTTCTTCCACTCTTCTAAGCACTTTCTCATAACTTACTCGGTCGATCCATTTTATCTTCATCATTCTTCGGTAGCACCACTTTTCGAATGCTTCCACTCTTGACTTCTCTGCTGCTGTCAACGTCCGAGCCTCGCTCCCGTAGCCCAATATGTAGCATCTGAAGAATTGTTTCCTTATTTCTATGCTTGTATTCTCAGCTGTAAGAAGGCTCTTTTTTTTGTAGAAAGCCCTGTTCACCTGCGCTATTCTACTGACTATTTCTTTCTTGCTTCGTCCATCGTTGGTAATTCGGTTTTCCAGGTAAGAAAACTCTTTCACCTCTTACGGCTTTCCTAGTTTTATGTTGGTCCTAGCTTCCTCTCTTTCGCTTTTTGTTAATTTTCAGCTGATAGCTTTGCATTGTCCTTTCCATATTTGTCAAGTCTTCTTCAAATCATTCTCTGTCTCGGCTTTGAATCTATGAAAATCGCCGTTTCGGTTTTGCGTGAGCGACGCCATTGCGATCACGGCGGATTTCATGCCGCACGGGAACGGATGATTTTGGCGGAGAAAGTGCCTTGGGTTACCATGTGGTCGTGTGTCACTGTAGTGTGTCGATGGGTCGAATAGATTCGAATCCGAAGGTGGAGTATCGAATCTTAATTTCGAAGATCATGCTTGAATTTATAAAATCCACTTAAGGGGGCACATCATTCCCGTTCGACCGAGATGTATTGCTTCTTCTTCTTTCGGGGATAAAACCCCCCCAGAGGTCAGAGAAATTTTTAAGTTTAATCCATTTTACTTAATTGGATTGATATTACTAATAGAATAGTGTAAGGATTAATAAGATATCCCTCAGAAAGCCGTAAAACTCAACATTTTGAACCATTTATCTTAAAATTCCGTAATTTATTAATCTCGCACCTACCGCTTATTCTGGTGGGTATTCCATACCCCCACACACCGCGGTATTAGTTGCATCTTAACCCCCCCTCCCAGCCTTAATTCCGAGCTGCGTCCCTGCTCCAAGTCACTAAATCCTGGGCATCCCTTTCAGTCAAACTTTTCTCCCTCAATTCCTCATCGACACAGTCCTCCATCTTCTCTTTGGGTCTTCCTCTCGTTCTCTTCCCTTCCAGGGGCAAATTTCGGATTCTATTCCTCACATACTTCTCACCCCTTCTTTAAATATGTCCGAAGCAGAGGCGGGTTTAGGGGAAGGATACGAGGGCACGTGCTCCCTCCCAGACGCTTAAAAAATAGACAAAATTTTTTATTCGGTTATTATTTCGTTCGTTTTGTTTTGTGTATTACGCAGCCTCTCTTATTTGAATTCGTATTTAAATAAATAAAAGATCGTAGCGCTTTTCCACTAATTTTTTTTTTACTACGTACAACTCGTCCACCAGACTGTCTTGTACTAGATGATGGCTTAGTGAGCCGAAACGCGTTGTACGCAGTAAAAAAATTAGTGGAAAAGTGCTACGAATTTTTATTTATTCAAATATGTCTAACTTCCACCGATTGAAGCCAGAATCTGTTGAACTTATTTAATTTCATATCAATAACTTTCATATTAAAATATAGAGAATATTTCCTACAGTAATTGTTGTATATTTTTTTATCTCAAGTATAAGAAGACCGTTTGCCTTTCTGACCGCAGTGCCCCTCTCCCCCAGATAAAAATCCTGGATCCGCTCCTGGTCCGAATCACTGCATTCTTCCCCCTTGCACCTTTATTGGGATCTCAACGATTTCTGTCATCTTATCGTTTTATTTCTATATTACTTCTCAATTTAAATTTGAATTTTTGACATGAATTGCATCGGTAATGAGTCTTTGGAATTCTTAGCCATCCATATCAAAACAAGTAGTACGCATTTAGACTTTTATTCTCTAACCAACGGATGAAGGTTTATTAATGTCATTGTTTCGCTTTTAATCTCCACGGCGTAAGTGTTTCGACTGTTTTTTTTATTTTATGCGAAGTTGTACCGGTGTTTCTGTTTTAAAATAGACTCGGATGATATCTTAATTTTCCTAACCCTTAGTCGGTTTTTCCGGAAAATTGCGGAATTTTTCCGGTGTTTCTTTCTGAACATATATTATCTTTTATTAGTGGCAAAGGTAAAACGGCAACTTCAATCGAGATTCGTCGCAAGGAATAACATGTAATATTTCCTAGTTAAATACACAAGAGGAGAGTTAACATTAGCTACACAATTTGCAAAATGTCATACGTTTAAGGGATTTACCTTGTGCAGTTTTTTTAAGTTAAAATTATTATAACAAGTCATTTTCATTTAAAGATGTTCTAAGTGTTGTAAAACTTAAATTGAGGTTCTATGGAGGAAGGCATCGTTCTCTTTTAAGAAATGACACTAAGCAATTTTAAGCATGTATTTAATAATTCTTGTTTCACTACATTTTATAAAATTTAGATTATAGTATTAAGCGTTGAAAATATCTTAAAATAAACGTTTATCCTTACGTTTTCCGGTTACGCTGGTTTATAGTGGGTCTACCTACAGTTTTATTTTGTCTTAATCGTCCATATTTAATTTTATTTCTCTCCATTTTCAGGCAAAGTGGAAACGATTGTGCCTTTTTAGGAGATTATACGCTTCAGGGGAAATCATTTTTCATGGGCAGGCAGTCTCACTGTTTCGAAATCGTTTCGTCATCAAAAATTCAACTCCTCATCGCCTGCGATTATCCACGTCCGTCCCTGCCAATTTGGAGACTCCTGAAAATTCCCGCTCCTCTGACAGCGCTCTTTTGACATCCACCCTTTTTGTAATGCTGCGGAAAGCGTGTCAGAAAGGACACGCCTCGTCGTTTCGTAAATCGCGATTTTTTTTTTCTTCTTAAGTATTGCTTGTGAGCGATCCAGATCCGTCCGGTCGTCATCCGGTCACAAACCGTGGTCCCGCGCACCGTACTTCTCTTGTTTTCCATTCCCTGGAGCACGAATGCTCCCTCGGCCGATGCTCCCAATGTTGGCCTTTAGTCGATGATTTATTTGCGCCAAATTTCGGTTTTCCTGCATTTTTTTCTCGATTGGCACACCGCCGGGTGTCTCGTTGTGTCCGTGTTTACGTTTCCAAAGAACACCGAAACGGAGCAATAAATGAAATGCCGTGTGGAAACGGTGGTAGATTTCGCGCCCGAAGTAACATTTGCTCACTTTATGGTCGAAGCGTTGCGCTTGGTGATAACGTGTGTACTCAGCCACCGAACGGTTGAAAAGCTGGGTCACATAAACTTCTGCTTTTAATTTCAGGCCGTGTCTGTCAAGCCAAACTATGAAGCGCGCATGCCTAGGACCCGGGTCCTCCCGACCACGAATATTACAAAAGAATGGTGCTCTCGCTGTGTTGTCACCCATAGCGGGGAATTATCTTGGCTTACAAAAGTCGCCACCCGCGTCGCTGACGGCTAAAGCTATCCGAGTGTCACGGGGAATTAAGTTATAAACAGGGCTGTTGACCGAAATTCATATTCATGATGATGTGATCTATGATATGCATAACTTTTAATGCTGTTCCTCCCAAATAAAAAACTAACAATAAGCTGAAAAATATTTGAGGAAAGTGGATCTCTCTGTACTCGTGGCTCCGCTGCGGACATTTTTGAAAACCGATTTAAAAGCGACGGATATGGCGACATATATCAACCTTCTATGGAGTGGAATGGGACCTGCTCCATCTAGTCCCCTTGCTCCAAACGAATAATATGTGCTGAAGTTTTCTCGTGTTTTTCCTCGAATCGGATTGTGTTATTGTTTCGACAGTATATACTGTCGTCGTCTTCGTGGCTTCATTTTGTGCCCTTGAGTGTTTCGGTTTTGAATACCTGCTGCAACCTTAGATGCTTATATTTAATACTGTTTTTGATTTTAGTTTTATGTTGAATTTGATTTTTATGTGTAATGTAGAGGAATGGAAGGTTGCCAAGCAGTTGTTGGGGGATGCGAGGGGATTGTTGAGAGAGGAGCCATTAAGAAAAGATCTTGAAGGAAGGAGGGGAGGAAATAAGTTGTATTTTTAAGGAAATAAAAAGGTTTTTTAAGGAAAAATTTTCTGGTGTCACACTGTCAATTATTAGCTATAATCATACGCCTATTATATTGTATTAGTTTAATTGCCTACATATATAAAATCCGGTTCTCCCAAAATCGAGTGGAATTTGTGCATACTGAAATAACAGGGTGCAATTACCCGTAAAATAAAATATACTTCTACCTCAGTTTTCCTGTACCTGTTTTTTAGTACCTGTATGCTTGGCCTGTGTCCGGCAAACGAGCGAGTTTCTGATTAACGCTAGGATGAGTGGTGCATGCCTGGTGTGGAATCACCCCGAGTCACAAACCCTGGTGGTGGCTTGCATGGTACCTGTAGATGTAGTTTTAATGTTAATGCTCTGAAGTTTGGTTCAAACTGTTATTGGAGGCATTCATTGAAACGTTGGGAGATTATGAAGTATTCTCAAAATTATTTCATGTTGAGGTATTGGTATCACCAAGCCTCCGTCAATCTGTAAGAAGTTCCCGCAGCTAATATGATTGGTTTTGAAAGCCTGGCCTCCGATGAAGTGTCTGTGCGAGTCAGATGGACCCTTGGAGAATTGCGCGAAGGCATTGAATGTGTGTTCAGGTTTTGTTGAAGCTACATGAACCCCTACGTATGTAATAAGGTTTTATGTAGATAATGGTTTAAGTTTTAGCCTAAATTGATGATGCAATTTCTAATTGATGATATAAGTGTGGCATACATATACATTTGCTACAATGAACGGTCACATTTAGGATATTGAAGGAGTACTTTGTTCTCGTCTTTATGAATTGAAATGAATATGAAAGTTTTGTTTCAATCGGATGGTTTGACCATGATTCTGCAAATTTTTGCGCATTTTCCGCTTTTTAACGTATTTCCTAAACGTTTCGTATGTCATAAACGTAGTGGATGGCACTCTTTTGCAAAGGATCGGAGTTTTCATCCCTCGTTCCATGTTATGCGTGTGAAGGATATTGGTTGATTACGCTATGATTTTTGTTTACTTATTATATAAATGGCGGTTCTGCGGTGATCGACGTGGAATGTGGATCCACCTACTTAAAATTCGCTTTTTTTAAGTGCCTTTCGGCTACGCGTTGAGGTCATTTTGCCGAATCAGAGGAAAGGATTCTTGTATCATATCGATTCGCACCCAGGAATACATTCCTTGCAGTGGTGCTAGTATTCCGTTATGGAATTCGTTTTTTTCCGTATTCCCTTTCACTTCGATCGATCTTGAAAAGTCTGCTGCCCTTGCCCGACCTATTTGCCGACCCGACCTTGAAGACGGGAGCGTTATTTGACCCAGGATACTTGCGACCGTGCTTTGGCGCGCAAAATCCCGCATCTTCGCTCGATTGCGCCGTGGAGGACGCCGACGTTTGCGAGAGGAGATGGAAATGTGATACGCTGGGCCAGGGTTTCCAGAACAAGGGGACCGCAAGGAGTAGGCCCAACTCCACCCAATTGAAGGCTTATTTCTGTCGCCGCCAGGGTCGTCTTTTAATCGGCTTTCAAAAATGTCCGCGGCGCGGTGATGAGTGCAATGCGATCCATTTTTTTTTAATTTTGCCATATGATCTTTGCAGATGCAAGGAATTGCATTGGAGAGTAATGAATTTGATAAATCACGTCTTCATGAGTGTAAACTTCGGTTAAACACTCCTAATTATATACCTTATTACCCCGTGAAATCCGGATCAATTTGTCCGTCGGCGATGCGAGTGGCGACTTCCGTAAATCCATTTAAATGTGCAGTGGCCGACAACACATTACGAGGCGGACTTGATAATCTTCCATCGTAACATTCGTGAACTTAGTATCTCCCAGGCCCTCTGGGTACATGTTGACAGAGATCTATCGTGGCTACGCAGTAGTACGAAGTACTACGAAGTTGATGACTACGTCGAAAGTGGGGGTGCTGGTTGATGTGGTGATTAAAGTGTTGGTTTCCCACCCCGTGAGTCCGGGTTTTAATCCTGTTGGCAGAGATATTTCAATTTATTTATTTATTTTTCAAGACCTACTTTTTCTGATTTTGAATGACGTCTCAGAGTATAAGTCTAACATAAGAATGATTTGCAAAATTATCTACCAACATCTGGCAACGTTTCAATGTATGTTTTAGATCTTTTTCAGGGCTTTTTAGCAAACTTTTTAGCTTTTTTTGTTTACTGATTGTTTGAAATTTTTCAGACTGTCCGATGCATGCTTGATTTCATTGTGGAGGCCATTTCATGAACAGTACTCCGTCTGTCGGATGGGACGTTAAGCTGTGGTCCCCGTGGCTCTTTTCGCTAACTTTGTAAGGGCAGTCTGATGCCGACGACTGGTTTCTCTCCACCCTTTCTTCCTTACCCTTCTCTATGGCGCAAAAAACCAATTCTGTCTGCTGCGTTCCCCAAATACCATACCGTAACAACTTCGAATCTCCCCATTTCAGTGTTATCATGGAAGAGGGGAATAGAGTACATTTAATTCGAAAGTTTATGTAAGAGTAAATTTAAATACTTGTCCTATAGCATAAAAGTAAATACTTATATTTTATTGAAGTCCTGAAAACCGTCCTTCGTGAGTATAATGTAGCGTGAATATAAATTTTTAAAAGCGTTTATTTATATTTTATCAAAGTCCTGAAAACTCTCGTTCTTCGTGAGTGTAAAAGTTTATTAAAATGTTGAAACTCAATATCGAAAAAATCATCGAGTAAGCAAAGGCTGTCGTCGGAATTAGCCAATCAGCTGTCTTCCCCACATGGATAGGTCCAAGTGGGAGGGATGAGGATCACGTGATCTGCGATGTTTCATTTTACATCCTGGCTGCGTTCTCAAAACCCGAATATCGCTCTTGTTTTTATTTTCTGCGAGATAATTCCCCTCAGCATTTATATTGCATGTCCATGGACACTCTACTTTACCCTAAATTACCTGTCTGGAAGGTAACATTTCGCACCTCTTTAATATTTTAGCAATAGCCTGCAATCGTAGTCCTCTCCCATTGGTTTGACAGGTTTCGTTCTTGAAGGGGACTGAGAAAACAAGTTCGCTTCTCGCCTGTTCAAAAAAGAGGCGTGCATTGTTCTGAAGTTGTAGCCATGAAAAAATCTCATTGTTCAATCTTTGTTTTATGCATGGAAAGAGTTGTTTCAGGCTTGACCGAGTGGAATTACAATGTATTTGTGAATTAAAAGTTCAAGACAATTTTCCTCAAACACTTAAATTTCTCTTCACTTCCGGTTTCAATGCATGTTGTAATCTCTTCAGATTAAAATAATACAAAAAAAGTTATTGGTCGATCGTACAGTTGAATTGGAGTGTTGTGGGAAAATTTCTGTAACTTGTTATTTAATGAATTTATATATTCATTACGGCACGTTTGAAATAGTAATTCTTTGAAGAAATATGATTCGATGCATTGCCGGCGAATAATGTGGGTAAACTCTTCTCGGGATTCCCACCGGGTTAAATTAACCATAATGGCCAACGTTTCAAGCTCCGACTCGGGGCTCATCCTCAGGCTACTTAATGTTACTTTATTTGTTCGTGGTTGCTAAGTCTCATTGTTGCAATACGTTTAGTTTATTAAACTGTTTAAAAAAAACTAAAAAGTATTATGCCAGTGCCTTTATCGCAGCTATATGTTTTTTTATAAACTAATATATTTCCTTATATGGCCATCCTGTGAAATTATATTTTTTACCTGAAATAAAGAGGATATTTGGTCTCGAGAAGAGTTAACCCACAATTTCTTTGTTTGAATTCTTGAGGGTCACATCCAAACCCTCAAATCTTCGCGAAAGAAATATGAATAAAGAAGTGGTCAATAAAACTCTAGCATTGAAAAAATAAACGTGGGATTAATCATTATTTCATTTGAATTAATTATACCTTTATCTCAAATCTTGTCGGGGAGACATAAGTCAGCTGATTATTGATAAATCCGCAGGGGTCGTGTTGATCCGTTTTTCTCAAGCTCGGACTCTCGCTTGCGTGCCGTAAGCTTTTAAAAGCGCTCTTCGTGACGATCTCTGGGTGACCTTGCGCTTAATTTATGGCATGCTCTTAAGGAGTGTATTCCTTCCCTGGAGGGTAAAAAATGTGAACGAGTGTCAGATCGGAAAATTAGGGACATTGAGGGACCGTTTGAAAGCGTGCCAGCCAATCCGCCTGCCGCATTGCGGGAAGATTTTTTTCGATGAATTATATCCCGTAAAACAAAAAGGCCATGTTTATTTTCTCTATGTTAGACTTAATGGTGTAAGATAGTTTTTATGAAACTTCCGTAATGCGTTGCTTTGAGAATTCTTCGAGCAAGAAATTCCTTTGAATCTACGGAATATATGTGTAGTCTTCGTCAGGAATTTTATACCTGTTATACGTTAAGACGCCTCACTCCCGCTGAATCCGCCATTTTTCACAATTCCTTGCTTGTTTGAAACTTGAGTTATCATCTTGAAATTATCAGGGTCGTGGAGAAGAATGGAGAAGGTGAAGTGTACGGAGGGGAAGAGGAACGACGAAGTGTTGGACAATGGTGGGTGAGGAGAGGGAGCTTTTAGATGAAATACGCAGGAGACAGGTGGTATGGACGGAGCGAGTACTTAACGAGGAGGGAATGTAAAAAACAGTGCTAAGGCCGCTATACACGGTTAATAATCGTGCGAATGAAATCATTCGCCGTGCATAACGGAAAAATTCGCGAATGATCGTTCAGTGAAAATTAGAACATGTGCTATTTTGCTCGCATGATCCCGTGAAAAGGGTAGTTTTCTTCATCAAAGAAAACGAAAAGCATTGATTGCGATTCGTCACCCACCATTATTGTATTCATAATATACAAATTACTTGGTTTTAGAAATCCTATTTCAGACGAATGCTGATGGTCAATTTTAACCGCATTTGAAAAAGGCCAGATTGGCGCCCATGCGATGCCACTGAACGTGACGTCACAGGGACCTAGTTTTTATACGAGTAGATAGGAGTTTTACATCGTCTGAGATTACCAAGGCATGCATGAGGCACAGATCTCAGGGAAACGTCTTAATAATCACCTATTAAAACTGCCTGTGGTCGGAAAGTTTCCTTCGTTTGATAAGGTATTAATAATCCTTATTTAAGCCAAGCGCTACCTGCTAGCAGGGTACTCTGCTACCTGCTAGCAGCCTGCGTCGTATCAGCGCTCAAAGCCTCGCTCCAAGATCACCTCACACGGCGACAGCGGGAACCAGAATGACGTCACACGGGGTTTTCCCAGCATTCCTACTTAGCCTTCGCGTTTTCGCGCGCTTGAAATTTTTCACTTTTCATTTAATCTCTAAAAATAAATATTGTCATTTAAAAATCTAAAATCGTGAAATAAGTACCTACTCCAGGAGTAATAATCTTTCGATTTAGGCAATAAAAAAATAATAGGAAACCACCCTATTGTGCCATGATCATTCACCGTGCATAGCAGCCTTATGAGGGTAGAGTTGGTTAAACGAGGGAGAGGAAGAAAGAGTATAGGATTTTTTGATAGAATGAAAAGGTGTAGGCATGGTCGTGAATTGACGAGGGAAGTCCATGAGGGGAGGGAGAATTGCCGGAATGCTTCGTGAGTGCTTCATGCAAACCTACCTTAATCGGTAGAACATTTTAATTGCAATAATATAGAATTTCCCCTTTTGACCTGTATCTCAAATATGTAAATTCATAATCAGTATTTTCGCGTAGGGGTTATTTTTTTGTATTTGAGATTCAGGTATGTATATAGTTAATAATCCGCTTTATATTCTCAGATAATTTCTATTTAAGAGCAGAGAGTTGCACCCTAGGAGAAATAACGTATATATATAATATGGAATTGAGAAGTATTCTCCGGAAAATAAATTGATGCGGCTTTTTTATGTATTTATTTGCACTAATTTCAAAAACAGTACATAAGACGTTTTATATTGGATTTGTAAACAAATGGTTAAATAATAAAGTTGTGGCGTAGCGAGGGGGGGTTCGCGGAGGCCTGGATCCCCCCCTCCGAAACATAAAAACTTTGCTTCATAAAAGATAACTACATTTTTTGAAAAATAATGAATTTACACAAGATTTCTCACGCAGGAGATCACTTTCACTTTCAGCCTCGTGTTGTAAGTGCATTTGGTTCTTCCTTCAGCACGCTGAAGAGGGCACGTGTGTTTTCCTCGTCCCCTTGCCGACCACCCCCCCCCCCCCCCCCCCCCCGACGACGCTCTTTTGGAGCAAACCTTTTTTCTCCCGGAACATTGAAGCCATCCACAGGTGAGTGATTGCTTATTGAGTGCAAGTGTTTCTACGGATCACTGGCTGTCTTTAACAGGCCCATACTGTGAAGATTCCCGGTTTTTTGTGGAGCAAAAATCCTTAGCGGAGGTCCCTACAGCCCCCACAAAGGATCTTGTTGTGTATGTTTGTGTGAGTGAAACTGTGATTGTGTGTGTTTTTTGGGCTTTCCGGTTGAGAGGCTGGTGTTTGGTCCCTGCGGGGAATTTCTCCCCCTTCCCGCACACCAACGCAGTAAAATTTTTTCGACTTGCAAGGTGGACGAGCAGGGAGAATTATACGGCCAATTGAGAAATTCCTTTTCTTCTTTAAACAAGATTTCTTTATAGAGTGAAGTTTTTCGATTGTGAAAAGTGTTAAAATTAGTTTAAAACCCTCTACTTGGTATCCTGTTTTTCTTTTTTTTTTAATTTCCCCCCTGGTTTTGGACCCCACGCCCCCCGAAAGAAATTCCTGGCTACGCCAATGGTAACAAGAAACAACAGCAGCAAAAAAACACGAAAAAATACTCTCGAATATCACGTAATACTTCTCTTGTGTGAACGTCTCATCCGCTCATTTGTAATTTAGGAAGGGCGGAGAGAAAAAGAGGGATTTAAAGATGAAGTTTCCTTATGGCATTTGTAACATCTCCACTCAATGTCAATACCGTATGTGTGAGTTTGCTGTTCGGGTGCGTCCATTACTGACATGAGGTGATTTCGACGATTTTTGGACCTCCCTCCTTGGTGACATTTGGCTCGACCCCCTTTTCCCCTCTCTCTAATCTCACATGAGATTGTTCAAAATGCATAATTTCAGTGTAAATATATTAATCTATGCTTCATTGCGTTGGATATAAAAAACAAGTAAATTAGTATGGCATGGCCTGATATCAGATAAAAATCAGCAAAAAAAAGACTGAGATATTAGTTTGCAGCAAAAGAGAGGAGGCCAGGACCAACATAAAACTAGGAAAATAAAAGCTGGAAGAGACGAAAGAGTGTTTCTAGGAAGTCGATTTACCAACGATGGACGAAGCAATGAAAAATTAGTCAGTAGAATAGCGCAGGCGAAGAGGGCTTCCTACAAAAAGAAGAATCTACCTACAGCTGAAAACACAAGTATCTAAGTGAGGAAACAATTCATCAGATGCTAAATGTGGAGTATGTTTCTCTATGGAAGCGAGGCTTGGACGTTGACAGAAGCAGAGAAGTCAAGAGTGGAATCATTCGAAATGTGGTGCTGCCGAAGAATGATGAAGGTAAAATAGATTTACCGTGTAAGGAACGAGGAAGTGCTAAAAAAAAGTGGGAGAAAAGAGAAGCCTCCTTAAAGCCTTAAGCAGAAGACGGGTTGGTCTTAGTTGGCCATATTTTGACTCGTGATGGCCTGATGAAGACAATCGTTGAAGCACAAGTGGAAGGGAAGAAGGGCAAAGAATGGCCCCGAATGAGTTACATAGGAGAGATTATAAAAGATGTAAAGGAGAAGAAATACGTCGCTATCAAAAGGTGATATGAGAGAGGAATAAAAAGCTGCGTTTAACCAATCTTAGGATTGTTGACTTACGATGATGAGTTTCGACTAGTATTAAAGATTACTAAGATCAATTTTACATTGTTTCATGCGGAAAAAAATCACGCAATACTTGCCGTGACCCCTCACTCCCCCGCGTGAGATTGGGCGAGAATCCACTTGACACCCTCCCCCCACCCCTAAACACCTCACTTAATTAATGGATTCCCCCTTACAGTTCTGCAGAAGAATAATGAATGGCGTCCAGTAAACGCTTTATTTTTCTATGAACATTTTTTTTCCTTTACTACCATTTTATATTTATTTCTTAGTTTTTCTTTAAACCGCCCTTTACGGTGGAATCTTCGTGAATTCTCAGAACTCGTTTATAAAAAATATGAATTCTCTCGTCCTTCATGGTTCAGAATTTTTAGGTTAGGGGGTGTGTCTGCTTAACTGGGTTTCAACCGCGGTGGGTGATGCCTTTGATACAAAGTAGCTCACCTCTTCTACTTCTACGTACAACCTCGCAAGCCGCCTCAATAGGCGTATGGCGGGTGGTGTAAGGACACCAGCCGTTAACTTATAAAAAGGACTTAATTGCGGGTAGCGTTTATTGAGTCTTTCGTTGAAAATAGTGTTAGAGGGTAGAATGTTGGGTGAACGAGGAAGAGGAAGGAAGGGAATAGGAA
Organism: Ischnura elegans; assembly: GCF_921293095.1. Lineage (NCBI taxonomy): Eukaryota > Metazoa > Arthropoda > Insecta > Odonata > Coenagrionidae > Ischnura > Ischnura elegans. The sequence continues at coordinate 21,768,395 of NC_060255.1, forward strand.
TTTTTAGATATAATGAAAGAAAGTAGGCCTTATCTAATCTAATAGGGAAGTCCATGAGGGTGGGGAAGACTGCCGGAATACTTCTATCTAGATGGTAGAGCGATCGATTGTTTCTCAATATTTACTTTGTGATTTTTAAAATAGTGAGCACTAGCGTGGGAAAGTTATTAATTTTATAGATCAAATCATCATCGACAAAAATTTTGGTAAACAGCTCCTAGGGCGTACAAAACTAGGGGGGAGGGCAAGCCACGGTTGTTCAAGTAATAACATATAAGCATGGAAAAGGTGACTAAAGCCAGAATTTTAAGAAAACTATAACAACGCTTTATTAGTTTTATAAAATTAATTGCTTGAAAAAATTATGTCAGCTACATGTCTTATGCTAATATCATTTTTCGTGGGTTAAAAAAAATGATAGAAAACTTTCGTTTCAATCCAGTCCTGATTTTCCTAAAAGACTTATACGCTTTTTGCTTCTAAGGGGGGGGGGGGGGTAGCTGGCCCCGACTGCCCCCCGCAGGGTACGCCCATGAACAGCACTAATTATAGCGTATCGATCCATGAAATTCGGATCGTGTTATCCGTCAGCGACGCGAGTGGCGACTTCTGTGAACCCATGTAAATGTGCGGCGGGTAAAAACACATTTATTAGCCCACTTGAGAATCCTCCATTATTTTCAATATTTCCTGGTGTAACTTTGTGGAATATCACTGTAAAATCAATGATAAAATCAATTATGTTTAAATCCATAGAATTTTTTATTCGGTACAACTAGTATCGAGGCCAGTGCGTCTTTTACCAGAATAGGGTGGTTTCCTATTATTTTTTTATTGCCTAAATCGAAAGATTATTACTCCTGTAGTACCCATTTCACGCTCTTATATCTTCGAATGACGATATCTATTTTTCGCGATTAAACGGAAAGTGAAAATTTTCAAGCGCGCGAAAACGTGACGGCTAAGTAGGAATGCTGGGAAAAGTCCGTGTGACGTATTTCTGGTTCGAGCTGTCGCCGTCTGAGGTGACCTTGGGGCGAGGCTTTGAGCCTTTGAGCGCTGATACGACGTAGGCTGCTAGCAGGTAGCGCTTGGCTTCATTAAAGATTATTAATTAAACCCTATCAAACGAAAGAAACTTTCCGACCTCAGCAAATTTTAACAGGTGATTATTAAGACATGTTTCCCTGAGCTCTGTGCCTCATGCATGCATTGGTAATCTCAGACTATGTAAAATTCCTGACTACTCGTATAGAATCTAAGTCCCTGTGATGTCACGTGGAGTGCCATCACAGGGACCTAGTGTCAATCTGGCCTTTTTCAAATTGCGGTTTAAATTGACCATCAGCATTCGTCTGAAATAGGATTTCTAAAACCAAATAATTTGTATATTATGAATACACTATTGGTGGGTAAGGAATCGCAATCAATGCCTTTCGTTTTCTTTGTTGAAGGAAACTATCCTTTTGCGGAGGTTTCCTGCTGATGGCGCAGTGGCATCGAATCTAGCTGTACTGAATGAAAAAATATGTGGATTTAAAAATTGTTACTTTCATCATTATTTCGCCCACCATTGTATTATTCGAGACTTCAGGGGAGCGATAAAATATGAATGATTGAACGCGCGTTGCTAAGTTCGAGCTACCTGTTGGCATCGTGATTGGCACCGCGGCACGCAGTGGTCCGAAACCGAAAAAAGGCGGCCTTTACGTTTCAACTTTACGTTTTTTATTGCCTTTTTAAGACGCTGGTGGCGTGGTTAATATGGGCGTCGATAGGTATCATATTGCGGATGCTGAGGAGGAACTGGTTATCTGGAGGTCACGGAGGAAATCCATTCATTGTTATATTCACAGAGGTAATGGTAGCGAAATACATCTTGGCACAGCTGTGAGATAGCGATTGGCGCCCGCTCAACCAATCGTGATGGAAATAATTTCAAAGGGCAAAAGAAAAAAGGGCCGCACTAAATCCAAAGCTATTCTCATGAGAGTCAAAAAGTTGACATAAATGGGGTGAAAACTTCCTCAAAAATTATTTATCGCGAAAATACTTTCTTGGTACCCCTATACATGGCACTGGGAATATTTCCTGGTCGTATCTTCATTAGTGAAGCAGTCAGTTTGGACGTATTGCTTCAAATAAGAAATTATTCTTCTTAATTCCCTCTCCATATCTGCTCTGACTTATGTGTCGTCAGCGGATCGCAGCATGCTATTTTTCTCCTTATGGATTTCCACTCTGAGAGTCTCTTTTCGATTTAGTTCATGGCTTTATCAATGTAAATTTAGAAAAGGATGGGAAGTTGAGCATACTTTTGTGTTATTCCTTTCCTTACTCTTGCTTCCTCGCTGCTCTAACATTCGTTCTCATTAGTGCTTTTTTAATGGATCACGCGTTTTTTGTTATGCCTTGTCCATCTTGAGCTCTTAATCAAGTCCATTGCGGATATGCAGCTCGCAAGTCTAATGGAGTATCACCTTTTTGCCGAAAATTTTATTTTTCGTTCTTCGGTTCTAATCGCCCGAAATGTGTGTTCACCCTATTGTGTATTTTCGTGTCTCCCCCTTATGGAATACTCGCGAAAATAATTTAAATTTACACTAAAGGAGGAAGTTATTTGGAAGCTATATTTTTTTAACTCTTATTTTTATGTCGCCAATTTTGTGGGAATGATGGCGCAGAGTGATATATCGTTGTCATTAATGAATCACCGTTTCAACATTGCGCCCTTCCGTAAGCACGGGACGCTATCCGAATAGTTTCTGATTTCTCCGCGAAGTGGCGACTCAGTACGTGCCGGCAGCGCCAGCAGCGGTCTCAGCCTGACCTTGAAGTAGCCGTGTAGTGGCGGCAGTTCGGTTTCCAATTCTCTAAGGAATGATAGAGTGAAAGGCATTTGACCAAATTCCGGAAAACCCTCGTTTGTGGGGTACTTGAGTACGATTTGATACTCAGGAGTGATAGAATGCTGTGCATGTTCCAGTGGATAAGCCTTTGTGAAAACGATGCTTGATCGCATCAATATGAAAGTTTTCGAATTGTGTGAAACAAGAATATGTTCAGAATTTTCCTGCATGATGTTAGGGATTGAGTTCGTGTAATGCTTTTGAATTTTTGTAGCCATACGTTAATTTTATTGTGATAATATGTATTATGTGTGTACGATATTAGTAACGGAAACTTTTTCAATATGAGTGATGTTTGCAAAACTTCGAAGATCTGTATCAATTTGGCATCTGATATTCCGTGAGCTTAATTCTATAGTATTTATTAAGCATATTCTCTTATTTACCTATGGATAGATGGACGAGACAATGCTATTCATGCATTTTAAAAAATGTGTAGCCCTTTTGAAAGAATATTTCATATGTTATTGATATTGAAATAAATTCTCAAGTATTGAGATTTAGCGTCGCAATAATCATACATAGTGATTTAAATAAGGATAGCAATAAGCTATAAAGTTCTGCTGGTGAAAAAAAAATGTCTCGAGTTGTTATTAATACATCTCACTATATTAATTCCATTGAATAAGTTCTCAACTAACTTACATTCTCTATTTCTTTCAGCCAGGGACACAGGCAGCTAATGCCAAGACGAATGTTGGCGAGAGTGAGGGAATGGTAAAATTTGGCTGGATAAAAGGAGTGCTAGTAAGATGCCTGCTGAACATTTGGGGTGTTATGCTCTTCCTTCGTCTCTCCTGGGTTGTTGCTCAAGCAGGAATTGGTGAGTATCCGTCTTTGTCGTAGAACTGAATAATAGCATCATTCTTTTGACATTTATTGATAGACTTCAGGACAGAATTTATCAAGAATGTTTTTTTTCGTGTGGAGAAAGGAAGATTATCACTGAGAAAATTAGTGCATTATACCTGTTTCTTACCATGCTACATCTGAAATAAATATTTAATCATATTTGTTGTACTGGATTGAGATTTTATTTGATACCTCCCCTGTACAAGTGCTCAACAATCAACCACTGGATCAAATGCGCTCATCTAGGAGCTCAACTATATGCATGCTCTCACCTCCAAGTATCCAAGCTTTGGAGGTAAGCGTTTGTGTTCCTTCTACTGCCAGATGAGCACAAACGTCGTATTGTTAGGTTCCTAGATAAGAGGTTTTGATCTCGTGGGCGATTGTTGAGCGTTTGTGCAGTGGAAGTATCATATTGGTTTACACCATAAGTTTTAGTATCAGTTTCCTTGAATCCATGAGAATTTAATAAATAAATCATGGCACCATGTTACGTTACTTCATGTTATGTCTTAGTTGTTATATTCCCTGTAAATAAATTTTTAGTGAAATGGTACACTTGCACACTGCAGTTACGCAGGTGAGAGTTTATACTATGTATTTGGATCAGTAGGTTTACAAAGCTGTATTTTAATTGAATTATTTATTTTTAGCAATTGCTAGCCTGAGGCAAGTGTGCTCTTCCTATGTGGTTCCACTTCATTTTGAATCCATTCTTAATTGGTGTTGGTTAGGGTAGTACTTTATGAGGTTCTGCCAGGAAGCAAAGTAAATTCTTTCTTTGCAAAATTTTATTTCATTTTTCAGGTGCTTTATAAACTGATGATAGAAAATTTAGTGCCATATTTTCTGGAAACTGTTTTTAAAAATCTGCATTTTAATTCAGGCTCATGCGGCGATGCTTGTCTAAACCTTGAGGAAAGGTTAAATACAGCTAGAAAGTATCAATCCTTTTGATGTAAACAAAATCTGCATTATTTCATAACATAATCATTAGATGAAAGATGTGATGGATGTTAATGTAATTTAGAATTTGACAAAAACTTGAAATAGCTAGCAAAGGAAGGAGTATTAAATTTTTCCTTCCAAAGCAGCTTTTTTTATGGGGAATAACTTTTAGTGGGCACTGATACAGCATCCAAATTGGAGCAAAAGAAAAAGAAATTTGGAATAACATTTTTGTATGCTACTCATATTAGTGCATCAGGTGATGATAAAGCCTCTGATTTTTACCACCACAGACATCCTTCTCATTCGAAATCTCCGAAATGTTTCCTCGAATGTTGTTTTAAGTTGCTTTCAGTTGGGTTAACTTTCCTCATTATCATTCTTTTCTATTCTACTGGGGCTTCATTTATAGATATCTCATTTCTTCAAACTATGTTTGGTGGAATGAGGAAATTTATAATTAGGGTATGCGTATCCTCGGTTGCAAATTTTTATTGCCAGAGGTTTTCATCCCTGTTATTTCATTATTGATAACAGCCGTAAAAATTTGGCAGGTGGTAGCTGTACAATCATTTTTATTGCCTCATTTGTGACATCAATTACCTCTCTCTCTATGTCTGCAATAACAACGAATGGACAAATCAAGGGAGGTAAGACAGTCATTTGCTGCCATAAAAGTGTGCTGTGTTTTGCTGAATTAATCAATAGTTGTTTAGTGACCCAAATTTTGTGTTTCAAGGAATGTTTCTGAGCATGATAGTGAGAAGCATGTCTAAAGGGTGAGGTTGTTTGCCATAGAGTCCTATCGTTTTATCTACAATGAATTTAGGATCTATTTAGTCTGCAATCTATATTGCTAATGCCTTTGTTGTCCATGTATTTCCATGACACATTTTTTGCTGTATTTTCTTTTATTTTGACTAATATTTAAAGTTTTCAGTTAAGTTATTCCAGACCCAATTTTAGATAATAGGGATATTAGCTGATGGCTCTCCTCTTCCAATAAAATCAGTTTTTTAATTGGAAGGATGTGTAAAATATGATGGTAAATGATACTCTGCAATGTTTAAACCTTTGCTGAGAAATATTTTGTTTTTGCTATGAGAAAAACGTGTGCCGTGCTAATAAGCCATATTGCTAATGAGCCTCATTCATGATTTGTTGCAGATTACGTTAAGTATATTCTAAAGGAAACGAAACCCTACATTGTTCAAAATACTTTCAATATAATCCAAGACACAGAAATTACTTTTTGAAAACAACCAAAAGTACTTACCTTATGATCGCAGAGTAGGGGAATAATAATGATAGTACTCAAATGGATAAAGATACCCACTCAGGTGGGCTGAAGTTGAAGCTGGTACACTGTATTAGTGTTTTTTTTTAAGAATCATTTTCATGTAAGGGAAAGATCTCTAGTGAATTTTATCCCGTGGTTATGAGGTCTTACCGTGCTTCCCTTATTGGTTGTAATCAGGCCAATCATGTAGTTTGGCATCTTCTGACCATGTCTTTAATTTCAAACAATTATTTCTTATTTATGTCCATGGAATATATTGGTAAATTAGATAAAATTATTTCCCAGAGTTTATGAGAATTAATCAATTTAATGTTTTTGAGTCGGAGATACTATTTCAAGTTTGAAAATTGACTTTTGCTTGTAGAATGGCATATTTACATATATTTCTCTTTATACATATAAGCTATTTTTAAGGAAAATAAGTCGAGCCTCATTTTTCGTACATGTACCATTTAATTTGACAGCTTCGTGAAGGTAATTCCTTTAAACGTCCTGTTAAGAATGTATGGCAAAGGTTCCTGCTGAAAATAATTCAATCATTAATACAGAAATGAATTGATCTTTTAATATGCAAATGTCTTTCCCTGTGTTATCTTCTCTAATGCCCTGCTATTTTTGTTAAATAAGTGTGTGTAGTTTGACAAAATGTTGACTTTGCTTTTCCAGGAGAGGCTATGCTATTAATTATATCCACCTCAGTTGTCACGACTATAACTGCACTGTCAATGTCTGCAATTAGTACTAATGGAGAAATTAAAGGAGGTATGTTATTACTAATTACTTACTGCAATGCATCTTAGTTTAAATTGCATCATGTATAATAATCTCAGTTTATTGTTATAATTCTTTTTGTGGTGTGTGATGGTGAGATGTGATGATAACATTACTTTTGCTAGCATCAAAGAATGTTCAAATATAATTTCTATACTATTAAGATGTCACATTTTTAATTTAAAAAAAATTACATTTAATTTTAATGAGTACATACTTAAATTCCACGTCCTTTTTTAGTCAATAATTGTGTATATTCCTTGTATAAAATCATTACTTTAATAGGTACTTTCTATAAAACTGCATTTGATGTGTGAATGATAATATCAAGTAGGCAGTATTTTCACTGATTTCCTAATTTTTTTATAATCACGGATGAGGTAAAAGATAATCCAAGCCTATACCCACCAATTAATTCTTATTTATGCATGATCAAATTTCATTCCACTATTTTGATAATTTTTATTCTTTAGTATCTAGTTACTCATGAGTGAAACACATAGTAATTGGCACTGATCTGCTTCTGTTCTCTTTCAGGTGGCACATATTATATGATATCTAGATCTCTAGGCCCCGAGTTTGGTGGCTCTATAGGTCTCATTTTTTCATTGGCAAATGCTGTAGCATGTGCCATGTATGTTGTGGGCTTCTGTGAAGCCATGGTAGACCTTCTTGGTACATATGACTTGTCCATATCTGGTGATAAAATGCATGACATTCGAATCATTGGTTCTATCACCATCATCTTACTGCTAGGAATCGTTGTTATTGGAATGGAGTGGGAAGCTAAGGTATGTTATCAGAAAAATCATTCTAAATTATGTGAAGATCAGTCAAATCATTTGCTTAGCAGAAATGTTCAAGGATTGAGGTTATTGTTTTATTACTGTAATTCTTGAGATCGTCCACTAATGTTATAAAGTAACAGGCAGTGTAATTATTCATGTGTGGAACAAAGTGTCGGAGTCATATTGAGTGATATTTTTAATTTTTTCAGGCACAATTGGTGCTCCTTTTTGTACTGTTGGCAGCTATGCTTGATTTTGTTATTGGGACCTTCATTGGACCCCTTGATGCCGAGGAGGAAGCTAGGGGATTTGTTGGTTATAAGTGTAAGTAAACTAATAGTATACTCCTACTGTTATGTGCAATGTCATAGTTGAGAGAAAATGAAGACAGGAAGCCCCCTGAAATCCGTGATTGTTTTCACCCATTTGATGGTATGGTACTTTCGTCAAACATTTTAAAGTCGTCAAAACAATTCAAAAATGAGGGAAATGAATTCTTTAATCAAATTCAAACTCAAATATTCTTAACTGGTGATCACATCCTAAAAATCTTTTCCAACAAGAACGAACCTTATCGAAAGAATCACTCATACCCATTTCCAGCTTGTCAAACTTGATAAAAGAGTACTCTGGTGCCCAGCAATGGAGGAAGCAAAAGATAGTTAAAAAAGGTAGACGGATGTTCTCGATAATAATTTGACAGATGTTCACATGCAGGACACATGTTCACAGATGCAGAATGCGCATGTTCACAGATGCAGGACAGCACTCATACCTAGAGCATTTGGACTCAACTCGACGTCTGATGTGCATTTTTTTCTTGTGGCCATTCTTACAAATTTTTTTTTTCTGGTAGTATTCCTTTCTCCTGCAGCAATTTGATTGTTGTCTTTGTTTCTATGCAAGTCAAAGAAGTTCATACTTAAGCGTAGGATTTAGCTACTAGCATTACATATTTGTTTTTCATAGCAAATAATGAATTCCCTTGGAGACCAAATAATTATTCGTGATAATTTTTACTTCAAATTTTTCATCTAAAGTATATTTTAAAATGTTTGGTGATAACTGGTAAGTACTTGTGGTATTAATAGTTTTTGTAGTGGATGAGTTAGACTTATACATATGTAGTCACCTCGGCTCCTTTTCCATCTAAAATTGATTTTCCCTCTTCAATTAAAAGTGAGGCCTATTCGATTTCAATCTCTATATACAGGGTGTCAGAAATTCTCTGATAGAATATACAGGGTTATTTCCGATCATGCTGTATATTCTATCCCCTTTCCCTGCTTACCTAAAAATTCTCACTTTTATTAACCCGGTTGTCAGCATCCCTTCCAGTCCAAGATTCTGGTCTTTATCTAAACCCTGTGTCTGCTCCATATCTTCTCTAGAAGTTTCCTCTCCTCACCCACAATGTCCAGCACTTCATCATTCCTCTTCCTCTCCATCCGCTTCACGTTCTTCATTCTCCTACATACCCACATCATACTTTATTTTGTCTTGATTGTTGATGAAAATTTAACTTGACTGAAATTAATTTTTAAATGATTGGTGATATTTTGGCTCTACATTGCTCTAGTATATGAGTGAATTAATGAGGAGAAGTTAATTAGATGCGAGTAGCCATTGATAGAAAAATCATCGTTCATTGTATTTCTAGGAATAGGTTACTTTTCCCTTGATGCAGAAAAAAATCATGATTCATTGGTAGTGGCTTGCACCACCCAGAATGATGACATTAGGTTCACTTTCCCATTCTTCCAAACCTATCCCAACCATAGAGGATTTGTCAAACTCATCACATTCAGATCACTTAACCTTAATTTACTTCCCAATAAACAAACTCCTTCAGAAATTGTGGGTTAATAAGTCCTGGGGACTTAAGAACTGGCTTCTGGAGGTTAGCCTTGTAGAATGTAGTTGTCTCAGTTGTAACTTGGTGGAATTTACTGCTCATTGTGATTGACAAGTGAAGACTCAGTGATTCCATATGATTTATTCATAAGACCATAGTGTTATCATTATCATGTACAAAACAGTGTGGTAGAAAACACAGGTACATATATAGTACCTATGTGTTGGATAACACAGTGTTTCATAGCTGATGATGACATTCTTTGTCAAAACCATTATGTTGTGAATAAAACTAGTGGAATTGCCAGTGATGTACCGTATTTCTCCGAATATAGTCCCCCACCCCTAATTTTGAGGCTTGAGTTTCTGGAAAAAATTCAAAAAATGGGTTTGAATATAGTCCCCCCCCTTTACTTTTACCAAGGGCATTTTTGGAAAAAGGGGGGACTATATTCAGACAAATACGGTATTGGGGGTGGCTACATTGGTGGAGGTATAAAAAATACTTCTATGATACCACAAATCATTATTTTAAAATAAACTACTTAAGATAAAGTAAATTTTAAAAATTATTTACATTTAAAATCATTAAATTTAAAGGCAATCAATGTAAAAATAAAAGTTAATATTCACGTAAATAGCCAGAATCAATTCTATATAAACAAGAAAAAATCATTACATGTTGCAAAAATAATTTTTGAGGTGGTTCACAAATGTATTTTTATTTAACCAAAGTGACAAATAATGTTTAAAAGTAAAATATTATCATGTAAAAGCCACCTGTCCGTACAAATCAGACATCAGGCTTATTATCGCTAATAGGTATATAATGCTACCAAGGCACTGTGGATAGTAATGATCTGCCATCCCCCAAAGTTGTTACTCAAGTAGTCTCATTGGGCCAAAAGACTTCGTATTCCAAATGTATGTTAGTAGTGTTTCTTATGCTGGTTGTTAATTGAATTGGTTCTTTTTTAACATAAATTTTTATCCATAGCATCAATCTCTTCAACTGTTTCAGTTCGAAATTCATTCGTTGTCCATGTTCTTCAGTTCAGTGATCTTTGGATCTTTTCCTTCCAAATGGTGTGATCCACTTATCGTTGTATCTTTTCCTTCCAAATAGTGTGCCTTCTGTCTCTGAGCCTAATTTTTCTTCCACATTCTCTAACTACTGGTTTGTTTTCTGTATTTTTTTTGCAGTAGAATTGCTCAGAGAGAATTTTTGGCCTGATTACCGTTACGCTGAAAATGTGGACCATGATTTCTTCTCAGTATTTTCCATATTCTTTCCTGCTGCGACTGGTATTCTTGCTGGTGCCAATATTTCTGGAGATCTATCTGTAAGTAGTTAATTGCTTTTTTCTATGAAATTTTATGCGAACATAAATTCTTTTTAGTGAAAATTATGGATTTGGCTAGATTTTTTAACAATTTGGATCAATTAGTCTAATAACTGATTCACAAAAACAGAACCTGGTGTTTCATTCCTAAGTTTGTGGAATATTTCCATACTTAAATTAAGTAAATGCTTGAGATTTGTAATTGTTTTCAACCTGACTCATATCACCAGTTTTGGTTATCAAGCCATCAGAAGGTATACATATACATATGTACTTGTTACAGAGTATGTATTTAAATGGTAATTGATTAAAATGTAATTTCAAACTTGTATATTGTTTGCACACATTTAATTATTTGCTGGCTGAAATGTGTTAATTTCCCATCTGCCATGTGAATGGAGAAAAAATTCACTAATTTCCATTAAAAAATATCACCTGGGCTTACACTTGAACTAAGGAAACTTAGGCTTTTCACCCTTATGTGTAGGCCACAGTTCTATGCAGGATTCTCATGGAAATATCAAAATGTTGTGTTCTCAAGTCAGTATTGAATTCAGCTTTATAAAACATGCAATTTTGTCGATATCAGCAACTGCCTACTCCAATTTGAGCTTTTTTTGTTATCTTCAAGGATCCTCAAGGAGCCATTCCAAAAGGTACTCTACTTGCCATTGTAGTTACTACTGTATCATACTTGCTATTTGCATTAATGGCTGGCTGGACTGTGGAAAGAGATGCCAGTGGTATTGTGTCCGAGCTTATTAATGGCACAGCATACATCTGTGCAAATCGCACAGAGAAATGTTCCTGGGGATTACACAATAGTTTCCAGGTAAAGTATCGAGCCCATTATATCCTGAATTCTACCTCCTTATTCTTTTTATGGGCACATCATACCCTTTTACTGCTAAAAATGACTGCCTGTGGCAAGTGGCACAGTCAGTCATGTAGCTGCTACTGTTAAAAAATAATTATGTGCATAATGAATGGTGCAAAATGTTTTATTCGTGTTAAAAAATTTTGACTTGTTCACAAGATGTCATGCAAAAGTGTATGATGTGAATAGTAAGACATAGCGTGATATGTATTTTAACTTATAATTTTCTTTCTTAAAATATTTCTCTGCATCTTATGAAGATTTTAATGGCTACTATGTATTAAGTCTCACTGAACTGCTAGTTTTGTGCATGTTCTCAGTATGCTGATTTCTATATTTTATTGACATTGCAGTGGTAGGGTGTTTAAGTATCTCAGATTTTCAATTTAGGCTTTCAAAATGTGATTTTAGGAGAAGGATCGATATGCTATAAAATCAGATTGATTCTAACAGGATCATAAGATTTCAGCTCAGTTGATTGATTCATTAACACTAGGAGGACGGGAGTTTCGCGCTACCTAGAAGGACGGCTAGGGGTCATTTGACCCCTAAAATGTATTTTGGAATAAAACGCCTAATTTTCAACCAATATTCAGTTTAATCGTATTAATTGTTGAATCAGTTCATTAAAACACTATTTAACATTATTAAATGTTATTTCCATCGTCAAAAGTTAATAACAATTATTTTAAAGAATCATGAATTAAACCGTATGTAGTAGTCGATTGCAAATCAAATAATGAAAATACATACAGTCAATACAATAGTTGTGTTACATGTTTAAACAATAGGGGTACTGGGTTTACAAAATTTGCATTAAAATTTTAAAAACGTATTACTTTGTTGTAAATCTCAGACAGACAGTATTTTTTCAGCGCTGTTTCCACAAAATATTTTTTTTGCGCTGAATGCGTTCATTGGACGATTTATTCATCTACATCTAAATCTATACACAAACCCGCAAGCCGCTTAAAAGCGTGTGGCAGGGGGTGTTAGGACACCAGCCATTTGCACATGAAAAGGAATTTGGAAAATGGAAAGGAAATTGGTGCAATGATTCAATTTGATGGTATTTGGCACCTTTTTCTTTTTTGTGCCCGTGGAGATATGGCTGTTGGATTTGGAGACGTGTGAATAAATTGATACATGCTATCCATCATATCTACTCCCACTTTGCTTTTATTATGAAATAGGATGGTCTCTGGTATTCTTTTATTCGTTTCGGAAAGTGTCGTCTGAGATCATGCTGCTGAGCGAAAGTACATTATTTTTCTAGTTTGCCTGATTCTACGAAAGAGTATGGCCTAAGGTATTTTTGAACACTCGCGTTGAATGACTATTTTAGGGGTCATGGATATTTGTGCGTCACGCCTGTTTTTTCAGATAGTCCATGCAAGAGAAGTTTTCCATTTTTTTATGACTTCCTGCCAGCAGGATGGATGGAAAATAAATGTTACAAGTTACATTTATTCCTGAATTCTTGTATGTTACGGTCACTTTAGTAACTATTTATTTCCCCAACGCTTGATTTGATGGCCAATCATAATATTTGCCACAATATGGAAATTCATTTAGGCTGTATTTTCATTTCACATCTGTCAAAACCCAGTACTCGATTCCAAATTTGTTTGGTTTATTTGGAATTTACCTCATAAAAGTAAAGCTGCATTTTGTTGGATAGAGTTGTGCATTTGCTATCACGCCAAAGTCGCCATCGGATTCACTATCTTGGACTTCGTTGCATCCATCACACGCAGATGTTGATGGATTGGTCAGAATATCCTTGAACTGATGTTTACGATTCACTTCCAGACTGATCTTCAATATTCCCTACAGCTATTTGAATCGCGACGATTCTCTTCTCTTGATATATTTCTCGACTTCTTACTTTCTTCCTCAACTCGCTACTGATATGCATGCGAAAAAATCTACAAACGAAAGCGCATTATGGTAGAGCCTTTTCTAGTTGCATTGGAGGTATAGAGAGCTGGAGAGCATTAGAAATTCATACAAAAGGACAAAATTATCAGAAGTAACGCTAATTGCCGTTCGAAAGGCAGGGACTCAACCGCCAACCGTATCCCGATTCGCATCTTCCACGAACTTGCAGTAATGCTTCTTCTTCGACCTACGTGCGGATTCCAAGGGTAGGATTTACAGTAGAATTTTACAGTCCACCCTATTCTTCCGCTCTCTCAAAAAGAGACAGGATTTTTCCCTAGGACGCAGTGTGCAGTCAACCCGCCCCAAACCCCGACGGGGTCAGGCGGCACTAATGCTGGACATACGGCAAAGGGGCTAGGTCTAGTGACAGTGCCGTCAGGCCAGAAAAATGAAAGTTATTCGTAAACCTGATGAGTCGATATTGAAAATAATGTCTCTAAGAGCTCTGAATCTTGGACGACGGAAAACAATTCTTGGGATACGTGACGATTTTCCGGTGTGGGTAATACAATAATCATTGAACAAAAAATAAAACAAAATTTAAATATCATAATTACAAGAATTTACGCAAATCAAGGATTTAAAAGGCTTTATTTCCCTTTGCTGCCCAAAAAATATCGAAAGATTGTGCACAACAAGTCGCTATGCCTAGGTTTTCGAATACAGATAGGAGCCCTTGGGGCGAAACTGGCATTGAACCGGGTACTTCCAGATTCAAAATGAAGCAAATCATCTACCACACTAGCCTCTTGCTGATTATATGATATACATGGCACTAAAGTGCCCACGGGCAAGAAAATAGCGCGAAAACCAGTTGTGGGTCAAATGACCCCTAGCCGTCCTTCTAGGTATAACACGTCATAAAAATTTAAAACAAAACATTATTGTTGAATTTTCACTAATTTATCAAAATATAGACCAAAATGAACAAAGTCAAAAAGTTTCAAAATTAAAAAAAATATTTTAATAAGAGAAAAATAAATTTGAATTCTGAAAATGGGTCAAATGACCCCTGCCGTCCTTCTAGTGTTAATATGGTAAATGCAGTGAAATGAATTTTAAAACTGGTCAAAATGACCACTTCTGGGGTTCTAGTGCTTTGTGTTTGAAGTTTTGCAACTTCAAAAATTTGCCACCAAAATAAATCTTCAATAGTTCATTAACTTTCACTGGAAAATCATAAAAAAATCTTTCGTCCATTTTTCATTATGCTACCAATGAGCAGCATTAAACTGAGATCTGGTGTTAACTGTCAGTGTTGCTGAGGTTGATTGCCGTGGTATATTAAAGTGTTAAAATATTCTACAAAGCCCTTCATTGGTATTCTTGGAACTATAGTCATTAACTGTTCCAAGAAAAAGCCATTCCTTTAGGAATATTTTAATGCAGGAGTGTGTGCTGGTCCTAGTTTAAATATTAAATCGCTGTTCATGCTCTCTTATTTAAAACTTTGGAAAAATTGAAATATGTTGGAGGGATAATTTAGCTGCATAGAAAATCACTAATTTTCTGAATATTACCCTTAAAATAATGCACCAAGTCTTTTGGGCATAATTTTTCTTGGTCTCAATATGAGTATAGCCAGAGACTTTGGCTGGGGGAGGTCATGGACCATCTACCCTCCCGGGCTGTAGGGAGTGCGATAATATCAAGAAGGGTTGTTTCCTTCCTGGAAATTAAAAAAGAAATTGACCTAAAACCCAGAACTTAAAGTAAGGCTAATTTTTAATGACATGTTTGTATTATTATACAAGCTGAAAGGGATTGCCAGCATTGTCTCAACACGTTGTGTACGGATGGCGAGAATTCTCGTCATTTTTTTCCTGAATGTTCCGGATGGATGACGAAGATTCTCGTCATTTAGGTGTGTCAAACTGTACAATTTTAAAGCGTACAATACGTATTCGTTAGTATGTTTTCATTTGTTGTTCATTATTCATATTGAATTGATGCATCATAACGTTTGATTGGGTATAGTTATGTTCTAAACATTAGCTTTTTAACCATGTTTAAACCAAAGGCATTACGCCCTAATAGGCACATACCGTATATGTCTGAATATAGTCCCCCCTTTTTTTTCCAAAAATGCCTGTGGTAAAAGTACAGGGGGGACTATATTCAGATGCATTTTTTTTTTACTTTTCCCGAAACTGAAGCCTCAACTTTTGGGGGGGGGACTATTCGGAGAAATACGGTATTTCCAATCTCAACACCTCCACCCCGGAATCGGCATTCCTAGGAATTTAAGTACGCAACGCGTCAAGGGTGGCCACTACAATTTTCATTTTCAAATTTTTCTGGGGACCACGAACCCTCAGGGAGTTAGGGGTGGATGCAGCATCAAATTTGGGGCTGGGGTCATGAACTGGGTCCGGAGGGTATGGAATATCCCCAGGTGGGAGGAGAATTTTCCCTTGTAAAATGTTTTAAATAGCTATGATAAATTCAAGTCAAACTTCTCTCGTGTTTTGGACTTGTAGCCATGCATTTGCATATGCACTCCATTTAAAACGATACAAAAACTACTAAACTAATAAAAATTTGATCAAATTTGGGGGTGGAGTCATGACCCCTGTGACTCCCCCTAAATCTGCCACTGTAGGGAGGTATATAGGTACCCTATAATCTCAATGTTAGGAATTTTTCTTACTTGAGGATGAATTTAGTCTGTACATATTCATTGGAAATAATGGCTCAAATTAATGACTCTCTTTGTTATTAATTTTCAGGTGATGGAATTAGTGTCTGCTTTTGGGCCCATAATATATGCTGGCTGTTTTGCTGCCACTCTGTCATCTGCATTGGCCAGCCTTGTATCTGCACCCAAGGTTTTCCAAGCGTTGTGCAAGGATGAGCTCTATCCATACATCACTTGGTTTGCTCGTGGCTTTGGAAAGAACAATGAGCCAGTTAGGGGATATGTTTTGACATTTTTCATTGCCGTAGCTTTTATACTAATTGGTAAGCCAAAATACTGAGTATGTAATTTCAAACACATGTATTATAAATTATTAATGTAAATCTCTTGAAAATTTAATATATTTTTATTTTGCATTTGTCCAGGTGAATTGAATGCTATAGCTCCTCTCATCTCAAACTTTTTCCTGGCTGCTTATGCCTTAATTAACTTCAGTACATTCCATGCATCCTTGATTAAGCCAATTGGATGGAGACCAACATTCAAGGTAAGCTTCAGCATGGGCAAAGAAGTATGCTATGGAACCATTTCTAAAGGCCGTTTTACACAGTACACGGAATTGCGCAGGTTAGAGCTGCATTAATTTCTAAAATGGCATGGAATTGCACGAATGCATGAACGAAATTAGAACAGGGGCTATTTCGCCGTCTCGCATCCACGCATTCTCGCATGTGTTCTAGTAATTCACCGCTTTACACCACGCAATTTTGATTGCGCCTTCACACGTACGTCAGACTGCGCAATTCCGTGTACCGTGTAAAACAGCCTTAAAAGGTCTTTTGAAAATTTTTCTGCGCTACTTTTATTGCTAGATTTGCCGGCCACAGTGGCGGTGGGGCCTGCCACACAAGAGGTCATGGGTTTGAGTCCCACCTGGGTAGGTTGCCTGTATCCAGGGCATTGATGTTTGTGCATGTTTGATTGTTAAGTTAAAAACCCTGATGTAAAAGGCCAATGGTGCTATTTTTGGTGGCACAGGAATAAATTTTTTTTAAATCACTCAGTGATTCAACTTGTTGGTTTGCTTAGGGTAGGTGAGAGAAGAGCTAACCCCAGAATCAGCCAGAGTTGGGTGAATGTTGGGTATTCAGTAGGCCGGGCCTTATTTTTCAGAATCGAGGAAATTTATGTTTTCGTAGTCTGAAAATGATCCAAATGAGGTTTATATTCACAGGCTAAAATTTGGTTACTTTAAAATAACGGCAACCCATGCCCCAAGGGCCCGAAGTACTGAGGACCCTAAATTGAATTTTTTGGGGCAGAGAAAGTAATTTCCATATGCAAAACGTGAAAGTAAAGCCCTTTAGGGCCGAATTTCTGTTTGAATTGACGTGTCTCTAAGTGTTTACGGGATATCATCTATTGTAATGCAATGCACCCCCCAGGTTGCTACCCTGCACCCTACCCAGGCCCACACCACTTACTCACCCTTTCCCCTCCTTTGGCACAGACTTTGCTCCTGCTGGCAAGTTTTACATGCTAGTGCTTGAACAGGTTGTTCCTCTTGTGTCATGATTAATGTTGTTAACACCTACAATGTCAGTTTTTCTACAAAATTTCAATTTTGTTTGACATTGTGAGGAACGGTGCCATTGTGTTTTTGACGCACGAGGAGGAAAGTGCAGTTAATCTCTCGGATAAATATGCTTGGGCTAAAGAAGTAAAATTCTTACGCCATCAAAGAGGAACATGAAATGCAGTTTGGTGGAATAGATTTCAATAAGGTCAAGGAGAAAGAAAAAGATGTGGTTCCCCACTCCTTGAGCTGCATCTGCTCCCAACAGTGACCTGCAGGAAAATTGACAAGCCTGACACATTTTCACCTCACACCCATAATGAATTTTTGAGGGGGCTCGGGCCCTTTCAGGCCCCATGGAGTCAGCGCCACTGGCCAGTGTGGTAAATGACTAATGAGGATTCAGTGAATAACTGATCTTACTGTGAGAAAATCAGGTCTCAATGCTATAGTTGAAGGTTTACGTTGATTTTGTTCTATCATAAGAATGAATAGAGTTGACTTCAATAGGTATGTAATACTTCTTGAATCAACCAAAGTATGAGTCATGGATAATGCCTATCATTTATATCAAGGATATTCCTATCATCAATACTCCGTTCGTTTGAAAAAAAATTTTTGAAAGCATTAATGTATTTTACCTCTGGTCAGTAAGTAACAAGCACTTTCGATATTTTTATGGGCCATTCTACATCAATTTGACATGAAGCTTTTAGGATACACTTTTTCAGCCCTTAATTTTTCAATTTTAGAATTAAAATTTATGGTCTTATTCTAACGAATCAAAATATCTGGATAGAAATCTGTAAGTGGAAGAATTAAATTGGTAGGCAAAGGATATAGTGGTTCGATCTTGAAGAACTATGACTTGAATATATGTACTTATATGCTTAGGATAACCAGGGACTATGTGGCCACGGTTTTCCCATTCATTGCCTCCAGAGCAATATACATATTTATTTCGATTTTTGATACTGTAAACTCTCGATTGTCTGGTTCCTAATTGTCTCGTTTACAGATTATCTAGGTTATTTTTCTGCATGGAAATGGGATTCCAATGAATACTTTGATGGCAACAGTAATGGAAATTCAAAATAATTTTGAAGTACATCAATGACAATTATTTAAATTCATATATATGCATGTAAATGTATTTTTCTTCGATATTTTCCTTACTGTGTTGTAAAATACTTGTGCTGCAGCCACATTCATTATACATTTCATAAACTGTACCTAGCCTTCCATTCATAAGCACAGATAATAGAAAGGAACTCTTGCATCAAACCCATTTGCGGCTAAGGGTGAAGTTATTTCAATGGGAAATGTAATCAAGTGCAGTATAAGACTTAAATTGAAAAAAATCTGTAAATTATTCTCAGATTCTGAAAAAAATTTTATATGGCCCGGGAGTCCGTACAATGATACATTCATGCAGTTAGTAGTATATAATAACGAGTTATTAGAAAAATGTTTTTCAATGAGAATAGCTCAATGCAGTATCATTTCCATTGTATAATAGCTTTGTATGGATCAATTTGTCAATTCTTTTTGATCATTTTTCTTTATTTCTTCTTGCAGTTTTATAACATGTGGATGAGTCTTGCTGGTTCTATAATGTGCGTCCTTGTCATGTTCCTCATAAGTTGGTGGACTGCTCTGCTTACTTTGGCTGTGGTTCTTGCCTTGTACTTAATAGTTACCTATAGAAAGCCAGGTATGTAATATATTCTAAAAAAAACTTTAATCTTTAGTCCATGTTTCAGTTAAATTTCTCTTTGTAAAATGCAGGAAAAGAAATTTCACTTAGTATGCTCCTCACTTTTATTTCTTCTAATCATAGTTTCAGCACTGTGGTTAATTATCAAGGTGTTGAAATTATAGTGTTAAAACTATGGCCAGAAAAAGGAAATGATTGTCCAATGTAGATACCAAATTTCTTTTCCTATTCAGTGATTGTACAAAGTGGAGCTGGAAACCTAATGTGAATGCATTAAGCATGTAAAAATATGCTATTCAGTATGTACTAATGACCTTAGCTGACCACTCACCCTAAAACCTAAATCTTCTACCTAAGCTATCGTCCATTGTGGAAAATTTGATAAGTGATACCATTGTATGTGAAATTTAAATTTGACTTCAGGGTAAAACTGCTTTCATACCTTCATTTCAAAGCACATCTATGGACTTGATAGTTCTGGTTCTTCAGTCACAGATAAAGTTAAGTTTTTTCATAAGGAATTGGGTTTCGAAGGTGAGTTCAATGCATCCACTAATGAGTTTTTAACAGAGAAATGGCACACATTTGTGAATTTCATTCAAGGGGAAAGACTCAAAGCTGTCTCTGCGGCTACCGATACATTTTGGAAGGAATTTCAAAAATTTGTAACTGAAGAAGATAATAACTCCAATCACATTTATAATCCTTTTAAGTCCTGGTTGTATTCAAAATGTCTACCATCAAGAACCCTTGCTTTTGAGCAAGCAAAATGTGTACCCGGTCATAAATATTGGAAATAATGTCTGGCAGTGTTGTGCTGTGGAAATGTGTGCAGCAATCAGAAACTAAAACTGCCAGTGAGGGGAAAAGCCAAAAAAGACTAGACCGCTTAAGTGCATTAAAGCAAGTGCTGTTCGTGTTCATTATCATAGTCAACAGGGAGAATGGAAGGATGGAGAGATTTATAGAAATTGGTTCCTAAGTAAAATTTGGTTTTAAGGTTTCCGCAGCATCTGCAAATATACGTTTCAAATTTCCGCAAATAGTATAAGTTTGTCTACATCCTGTCAGGTAGGCTCACATCTTCACTCGCTCATAGGGAAAATATAATTTAAATAATACTACTCTTACTTATTAATCCTCTTGGTGTAAACCTAATTGTTGGGGTATGAGTTTACTAGACGTTTTTGGTCTACACACGCACGGACACGCATAGTGATCAATGCTAGGGAGTGGGTTATAAGCAGATCCCGTGCACGTTATACAGTAATCATTTTTTCCATTGTTTGCTGTTGTGTGTGCCTAAAAATCCTGCTATGTGACCATTAATTCCAATTTTTCCACTTCTCCGGGTAATATCTTTCCCAGGCAATGCCTTCTTGTCACTGAGAAAAAGATCTGCGGTGATGAAAATTCAATGAGTCATTGAGGCAGTCTAAAATAACAAGACTATGTGCCCAAATAATCTTGTTTGGTTTACCTAAATTATGAACATAATTAGAAATAATGGTGAATGTTTGAATATCCATGTTTTCCAATTATACATGCCTCCTCTCCCCATCATGAACTCAGATAATTTGGAGATCACTGTAGTTGGACCCAGTTTCAATGGAATTTTAAAACTGTGTGTTTTATTGAATTTGATGATAAAATATTATAGCATTACAATTGTCCTGCATTTTATTAATCCATGGAAAGTCGTTGTATCTACTGAGCATTCTAATTGTATTATGATAATAATAATTCCATCGCCCTGTAAGATCACCATTCCAACTTCAGCTTAGTGGTGCAGGAGAACTGTATTACAAATTTGAGGGCATTGGTTCTGCTTAGAAAATTATTGGCTGCTGTTACTATGATCTCATTTTTGAATTCAAGGTAAAACTCATGGTATTAAGTATGTATGAATTTTACTCCTGCGTGAATTTTGGCTATCCTTAAATTGTTGGTATTTATATTAAGTATAATCAGTGGAATATTTCTGTTTGATTCAGCCATAGAAATTAGGTGGAAAAAGAAGGATGGTATACATTTTTATTCTGATTTCGAATTCATTAGATTTAACAATTTTTATTTATAATTATTATTTTTTGTCTTTCATTTAAGTAGTACAGTAGAACATAAAAAAAACTTAGACTGTTGCAGTGCAGATTAATGTATGTATCGGAATTTTCTGATTGTTTTGTGGGTTGCAGAAGAAATCAGCCCATTTATCCAAGATAATATTTATGTGCCAAAATTCGTTAACCATGAATTGATTCTTGTTATCCTGCATAGAATTAGCTTTTTTGATTTCTTCCTATTAGTTTTTGTTTCCAGTCAGTTTTATAAAATTGAATTTTTTTGTCAGGCTGTTGCATTTGTATCTGAACCTGCTGATTATGTACACAAATAAATTGTGGAGATATCAAATTAATATATATTTACTCATTGATTGAATAGTAATTCTAACCTAAATGTCACCATTGAGAAAATATTGCAAATTAAAATAAAGCCTCTGTCATCAGTATAAAAATTAAGAAATGCATTTCAAATAGCTAGATTTTAGATGCATGAATGTATTGCATAAGTACTCTTACTTCAGAATCCTACATGGCTGTTTTTTGCATGTTAGAATATTGTCGTAAGTAACCAAATAGTTGTATAGATTTGTGCTTATGAATTTCAATGTGTTTACTTTCTTGGCAGATGTGAATTGGGGTTCAACTACTCAAGCACAAACATACAAAAACGCTCTGGTGTCAGTGCAACAGTTGAACAACGTAGAGGATCACGTGAAAAACTATCGACCACAAATCCTTGTTCTGTCTGGGATGCCCAACTTCAGACCACCTTTGATAGATTTTGCCTATCTTATCACCAAGAATCTTTCATTAATGATCTGTGGCCATATACTTAAGGTAAGTTCTAAACCTATTCCATAAATCTAATCAATTTTCATTCTTAATGTGTGACTTCCATTTTCAGTTGTTACTTTTACATTGGCTCCCATTTAATATTTTCTGGCTCAGCTCCTGTCTTTATTGTGTACAGTTCAGTTTTGACCCTGCATCAGCTTTTTTCGTACTCCAAAAGAAAATTGATCTTGAATTTGGGTTAAGTTTAAAACTGCACCCCTCATCAAATGTGTCCTTCAGTATTTTTGAAGTATTTATTGCCATTAATATTTACATATATTGCCATCGTTCTTCAGTACAGTAAAACCTCGATAAAACGACACCCAACGGTGCACTAATAAACACTCGCTATAGCGAATTTTCGCTTTACCGGAGGTGGAGCAAATAATAGCCAATATACCTGTTGCGAACAGATATACAGGATCAGGAGTCGTGTGGCGACAGATAAACATCTATCCGATAAACGTAAGCATAAATCCAGACGAAAGGCGATGTTTATTTGCATCACTAAATTTCCTTACTCAAATAACGACCAACTATTCAAACAATTTATAAGCGCCGCACTGAATAAAAATCATGCAAAGCATTGTTTCGTCATCATTATATTTATCGAACGACAGTTTACCACATAAATTTGAGACTGAGCACTCCATTAACTTCATTTCTAACAGATCGCTAGCAGTTACAGAGGTTAAGGAGTCTTGATGAAAGTCTTCCGGCGGTGAAACCCTCGCTATGGCGAGAGCCAACACGGAAAGGGTCTCGTAAAAACGAATTTTTTAACACGCTTATTATAGGATCAATTGACGGTGCATCGGCTATCTCTCGTAATAGCGGGGGTGTCGCTATAGCCCGTGCTCGCTTTAACGAGGTTCCACTGTACATCGTAGGTGCAGCTTAAGGTGCCCACCCTAAACTATGATGTAGTGATGATAATTTGAATGATTGCCAGAAAGAGCAGCCTAAGTGTTCAAGGATATTAAAATATTTTTCTTGTTTTTGTTTATTTATTTTCATTTAATATGTATTAGGTTTCAGAATTGTTTGTTGATCAAGTTAAATACAAAGATAACTGGGAAATCTGTAATTACCGATTCCTCTAGGCATGTATTTTAATCATATCTAAAATTGCTTTACATTCAGTTGTTGCCGATTAGTCATTGAGTTTGGAGATACAAAAATGATAAAGAGGTAGACTTACTCATCTCATATTTGGTTATTGATGTTTCCTGGTTTTACCTTAAGGAATCTCACTTACCACATTTTTGACTTAGATAAATTGAAATTTAGTTTCCCTATTGAGACAGATATCATCTTAAATATCTTTTTTCTGAGATATAAATATGGTAGCAATGTCATTGATATTAGGTGGCATTACAAATTATTCCAGGAGAGGTCATATTCACAGAAGAATGATAGCTTGTCTCCGCAACCCACATCAGCCAATAGGCCGCTATCTCGTACAAAGCATCCACAGAATCCTCCCCTCTTTACATCCTCTGGTTCTCCTGGGTGCCACTTAGGGAATCCAGTCTCTTTCAGTGGTTGTCCTTTGGAATAATAGATTTCCACTTGTCATTAGTTTTGTAGCTGATGCATTTGAAGTTACATAGTGATTGAGGGGCATTTTCTTTAGGATAGGTATGTATTAATGTGTTGACTATGTTCTCTTCAAATTCAAATCTTGTCTAATATTTCCAAAACTAGTAATGTTTGAGTATCATATCTGGGAGTAGTTCACTTTCTTTTAGTCACTACTAATAATGCTTGTGATTTTCTGTTGGGACATACCACATTTCTCGGAGTATTGTCCCCCTTTGAATATAGTCCCTCCCCCTAATTTTGAGGCTTCAGTTTTAAGAAAAATTTTTGAAATGCTTCTCTATTTAGTTCCCCCTTTACTTTTACCATGGGAATTTACTATATTCTGATGAATACGGTTATTACTTAGGTGTATTTCAGTTTTATAGCTAGTGTTCTTGTATATTTTACTGTATTTTCAATGTGTGCTTCAGGATATACATGATATCCGTGGATGAATTGAAATTGATGCTGTGAATCGTGGTATTTGCAACTTTTACAAGGTAGGTTCTTCCCATTGCCGAAATGAGATTAGTACTGCACTTGATGTCACTGGAATGCAACTCATGGCAGAGTCTTCATGTAATTCTTCCTCACAAAAATTGCTGTTCGAAATCTAATTTACCAGCAACGTTTTAAATAGTCAAAATTACAAAGGCTTTAAGTAATTCTGATTATAATTGATTCCTGGAAGTATGTGATGGAAATCAAAATTTTGAGGAAGTGGTTTCATATCCTGTGCCACTTATATTTATATGGGGATATCTTTATAATATGTCAATTCCAGGAAAAATGTCAAATTCACGTCGGAGCTGATGGACATGAGTATTAGAGTAAGAGATTTACATCGTCAATGTAAATTTTCTGATCCATCTCTTTATAATGAGTATAAAGTACTTCTGCACAATTATAAAACTCAAATCAAGGAGTTTAAGAAAAATTATTACAGCCAGTGTATCTCCTTATCTAATAATTCATGCAAAGCAGCATGGAATGTTATTAAGCAGCAGACGAATAATAAACCCACCCAACAGTCGCCACCTTTCATAAAGTTTAAGGATATTGCTGTTTCAAAGCCCGAAAACATAGCAAATTGTTTTAATAAACAGTTCTGTCAAGTTAATGATGATAGCATTCCATCCACTATCAAAGCGATGAGTACTTCTGCCTCAATATTTCTTTTTCCCACAGATCCTGCCGAGGTTGAAGATGTCATAAAATCTCTCGCTAATAAATGGTCTGTCGGCAGTGATGGGGTACCTATGCCTATTATTAAGCTAGCTGCTAAAATTATTTCTACCCCTCTATCGGATATCTTCAATTTATCAATCTGCAATGGTCATTTTCCGACAAATTTAAAATTTTCTGTGTTATGCCCAATTCATAAAAAGGGATCTTTGAGTGACTCAACTAACTATAGACCCATAGCACTACTTTCTGTTTTCTCGAAAATCTTTGAAAAACTCTTTCACAACCGTATCATTGTCTATCTGTGTAAATTTAATTTATTGAATCTCTCCCAACATGGCTTTATTAAAGGCAAGTCAACTATGTCTGCTGTTTTTCAGCTTGTTAATGACATTATCTTAGGTCTTGCCAACCAGAAAGCAATTATTGGGATTTTTTATGATTTAACAAAGGCATTTGATACTGTCAATCATTGCATATTGTACAGTAAACTTGTCCAAATCGGAATTAATGGCAATGCTTTAGCTTGGATAAAATCCTATTTAACTAATCGTAAGCAGGTAGTGAAATTAAACACTAATTGTAATGGTGATGTTAATCAGAACTACTCAGATGTCCTTATATCAAATTGTGGAGTGCCCCAAGGATCCATTCTAAGGCCACTATTATTCATCATTTTTATTAACGACCTACCATCTCATTTGCATCAGAGTAAAGTCATTTTATATGCTGATGATGCTACTACTCTGAGTTTTGGTAATAAGACAGGGGAGGTGATTGATATGGCACGCTCATCAGTAGCACAGATGATTGACTGGTGTAAAAGTAATAACTTAAAATTGAATGGAAATAAAACATGTTTTTTAAATTTCCATCACAAAATTAGTCCTCCTGAAATGAGTCCTCTACTTAAGACTAATTCATCAACAGCCATTCAGCAGTCTAGCTCTACAAAATTTTTAGGGTTGAAATTAACTGAAAACCTTGATTGGCAATATCATATTGAGGATTTAGTTAGCAAAATGGCAACGGGAATATATATGATTCGCAAATTGGCTCCAACTACTTCATTAGAAATACTGAAATTGATATATTATGCCAAAATTCATTCTCACTTGGCTTATTGTGTGGTTTTATGGGGAAACACAAGTGCTGCTGCTAGAGCATTCTCTATGCAAAAAAGAGCCTTGAAAGTTATGGCAAATGTGTCCATCAGGTCTCCTGGAAAGCCATTATTTCTAAAATATAATATAATGACACTACCAAGTATGTACATTTTTTACTGTGCACTATTTGTAAAAAAGAACCCTACCTTATTTTTACCAAACTCCTCGGTTCATGCCTATCTGACCCGTGGGAGTGAAAATATTCATATCTTACAACAATTATGTGCCAAAAGAGGTCCACATCACTCTGCCTCGCTTATTTTTAACAAATTGCCTACGAGTATAAAACATATTTCAAATATTAATGTTTTTAAGACAGAATTAAAAAAATTTCTACAGCCTAAGGGTTATTATAATGTAAATGAATTTTTGTCTGATAGTTTATGACAACATGTATGTTTTGATGTTCTCCCTGACAATGTTCTATGTCACATGTTTGACCCATAGAACAATAAAGATATTATTATTATTATTATTATTATTATTAATGAAAATGCACCTAAAACTTCCGTCAAAACCAATGAAAGGATACATAACTATTGAGATCTGCTTGTATACTACCAAATTCTGTTAAATTAGCCCTTATCATCTGTAGTTATGTTAGCTAGATTACTAGGATAGAAGTCTCACAAAAGTTTAGAGTATGTACTAAAGAATTGCCTCCTCCTAATCAACTTTAAATCAAACTAGAATTAAAGAGTCTCTCGTTGGGTATACAATTAAAATTCAATTTACTCACTGAGTTTGCCTAGAATTTAAATGTTAAACAGAGGAAGCCACAAATAATTTGTATGTGTGATCCATAACCATGCCTTGAATAGGTGAACAAAAAAAGCATCGCAACGATTCTGGTCCTCTCTGTAAGCATATGATTCTTTGACGTATTGTGATTTACTTTGCGATTTCTGAATTTATGTTATCAGTAGCATTAAGACAGTATTTTCAGAAATTTTCTTTCCACATTCTTCTTATCCCATATCCATTTGAGGCTAGTATGGAATTAATCATGTTTATAGAATGTAAATATCATTTTTTTTTTCACACATTTGCGATGGCTGCATTCATAGTATATAGCTATCACTATTAGTTCTAGATCTAAAATAATGTAGAATGGCTTTGACTTCTTCATCAGTTACATGAATGGTGTAGATTGATATAAGGTAAATGTAAATAAACTCCTTTTTTTCCTTGTTAAAGGAAACAATAGTCCTTGGCTACCAGGCCTTGACATACACATTTTGATACAAAATTGTAAATGCTGTCGTGTGACATCACCACTGGATGAGTAGCAAACAACCGTTTCTTGGTAGTACCACGCCCAGAGTGATGAAAATATTTCCATATTATTCAACATCCAATGTATTCCCAGGGTTTAAAATGCCTCAAATTAAAGATCACTGTGGTGGGTGCTGTCCACACTTCACAAGAAAAATTCTTGCTCATTGCATGTAGTATTTCAGAAAAGAGCTCCATTTCTATCTCAAAAATGGTACGTTAAAGAGGATGCATCACACCTGCTGAATATTACTTTTTTGGCTCAAATTTCTTGTTTAAAACAACATTTTTCTCTTGAAATTTTCAAGGTTATAGAGTAGAATGTTGTCAACATAAGCCTGTATCTTAAATTTAAAAATTTTACCACAGCATTTTTTCATAATTTGACTAAGCTATGATTCGTGACGATAATTACCGGAAAATAACATAAGTTTTATATCATAAATTTGCTTCCAAAAAAAAAGACAAAATATGATTGGTTGAGACAGGAGCGTAGCGAGGAATTAAGGCTAGAGGGGAGTTTCAGGCGCAACTAATACTGGGGTGCTTGGGGTATTGCATACCCTCCAGGGTTAGCAGGAGTTGCGGAGGCCTTCCGCCCGGAATAAAATTAAGATAAATGGTTCAAAATGGTGATTTTTACGGCCTTCTGAGGGATATTTTATTAAACCTCACACTATTCTATAAGCAATTTAAATCCAATTAGGTAAAATAGATTTAACTTAAAAATTTCTGTGAGCTCTGGGGGGGGTTTTATCCCCCAAAATCCTCCCTTGCTGTGCCACTGGGTTTAAAGAAGTGAAGAGTCCTCTTGAACCAATCAATTAGCGGAGCATTCGACTACAAATTGGAGTATACAGATACACTCTGTGTTTAGAAAATAAGGCTGACATTCATTGCACAATAATTTATGCTTACCATAAATTGTGACAAAGTCCCTGGCTTTATTCTGGTCATAGATCCCAATATATGACCATGGCCCGCCGGCCTCAGAGTGCCGTTTATACAAGGCTTTCAATGCAGTGGCCTCTTCCTGTGAGTTGAGAATAGCTAGATGCCCACCTTCATTTGTGCAGGTAGAATGGGCTTCCTGGAATGTTAATTTGCTTCCATAATGGAACTTGTAGAAGCCAATGCCAGGAATATGTTCATAGTCTAGTGGCCTTGGTGGAGGTACTGTAAAAGAACGTAGTGTGTGAGAGTGACTGCTAGGTACAACATATTTATTGCATTTTTTCTTAACATGCTGCATTAATTCATTTAAGAGGTAAAAATATTTGCCATGAGTTAAAGAATGGCATCCTATGGCCGTTTGGCTGGTGGTGGTAAGGAATTGGCATTGGCGTAATATCATGAAATCACATTTATTAGATGATCTTTAATCTAGAAAAATAATCTATGCAAGTGTCTATGATGGTTTTCGAAAATTTGGCACATTATATTTTTCATATCATACATTCAATTGACATTCGCATGAGTCCGAAAGTTCCCTTCAGTTAAACCACAGTACACCTTCCAAGTTCATCCAAGAAAGAGAATCTATTTATTCTATGAAAATTAAGTTAATGCTGTTATTGGTGATTCTACTGGTAACTGGAGATTTGTGCTGCTTTCTTCCACAAAATTTTCCTCGTCTGCGGAATGAAGAACATAGGTTTATAAGAACCGTGTTCTTAGCCTCCATGGTATTGTCATGTTAAGACTGGTATGCTGCGGCCTTACATTTATCCCTATTCCAAGCTACATATTTCCTTCTTTTTCAAGCTAGCTTTTACGTCCCTGAAGCCATTGATGACATCATTTCATCTATTGGACAAAATATTTCTGTGGGAACTACATTTAAAGAGTAGAAGTCATGATAATACACTCTCTATCATTAAATGCGATTGTGCACATGATACATTTTGTTCTGCCTATTTGAACTTAACGAGGCAACATTTTACGGTCGAAAGCAACACATTCTAACAAAACTCAAATTACAACACAAACACAAGCTAACAAAAAACAAATAAGAGAAGAAATTACCAAAAAAAAATTCAAATAAATGAATGACGTAATAAATAATTCAGCTTGCATACCTATAACAGAACCTTTTATGTGGAATGAGTTCACTCCGCCGTATTGGTTGTTGGTGTGCTTTAAGTCCAGTTTCCAGTTTTGGTGACTCCGCTGAGATTCTTCGTTGAGTAGAAATTGTGTTGTCCAGTGGCCACTCTGATTTCTGTGGCCCATTATGGAAAGCTCCAATGTTTTATTTCCCTTTGAGAAATCGCCTAACCCCAGGCAAGACGGTTGACTTGATGCAAGTTTTTGGGAAAGTAGAATAATCCAGAAAAACATGACTTTGAAGTCATTGGGTAGTACCATTTTGGGAAGTAAATTGAGAGAAATGATGTGAATGTGAATCTTTTCTCTTCTTCTGTAATCCCTCTTTAAGTTTTTTTCCGTGGCTTATATATCCTTCTCTATCAGTGTTTCTTCATGCATATCTTGGGTAGGGGTGACTTTTATAGAGTGCAGAGTCACGAACTGTTGGTGAAAGATCAAGAATTTCCTGCTATTTTTGTTTTTGGGGAGAGAGGCATTAGTTGATAAACAGATATCTTAATTTTTATTTGCATGTGTTGAAAAAATACTTCTCCTCTAGGAAATGACCCAATTTCTTAAAGTGGCGTTTCATTTTTTACTTATTACCTACTCACTTGATTAAGCCCGTTGATGCTTTTTCTGCAGCTTTGGTGGTTGATAAGTGGTAGTCAATGGCTGGAATTCATAGAAACAGTTTGATAAACAGCCAAAATCATTATTTTAATCCTCATATCACAGCATACCATGTACAGCATATCTTTTAGTTGGTATAAGGTTTTTTGTTTTTTCTTACTTTTTTTGTGGATTAAGTTGATCAACTAAATTAGGCAGCAGTTACATTAAAAGTTAAATTTTTGTTTATTGTTCCAGCGAAGATTTGGATTGTTTTCTTGGATAAACATGAAATGCTCAATGTAGTTGAGCATATATATGGAATTATCAATGGAATAGCGTTGTATTTACATGCTTTTTTATGAATAAGTCAGCCTTCTTAGAAAATTTTCCAAGGTTTTCATGGATTTCTTTTTGACAGTGTGATGAATTTACATTGTAAGATTTAAATCAGAATTATATTCTTATTTTTTTTGCATTTGATTGAAAATTGACATTTGAATTGAAGGTATTAGGAAAATGTGTGGAAAAGGACTAGAGTGTCTACAGCTCTGCTCCATGATCCATATTTCATTTGAACTCATGTGGTGGACAATCCCCTTCTTAATATAAATGGCAAAAACACACTCTAGTCTCTGTTGATCTCACCCCACATAGTATGCAGATACAAATCAGAAGGGTTTCCAGGGGCAATCACTCTACTTACATATTTGCTGAAAATGCCCAAACACAAGTGCATACAATATTATTCTTTTCTATTGCAAGCATCTTATAAATCTTATTACTATATTTATCAAATTAAATTTTAGCCTAAAATATTGGGATTGCAAAGAGAAAAATTGATGCATTTATATTTTCCGCATGATTTTTCCATTTTTAGATCTTTTTACTATACCCAAATTCAAGTGTAGCTACATATTATCTGCAGTGATAGTGGCACACTCCTTAGGCTTTTTAATTCTTAGGGTGACCATGGTACATTCATACCATACTTCCTTTATTAATTAATTAAAATTTTGAAAAACAATAACAATAAAAAAACAACTGTCAATACTTCCCTGTCTGCAGTTTTCATTTCAGAAGTAAAGTGGTTTATTTTGTAAAAAATATCATCATACAGTTTGTACAATATCTCCAGTACAGCATTGTCCTTCACCGATACCATTCTGGTGACTGTGTTTCCAGTCAAATAAAATAAATTCCTGAAGGCCATACTCTTTTGTGCACAAGGCGAGGGATTTTGGTATATAGGAAAACATCAAAGGAAATCAGTTTGAAATATACCCCAAAAATAAAAAACAATTGTGATTACGCATACTGTTATGCATTCTTTGTTATTTGTTTGTCCTCGCACAATTCCTCAACACACACATTCACTTACTCACCTACCTTTGTAACAATTTTTAAAAATCACTTTCCTTGTGCGCTGGGAATGCCACATAACACATTTTCCACGTAGGTATTATTGAGACAGTTATCATCTTAAATATCCTTTTCCTGAGATATGAATATGGTAGCAATGTCACTGATATTAGGTGGCATTACAAATTATTCCAGGAGAGGTCATATTCACAGAAGAATGATAGCTTCTCTCCGCAACCCACATCAGCCAATAGGCCGCTATCTCGCACAAAGCATCCACAGAATTCTCCCCTCTTTACATCCTCTGGTTGTCCAGGGTGCCACTTAGGAAATCCAGTCTCTTTCAGTGGCTGTCCTTTGGAATAATAGATTACCGGTTGTTATTCATTTTGCTGCTTATGCATTCATAGGCGGATCTAGGGGGGGCACGGGGGCACGTCCCCCCCCAAAACCTTCAAAAATATGGAAAATTTTAATAAAGTCCCATTATCATTGCGTTCGTTTTGTATTACGAGGTATCCTTACCCCCCCCCAGAACAAAATCCTGGACACGGCCTTGGTTGTGCCCCCCCCCCAGAAAGAAATCCTGGATCCGCCCCTGTATGCATTTGAAGTTACATAGTGATTGAGGGGCATTTTCTTTTGGATAGGTATTTGTTAATGTGTTGACAATGTTCTCTTCGAAGTCAAATCTCAAGTCTAATATTTCCAAAACTAGTAATATTTGAGTATCGAGTTGGGGAGTATTTAGCTTTCTTATAGTCATTACTAATAATCCTTGTGATTTTCTGTTAGGGTATACCGTTTTTCTCGGAATATAGTCCCCCCCAATTTTGAGGCTTCATTTTGGAGAAAATTTTTTTAAATGCATTGGAATATATAGTCCCACCTTTACTTTTACAATGGCCATTTTTGGAAAAAAAAGGAGGGACTTTATTCTTATGAATACGGTTATTATTTAGGTGTATTTCAGTTTTATAGCAATTATTATTGTATATTTTAGTGTATTTTCAATGTGTGATTCAGAATAGACATGATATCCGTGGATTAATTGAAATTGATGCTGTGAATCGTGGTATTTGCAACTTTTACCAGCTAGGTTGTTCACATTGCCGAAATGAGATTATTTCTCCACTCGATGTCACTGGAACGCATCTCATGCCAGAATTTACGATGCTTGTTTCATTATTGCTTAGTCTTTAAAATTATTATTATACATTCATTCTGACCTATGTTTTTCTCCTCACAAAAATTGCGGTTGGAAATCTAATTATCTAAATTTAATTTTCATCCTGTTTCAAATAACAATTTTAACTGAAAAATTGGTTCGTATTGGTAATGTAAAATTTTTAATATCATTTCAGAATAGTTAAGCATTTAAATAAAAATTAAACAAAACAATAAAAATGGTGTTGCAACATTTTATGAATTTTAGATTTTTTGCGGTCTCCCAGACCGTACGTCACTGGTTGTGTAACAAGAATTGCACGTCACTGGTTAAGAGTTAAAAAGGATGCATCACACCTGCTGAATATGCACAGTATTTTTGGAATAAATTTCTTATTTTAAGCAACACTTTTCTCTTGAAATTTTCAGGGTTACAGAGTAGAATGTTGTCAACATTAGCCTGCATCTTAAATTTAAAAATTGTACCCTAGCATTTTGTCTGGTGTAAAAGTGTTTCGCTAGTGATACAGTCATTTTTTAACCAAGCTCCGCTGCTTTACGAAAATTAACTAATAATAACATAATAAGTTTTATACCATTAATTTGCTGCCAAGAAGAGACTAAATATGATTGGTTGAGAGTAAGTGATGAGTCCTCTTGAACCAGTCAATTATCGGAGCATTCAACTACAAAATTGAGTATCCACTCTGTGTTTAGAAAATAAGGCTGACATTCATTGAACAATAATTTATGCTTACCATAAATTGTGACAAAGTCCCTGGCTTTGTTCTGGTCATAGATCCCAATATATGACCATGGCCCGCCGGCCTCAGAGTGCCGTTTATACAAGGCTTTCAATGCAGTGGCCTCTTCCTGTGAGTTGAGAATAGCTAGATGCCCACCTTCATTTGTGCAGGTAGAATGGGCTTCCTGGAATGTTAATTTGCTTCCATAATGGAACTTGTAGAAGCCAATGCCAGGAATATGTTCATAGTCTAGTGGCCTTGGTGGAGGCACTGTAAGAGAACGTAGTGTGTGAGAGTGACTGCTAGGTACA
This sequence comes from Ischnura elegans, assembly GCF_921293095.1. Lineage (NCBI taxonomy): Eukaryota > Metazoa > Arthropoda > Insecta > Odonata > Coenagrionidae > Ischnura > Ischnura elegans. The sequence continues at coordinate 21,802,305 of NC_060255.1, forward strand.
ACATATTTATTGCATTTTTTCTTAACATGCTGCAGTGATTCATTTAAGAGGTAAAAATATTTTCCATGAGTTAAAGAATGGCATCCTGTGGCCGTTTGGCTGCTGGTGGTAAGGAATTGGCGTTGCAGTCCTCACAACAGATAGGTGTTAATTACTTTACATACATAATATTGAGATCTTTTATTTAAGGGGTGTATTTATACATTTTTGGACATTATTTAATTTTAATAAAATTTAGGGATGGGTTAATGTGGCTCTCTAGTTCTCAGATCAACTGGTTCTTCCGGTTGGGACAAGAACAAATGCCATAAAGTGTTGAAATAATTGTTGGGAAAACATGTTTGGATCCTGTTCAACCATTAAAAGTGAAGGTTTTACTATAATATCATGAAATCACATTTATTAGATGATCTTTAATCTAGAAATCTAATCTATGCAAGTGTCTATGATGGTTTTCGAAAATTTGGCACATTATATTTTTCATATCATACATTCAATTGACATTCACATGAGTCCATAAGTTCCCTTCAGTTAAACCACAGTACACCTTCCAAGTTCATCCAAGAAAGAGAATCTATTTATTCTATGAAAATTAAGTTAATGCTGTTATTGGTGATTCTACTATATGGTAACTGGAGCTTGTGCTGCTTTCTTCCACAAAATTTTCCTCGTCTGCGGAATGAAGAACATAGGTTTAAAAGAACTTTGTCCTTAGCCACCATAGTACAGTAAAATCTCTTTACATTGTAATGGAGGGGACCAAAATTTGGGCAATTTGGTGTTTGGAGGGTCACTATAGAGAGGTTTTAGTGATAGGCACCATTTTTCATATCCTTTGGAAATGAAAGGCACTACTGTCTTTTAAACCATTATATTTGTGTTTAAACACACATGCATGCATCAGTGAACATATATTTATTATTTAATAATTACAGAAAGCAACCCCTATCACATGATTTTCACCATGATTCGAGAGAAAATGATGTGATCTCTCTAAATTCAACAATCAGTTAAAATGATTGGGATATTTGGATACCTTTTTCTTTATTTACTGTTAGATATGCTGTCATATTGAACAAAATGGCTGCAACTAATGATTAACGTGAAAATTACAACATAATGAGGTATTTAAGAAAAAAAAGAGTGAAACATTTATTGCTGAAAATGTCATTCTATGTACGTAATCACGGTTGCATTAATGGTCTTTTGTTGTCTCGGTACGTTTTGCGGAGGTAGTTAGGCCGTCTCGGGGGTATCTCCTTGGCATGATAAGTGGAGGTTTTACGATATAAAGAGGTTCACTACAAAGAGGTTTGCCTATAAATTTACATGTAAATCAGACGGGACCGTAGGGGTGGTATGACGTATGGAGGTTTATGATGTGAAAAGGTTCACTACAGAGAGCTTTTACTGTATTATCATGTTAAGACTGGAATACTGCTGCCCTATATTTATCCCTATTCCATGCTATTTCCTTCTTTTTCAAGCTAGCATTTACGTACCTGAAGCCATTGATGACTACATTTCATGTCTTGGACAAAATTTTCTTTTAGAGCTACTTTTAAAGAATTGAAGACATATTACAATGCAGTCCATCATTAAATGTGCTTATGGAATGATACATTTTGTTCTGTCTATTTGAAGTTAAGGAGGCAGCATTTTATGGTCAAAAACAAAACACATGCTGACAAAACTCTAAATAAGAGAACTAATTACAAAAAAAATTCAAATTCAAAGTGGTGAATAATTCAGCTTACATACCTATAACAGCGCCTTTTATGTGGAATGAGTTCACTCCGCCGTATTGGTTGTTGGTGTGCTTTAAGTCCAGTTTCCAGTTTTGGTGACTCCGCTGAGATTCTTCGTTGAGTAGAAATTGTGTTGTCCAGTGGCCACTCTGATTTCTGTGGCCCATTATGGAAAGCTCCAATGTTTTATTTCCCTTTGAGAAATCGCCTAACCCCAGGCAAGACGGTTGACTTGATGCAAGTTTTTGGGAAAGTAGAATAATCCAGAAAAACATGACTTTGAAGTCATTGGGTAGTACCATTTTGGGAAGTAAATTGAGAGAAATGATGTGAATGTGAATCTTTTCTCTTCTTCTGTAATCCCTCTTTAAGTTTTTTTCCGTGGCTTATATATCCTTCTCTATCAGTGTTTCTTCATGCATATCTTGGGTGGGGGTGACTTTTTTAGAGGGCAGAGTCACGAACTGTTGGTGAAAGATCAAGAATTTCCTGCTATTTTTGTTTTTGGGGAGAGAGGCATTAGTTGATAAACAGATATCTTAATTTTTATTTGCTTGTGTTGAATAAATTCTTCTTCAGTAGGGAATGACCCAATTTCTTAAAGTGGCGTTTCATTTTTTACTTATTACCTACTCACTTGATTAAGCCCGTTGATGCTTTTTCTGCAGCCTTGGTGGTTGAAAAGTGGTTTTTTATTGCTGTAATTCGTAGAAATAGTTTTTTAAAACTCCAAAATCATATTTTTAATCAATATAATCAGGGGAAAATATATCATATATCTTTTAGTTGGTATAAGGCTTTTTTTTATTTTTTCTTACCTTATTTTGTAGATTAAGTTGATCAACTAAATTAGGCTGCAGTTACATTAAAAGTTAAATTTTTGTTTATTGTACAAGTGAAGATTTGGAATGTTTTCTTGAATAAACATCAAATTCTTCAAAGGTAATAAGCATATGTAAGGAATTATCAATGGAATGTGTTGTTTTTACACCACTTTTTATGAATAAGTGAGCCTTCTATGAAAATTTTCCATGGTTTTCATTAATTTCTTTTTGGTATTATGGGAAATTAAATACTCAAATTTTAAATCTGATTTGAATTTTTATTTTGTTATTTTTCCATATGCTTGAACATTGACCATTATAATTGAAGGTATTAAGAAAAGTGTGAAATGAAATCATTTGCCTATAGCTGTGCTTCATGATATTTAAAGAATTAAAATTTGGCGTAAAATAATGGAGATGGCATTTCTTCATTTATATTTACTACATGATTTTTCCATTCTTTGATATTTTTGGTGTATCCAAATTCAAGTGTACATATTATTTGCAATGATAGTGGCTTATTCCTTATGCTAATTTCTTCTTGACTGGGTACAATTAAGGTGGCCATGGTACATTAATACCATATTTCCTTAAACTTAAAATTGTCGATTCTTCCCTGTCTGCAGTTTTCATTTCAGAAGTAATGTGGTTTATTTTGTTAAAAATATCATCATACAGTTTGTAGATTATCTTCAGTACAGCACTATCTTGGACCGATATAATTTTACACAATACACGATTACACGATACTGTGTTTCCAGTCAAATAAAATAAATTCCACAAGGCCATACTCTTTTGTGGACAAGTCAAGGGATTTTGGTAGATAGGAAGACATCAAAGGAAAGCTTACAAAATGCACCAAAAATTAAAAGCGATAGGGATTACACATACTGTTATGCTTTTTTTTGTTATTTGATTGTCCTCACATAAATCCTCACACAAACATTCACTCACTCACCTACCTCTGTTTCAATTTTTTTTAATCACTTTCCTTGCACAGTGGGAATGCCATGATAAGTTGTTCCTCTTTATTCATGATGGATTTTGTCATCTTTACTCCCAGATTTGCCTTTATCTGTGTCCATCGTCAAGGTATATTTATCTCAGCTCTGGCCCATTTGATTTCTTATGTTACATTGGCTTCACCTGTCTTCCTTGCCTTGGCTGCTTCTCCATCTACTCAGTAGGTAGTTTTTCCACCATCCTTGCTGCTGGCTAAGATGTATATCCCTGTTTGCCTGAAGCAATGAGGGCCCTCATTCACAATCTGTGATGGTACCCAAAACCCAGAGACCTATTAAATGTCACATATTATGTAATTGGAATTGAACTGTCCTCCTATCCTCTTCAGACCCATTTATTATTACCCTACCAAACTAAAAGGGTTTATTACTCACCTTTGTAGCAGCTTTTCTCCAAAGAAAAAAATTCCACATAGTCCTCTTTTATGCCCACTCTCAGGTATGCAGGGATTTCTCCTTCAGTAGTGTCCTAACTGATGTCAATAAAGTACTCATAAAACCAGTATTTTCCAGGCTGGGAAAGATTCCTGCAAAATCCTAATCGTGGGAGAGAGGCTTTCTCCAGGATCTCCATTGGATCCATTTAGCATGCCTTGTGTATTTTCATTCATGTTCTGTCAGTTATCCTTATAGGAGAAGCAACAAATCAGATACTGAAAAACCTTGGAGAGTCAGGTCAGGAATTTAGGGAGGCTAGTTAATTAATGGAGTTTGGGTACGGGTCGGAAATCTGTTGGTGATGTTTTTTGGGGTGTGCCCCGCATACTTATTTGGTTTATGCCCGACATTTCAGGTCCATTGCTTGTCATTCTTTCTTAGGGAATGAAAATATTTTTTCTTTGTAGGGTATTTTATGAAAGGAGGTTGAAAGGGGAGAGAGTTGAAGAGTTGTCATTTTATTTTTTTTTAATTGCATAATTTCAGAGCAGCATCTCATGTTTGGCTGATTTTTTAAACCGCAGTCCCTGCTAACATTCTGGTCGCATTTCTTTATCTAAAATACTTCGCGTATTGAAGTTTGTCGTTTTGGCAATGGGGTAGTTTCCTTCATCAAAGAAAACGAAAGGCATTGATTGCGATTCGTTACCCACCATTAGTGTATTCATAATACACAAATTATTTCGTTTTAGAAATACCGGTTTAGACGAATGGCAATGGTCCATTTTTATCCTCATTTGAAAAGGGCCAGATTGGCGCCCATGCGATGCCACTCCACGTGACGTCACAGGGACCTAGTTTCTATTGGAGAAGATAGGAGTTATACATCGTCTGAGGTTACCAATGCATGCATGAGGCGCAGAGCTCAGGGAAACATGTCTTAATAATCACTTATTAAAACTGGCTAAGGTCGGAAAGTTTTCCTCGTTTGATAAGGTATTAATAATCCTTATCTAAGCCAAGCGCTACCAGCCAGCAGGGTACTCAGCTACCCGCTAGCAGCCTGTGTCGTATCAACGCTAAGCCTCGCCTCAAGGTCACCTCAGGTGTCGCTTTATATCGAGGTTGCACTGTACGTACTCCAGGAGTAATAATCTTTCGATTTACGCATTAAAAAAATTATAGGAAACCACCCTATTACTTCTAGCATTTTGCACGTTGATCCTGTATACCGAGGCTGCATGCTCCACCACCACCACCATGTTGTGGCAGTCGAATGGGATGCTTGAGCTCTTCTATTCATGTTTTTACAGAGCGTGCAGTTTTCCAATTTATTTTTTGGGGTTGTCTTTCCTGTATCACATACACTCCTTCTACTTGAAACGCTATTGTGCCCTTCACATTCCTCAGGAAATTTTTAATTTCCTTACGTGGCTTGAAAATTGATTTTATTTCATGTTTGCAGAGAATATTTCCTGCCCTAGAAAAACTAGCTTTATTACTCAAGAAAAAGGGACCAGCAACGGCCTCAAAACGTAGAGCAAAAACTGAATAAGTACCTATGTGGGGCAGAGCTGAAAAAAATCACGGAAAGTTACAATGACCCGTGAGAGCTTTCAACCAAGAAATAGGAAATGATTGATGATGAAGGTGCTGTGTGTGTCGGTGCTTGTGGTGATGTAGTGTCCCATGTGTCCTTGATGTTGATTCTTCTGTTCCTGACACTTTCAGAGTATTATAAACTCTTTGAAAAATAGGAGTTCTTACTGTGGTCTCAGTAGGTGTGGATTTGTGGAGGACTGTACTTTGGCATCAAGCAATGCAATGATGATGGCTTTGATTGTGATTTTGAGGTTGATGGATGTCCACTATGGGGTTTATTTGTGACCACCTTAGTCCTTTATGCCCTTGGAGTACTAGTGATGTAGAAAAGCTATCGCTCTCAAAGAATGCTAAATTACATAACCATTTTGGTGGCACCCAAGTTTCAGAAAATTTTACAATGCAACATTTTCGGGACTTCACAGGTTTTACTGAATTTTACATTGTCTCACTTCTCCACTAAATGGTCTGCATGCTGTAATATTATCAGTGGTGTGCATACATTGTCCCAGCAGTGCTTTAAAATTTCTCCTTGGTCTTTAAATAATGAAACTTCTCTCTTAATCAACAGGCTTCAGTACTAATTTTACTATTAAAATTTTATTGTAAATTTTATGTAGGGATTACATTTAGGCATTTCTGTTCTTGTATTACATAAACTCTCATTTTGACTTTTTTGAGAATAAATTATTTTCAAATTGCCAGTAGAACCTTCTTAAGTAAAGCAGGGTAAAAAGATTTTACGCTATGATGAAAAACTCATATTATTTGGAAAATCTAGGGATTAATTATCTTTCATTTAAAGCTAACTTCATCCGAGTCAATGAAATATTTACTAGGATAAAATCTTTCGAACTCAAGTATCTTGACTTTTTGCTGGGGCAGGCGGCCTAACTCAAAATTCTGAAGTAGATGCCTTGCAGAGAAAAATGGTACTGCTGCATGGATTGCAAAGCATTTACCATCTATGCTAGCATGGGCGTACCCAGCGAGGGGCAGGGGGGGGGGGGGGAGCTGCCTCTCTAGAAGCAAAAATTGCAAAAGTATTTAAGAAATATCAGTACTGAATTGAAACGAAAGTATTCAACAAATTTTCTTTAAGCCCATGATAAATGATAAGTATTATTAAAGATATGTGACTAAAATAAAACTAATTTTTCAAAGAAATAATCTCATAAACTAATAAAGTGCTGTTCTAATTTTTTTAAAATGTTGGTTTCATTATCTCTTCCATGCTAAAATGTCATAACTTGGCTTGCCCTCCCCTAGACCATGGCTTCCCCCCCACCCCCTAGTTATGATCCTGGGTACGTCCTTGTATGCTCGCTCTGTGCTATACTTTAAGGATAAGCCTAAAGTTAGTAGAATGTACTGAAGAGAAATGGATTTATGGAAGACAGAAAAATAAAATGCAAAGTCATCATTTTTATTCAAAGTTTCGTGATACACTTTATGTTTCAATTACTTGTACATATAAGTAATATAGTGTGATGTAAAACAAACCATTTATGAGCAATCAAGCCATAATACATGCACATGGAAATGATAGTTATGTATAGCCATTTAATAAGTCCAGCTTTATATGTATTTCCATTTCTTTGCGTTGGCGAATGTCATTAATGGAAGTGCATAATTCATTACATTGAGAGTGATACTTGTATGATTCAATTTAACATTGTTTTGTAACTCATTTATCAGGCATGGTGCTTTCGTGAACCTATTCTTGTGATAGAAAGGCAAGTGTACATGTTGTCAGATGTTGTTCCACAAGCTCCCCCATGAGAGGTCATATTCACAGAAAAATGATAATTTATCCTCACAGCCTACGTCTGCCAGTAGGCCAGAATCACGAATTACACAGCCACAGAATTGCTTTCCTCCCCAATTGTTTGGCTCTCCAGTGTGCCATGTAAGGAAGCCAGTTTCTTTGAGTGGTTGGCCTGCAAGAGAAAAATGTTGCTCAATGGAAAATGTGACAAGACTACATCCACTTGAAAATCCATCTCAATCGTGTTTGGTTAGGTGACCAATTTCAGTTGCAAAGCCTTTGAATCGAAGTCAAGGACTCTTTTGCCTGGCATGCATTGGCCGTAGTAATTTATTCATTCATATAGGAGATGTATTAGAGGGTGATTATTTAGCCCCCTTCTAGTTCAATTTTCTTTTCTGAATATTGTGCTCCTATCCTTTATTTTTTTGTGGTCCTTTTTAAATGGAATGGTAGGTAATGAAATGATATTTTGTGGATGAATGGATTTTAATTAGTATAGAACAGTGAAATAAAAATTTATTATTATTTCATATGATAAAGTGTGTAGTTAAATACTTCGAGAACGCAGCTGTTGCTATTTACATTAAATTATTATGTTGCTTCCAATACATTATATTTCATTAAACATGAGTTCTTCATGTACATGGATGTTTTAACGTAATTAAACTTTAAAAATATTGATATCATTCCCCTAAATAATGCTTAAATCATGAAAATCTGATAAAGAGCTACATTTGTCGTTACGCAATTTAGCATTGGAAGTCCACGATGAGGTAGACTCGTCATTGTACGATTTGGCATGTAGACATTTCAGAGCAAGGGGTTAATATAATTGTATGAATATTTGATTCATCGTGATGGCTAACTGGTACACTTAATAGTATGAACGTATTTATCCTTACCATATATTGTGACGAAATCTCGTGCTTTATTTTGATCGTAGAAGCCAATGAATGACCATGGTCCCCCTGCTTCCGAGTGTCGTGCATATATATTCTTGATGACTTGAGATTCTTGTAGTGAGTTGATGATTGCTAGATGTCCACCTTCTCTATTGCATGTGGAAGATGCTTCCTGGAATGTTACTTTGCTTCCGTAATGAAACTTGTAGTAACCAATTCCAGGAAATAGTTCGTAGTCATGTGGTATTTGTGGAGGCACTGTGGGAGAGGATTGAATTATTGCTGGTGGGACAAATTTGTCATTGAGATTAGCATCCTTGGACTGTCACCATAAAACCTTGCTGGGTTCTGTGCTAAGATCACAGGCATTTGAATGAATGATTAATTACATCTAATGATGATAACTTCTTTGAGAAATCAGTATTTTCATTTTTAGTTAAAGTTGCCAGGTTGTCTACGAATGAAAGATTTTATTTGATAAACTTTTACATAACTTATGAAACTTCTAAATTACATCACTAGCTCTTATTTAATGTCTCCTATTTTTGCTATTGTATGCTCCATCATTACCATGGGCCTAGCTAGGAGTAGTCCCCCCAAGGTGGCTAATCCACAAAAAATTTGACAAATTGGAATTGTGACGGGAACACTTCACCCAGTGCTGGCATCCCCTTTTTTTATGATACAAAAATATCTGCAAAAATTAGGCAGATGTTCTGGAAGTGTTAATTTAAAAAAATATCATTGGAAGAATCAAACTTGATGTGGGGAGATCTCCTTAAACCTCTGGATTGTGTGTGATCCCTCAACCCCCTCCCTAATCCATATTCCGCTGTATACCCCTTTGCTGATCACAACATGCTTTCCATTACGTTTGTGATATTTAGTAAATTTAATACTAAAATAATGTGATGAAGAGTTTAATCGAACCCCGAACATTTTATTTTTTTAAATATAGATACATACTTTGATTCCATAAATAAAAAAAGAATAAGTTCATATGTAGCATTCACATATGCATACAATTTTTACTGAGAAATTTTAAGGATCGTAGTTATCAATTGGAGACAAATCAGCCATTGGTGACAACATTGCATCATTTGGACAAAATACTTCCGTAGTAACTGCATTTAAATAGTAAAAATCATGATATCACATATTACATCTTTAAAAAGGATTATGGACTTGGTATGTACTCTAGCTCATGCCAATCTGAAATTTTGAGAGACAACAGTTTATGGTTAAAAGCATCACATGTTGAACTAACCACCAAATGAGGTAGTTTCCTTCATCATAGAAAGCGAAAGGCATTGATTTCAAATCATTACCCATCATTAGTGTATTCATAATATACAAATTATTTCGTCTTAGAAATCCTAGTTTAGATGAATGTTGATGGTATGATGACCTCATTGTAAAAAGGCCAGATTAGCAGCCATGCGATACCACTTCACATGACGTCACAGGGACCTAGATGCTATACAAGTCAGGATTTTAACATCGTCTGAGGTTACCAATGCATGCATGCATGTGCCACAGAGCTCAGGGAAACATTTCTTAATAATAATCTGTTAAAATTGCCTACAGTCGGAAAATTTCCTTCGTTTGAGAGGGTATTAATAATCCTTATTTAAGCCAAGTGCTACTTGCTAGCAGCCTGCATCATAGGCTCAAGGCCTCGCACCAAGGTAGTCTCACGCCACGGCAGGAGGAACCAGAATGACGTCACACCGGCTTTTCCCATCATTCATACTTAGCAGTTGCATTTTCCCTTGCTTGAAAATTTTCACTTTTCATTTAATTGCGAAAAATAGATATCGTCATTTAAAAATCTAGAAGTGTGAAATAAGAACTCCAGGAGTAATAATGTTTCGATTCCGGCAATAAAAAAATGAATTTTTAGAGCTCTAATTACCAAAAGTATTCAAATTAATGAATGAAGTGGTAAATAATTCAGCTTACATATCACAGCGCCTTTTATGTGGAATGAGTTCACTCCGCCGTATTGGTTGTTGGTGTGCTTTAAGTCCAGTTTCCAGTTTTGGTGACTCTGCTGAGATTCTTCATTGAGTAGAAATTGTGTTGTCCAGTGGCCACTCTGATTTCTGTGGCCCATTATGGAAAGCTCCAATGTTTTATTTTCCTTAGAGAAATCACCTGACCCCAGGCAAGACGGTTGACTTAATGCAAGTTTTCGGAAAAGCAGAATAATCCAGAAAAACATGACTTTGAAGTCATTGGGTGGTACCATTTTGGAAAGTAAATTGAGAGAAATGATGTGAATGTGAATCTTTTCTCTTCTTCTGTAATCCCTCTTTATGTTTTTTTCCGTGGCTTATATATCCTTCTCTATCAGTGTTTCTTCATGCATATCTTGGGTGGAGGTGACTTTTTTGAGGGCAGAGTCATGAACTGTTGGTTAAAGATCAAGAATTTCCCTCTATTTTTGTCCTCAGGGAAAAAGGCTTAGGAGATTTATGCATCTCTCACATTTCCCACATGTTTCAGCTGAAAAAATGACTCTTAAATGGAAATCTTGGCATGCTGAATTTATGTCACTTCTTATTTGTAGTTCAAAAATCAGAAATTTGTCAAGTGCAGCCATTCATTTCTCTGTTCATCGTATGCCAGTTTCATTACTTCTAAATATTCATCTCATCTCCTCCTTGTGTTTCCCGTAGAACTTTTCTCATGCTTTTCCTTTGCAGTGGCGCAGCAGATTTAGGGGATAAAAACCCCCCAGAGCTCAGAGAAATTTTCAACTTTAATCCCTTTCACTTAATTTGATTAATATTACTTATAGAATAGTGCAAGGATTAATAAAGTATCCCTCCTAAAGCCGTAAAACTCACCATTTTGAGCCATTTATCTGAAAATTTTTCTATGGGAGGGCCCCTCCCACCTCCTGCTTACCCTGGCGGGTATACCACACCCTCAGTGTTAGTTGCATCTAAAACCCCCTCCCAGCCTTAATTCCTAACTGCTCCCATGTTCCTTTGGGTCCTTTGAAATTTTCCCTTCAATATCCTTCCCACTTACTATTGGCCTCTCATCATGTGGCCAGCCCATTGTTTTCTTCCTTGATGCTTGATGTATTTCAATAGAAGATGGTCGCACTTTTTCACAATATTTTAATGTGTACAATGTGTTTCGGCTCACTGAGCCATCATCTGGTGGTCTTGTATCAGATGATGGCTCTGTGAGCCAAAACGCCCTATGCGCATTAAAATATTGTTGAAAAGTGCTACCATCTTTTACATAAGTTTGTCGAACTTCCACCTTATAATGCCTGAATCTGTTGAACTTGGAAATGATGTTTGATGCTTCATGGTGTCCGTTTGTCTCCTCCTCTTGTGTGCACAGCAAAATTTTGAAGTTATAAGTCCAAACAGATATTAAAAAGTAAGGGATAATTAATTCATGTTCATTCTATAAATTATTGTTGCTTTGGTTTCTGAGTCATTCTTGAACGCTGGAGAGCATTACTACTCAATACATAAACTTTCCTTGATCTCTCTTGTCTATTTATATCTTTGTTGAGTCTCCTCTTATATTCTGTTCTTTGTATTTCTTGTATTGAGCGTGTTGCATTATGTGAGGAGATGAGATCCATTCTGGCTGTGAAACTGAAAAGGTTTCTAAAACTAAACAGAAAAGGCTTGCATCCTAGTATTGAATCTTGTTACAATCTGCCCAGTAGTAAGGGATATTGATTGCTGAACCTGCCCAGGAGAAAGACTGATTTCCTCTGCTTGCTGGAAGTGAGGGCCAAAAGACTTAGAATGCAAACATCTACATGGGTGGTCCCTAACTACTTTTTTGTGAGGCTTCAGTAGGAACTATTCTGGCCTCTTTCGATAGATTCCCTTCCCTAACCTCAATCGCCCTTCTGGAATACAGACTGTGAGGATGGTCAGTCAATCTTTATCATACAAACAGGCATGAACATGAGCATGGCACATGGGTATGGGCTAGTTGAAGATAAGTTGAGTAAATGTCTGGGTTTTTACTTGCCTTTACATCTCTACACAGAATCATCAATGGAATTAGCATTCTCTCATCAAATTTTGTGCAATGAGGTATTTCCATTCACATGTTGCATCTGTAATCCTCAATTTTTCAACTCTCTCTCTCTCTCCTCCTGGCCCCCTAAAATGCTCTTTGGCAGTGATTGGAGGGGATATTTCCCCCTAGAATTTTCATAAAATTACCTACATACTCATTAGGACCCATTTATCAATAGGCAAATTCCAAAATTTTTAATGGGGGGTTCTTGCTGGTTGCTTCTATCATTGTTTTTGTAAAATTCCATTTCATTCCATGGACTGCTGGCAATTTTTGTAATTTATTAGTTAGCAGTTGAACTTAAGAATGAATCAGTGCCGAAATACAAAAATATTATAGGGTGAATTAAGTACAAGATCTTTTTTATTACTTTTTTCAAATACGCTTCATGATAGACGGGAGCTTTATGTGGGTCCCCTAATCTCGGAACCCTCAGTGATCTCTGACCAGCCCACCTGGCCAGACCGCCCTTGGCTCTTGTTAATGCAGATGATGGAGTTAATTTCAATTGTAGTACCAGTCATTCTTTTACTTATGTCACCCATTAGTTCATATATATTGAGAACGTAAACAATGCATTTTACCAGTCATCAGTCCTAAGCCTTCATAATAGAGAATGAAAAGTTTTCAAATGCATTTTTGCACATGCTACAATGTTTGTATTGTTTTTCAGTTTAAACTCATGGTATAAATGTTTGTTATCTGCCAATATCGTCTTTGATCCCTCCTTGTATCTGAGGACAATTAAATTAACCCATTTCCACCCACCGTAGTCATATGGCTACATCCTTTCATTCTGAGTATGTGAGGCTCTTTATGAAAAGCTATGCTCTATTTTGTTTTTAAATTGGTACAAATGTGCTGCTAAATGCTTTGTTGACCTAATCCATATACATATTATTTTATTTTTGAAGCTGTTACAAGTAATCGCATTTGCTTGAAAAGATGGGTGCAAATAGGAATTTCAGACATTATTCTGGGCTGAAATGGGTTAAATAGGACCATCAATATAATGAATGGGATTGAGGTCATAAGAAAATGCATATATTTTTAAATTTTGATGAAAGTAAAGGTAGGCATTAGGTTTTTTGTCATAAAAATTTTTTTATATACAGCACATTATTCTTGGATACATCATAGTGTACATTTTAGAAGTAAATGATACTTAACCAGGAGTATTTGTCTAATCTAAACGGCCCCCAGGAACATAGCAAATGGGATAATAAAATCTTCATAGTTATGGGATATGTTGGGAAAAAAAATTTGATGATAAGATAGATAAATAATTGCTATTTTTGTGCTAGTTTTTGCTGCTAGTATTTTCATTTAAGAATTTCTGTGGGTGGAAAATGATTTTACTTCTTGTTGTTGGTATAGTTGCCTCCTGTGAACTGAATAACATCCTACAAACAATGAATACAACAATCGTGCTTCAGAATTCACAAAATATCCAAAATTATGCTGGAAAGTGCTTGCAAATGGCAACTTTCACAACAAAGTTTTCTATGTAAATGCACATGTATGTTGTAAACTGAATCAATTGAACGTTATTTAGGGATTCATTCCCATGGATTATTATTTGCTGTTGAAATTACCTATATAGAAAATGATAACATTCTCATTCTTCTTGAATAACCAATGGCATAGTCAGGGGGGCCCCTGGTTTTGGACCCCCAAAATTCCCGGTTAGGCCACTGTGTATAACATGAGCTGTTATTATTTCATAAGTTTGCCCAAAAGAGGTCATATTCACAAAAAAATGACAGTTTATCCTCGCAACCGATATCTCCCAGAAGACCATTTTCGCGCACAATACATCCACAATATTGGTTTCCTCCATAATTGTTTGGATCACCTGGATGCCACTTCTCGAACCCAGTTTCTTTAAGTGGCTGGCCTGTAACAAATATGAAGATTGAAGTTAATTGCCTATTTGATGTAGTAAATATTGAAGTATAGCATCATGCCTCTTTACTAAGTTGTGTTATGTATCCCATAATTTTTAGTGTTTACTCAAGTGAAGCATTCAAATAAAATACAAGTCTTAAGGATTAAATATCCATGTAAATTGAATATTGTATTGTTTTTAAGTTTAAAGTCACAGTGTAAATGTTTTTTATCTACCAATATCTACTTTGATTTCTCCTTTTATCTGGGGGAAATAGATTTAATAGGACCATCAGTAAAATAAATGGGATGGAGGTAGATAGTGATTATTTATGACTTGAGGAAAAAGTCAGTACATATACTATGATGATTATGATATTTATATATTCTAGGCTTTTGTCACGGACATTGAGATATTTTATTAATTCTCATTCATGTAATTATCTTTAACTGTAGGATTTAAATGTCCCAAAGTTGAAGGTAAAAACTCCTCACTTCTGGATTTAATTCCAGCTGTATCATATTACAGGCCCCTAAAGGCATGCCAGGCCGCAAGTGGAACATTGTTTCTCATGCCCCTACGGAAGATTAGGCATTTATAGGTAGATGAGTGTATTATGTTTACCCTTACCGTAAATTGTGACAAAATCTCGTGCTTTATTTCGATCGTAGAAGCCAATGAATGACCATGGTCCCCCTGCTTCTGAGTGTCGTGCATATATACTTTTGATGACTTGAGATTCTTGTAGTGAGTTGATGATTGCTAGATGTCCACCTTCTCCACTGCATATGGAAGATGCTTCCTGGAATGTTACTTTGCTTCCGTAATGGAACTTGTAGTAGCCAATCCCAGGAAATAGTTCATAGTCGTGTGGCATGGGTGGAGGCACTAGGACAGAAAATAGATTTTTGAATGCAGATTTGTGTTTCCATTTTTTACAGTAGAGGAGTAGAGGCATGCTAAAATTATGGAAAGATGAGGAGCTGTTGCTAAGCTGTTGGGGGTGTGGGAGAAGTCCCAATTTATTTGGTTAGAGGAGGAAGACAATGATTTCAATTGAAATGGAAAGTGGAAGAGACTCTTGGTTGACAACTCAATGTTTTCTATTAGACCTTTGGGATATATAGCATTTATGATTTTCTATCACATAATTTACGAACTAATTCACCTGTGAGAGCTCCTCTTATGTGGAATGAATGCACTCCACCAAATTGGCTAGTGCTGTGCTTCAAATCCATTTTCCAGTTTTGGTGAGCCTGCAAGGATTCTTCGTTGACTATAAATTGTGTTGTCCAATGTCCAGTTTGGTTTCTATGACCCAGGACTGACATTTCCAGGGTTTTTTTGCCTTTGGGCAATCTAGTTAGGTCCTGACATGATGGCTGGCTCAGTACTTGTGTTCTTGACAGGAGGAAGATGAAGGTTATTACTAAACAGTAATTTTTTGAGACCATTTTCAGGAATGTTGCTTTAGGGAGGTAATAAAACAGGTCCTTTTCATCCTCTGATTTTAGTAACCCTCCTTGCCGGACTTATATATATCTTGAACTCGCAGTATTTGTTGATTTTATTTCAATTGACATTGAAATGATATTTTCTTAGGCCAAGGGTATGAACTTTTGACAGAAGGTATATCTTATTGCTTATTTATTTTTCATTTGAGACTTTGACTTAGGAAAGATAAAAGAAATTTGTTTTGCCTATCAGTCAATAATTTAAAGCTCCTCTTTCTCAATATTTTACATTTTCCATCGTTTGTGCTGAAGTACCTCCTGTTTGGCTTTTCTGTTTCTTAATTTGCCAATTTTATTCTTTTATTAATCAAAGATTATCTGCTTTTTTAAACTAATCTCATAGTATTTCTTTGTAGAATTCTCTTGATCAATGTCCAGATACAAGTGAAAATTAATTTGACATTAGTTTGTAGTATTGACTTTAGATTGATTTTTATTTGTTACTTGCTACTAGTTATGTACAATTTCATGGATCAATTGTCATAATTAATAGACTACCACCGTAGCATCATGTAATTGTCATTTTTTTGGCATAATTGTCCTTAAATTGTACATAATCACAGAATCTCTACCTGCAACAAGCTCATATGCCAGAGTCTGGAAGAGTAATGCTTTTTTTCCCTATCTCTGATAATGCTATGTATTCTGCTTCTGTTGAGGGAAAGACAGCATTCTTTACTTTTTGAATCCTCAATATATTTTATCTGAGCCACTAAGTTTGAATATGCATTCTGTACTAGAAATTCTATCACTTGTCTTACTACCTCAGGCAGCCTCAACATATCCCTCTATATTACACTGATCTTTCTGTGACATAAGGGCTTTGTCCTTACTACCTTTCAAATACCTAAATACACAATTAGCATCATTCCAATCCTCCTTTCTGTGGTTAATATTGAATTGACTTACTATTTCTAGTGTTGTACTCACACTGAGATACATAGTTTCCCCAATTTGGTATGGTGCAGCATTGTATGCCTCCTGCTCATCACCGGTGGTGGATCCAGGATAGGGAGTAGAGGGGACTCGGTGGGGTGTCTGGGGGGTAACCTCCTAGCAGTAGTGAGGGTCCGGGAGGTTACAAAAATTTTGATAATTTCAAGGCTTGTAACAACACTAAGAAAGACCCATTACTAATTTTTCAAAGAATTGAGTTTAAAAACAACCATTTGTATACATATAGCAATTTTACCTCATGGTAAGTTTCTACACTACATTTCATTCCTTATCATAACAGGTCCATTAAAGTTTTATCTGGGGTAAATTGGATACCCCAGTGGGAGCCTATAGCTGTATATATCTCTCTGGATCCACCACTGGTTATCACCAATTAACTTTTCAATCAGGTGTTCCTGGTGAATCTTGTGGGCATTAATTTCAATCTCTTGTGACTTCCATCCGGTAAAGATTCATAGGGATTCAAGATGCCAATTAAGCTAATCAAAACAGCATTTATGGTGGTTAATTGCAGGTTATGGCCGGAAGGCATGCAGAAACTAAAAACACCTCTGCCGACAAAAGCAAAACATAATTATTGGGATTGCAAAAACACAAACAGCACAATCCGTAAAAAGAATATATATTTGAATGTCCTGCTGTAGTGGCTCAGCAAGTTTCTTTTATTCTTTCACCTAGTGGTATAATATAAGTAAATCCATTACCTCCTCATTAGTTGGAAAAATATACCGTTGAATTTTTGGATGTATTTCAAATTTAATGCTCTACCTCAAGCCTTGTGAAGTTTTCTGAGGTGCCAATGTATCAGTTATTGTTGCAGTAATTACAGTTAGTAGTATCGGCTCAAGAGAATCTCTGAACATTGATGAGTTTTGATGGCTTTCTCTGGTATAAAAACTAATCTCTTTGCTTCTTCATTTGTCAGATGACCCATTTTCATTGATAATTCTTCCTGTACCCTTCTTGGGCTACCTATTGGATAATTAAGGTTCTAAGGTTGAACTGTTCCATCATGCACAGTTGAATGAACTGGAATTTTACACTTCCTTTTGGAAAACTTTAATGAGGTGACCAGTTTTGATACTCTTAAATTCAAAACTGATATGTAGTGTATGGAAAGTAGTCGACGCATCAAATTGTTTAAAAAAGTGGGAAATTGATATTCATTCAATTGCACTTCAGGTGTTCTACTTTCACATGCCCACTAGCAAGCCCTGCCTTCAGTGGTGTCTCATGCTGTAAAGTAAACTAGTGACAAAAACTAAACATGTGCAACACGAATTAGGGAAATACACCCTCTGAAGTAGATGTGTATGTTTATGATTCAATTTGCTCTCTACTGAATGCATTTTTGACATTGCCTAGTTTCATCACGGTTGCGATTCATTCTGGGGAAACTCTCTGTGAAGGAAGTGAGTCTTAATCAAACTTTGTGATGGGGACTTCATTATCAGAGGAATTTTTCTTCGCTTAGGTGTCGCCATATAGTTTTGCCGCATCATAAACCAAATATGTTTAATGTCCCAGCCCATACTGAAATTGCGGGTCGTGGGTCGTGTGTGAAAAGTGAGGTTCTTGTTCTTGGTGTTGGGAAGTGAATAATCACACATAAATATTTTAAATCTTTAACCCCAAAGTTTATATCCATTCGAAATCTCAGTTGGAAATCAATTCAATGAAAAACGTAAAGTAACAAATTGGTGCGTCTAGAATAGTGAAAATGTTGGGAAGGTGAGGAGCTGCTAGGGGGAGAACACATAGTGCCATGAGCCTCGGTATAATTGCCATGGGAATTAAAGAACCTGGATAGCATAGTGGTCTGCACAGTGGCCCAAAAAGCCAAAGGTCCGTGGTTCGATTCCCGGTCCAGGGGAATTTTTTCTATTGGCATATGTAATGGATATACATGGCTTATATGTATAAAACGAGGATGTTTTCGACAAATAGGAAGGGAAAGGTTTAGCCGTTCTTGAAAGTGAAACGTACAAATCCCAAGCCATAGTTCGACATTCTCAGACATCACACAACAACACATTTAAGAATATTTTGGGGTAATGGAAATCTTCAATTTCTGGATCATTACACAATCATGGTCCACATTTAGTGTAATTTGGTTACTTATAATTTGTCAAAAATTTTTTTAGGCGCGTATATAGAAACACTCACAATCTGCCCCACTTACACAATCCCTGGCGGTGTGATGTGTTATATGCCAAGCCCCTTTGCCAGGGCAGTCTAGCCAGACAGCATGGAGGCCCCGGCATTAAAAGTGTCGGGGACGCAGTCACGAGGTCAAATGAGTAGTAGGAAGCTTTCATTGAGCTATTGCCTGGCCTCTCACTTGGCCATCCGGAATCATAAACGGCCTCCACACACCTGCAAAACATTCTCATACGTCACTCCATTTCATGATGCTTTATCTTTTCGGGCGTGCAAAACAACAAATAGTTTCCCTCTCTCCTCTTTGAGTGGTACACACGGATTTGAGGGTCCTAGCATTTATTTAATTCCTTTAACAGCCTTTTTTTACCCTATATTCGAATTAACATTGTATTATTCCTTCTTGCTCTCAAGGTACCCCTAAAAATTAGGTGGATCATTTTAATTTTACCATTAATTAATTCATCTACATCTTCTTTTTTTAAATCGGTGATCTTCTTACTTACAATTAGTAGAACTGTCCCAAGACAGGTGTCAGGTGGCTCTCCAAGCTTCTCTGTAGTTTGGCTGCCTTTTGATCTGCTCAAAGCATCTTCCTCTCTTCGCTTTATACATCATTCCATCCACTTCCTTCCCCTTCCCCATGCTGTATTTATTTAATAATAATTATAATTCTTTATTCCGTTGAGGTCGTGTAGAGATTGGAATGTGTCAATACAGAAACAAAATATATCTTTAAAAAAAATACAAATTACATGAAGTGCTAAATAGAATACATATTTTATTTTTTTATTGAATGAGAAATCAGTTCCCGCCATAAGTAAAGTATTCTGCAGTAGAATAGAATGCTTGTTTGACTAGGAAAACTCTAACTAGTTTCTTGAATACACTAATTGTAGTAACCTCTTTTAATTCGCCGGGTAGGTGGTTATAGATTTTTGCGCAAGCAAAGTGTGGGTCATTTTTTGTGGGACTAGAATTGAAAATTTTTAGGTGGACACTATCGTTGTCTTTAATCATTTATGTACGTATTTACGTACACATCAAATGTTTGGGTGTGTTGGGGGCGAGAGGAAAGGGTGTAAGTATGCATTGGCGTGTAGTGTTGAGGCAGTGAAGACAAATGGGGCAAGGGTTAGGGAGAATATATTTGGGAGTTCATGTGCTGCATTGGCTGGTAGGGATTCTCAGCGTTTTATCCAGCATTGATTGATGGCAATACGGGTGAGAGGAGAGTAAGAAGCTATTAAGAAGAAAAGGATGCATTTGCGAGGATTACTTTAACTCTACGTCATTGCAAAATAGTCGGAGGTAACAAGGCATAAGGAGGTCAAATATAACAAGGCATATTCATAAAGTAAGTGCCATTTGCTTATACACATTTAAATATTGGCACTTTAGTACACAGTTTTACTCCTGCTACGCCATCTACTGATTCATTGAGCTGCATTTTTTTTGCTTCATAAGTCGTTTGCTTGTCCGTGCATGCAAACAACAATGTCCGCAACAATCGTTGATCCAGCCAGCTGGTAACTGCATTCTGTCATACGATTCTTGTATGGAAAAAGATTGTCGGCTGCTGAAATTCATCGGGACTGATGCCTAGTTTATGGACCTACGTTGAAGAGTGACGGAAAGGTTAGATAATGGTGCCGTGAAACCAACTTGATACAGTGGCTTGGTGGGAAATGTTTCGAAACCTTGGAAGAACTCCGGAATGGTACTGTCAATTAGTACAGCTCTCTGGTGGGGAGCTTCTATGCAGAAGGGTTGAAGGAGCTGGTGCAGCAATAAGAAAAATGCTTTGAAGTGAATTGCGATTACGTAGAGAAGTAAAGTAGGTTTGTAGCTAACTAAAAGTGCCTATAAAAAGTGTTTCGTATGAGTATATTTTTTCCCATGACCAAACGACCCTTACCTTATGAATATGTCTTGTTCAAGGGCGGATCCAGGATTTTCTTTTGAGGGGGCACAAGGGTCTGACAGGCAAACGGTATTCTTATATTTGGGATTGTGAATGACATAACAACAATTTCTGTGTGAAGTATACTTTTTATTGTAATACAAAAGTTATTGTCATGAAAATGTTAATAAGTTACATTTATTATGACAACAGTTTTCTTTTATGTTTCCCGTAGGCAGCTAATATTTTTTTATTATCAACTCACTATCATTAGCAGATAAAACAGTACAGATTATTTTCATCTTGCATTGGATGCTCTCTGTTGCCTTAACGATTTTCTGCCTTTCGTATCATTCTGTATCAGTTTGCTACCTTTCGTTTTACTATGGATATAACTTTTGATTCCTGAATTTACGTACGAAAGAAAAACTTTTCAAGTACCCTCCACATTTAACTCCATCATTGATTACACAAAACATTATGAACAATTATGGACCGTATTAAAAATCTTGATATTAAAAATCCGTATTAAAAAGTCTATTTTTAAGGACTGGGTAGGGCATGTGTCCCCTATCCTCCCTCCCTCCCAAATCCACCTAAACCTATGGTCAATTAGGAAGTCCTGACCATTTATCATGGTGGAGGACATATGGAGGCAAGGTTGGGGGGGGGGGGGGAGGCTGAGGGGATGTTAGTTTTCGAGGAATGTGCCATTGTATTTGAGGGGGTTAAGCAGCCTTGGCCTCATTCATCCAATGTAAAGAACATCCAGCTACAGTCTTCTGATTTTTTCAGCCTGCATGCCTGTTGTGGAGAAAATAATATTCATATCTTGTTAAGGAGAAAAAAGTTATGGCAGTAATTAATTCAAATTTAACGCATCAATGCCAGTGCTTCTGAACTACATGCATGTATTATAAGTTGTTTCAGGAGTGATTTTATGTAATCTACTTTACATAATGAAAAGTAAAGAAAGCTTTGTAATTCCACGTAAACATTTCATGTACGACCTAGGTTTCGACTAGGTACGTCATCATCAGGTACAGTCAGTGGTGCAGCGAGGAGGGGTTTTGGGGATAACCCCCTCCCCCCCAAAACTCAGAGAAATTTTTCAGTTTAATCCATTTCCAGGGCTCCCACTCAACCGTGAAAACATTAAAAACGCGAATAAGCCGTGAATTTCGTGCCCCGTAAAAAAAACCTGGAAAAAGCCATGAATTTCGTCATATAATTTTAAAAATCTCTCAAACTTGATTGTAAAACTACAATTGATAGATCAAAAGAAAAATCGATACGTCGTTCATGTTTCAAGGGCAGTTACGTGCAAACACTGTCCATGCATTTATCTGCAGGCGTGTATTCGAAGCGCAATTATTGTCCTGCGTGCCAAGACTACACATTGACCTTAAGTGATTGGAAGAGCGGTAACCTAAGTGTTCATTAACCCATGCAAAAAATCAGACACTTCTTCACTTCCCTGCCACCCTACTCCCTCCATTTCCCCACTCACAACCTTTAGCCGGCCCTGAATTTTGCGAACGATAGTTGACGTCAATAGAGATAACAGCTTCATTGCTGCGATTGCATTCATGGCGTGTGTCGCGTTCGTTAAGTTTTTAATTAACGTGCGGCCGGTGATTGTTACGTGATCAATATTTCTGTCTAAAATTGCTTATAAACAGACGGTGAAATTGATGACATTTAAACCGTGAAAACCTGAAAAAAAACGTGAATTTAAAATGTAGCCAGAGTGGGAACCCTGATTTCACTTAATTGGATTAATATTACTTATAAAATAGTGTAAGGATTAATAAAATATCCCTTAGAAAGCTGTAAAACTCAACACTTTGAACTATTTATCCGAAAAAAATTTCTGGGGGAGGGCCCCTGCATCTCCTGCTTACCCTGGGTATTAGTTGCACCTAAAACCCCTCCCCCCCCCCCCCCCGGTATTAGTTGCGCATAAAACCCCCCCTAGCCTTGATTCTTAGCTACGCCCTTGGGTACAGATGCATGTACATTGCAGTTAATATTTTCCTAAATAGATAAAATGCGTATGATACTTGTCATGTTATTTTAAACTGTATAATGCATTATTATGTGATCACCCTTGAAATCACAATATCATACCCAGTCTTCTGGAAAAGTTACCCAATATTGGAACGTAATCAATTTTTCATTTCCTTCTGTTGATTGAAATTGTTCCAACTGGCGTAGTTGTACTTTTATCAATGTGTTTGCTCACAGTACATTAGCAGAAACGTACTCCATCTTGGGAATTGTTGAAAGTAAGAAGGTAATTCTTAAAATCCTATACATATACTGAATGACTGCGGAGTCACAGCACATTCGATATGCCCTCTAGTGTGGCAGTTGTGTTTGTGTGTTGTACCTGGGATGACTTTCCTTTGTCGCCCCTAACCCTACTCTGCAGCCAACATCAGACTGTGCAGCCCCCTTTAAAGTGCGCCCGGTGCAGACCGTACTGCCCCCATCACTGGATTTTTATGATTTCGACGTGGCAGTAAAGGAGATTGGATCCTAATTTTATCCATAACGATGCCAAATGTTGGCGAGAGTTGCATGAGGAGAAGTGGGTAGAATGGGGTCATTACTCATAGACCATTGTTAAATTAACCTCGATATTTATGTATGACTACCATCGTTTGCACCGATTGTTGAAGGAAGGCGCTATCGAACGACGCTTTCTTTCCTATTTCAAAAGAATTAAAAGTGTCTCGCGTGTCTAAGAAATACGTGTCGCTGAATTTAACAGGAACTCGGAGGTCGAGCTTGCTTTTTACACTCCAGAGTCATCTCAAAGAACATTGAAATATTCCGAGCACTCGACGCGAAACCTGAGGGACATGGTATCTATTCCATGTCAAGACGGGTGATTTTTCCTCGACGAAATTTTCGTTTTATTTGCCTTGAACTGGGAATCGGGGACGCAAATGTGACTCGCAGACGTCTCGATAATATGTGTATGGGTGTCTGTTGATAGGGGAGTACTGATAATGGGGTACTCATGAAGAAAAATAAGGATAACTTTCTCTGCAGCATCGTCTTGGAGGGGAAAATGGAAGGGGTAAATGATGGATAAATGCATCCGCCTGTCTGGATTCCTTCCCGTCCTTAAGGTGCGTTTACACTGTGTAACATGTTATATAAAACAAGTTATATGTAACTTGTTTTATATAACATGTTACACAGTGTAAACGCACCTTTATGTTACCATCCTGGTTCCATTTTACGATCGCCGCTCTGTATGGAGCGAAGAAAGGTTTCCATGGATTTCGTAGGTATCGACCACTGCAGTCGTTGTCTCTCGTGTCTCACCGACATCGCCGCTAGATTCCCTGCGAACGAGTATCGAACCCATGAAATCTTGTCATATCAGCGACCCATTAATGCGTCCAATTGCGTCAGTCCATTCGTAGTAGTTTGCGCCCGAATAGCCTTGGGTATTGACGAAATTTCTTGGCCTCGTGGAGAAACTTCGACTTTCCTTATCTCGCGATTTGCGCTATCTGGGTCGTGCCCTCGCGACCCTGGGTTTTCCGCAAGGATGAGTTCTTGAGAATCAAAGAGCTTGGGTGCTAAGGTCATATGACCGTCAGAAGTTAGCGAGATTGTGCGCCGAGAAAGATATCTCGGGGAATCCCGCCGTTGGCCGTCGAAGTACGGCGGTACTATAATCTCTATTATCCGGCTTCTTGGGATGAGGACCTTCCATTGGCTAAAATTATTTCATTAGTTTTAAATGAAAGAGTTTCAAACGTATGTATAGTAAGATTTTTTCGTTATTTGACGTGTGTATGTGTCGTTTTTTTCTCAAGTATTTTTTTCGTAAAGTTTTGGTTACGTTTCCAGATATATCGAGGAAATAAATACAAAATAATGAATGGAAATAATATCAGGCCGGCGCAAGGCGAACGTATAATTTTGCACCAACGGTATACTACGAATATTCAATTCCTAAATTAATCTCATGAAAAGTATTTTGGCTGAATATGTTCGTATCCTGTACGTTTTTAATAATCCGGCGTTTTTTATAACGTGGGCCATGCCACGGTTACAAATACATCGAATTACCGAGATGGCACTTTAGTAATATTCGCAGGGGTGAATTTATTGATTTATTGGCCATTGTTTTGTAGTTTCATTGCTATCCGTTATGTGTGTTTAAAGAAAATTTGTTGAATGCTTTCGTTTCAATTCAGTACTGATTTCGCCTAAAGACTTTTGCTATTTTTGTTTCGAAGGGAGGGGGAGCAGCTGCCCCCCCCCCCCTTGGCCCTCGCTGGGTACACCCATGATTGACATCTTTTGAATTTATTAAGAAATTATGCATTAGGGAGACGGCTGCCCCCTCCAAATCTTCCCCACCTTAATTCTACTCTGAGTGTTTGTATTCCAAGGAAAGGTGCATTTAAGCATATCCTCAAATTGCTACCTTGGTCAAGGTGTCATTTGCAGCCTCCCCTTTCCGTGACCACGAATACTCTCTTAAGATCCTTCTTTGCCTCAAGTATTTCTGCAAGAAAACTGCTGTGGTATGTGCGATTATCAATTGTAGACTAATCTAAAGTATTAGGATTTTTTTAGAAAAATATATCCACCTACATGCATAGAATCATCCTTATATATATAACCCTGGCTAATGTCAATTAAGGCATTTCATCATAATATGTAGTTAGTACTTCGTCAAATGAAAATGTCTCATTATTTCTGTTCCTTGAACTATCGTGTGTACTTCAAGTGTGACAGTGTTCTTTCTTTATTTTGGTGAAAGTTGGCGACATGTATATGTTATGAATGACATCATTGATAGGTTGATTAGGTTTCACTGCCTTTTTAAATAACGTTCTTGAGATCCAATTCTCATAATCTATTCTTAATCCTTTTGTTTCATATGAGTTCACTCTTTTGTCACTCAATGTTCAAAATAGAGGAATTTGATGCTGATGGAAACTTGAAATGACTGATGGCCTGATGTAATCGATAGCTAGGAAGTTTACCCTTCTATTCAGCTATACTATTTTCATACTATCATGAACAAAACACTGAATTTCATATGTATTTCACCTCATTATTAATTACAACTTTCTTTTGCTCAAAGTTTTTCAAAAGCACCAACCATAATCTCCAAGGGGAAATAAATAACAAGTTCACAGGCAAAATATATCTACTACCTTAGAAATTACTGTTGGAAAATCTGTTCTAATTTGTCAAGTTATTTGAAATTGCCAACGAAGCAAACTTTCTCTAGATTCATTTCTTCTATGACCTACCGTGACTGCAAGAGATGGCAAAGGGTGACTTTTGGAAGATGAAGTTAGGGGTTAGATGTAGAAATATTTCCTGCCAGGTATTGTAAACAATCCATTTGAAATTATTTAATTACATATTTCTATTGTATTAGACCTTAAAAACAGTCACTTTTTTTGCTGGTATGCATCCAAATATAAATACAAGGGGTGATCAGAATTCACACATTATGCTTAATAAAACTAATTTGGGAGATACAAATTAATAGCCCAAGTGATGAAGGCAATAGCGTGACAGTTTACCCTTCTATTCCTATATTCCATTTAATTACTTATGCACTGCAAGGTTAAATCTACTATCTCAGTGTTGGTGTGGAGCTCATGTCATAGGAATTGTATGTGAAATTGAAATAATGTTGCTGATTAACGTAGTAAGCGGCCACTTTGAAGGATGGATGATTACATTATTATTGAATCTCAGTGAAATTTTTTGGCACTTAAATGCAGTGTGGAGTGGAGGGTATGCTTTGGAAAAAAAACTTTTGGAAGCTCATGGGGTAAATATGTAAACAACAGTCTGCCGTGTGTTCCTAAATCATTAGCAATCGTACTGCTTGCATTTATAGTTGGACGAATAACCATAAAAAATATTGACCGCTGTCGAGGTCTGCTTAAATAGAAATAATCAAATACCTTTGAATGTTCTGGCTGGAAAGTTTTCCCCTTTTAACCCCTAATTTAATCTTCCAAAATCAGCCGTCTAAAATTACTTACACATCTACTGTTGGACAGAGAAAAATTATGTAGTTAGAACACTGTGGAAATAGTATCATAGACATTAGTTTTAACTTGATTTCCTTTTATTCAGGTGGTTATTAAGTATATTTTTGAAATTTACATGCCATGGGTTGCAGTAATCATAATGTCAGTGTTGAGTGAGGTTAAGGTATCTGCTGATAGTCACGGTAATCTCCGGTATCACATTATTTACCCCATGATAAGTCATATTCACAAAAGAAAGCAAGTTTGTCTGCACAATTTATGTCTCCTATCGTCACAGTGCTGTGCACGAAACATCCACAGTATTCATTTCCTCCATTTGGATTTCCTGGGTGCCACTTGAGAAAGCCAGTTTCTTTTAGGGGTTGGCCTGAAAAATAAATTGATGCAGTTGTGAGAAGAGACATACATATTTTTATTGAAAATTCGTCCCACTTCATGCTGTTATTAATTTCCTTTGTGGAATGGACTCGTTGACCAAATTTATGTTTTTATTGGCTGTGTTCAGAGTTTGGAAGTATAAAGAACCATATTTTTCTGTTCTTCAACCCATCGCCTACTTCTTGAGGAATTTGCCGTGAAAAATTGATCTGTCTTGCGTGGTTCCCTTATTTTTACGCAGTTATGAGTGATTTCCTCTCTTGTGAGTGAGGAGATCTCCCTGAACAAGTTCATGAACTGGAACTCTTATGACATTATCCAACTCATGAAAAATGAATGGCAAATTTTGTGGTTATTTTCTCTAAAATTGAGAGAAAATGGCTAATTAAGAAACAATATTTTTCATTGTGACATGTATATCATACACTGAATTCTTTTGATGAATAATGATTTTTGGTTTTGGTGCTCCATGGATGCTCTTCGATGGATTTTATTAATGATACACCGATTGCATAAAATGCTGGCACCAATTCCATTGCTCTTCCTCCTGATACCATTACAGGGCGTCCACAGATTGTTAAAAATCTTAAAATTCTGGGATTATTCTGGGAATACAGGAATCAGGAAATGTCCATGAATTATTTGCATAAATTTTGCTCAAGTCTGGCATTAAAAAAAAAGTCTTTACAATTTTATGATTTAAATATACTTCAATGGCAGTAAGACATAGAATGGATTATCTAACAAGGAAGAAATTTTTCTTGAGCTTGCTTTTTTTTAATAATGGAATATGAGTTTTTGACTGAATTCGGTCCATTTCCAAAAAATAGGTACTTTCCAATCATAGCCTTGCACATTTGTCGTCATTATTCTAGGCATTAAATGCAGTTAATATTTTTCGAGATAACACCTATGTATTGCATTTTTATGCGGTATGCTCTTTTCACTAATTATGAGGATTGCAGCCCTACTGAAGAGGTATTATTGTCTCCACCTTTTTAGAGTGGATTATGTGTCGAAGGGTCCATTGTTTTAAAATGATCTCAAATTTTTTTGTCTTAGATAAATATACCTTGGTATTATTATGCTTACCAATTAATTCCCAGGGATCAAGTGTTTTTTTGTTAATTTAATAAGTCCCACCGAAGCATATTGCTGAATATATGAGCACCTTAGCTGAATTCAGGGTTAGTCTTCAATCTCCAAAAGAAAATTTAGGGCCAATTGAACAGCAGCAATTGTTAATTTTTTTGCGTCTGAATTTCTTTCTTGTCATTATAATTATTTCATTAATTTATTTAACTAATTTTATGTCTATAGCTAGGCCTTGAGCTACACTCAAAACTTGTGAAATGTCATTTTATGTCATATTAAAAAAGCAAAAATATAATCTGGAAATCAAAAAAACTTTGCCCTTGAAAACCTGAATTTATTCTTCAATTTTATATTTTGATAATAGTGGACACCTTAAGTTATTGATATCAACACTACTTCTAGAAATGAATGCTGAAATTTGTCTGAGTTCCATAAAGGTTATTACCAACATATTTCATACCAGAGGTTTTGGCTAGTTCTCGTACCAATGGCAAAATAGCTGCGTGAAGGGTGTTGTCATTTTCGTGGTTTAATTTAAGTTAGGAACAATATTAAAATTTCCATACCAAAAATGCTTGGCAATATTTTTTCATTAATGTGTATAATTTCAATGTCTGCATACTTTTAAGAATTGAAATTTAGGTTTTAGCTATTTTGGAAACCAAAGGTTGAATGATTTTGAAATTAAATTTTGAAATGATTAGTTTCAATGTGTAGGTGTTGCTCATTCAAAAAAAGTAAATCAATGGATGGATGAATGTGCACAAATCAAGTATTTTTGCCGTGGCAATAAAGAATGAATTTTTTGCTGTTCATCCAGCTGTTCGTGTGTTTATCTTCACTCTTTTTACCGTTAAAGCTACGGGTTTACAATATCGACTTTTCAATCAATGCAATTTGTAGTCATGTATGCAAGGAATATGGGTGTATGCATATTACTTGATTCTGAGGGGATACAGTGGAATTTGACTCAAGTGCTTAAAATTTAGTGTTTCACCATTTTTAGAGGACTTGTGGTAGTGACTTTTTTACCCACTCTCTTCTCCCAGTTGACAGTTGCTAAGTCAACTGAAAAGCCAGCCACAGAGATACTCATTTCTAAAAGAATTCTAAAAATTTAATGAAAATGGATACTAATTAGCAGGTGACCTCAGTTCTATGGCGCTTCTTCACTCTAGATTTAATTCGAGCTATATTCCACCGAAAATGTTTTTCTTTGCCTCAACCAAATCTGTGGAAATCGTATTACTACAAAAATTAAAGAATGCAGTCAAAATTCGCACTGTTCTGTGTACAAAGAGTGAAATTAGCAGGTGGGTTTGGGTTCTGGAGCACATCAGTGGTAGAGTTCAACACCTCGTTTCATAGGCAGAATTGGCACTAAAAAAAAAGTCGAAAATATTTGCTGATATCGGATTAGGGGTAGATTAAATTCTGTCAATCTGATGATACCGATGCCATAATATCAGCTGATATTCCAAATCAGTATTGATATTTTTCCATACCTGGTTTTTTACGTTGTATGTCTTGTCCAAACTTACCGAAAATTGTGATGAATTCCTGTCCAGTTTGGGGTAGATACATGCCAATGAATGACCAAGGGCCGGCGTTTTTATGGTGCCTTTGGAATAAAGTTTTGAGAACATCGGCCTCCTCTTGGGAGTTGATAATTGCTAAATGTCCCCCTTCGTTGGTACAAATAGAAGAAGCTTCCTGAAAAGTTGCTTTGTCTTCATGATGAAACTTATAATAACCAACTCCAGGAAAGAGTTCGTAGTCAAGTGGCCTAGATGGTGGTACTGCAACGAAAACGGGTCAATTGAGAGAATGGCTGATGGATAGTTGTGAATAAAAGCAGGTGATATGCTTGAGTAATGTTGGCTGCAAAAAAATAAATGCATAGATATGGTGTCATGTAAGTGGGAAAAATGTTTTAGCGTTGAAAATCCTTTTGTTCCATATTATTTTCATTTTCAGTTGTAATATTACTGGTGCCTCTTTATTGAAAATCTTACTATCTAAATACATTTCTCCAACAACCGATTAATGTCCAAAATATGTTTATTATTGCTGAACTGTATGCGGCTTCAACTTATCAATTATGTTTGTTTTTGGTTTTGTTTTGGATAGAAGTTACAAGAATGTCTTATTTACATGTCAGTATCACATTATATCCATGTGAACACTTAAGCATTCAAAATTCTGGTTCCTGCCTTAGGACTCTGATGCTTTGTGCATGACTGAGCTCTATTGTGGTAATTTATGTCTGATAGCATAAACCATCTTGTTCCTTAAAGCCGGCAAAAATCTAAGCAAGAAAAGATGCTTACTTAGCTTAATTGATACAGTTCCTGCTGAAAATTTAGGAGATCTAGATTTAAATCCTAGTCAAGGCAGATATTTTTCCCGTGTGGAATTTTCCACCTTGTATGCACTTGAGTGTCATTCCATAAGCATATATTGCTGTCGGAGTTATTTCCTTGGAAAAGGATTATACTAATTAATTATATGCCAGGACAAGTAATTGGTTTGAAAGCTGCGATACAAGTGCCTATCCAGTCTGCAAACATGATTTTATCAGCTTGAATTTTTCAAAAACTTGAAAGCACTGCATTTTCAAGTGCAGGTTTAAGGTACAGTAAACCGTACTAGCAATTTTCTGCAAAGACTAATTTTTTACTGGTGCTTTATTTAAATTTAACTCCACCATATAAATTATTGTGAGCCATAGTCCTACATCATCATATGGGCCTAACAATGATGTATTTGTAAAGAAAAAATGAAAGTAATATTTTGTATAATGGCACCACAGTATTCCTATATGGACAAATTGCAATACATCTTATTAGAATATTCAGATTTTATATTTGACTTAATTAAATGACAATGCACCGTGGGGTAAGTATATTTGTGTATTACGTATTACAATTGATTGAAATGTTCAAAGCTCCAATCATAAAATAATGGCAGCTAGAAAAATAATTACAGTTGGAAACCTATGGCCATATTGCAGGGAGCAATATGGCCATAGGTTTCCACCTCCTTTTTTTGTTGTATGTTTGTAACATTCGTGCATTAGCCTAATTGTTGGTTGTAGATTCTCTTACATCAGTGCTAACACTGTGAAGGTCAAGCATACATTAATAATAATTTAAGAAAAGAAAATTCTTACCTATGAGAGCTCCTTTTATGTGAATTGTGTTTTCCCCATGATATTGTTCAATAGTGTGCTTCAAATCCATTTTCCAGTTTCGTTGAGGCTGCGGGGATTCTGTGTTCACCGTAAACTCTGTCATCCAATGTCCACTTTGGTTTCTATGGCCCACAACAGATAGTTCTAGAGTTTTGTTTCCACTTGGTAAACTAAGCATTTGGCATGCTGGCTGTCCAAGACTCTTTTTTTGAAAAAGAAGAATTGTTAAAAATATCACTAATATTTTGGGAGTAGAAACCATTTTTGTGGGTGTAATGCTCATCCGGAACTTGGATTCAGTCTATGGAATTCCCTCTGTACTCACTGTCCCTTTAAGAACAGTCGATCACTTATACTCTCTCTTATCTGCAGTAAAATTCTGTTTTATGTGTGTTCTTTGGATGTGGAGATTTTCTTTATTTGAAAAGTTATATGTAATCTATTCTGGTGAATACCATAAAATGAATTAATGGGTTTTTAATGGGATTAAAAAAAAATTCTGTTCCTCTTTGCATGATGACATAACAGTGTGCGAAAAAATTTTGCGTGAAAGAAGTTTAAATGCCCCTTTTAATATCTTGGGGTAATTTGACCTATAACCTTATCAGTTTTAATCAATAGCTGTTGGTAAATTCTATGTTCTAAGAATGAATTCCTTGAATTATTTTAATGTGTATTTATTTCTAATTTATTCATAATATGCATTTGCTTTGCTGACTGTGTTCATTACATTTTTTCATACAGAAAGGAATGGTGTAACTTATGATGGAGGAGTAGATTGGAAGGGTAGAAAACAATCAGTTTACGACTAGCCTGTGACTGAGAAATTCCACTTGAGAAATTTTGTTTCCCTTACTTACTTGAATTCAAACCAGGGCATTATTAAACCAATTGATGTCACATATTGGGATTGCCTCCCTTTCGCATGATTAATCTTTCTTGTAGAGGTACTCAATGAGCTGTGTCTTTCTGAATTGCAGGGACCTGTTCCTCAGCGAGTACACAATTCTCTTACGCACAAAGGGCAGAGTTGGCTCCGAGCGCACCGAGTGAAGGGTTTTTACAATCATGTGGATGAAGTCAGTTTTGAAGACGGTGCCAAGGCACTCCTTCAAGCATCCGGCATTGGAAAACTCCGTCCAAACATTCTCCTCATGGGCTTCAAGGCGGACTGGAGGGAGTGCCCCAGGACTGACTTGATAATGTACTTCAATGTTATGCAGTAAGTTGCTTATTTTTATCTTGGTATATATTTGCTGCATGATGAAAAAAAAATATCATGAAAAGGTTGCATAGTATCAGTGAATCTGATAAAGCGTAGGCATGCTATTCATATGGATAAGTCTGATGATTTGAAATACAACAAACAGTGGAAGTTCTTTGGAAAAGCTTCCAAAATAAGTTTTTTGGTCATTTCCCTTAGCCTAACCTGCGGCGATTTAGCACCTGTTATTTCTTCGTAACATTTCTCTGTTTTAACATTCTATGAGTGAGCTAATGGGGTGGTTTCCTATTATTTTTTTATTGCCTAATTGGAAAGATTATTACTCCTGGAGTACGTATTTCACTCTTTTAGATTTTGAAATAACGATATCTATTTTTCGCGATTAAATGAAAAGTGAACATTTTCAAGCGCGCAAAAACACGATGGCTAAGTACGAATGCTGAGAAAACCCCGTGTGATGTCGTTCTGGTTCCCGCTGCCACAAGTGAGGTGACCTTGGGGCGAGGCTTTGAGCGCTGATACAACGCAGGATGTTAGCAGGTAGCGCTTGGCTTAAATAAGGATTATTAATACCTTATCTAATGAAGGAAACTTTCCGACCTTAGCCAGTTTTAATAGGTGATTATTAAGACATGTTTTCCTGAGCTCTGTGCCTCAAGCATGCATTGGTAACCTCAGACGATGAAAAACTCCTATCTACTCGTATAGAAACTAGGTCCCTGTGACGTCACGTGGAGTGGCATCACAGGGACCTAGTGTCAATCTGGCCTTTTTCAAATGAGGATAAAATTGACCATTGCCATTCGTCTAAACCGGTATTTCTAAAACCAATAATTAGTATATTATGAAAACACTAATGGTGGGTAACGAATGGCAATCAATGCCTTTCATTTTCATTGATGAAGGAAACTACCCTAATACACTGGAAGGATTCCTTCTTTATTTATGAACTTTTTGTCCACAGTAAAGCCTCAGATTTGCACATGGCTGTGGCTGTATTCCTCTCTGTTTCTGTCTTTGGACTAGATTCACTTTAGCTATTCAGTCGCTAATGCATAATTCATTATTCCATGATGATCACATAAAAAAAGGCTGTAAGTTTTTCAGGAAAACACCAGTTAAAGGTTGCATTTAGCCGATTCTTCTGATGTGTGTCAGCTTAAAAGCGACCGATATTCCGTACGAGAACACACTCATGCACTGGACAATATTCACAGCAGCTGAACACTCCACCCTCGGCCACGCAATCAACTTTCAGCATCCAAGTATCGTCGTCAAAGTATGGGGCTTCATACAAAGACTCGTAAGGAAAGTGAATGAAATACAAAAGGAGGATCAAAACCATGTCAATAGGGACATGGGCATCAAAATTAGCATAATATGGCAGGCATTAACTGTGGGAAACAGAATTCAATCCATTGACCACTTCCCACCTTCCCTTCCGCCAGCTAATATACTTTAATAAATGCAGAGAAGAATCCCTGCCTACTTGACCAGCATCGTTTCGGAAACATTAGGGCCGCTTTAATATTGATGCCAAAATTGCCCAAAAATGTTTGTAATCACTATCACATGCCTAAGCGTAATGCTTTGAATATTTAACATCACATGATGTGTGATTGAAAGTAAAAATTTTTAGCTGAAAAAAATTATTGTTTTGCTGATTACTATCTTATTGTAAATGTTGTGATGTTTTTGCAAAATGCCATTAAAAGAAATTTAGGAGACACATGGTCCAACAACTTTAATACACAAAACGGAAGTATAATAAATTTGAAAAGCACTCATACAAAAGAGTATTGAAATAGATGCGAAATACAACTCACGATGGAGGCAGATTTAAAAAAATGTATGTAACAATAAACATTTATTTTCATAAATTCAATAGTGATAATTTATGTAATTCCCCAATAAGAGTGATCTAATTACACTGAAAAGATTCCTTCTTTACTTATGAACTTTTTGTCCACAGTAAAGCCTTAGATTTGCACATGGCTGTGGCTATACTCCGTATCCGAGAAGGCTTGGACTACTCCAATGAGCTGATTGGCTCTTCTGATACAAAGGAAGAGGCCAATGGCACTGGGCCAATGGCGAATGGAGGCAAAGGTGGCCTCGGCATTAATGGTGCAGCTGGAGAGGGCGGCTTGGAAGTGGACAAGAACTATTTGGATGCAAGGATGGGATCTCAGTGTTCATTGCCTAGGAATCAGTCTTTCTCCCAGATGTCCCAAGGTAAGTTAGAAAACTGAATTTTAAACTCCTGCCTATTATGCTTCATATTGTCCACAACCGTAAAGAAAAATAAAATTAACTTTGTACATTTCATAGTCGCAATTAATTACAGACAATAGTATTGACACTTCAATAATTAACAAGATGTTAATTATCAAGTCATCGTTATTTACTTGATAATTACATAAATGCTGGTGGTGACAAATTGTCAATGTGGAATGTAGGGTGATAATTTTATTTTCCTACATTGTGGTTCAACAAAGCTAAGCCAGGAACACATAAAACAGTGCACACCAGTAAGGTGAAAACTGTTGGTACAAGCAACTTAGGATAACCTGTTTTCTTATTGATTATCAGCCTTGAATTCTCATATTATTTTAATTATTGTTTGCCTATTTTTATTACAGTATTGCAATCCTAAGATTGGTGTACTCAATTTCTCCCTTCCCAGCGTGTAACTTCAGTTTCCTGAAATTCTTCTTCCTTGTGTCGTGCTTAATGTGCCCCGAGTACTTTGTCGCTAGGTCTTCTTGAGGGAACTTTTACTTCAATTGTCACTCCATTTTATTCCTCATGTAATTGCTATGTTTTTTGACGTGATCAATTCACCGCTTCCTTCTCTGGCATATGATGCTTCATATTGCCCTCCCGTTCTTCTTGTAGTCTTCAGAACACCACCTATTATCTCACACTATCCATCCCTGTTATATTCAGCGTCGGTCTCGAGCACCATTTCTTGAAGGCTTCACTCTTCTCTGGTCAGCTTTTCCTATTATCCAAGTATTCAATCTCTATGGTCCCATGTCCACGAAATTTTTTTCTTATTTTACTATTTACTTTTTTAACTGGTATGTATTTAATTTTTTCAACTGATTCATTCGTGATATAGTGGAAGTTTGACTTATTGAAATTAAAGATAGTTGCACTTTTCCACAATAATTTGATGCATACAAAGCGTTTCGGCTCACACTGCCATCATCTGGTACAAGGCCTGGTAGGTCTTTTACCATTAAAGGGCGTAGCCGGATAAGAAGGTGAAAAGTCCCCCCTCCCGGATTTTTCCCGCACTTGGGGTATGCGATTTGGGATCAAATAGGACAAACCTCCCCACATTTCCAGCCCGCTAGATGCCCACCAGGGCCGGCTAGATGGAAAATACGATTTTCACTCTTTTTAAAATATCTCGGTCAAGAATGCATATTTTTTAATGCGGTGATGTTCCACCTCCTAAAAGTTATATTTTTAATACGCCAGCCGAAAGGTATAAAAAAAAACACCTCCAGAAAACGTTTTTTCTTTTTGGCCCTCTCAAGCATATTTTATGAAAACATGCATTAGAAATTTTCAAATCGACGCCATATCTTCTTGTCCCGCTCAAAGTTCTTGAAAACAATTGGAAATCTGCCCCATTAAATAATGTTTCAAATGCTGCAAACCGCATTAAAAAATATGCATTCTTGACCGAGATATTTAAAAAAGAGTGAAAATCGTATTTTCAATCTAGCCGGCCCTGGTGGGCATCTAGCGGGCTGGAAATGTGGAGAGGTTTGTCCTATTTGATCCCAAATTGCATACCCCAAGTACGGGAAAAATTCCGGAGGGAGGACTTTTCACCTTCTTATCCGGCAATGCCCTTTATGTGGAAAGGTACTACCACCTTTCATTTCAATATTCAATTTTTATTTTACTTTTACTGTTTCTGTGTGTTCAATCACTTTCCTTTGTATGCATCTTGTTTCCCTTCTTATTGGTTTTCATGTTGTATGCCTATGACATGCCTACACTATACGTAAATATCTCAAAATATGATGATGAGTTACCTCTATACAGAGAAACATAACAAGGAGAAACACTCAACGTCTTAGTATTTTGTATTATGAAGCAGTTACAAGGAAATGTAATGCAAAGCACCTAACTCATATTTTATGGGTTGCTTGTTTCTTCTTGTTACCCCCTACCAGGCAACTCTCAATATTTAAAGGGAAGACTGTCCATGGTAATAATTTTTCTGCAACTATGAGCTTCAAATGCACACACAACGTAGTTTTTCTCTCTAAATACATACTCATTTCTACCATACCCTTTCTCTACTAGCGGGCTAATTTGTTGGTAAAAGGGGCTGAGGCTGATCCATAAATAATCTTTACAAGGGAGGGTTAGGATTTCTGTGACTCTTTAATGATATTGCATACATATCTGGAATTGGGTATTAAATAAGAGTTTTATGTCCATGTAACAAATTTTTCTGGTAAATTTTTTTATTTATTTTTCCTCTCAACATATTGTAAACTGCATCTCATAGTTAGTGTATTGAATCTATTTATTGGGTTTATTTGGTTGAAATTCAGTGCACCATCTTTAAAAAATGTTCAATTTAAGCACCTTAATTACCTTGAGAACACAAAGTTAGCATTATACCTCATTTCAACCAAATGTAGACGTCTATATCTGGTATACAGAAAAAACTTTCCCATATACCAAATGTAGACATCTACATCACGTCTACATTTGGTCTACATTTGGCCTACATTAGGGGCAAATGTTGCCCATTTTTGGTCTACTGGTAGCGTATAATTTTGGTCTACGGTTATACTAATTGTGGACGTAAAATATTTTGTTGCAAAAATATCCATATTATACTGCTGATCTTGTAGTAATATGGAGCTTTTCAACCTAAAATGAATCTATGGCAATTTTGATGACTACCTTCAAAGAATTGTAGTACATATATATCGTGTATGTTTGCCTACATCAAACTTTCATCGATTAAGCTACCTGTAGACTCGAAATATCCCAAATTTATATGTCCGCAATTTTTCCTTTGCTCTCAGGGTAATTATTAGCCTCAGCAAAACTCATTTCCCCTTGTATTTGTCTGGAGGATTTCCTTCTCTTCCTTTTGAGTATCAGCCCCTGATTTGACAAGCACTAGTGTTCTGTATTTTGTCTGCATCAGGGGTAGTACCAGGGGTGGGCCTGGGCCCCCAAAGTTTTTCCTGCCCACTCAAATAAGGCAGACAAATTTCAGAGTCGAAATCCTAAGTTTATTTTGTAAAATTGAAATAAATTGTATACAGTTTTAGGTATGTAAAATATCTCTCTGTTAAATTTCTAAATAATTTATTTGTTGCCCGTATTAATTAATTTATAATTCGCAGTTTTTTGCTTTCTTCTCAGTGGCGTCAATTTTGCTGTTTTTTAAGTGAATATAAAATTAATGCGCTCTCGAAAATGCATTAAAGCCTGAGGCATAATTATTTTGCTGCGTTGGGGTTGCAGGAAAGGGGTGCTCTTTGTGTATAAGGTCAATAAATTAATGTTTTAAACTATCGTATTTATCCACTTTAACTCGAGGTTAAGCCCACCCATTTTATAATCTGGCCCACCCGTATGACTTATGCTAGAGCAGCTGCTGATGTGTATTAGAGCTACTGATGAAAATTTGATTTATATTGTTTGCCAAGTATGGTCTTTATTCACTACTCAAGCAATGTATGTTGGAAATTTCATTTTCATTGGATTCAAAGCATAGTCCTAATTCATTTCGCCAGTGATGCATCTCCATTCTGTGTGGAGTTTACCCTTGGGAAGTTTATATTTTCAGAATGGTTTCTTTGTGTTCAGATTTAAATATCTAGACCTCAACCTCCAATGAACAATTGGCCAAAATTCATCGGCCATACCAAATGCACTCATGAGCTGGACCAGCTATGTGAATCTGCTAATATGGCAGCTGTGGAGCAAGAATACCTCCATCTAGCTACCCTGCACAGATGTATAGCTAGTTTTGAAACTCATTCAGTTGATAATTTTGAAAAAATTTGTTTCATATGCAGGATTGATAGAGCAATTTGTTTAGTGGGATATTCTGGGTTCCCACTCAACCATGAATAAGCCGTGAATTTCGTCTGCCGTTAAAAAAACTGGAAAAAGTTGTGAATTTCGTCATAAAACCATAGAAATCTCTCAAACTTGATTGTAGAACTACGATAGACAGATTAAAAGAAAAATCAATCTTTCGATCATGTTTGAAGGCCGAGTCACGTGCAGTTACAGTCCACGCATTTATCTTCACACGTATATTCGAAGCGCAATTATGTATTGGTCCGTGTGCCATGACAGCACATTGACCTTAAGCCTGCGATTGGAAGGCATGAAACCTTGGCAAAAAATCAGGCACTTGTTCACTTCCCTGCCACCCTGCTCCCTCCATCTTCCCACACACAACCTTTAGCCGGCCCTGAATTTTGCTAATGATAGGTAACGTCATGAGAGATAGCTTTTTTATTGCTGCGTTTGCATTCAAGGCATCTGTTGCGTTTGTTACATATAGTTCATGTGCGGCCGATGATTGTTACGTGATCAGTATTTCTGCCTAAAATGCCTGATCTACAAACTGTGAATTTGATGACATTTAGACCGTGAAAATCTGGAAAAAACTGTGAATTTTATAATGTAGTTAGAGTGGGACTCCTGATGTTACGCTCGTTTTCAATCGAAGTTGTTTTACAGTTCAGTTTTCTTGAATCTGAAACGTGGGCTTTATCAAACTTGTCCAATGCGCCTCCATTCATCCTGCATCCCTCTCTCTGCTCCTCGTGGTTCAGGTCCTTCATTTATCCCTCAAAAAGACCCTCAGAAAGTGATTGGATGAAAAGGCTGATTGTACCAAAAAAAATGTGTGGGTTATCAACTGCAAAAGATACAGCAGCCAAAAGTTTTGGAGAAATCCATCCAAATTATTTCTATTATTTCTATTTTTAAAGCACTTCTATGTTGGTTCACTCACTTTCCCAGGATAGACTGTCCTAGATCATTCATTCAATTGCTAACCATGATTTTTCTCGTGATTAATGATGAGGGAACTGGTTAGAATTATAAGTCAAAATAATGGACAAAAATTAAATCGTATTTCCTCTTCAACTTTTAAGAATTTCCTAATTTGGCCAGTAGATATATGTACATAGATGGTCAAGGGCCTTGACACGTAGATGTTTCTTGATCCATTGTTCCAACCTGCCTCCCACTGGGGCACAGGAGACTAGAGCACCACAAATCTGTATCAAGTTGCTTAGGGCTCCAATTATTTTTTTATTTTCCAGCCTCATGCATTGTGGTGAATAATCAGTACACAATTTCTGTGTATAAATGATGGTGCATAATTATTAATTTCCATCAACATTGGCAGGTTTTAGGGAAGTAAGAATGTATGTACGTACATACATAGTTGATTTATGTACAATGGTTGCCAATCCATGAAAATGAATGTCTCCCTACCATTAATTTTTGTTCGTTACAACAGCAAGCTCTACATTACTGCATCCAATCATTTATCAAATGAAATAGCTGGGAGTCATTGACGTATACCTTCAGTATTTTCCATAAAACTTGTAAAATGAAAGAGCTTGGTAAAATGCACATGATTAGGCAAAACTTTCCTTAACCTATTAATGTACATATTATTACTAAGAATCCAGCTAGACAAGATAATCAACTAAAAAACTTGAAGGAGAATTGTCACGAGGTATTAAAGTTATACTACATCTCATTAAATTCTGGTAGAGGAACACTTGAAGGAGTTTCAAAACTGGTTACACAGCAGGTGTGAGTGAGTGACTTTGTGAAGGAAGCAAATGTGACTTGGCTGTCACGTAAGCACATTCTCATTTCTGGGCTCCAGGATAAGTCTGTACGATATTGACGTGTTCATTCCAGGCTTATTGCAGGTCCACCCGAGGGTAGACCTGTAATATTTTGGTAGTAGAAGTCTAAATGTACTCACTCATACATACTTCCAAAATCAAAATGCAAACATTCTCATCTAGTACGTTCATATTTACCTACTTTCATTTTATTGTTGACTTTGATTGGTTCATACCTATCTGTTTAAAATGTTTGACTATCTTTCTCTTTTCTTTCTATCCAACCCACAAAGAATTGTACAAATTTCTCAGTGTAGGATTACGTCAAATAACTACTAGGGGTGAGTCTTGTATTTTACTGCTCTTTATATGTTTGAGTACATATTTTTTCCCTTCTTTGTGTGCATGGCTATATTTTGTAGATTTCTAAGATTCACTCTAAAAATCACCTCTGATTTTGTTTTGATCCCTCAGTATTTGTATGTGAACTTTAATTATTATTTGTTTGTTTGTATTCGTTGTACCTTTAATGTGTTTTAATTACTGTATATGTCTGAATATTGTCCCCCCTTATTTTCTAAAAATGACCATGGTAAAAGTGAAGGGGGTGACAATATTCAAATCCATTTTTTTAACTTTTCCCGAAAGTGAAGCCCCAAATACGGTATTCTGGTAGGAATTGTGAGTGATAATAATGTGTGTGCACGTCTGTAGATAATCAGCTAGATTGTAGTGCTAATTAAAATCCAGATGAGAAACAAATGTCACTGATTATAGGATCAAGTATTTCTTTGAAAAATTATGTAAAAAAAATGTGTGAAGAAAAATTGATACCCATATTATTAGTCACTGTAGCCTCATAAACT
The DNA here is from genome assembly GCF_921293095.1 of Ischnura elegans. Classification (NCBI taxonomy): domain Eukaryota; kingdom Metazoa; phylum Arthropoda; class Insecta; order Odonata; family Coenagrionidae; genus Ischnura; species Ischnura elegans. The sequence goes on from NC_060255.1 coordinate 21,843,726, forward strand.
CCATGGTGATGTTATGTTTGTTATCTCTCTCTAGTATGTGTAGTAAACTTTTTAATATGTAATATCTTATATGATTTGAGGCAGGATGTGATGCAAGTTATTATGATTATTTAAATTAGATGTTTGAACATTTCCAGTGAATTTATTTTTGCACAAAGCGCTTTGTTGTTAAAACTACATTTTCAAGTGTATCATGTTTAGCCAAGTTCTTCCTTAACTATGTCCTACTGCTACAGTCCAGAGTTGTCCCTACGACAGTTCTAAAGGAGGGGGAAGCAGGGTATGCAACCAATCGCTGTCCCCCAGACGCACCTCACACCCTCGCGTAGACATGCAGTGTTGTCACATGCATACGGAGCACCGAAATAAGCCTGAGCCACCAAGACAAGCCCTTTCTTCAAATCACCATTGAAACAAGGGATTCTTCCTTTGGATCCTTCCAGCTCGTCATCCATTCTGGCTCCTTTCTTAAGGGAAGCCTTTTGTTTACATGTGAGGTGGGCGTTTCCCTTTCTTACCTGGCAACCTTGCCCCCTACCCCTTCTGCCGGTCATCGGACAACTCTCGGCGGCTGGACTGTAAAGGGGAGAGCGTAAGGGGAAGGATTGTGTTTGGGTGCCGGGGAGTAGGAATATTGAAGGCTGAGGGAGGAAGTGATGATTTTAGGGTCTCGAGAAAGGAAGGGGGAAGAAAAGTTCCCGGGTGAGGATGCATCTTCACTGTTGTCTTTAATGTTGCGGTCTTCATGATGGAGATCTTATTCCGGACATTCTTCTTATCCTGGGTGTTGATCCCGGGTCTCCGCCTTCAGTTAATCTTACATGGTGTTGGGGTTGGTGGTTGTGAAGGGTTGTTGGCCGTAGAAAAATTGAATAACCCTTGGACTTCTTGGGGGTCAAATGGGGAGGTTGGAAAGTTAGGGTCCAGCCTCCCCTTTGGTGGAGATGAGAGGTTAGCAGGAGCAGCTTGTGGACAGCCATCTTTACGGCAGTGGCGGCTGGTGGTAATTTATATAGGGTGTGCATTAGAGCAGATATAGGATGATTTAATTATATTATGTTAATACTAATCCATGAGCATCATATTTCGTCGTAATAGAATACATGGCAAGCAAAACATATCACTGGCATATTCTACCCTTAAAATTGCATGAACAGAAATAATATTAGCATGCATGAAAATAATTATTCTAAACACGCCTTTACAAGTGACGGTAGGCGAAATTCATTCTCCTTTCCTTACACCCTATGAGGAAGTAGTGTAGAAAACGGCCATACAGATGACTCTGTAGACGGACTAGGATCCTGGGCGCAGGTAGTGTAGGTGGCGGCTACACCACTACACTACCTGCGAGTCACTCACCAAAAATATGTGCGTGCGCACTCGCATCGTTTTGAGTCTGCTCCCATCACCCATTTGAACTGCATATACCCCGCATACTTCGTCCCGCCAGAGCACCCTCAAGCGATCGCATAGACCGAAAATGCGCCCGGTCAATGCCTTTGGCCCAGCGCGATGCCACTGGATCGCACACTTGTAGAGCGGTGAATTCGAAAAGGAGATAGCTGTAGCGTTCATGTTTCTAGCATATGCAGACAGGATTTTTATCCTTCTCGTTGCAAAGGAATAGTTTTCTTTTATAATTCATTCATCTTTGGGTGTGCACTTGCTAACATGCGTATACGCATGCGCCGCCACTGCTTTACGGCTATATAATTTACGTTCTGGCACTGGAAAATGGTTGAGGGTTGAGTCTGTGAGTTAAGTACATAGTGGTAGGAATTTGAGGTGAAGCTGCATACCTTATAGCGTAGTTTGAAGGCATTAACTAGGGAAATCTGAAGTACTTAAATAAATAAGTGCTACGATCTTTTATTTATTTAAGTATGTCTAACTTCCACCAATTGAAGCCTGAATCTGTTGAACTGAAACCTGAAATATTAGATGACAAAACAACACATCTGAAGTTGAATTTCTATGTCGAAGATAACTTTTTTTGGGAATTTTATGAAAGGATTAAAAAAAATACTTTCTGCCAATTTTAAGTGAAATGTCCAAGGACTCCTAAAAATCTTATCTGGAAATTATAATGATTCAAGATTTTAAATAATTTCTATTACTTAGTCATATTTAATGCATAAAAATTTTTTTCAAAGATAATTTTATGGCTTAAAACCATGAAATAATTTGGGTATTGATTGTCATTTCTACTAAGGATAGAATATTCATTTTTAATAGTTAAAATTGGACTGATTTATTGCCAGTTGTTGGACGTTTAAAGAGGGCCAACACATCGACCTGCTGGTTGTAGAAGGGTTAATCATTGAGCTGCATAAGTTGAGTATGTCATAAATCTTTGACTTATTTATTTGTGCATCATGAGTTTGTGTTGTCATTGGTTTTTTACGTGTTCATGTCCAAAGAAGAGCTAGAATAACATAATGATTCAGCCAAAGGCTAAATCCTCATAACATCACCATTTTAACCCACAGTACAGCACTTTGTAGTTGCAAATATGATATTTTTGTTGGTATACTCTTGATGTTTAGTGTTTTCATGCAATAGCTGCTCTTTGTGTCATAAGTTCGATGTGCCCTTAGCTTTTGAACTTTTCCAGTGTTTCAATGCTCTCGTATTTTCTTTTTCCCTTTCCACAGCCAGCAGTATGAGTGATGTGTCATCTCCAGGAACACCACGATTGGAGAGGCACAAGGGTATGGGTGACGATGAGTCTCCCAGCAACAATGCTATGGACGGCAAAGGGCAAATCAGTGGAAGCCAGGCTGGCGATGCTGAGGAAGGAAGAGCAGAGACAGATCGTGAAGACATTACAGAAGTTTTCAAGAATAGTCTTCGAGGAAAGAAGGACAGGAAGGAGGAAAGGATGCCACGGACAGACCATTTAAAGTATGTAATGGCAAATTGCAGCCTTAATGCACAGTAGCCAAATTAATCTTGTGTCGTAAAGTCTGAATCTGTAGAATTCTGGTGGTGGACATTTTCTGTTCGTAAGTATTGTTTGAAAACAATTGTGAAAGGAAATGTGTATCCAAACACATTCAATTTTAAATTCAGCGACACATTTAAATTTCAATCTAAAAAGGGGAGACCACGAAACTTGCTCCGCCTTTTTCAATGCCGTATTTTTTATGGCCTTCGGAATGGTGAACACATCCCTGAACTAGTAGTGGTTCCGTTGAATGGGCCTTAGTTTGGCTGTAATTAATTAATTTTCATGCGGTACTTTTCACAAGCCGCCTATAGCTCCTTGATATCGCATTGCTCAACAGGCGGGTTGGGTGGGGCAGTGGTTAGCGTTTACAGCTACCACCTGGGGGACCAGGGTTTGAGGACTCGTGCTAGCTATTTATTTTGTTGTCTTCATTGTGATCATACGGTGTCAACTTTTTCATTAATTTTAATTTCGGCAAGCATAGACATGAGACTATTTTTTTATCATCATAATGGCATTTAGGTATTTAAGCAGTGTCATTTCAAACACGGAGATATGACGACTACACTAGCAAGGGTTGGTGTGCGCCAAAATGTTAATTTTTCATTACTTATACGAATCAACTTCCACATTAAAAATGAAAACCACTCGGCTGCAGCTTCTTGGCTTGCAATGAATAAATTTAAATTTTAATTACAATGTGTTTTTTACTGAAATAGTAAGTAAATATAGTACTATTTT